>NC_085141.1:185845483-186450148 GCF_024139115.2 Armigeres subalbatus | reverse complement strand
GCGCCCTGAGACACGATGAGGGCTTTTGGATAAAATTGTTATTTTGTACTGTATTCTACACCAGTACAAGTTAATACATTTTTATTGATTTTTGTCCAACATTTATAAATATAGATAAGAGACACGAGCACGCGCGCATTGTATTTTGTTCGACACTTTTATTTATTGCGTTTATTATTGTTATGTCTCTGAACGCTTAGAGGATAGAGATTCAAAAATTAGCTGTCCTCTGCAAAGTTGTTTGGGTGGTAATCACCAGCTTGGCGGCGCTAGTATATGAGGAATATAAGTTAGGTTGGGTATCTCGAACTTTATAAGGTTTTGATAGTTCCATTAGATGTATTTGCTTGTGAATATGAAGCATCCTGTTGATTATGATTTCTTTGCATCACTCAGAAAGCTGTTTTATGATACAGAGTTGTTGGAACGATCGAAACAAGAATCTAAGAAAATATTTTGTAATTTATACCCTTAGCGTTGCTATTATATTAGGTTATATTAGTAGGTTGAATATGTATAAATATGTAAGATATTCGAAGTTGCAGTTTAATATGAACTTCTTCGGTAAAAATGATTGTATTGACGATAAGTAACGATTGAAAGTGCATTCAAGGACTTCAAATTCAAAGGAGGACGCTTACGTTTACCAATCGACTGAAACGATGTAATTCTTGCCGAATCGATAGGCGTGATTTACAGATCGTAGGAAAAAAAGTTACAATGGGGTGGTCCAACCACATTTTGAGATAAATTTTTAACCTCTTTATTTTTAATTTAAGCATTGTACAATATTCTAAAAAGTTGTTCTTTTTTATTTTTGAGACACTTTGCGGAAGAAACGTCGTTTGTATCATTTGTTATGAAAATTCCAAATAATAATGTTAGAGTGACCTTTAAAAATAAATATTTTGATTATAACTTTTTAGCTTTAATTTGGTGGAGGTTGATCCCTAGAAGTTATGCCTACCTCCGTTCTGCTCATGATCTTTTAAGGGGGAATGAAGGTCGGCCACAAACCACTACATAAATCCGTATTTTTTGAATGAGTGTTTGTAATATTGCCAGGTGTTGTAATAACACAATCACAAATCCGATCGAGCGTCTGTTCTCCATATTAGCAGCGGCTCACAACAGCGTCTGTTCCCCATGTTATGGGCGGTTGATCATCATTCGAGTGCCAGCGAGGGACTCTAAGCAAAATGGTGCACCATATTTACTTGGCACATGATGAGCTACAGCTCTTCGATGAACCTACGCCGAATGGAGTATCCTTCTCCACTGGACTCAATCCTGCGCCAATCGCTTCCAGTCACCCTGAACATTGAACGCCCTCAGGCAAAAAGCCATCGTGTACACGGCCTTCCACGAAGCCTGCGGCCTCTTCCGGGTTCTCTACTAAATATTATTTTCGCTTGACGTTCTTTCGGTATACGAACAACGTGTCCAGCCCATCGTAGTCTGCCGTGTTGTATAAGCTGTAGGGCTGGATATTATCCCTTTATACATCTGGTCTAACTCGTGATTCAAGCGACGCAGCCAGATACCGTACTCCTGTTTACCGCCGAGTATTGTCCACAGCACCTTACGCTCAAACACTCCGAAAGCTCTCCGATCAGCCTCCTTTATCGTCCATATTTCATGGCCGTATAAAGCCACCGAAAGAATCAGAGTAGTATACAGCGCGAATTTTGTCTTAATTTGCAGACTACGGGACTTAAGCTGATTTCGAAGTCCGTAATAAGCCCTATCAGCAGCTGCAATACGGCTTTTCACCTCGCGGGTAACATCATTATCGTACGTCACTAATGTTTCACGATACACAGATTCTTCAACCACTTCACATTTTTCACCATCCAGCAACATTTCACTACCTCCACCACTAATGAACCCACGTTGATGCCAGCGACCATGGTCCACCGGAACCCTGCAAGTCAGCTTTTAAAAAACAGCAACGAATATTTTTTTTGTTAAATATCTTAGCTGTGCATATGCACAGCCCATGTTTCGAAATTGACAAATTGATATTAAATTTGCGAAAAAGAATCCACGTGTCTTGGAGGGACTCGAACCCTCAACCTCCTACTCTCTAGATAGGCGTGATAACCCCTACACAACAAGACCACTTAAAGGTCACGTTTGCGGAAAAGCCGTCAGAATCCGAGTACCAACCCCCACCGCGGTTAGGCGAGTGCACATTGTACACGCGACCGCATGCGTAGAGCAATCACACTCATCAAATGCTTCAGCCACGCAAGCCTTTGGCACATCAAAGTGTGATCGATTCGCACTCTATACAGATCCGCCCAGCCCGTTGTTGGGGACATAGAGTGTGATGCTTTCGATTAATAAACAATGTGCACTCGCTTGACTGTGGATATACAACAGTAAAGCACATGTGAAGATTAGACAAATCAAGCATCCGAAAGATATTCAATTTGCAAAAAAGAGCTAACCGCGGTGGAGGTTAGTATGTACTCGGATTCTGATGGCTTTTTCGCAAACGTGACCTTTAAGTGGTTTTGTTGTGTAGGGGTTATCACGCCTATCTAGAGAGTAGGAGGTTGAGGATTCGAGTCCCTCCAAGACACGTAGATTCTTTTTCGCAAATTTCATATCTAATTTGTCCATTTCGAAACATGTGCTGTGCATATGCATAGCCAAGATATTTAACCTGTTGTCTGTGCTCTGGGGTCAATATGACCCCAGGCTACTTTGAAAGGCTGCCATTTTTTCAACCGATTTTCGTAATTTTTGGTAGATTGGTTAAACTTGCCGAGATCTTTCCACTAGGTGCAAATTCGCTCGAAAAATCTTGAAAATAAACGCTATAGTCTTATTTTGAGCTTGAGCTTGAGCTTGATTGACTGCTCGTAGTTGCTACTCCATTATGACCAGATCAGCTGTTCTTGCACAGGGAACCAACAGATGTTTGCTTGGGACTAGCACACATCTTCAATGTACAAGTACTGGTGATCTCATTTGTTAGGTCATACTGGCGCCTGCCACGTCAGAATGCAAGTCAATGTAGGGAAGGGGGAGGAAATGATGATGCAATCACTCGCCCACTGCAAGCCGAATATACCTCTGCACTTGCCACGAGTTCATGCGGAATTTGTTGGAATTTCTGGGTTAGGTTGGAGAGGCAGAGGTCCGTCTTGGTTAACGAGCTGCCAATGTGATAGATAGGAGAAGGTAACTGATGGAATTTCTAATTGGATTTAGGAAACGAGCTCTATACGTTCATTTCCAATTCTAGCAGATTAATGTTAGAATGCTCAAATTGAAGGTATAGGAATAGTAATGGAAACGGTATGGAAGTCCATTTCCAGTTCTAGCGATTGCTAGAACATGAGGAATAAAGAGAAAGATACAAAGTAGGAGGAATGGAACGGACCTGGGATTGAACCCACGACCTCCTGCGTATGAGGCAGAAGCAGTAGCCATATGACTACCAAGCCCGCTCAAATAAACGCTATAGTCTTATTTTATTGAAAAACTTACGTTGCCTGTGCTCTGGGGTCTTTTATTTATTTATCATCAGACTAAGGCCGGAGTGGCCTGTGCTGCACATAAAAGACTTCTCCATTCAGCTCGGTTCATGGCTGCACTTCGCCAACCACGCAGTCTGCGGAGGGTCCGCAAGTCGTCCTCCACCTGATCGATCCACCTTGCTCGCTGTGCACCTCGCCTTCTTGTTCCCGTCGGATCGTTGTCGAGAACCATTTTCACCGGATTACTGTCCGACATTCTGGCTACGTGCCCGGCCCACCGCAGTCTTCCGATTTTCGCGGTGTGAACGATGGATGGTTCTCCCAACAGCTGATGCAACTCGTGGTTCATTCGCCTTCTCCACGTACCGTCCGCCATCTGCAACCCACCATAGATGGTACGCAACACTTTCCTTTCGAAAACTCCCAGTGCGCGTTGGTCCTCCACGAGCATCGTCCAGGTCTCGTGTCCGTAGAGAACTACCGGTCTTATAAGCGTTCTGAAGATAGTCAGTTTGGTACCCCGAGCAGCACATGTCAGGCAAATCTGGTTGCAGCAACTTGATTGCGACTAAATCTGGTCACACATGAGTCACAGTAACCTATATGGAATATGTGTGCTGCTAGGGACGGCGGCGAACTCTATTCGATCGGAGCGTCTTGCGGAGTCCAAAGTACGTACGATTTCCAGCCACTATGCGTCTCCGAATTTCTCTGCTGGTATCGTTATCGGCGGTCACCAGTGAGCCCAAGTACACGAATTCTTCAACCACCTCGATTTCGTCACCACCGATAGAAACTCGTGGTGGGTGGCTCACATTGACCTCTCTTGAGCCTCTTCCTATCATGTACTTCGTCTTCGACGTGTTGATGACTAGTCCAATCCGTTTAGCTTCGCTTTTCAGTCTGATGTAGGCTTCCTCCATCCTCTCAAAGTTACGTGCCATGATATCAATGTCGTCGGCGAAACCAAATAACTGGACGGACTTCGTGAAAATCGTACCACTCGTGTCAATCCCTGCCCTTCGTATTACTCCCTCCAAAGCGATGTTGAATAGCAGACACGATAGACCATCACCTTGCCGTAACCCTCTACGGGTTTCAAAGGGACTCGAGAATGCCCCTGAAACTCGAACTACGCACATCACCCGATCCATCGTCGCCTTGATCAACCGTATCAGTTTATCCGGAAATCCGTCATATTGACCCCAAATTGAAATTGTTATAACTTTTTAGTTGTTTAGTCAATTTTAGATGGGCTGTTTCGAAAGATAATTTAATCATCTTTTAGAACGTTACCTAAGATCGACTATAGATGGGCGGGTACCTCGCGGGGAGGGGTTTTCGTAAAAAAGGGTACGAAAACAGTGATTTTTTATGCTTATTTTGCTTATATCTGAAAATCCTACCCATTTTGAACTGCACCTTTTCAAAAAGGTTATGCAGGAAGGCGTGTGCTTTGATATGAGGCA
The DNA here is from genome assembly GCF_024139115.2 of Armigeres subalbatus. NCBI lineage: Eukaryota > Metazoa > Arthropoda > Insecta > Diptera > Culicidae > Armigeres > Armigeres subalbatus. The sequence goes on along the minus strand of NC_085141.1, from coordinate 186,445,188 downwards.
TTGATTAGTTTAGAATTTGGCCGCTAGGTGGTGGTATGTATGAACCCATTATTTTAGACTACTCAAGATACTCCGATATATGGAATATTGTACATTGTAAATATTTTTATCGAACAAATTTGGAATTTGTAAAGATGATGTCTTTAGCAACGATCGTCTAGTGGGAATGGACTGCCCTGTGATGGGAGAAGTAATTAGGAATTTTACAAATAGGTGGCGCTAGTGTGCTTGCAATATTCTTATATGTGTGAAATATGGCTCTAGCTTGAGATCCTTTGTACCTACACTCAAGTTGTATTCGGCAAAGTTGTTCAGGATGTCCAGGACTACAAAGCGGTGCTCAGTATAATGAGTACTTCATCCAAAAGGCGGCGCTAGTGAGCAGTTATATTTGAGTATATTGTTTCATATTAAATGTGATGTATTTTGTAGCGTAGTATTTTTAGCCAACATGATTGTTGCGGTAGGGTATTCCAAAGGTTTTATTTTCATTCGACTTGTTTTAATGATGCAAATGATAGAATGCGTTCACAGTACGATCATCCAAGAAATCCCTGGAGTTAAGGCCTTTAACTCTACACGCGTAACCAAAGTTCAGCCATTCTGTTTCAAATATGGTACATGCTCTTGGTGATACCAAGATTAAAATGCATCCACAATTTACGTTCTTGGCTATACAAGAATTCCCTGGAGTTAAGGCCTTTGGGTCTACACGCGTAACGCGTAACGCGAAAGCCTGTTTCAAATATTATAGATACCCTCCTTTCAAATATTATAGGGGCCCTCCTTAGCCGTGCGGTAAGACGCGCGGCTATAAAGCAAGACCACGCTGAGGGTGGCTGGGTTCGATTCCCGGTGCCGGTCTAGGCAATTTTCGGATTGGAAATTATCCCGACTTCCCTGGGCATAAAAGTATCATCGTGTTAGCCTCATGATATACGAATGTAAAAATGGTAACTTGGCTTAGAAACCTTGCAGTTAATAACTGTGGAAATGCTTAATGAACACTAAGCTGCGAGGCGGCTCTGTCCCAGTGTGGGGATGTAATGCCAATAAGAAGAAGAAGAAGAAGAAGAAGAGATACTCTGAGTGATACCAAGATTCAAATGTGTTCACAGTATATGTTCTCGGCCATCCAAGAAATCGCTGGAGTTAAGGCCTTTGAATCTACACGCGTAACCAAAGGTCAGCCAATCCGTTTAAAATATGGTTCATGCTCTTAGTGATAAACAGAATAAAATTCGTTCACAATATATGGTCTTGGCCATCCATGAATTCCCTCGAGTTAAGGTCTTTAAATCTATAAGCGTTACCAAACATCAGCATGCCTTTTTTAAATATGGTAGATACTCTTAGAGATATCAAGATTTAAATGCGTCACAGTATATGTTCTCGGCCTTGCAAGAAATCCCTGGAGTTAAGGCCTTTGAGTCTACACGCATAACCAAAGTTCATTATTCCAGCAGTCCTCAAGAGGGGCCCCACCGAACTCACCCTCTTCCGGCAACGCTGCCTCGAGATGCTGCGCATATGCAGTGGCGACATCAGGTTGCTTCAGTTGCTCTAGGTCGTACCGCGGTGGTCGTTGGTAACGAACATTATTGATTAAGGATAGTTTTGGGCGCAGTTTAACCATCACCAGATAGTGGTCAGAGTCGATGTTAGCGCCACGATATGTTCTGACGTCAATAATGTCGGAGAAGTGCCGTTCATCAATCAGAACGTGGTCGATTTGTGATTCTGTCTGCAGTGATGATCTCCAGGTGTACCGATACGGGAGGCTGTGTTGGAAGTAGGTGCTGCGAATGGCCATATTCTTGGAGGCAGCGAAATCAATTAGTCGTAGGCCGTTTTCGTTCGTCAGCCGGTGAGCGCTGAACTTTCCAATAGTCGGTCTAAACTCCTTCTCTTGGCCAACCACTCAGCCGCCCCTAACATGGAGAACAGACGCTGTTGTGAACCGATCCTGACATGGAGAACAGACGCTCAGTAAGATTTGCACCTCCGGAGAGGAGCAAACCCCCCCTTCCCTGTCAGCATGCGACCAAAGTTCCCACCGGGGTTGGCTACCCGATTTTCCCTAAGGTTGCTCGTATCCCGGCCAGCACCATGGGGATGTATGGATAGGAGTTGCTGGGTAAGAGGCTAAGGACCGCGAGATGGGGTCTATTTTATTCCTTCAGGTACGCTCAAACGTCTCGGCTCAAACTTTTCTTGAATTAAATAATGGTTCTGACGTCCGATTTGTTGACAAAATAGTTTTAAAATATTTGTATCGGCCTTACCAATAGTTAAAAATCAATATGTTTAGAAGCTAATATAAACGTTGACTCTTCCTTGAGCGAATGGTAAAAAAGTAAAATGTATTCAGAAACGGCTGACACGCTTTTCGATTTTCGGAATCGTAAAGTGTACCTCAGTATAGAAAACACAGACGTAATCCTACGTCAAAAACTAACCCTGGAAACGAGATGTTAACCATTTCTACGGTCTTACCATTAGTTTTTTTTTTATCGAAGCTGCTCTAAATGCTTTCAGGAAGACTTTCGTTTACTTCCAACTAATTTCTGCTCTTGTTAATTTCAAAGGAAACAGGTTACCGAATGAACCTTCGTTCCAAGTAATGTCCCGGCTGGCCATTTTCGCTCGCCTTGCTGACTATCGACCATCAACGGCATAGTCCAATGAATGCTTTGGTTCAATGTTATCTCTGTAAATCTGAAGCTCGACAAGTGAGCTATATTGAAGAAGAAATTCTTCTTCAATTCACCTGGAGCAACCAACCCCATCATCCCTTCATGTCTGTGGCAAAAATGTTCATTGTAGCCTATCCATCCATCAAAAGAAAACATGCAGCATGTGGCTGGGACACGTTTTCTCGTCTGTGTCCATGGTATGGATCCATTCGTATAAGAGTTAATGTAAAACTGAAAATTATCGAAGAATCTTTCAGCTTTCATTCGGTCTAGAGGTAGGTGCAGTTTTAATGCGAAGATTTGAAATCGTTTCAAGTTACTCTAACAACTTGTTCGTGCTTTGAGCTTACCAGAACACATTTATCAAGAAGATTGTCCGAATTTTAACTAAGAACGAAGCAAATATTTTCGGAAAATTGTGCTCAAGTGCTCTTGGAAAAAAATCAAAATAAATATTATCTGAACACTATTCATATTTGTTAAGACCTTAAGATTACACTGCTACAATATTATCTGAAAGATTTGTTAAGGACAAGCTCCCCGGAATCAGAAACTAAAATTTCTCGCGTTTTCAAGGGTACACCACTCAATACGGAAGCAACGCAAAATGTCATATTTATCATTTCAGCTTTGCTGCGTCGCAGCATAAGGAATTCCTTCAAATAATTCAGCTAGTAACATTCATTACCTTTTTGACTGTTAGTTTATTCTTCTCTTAATTTTGAAGTTGTTCCGTTGGACGTCAGATTCACGCATCCTCGTGGAATCAACCCTGGACTTCTCTGACGGCCCATCATTGCTCTGCCCACAACATGGATCATAAATGGACTAGGTAAATTATCCGCAAGAAACATTGTTGGTGATGCGTAATTATTATCAAATGTCGCACTACACTACGCTATTCATCATTATCGATCTTACACTTAGTTTCCCGTTCTTAATGGCGACTATATTATAATCGACTACTGCAGAGAAATGTGTCTACCAGATGGGGAATGGTCAAAGGCCAGCCAGTTTTGCGTTGCCGAGCTAGGTATGTACAAGAACATATAGATTCTCAACACAGCCAGTGGCCTTGTGTAATATCTTTTCCGTCTAGTGTATTGTCCTTTCCTACCGCAAGCTGGTGAGCGGCCACACCATACTGGGCCATGAATCTGGAAAGAACCTTGTCGTCATCGTCGTTGGTTACCATCCGCAGGAGCAGGGGTCTGTCTGCATGGAGCTCAGTGGTGGAAGGCACAAACGGTGCAAGTTTTTGGTGAACCAAAGAAAAAAAACCCGGCGATGAAATCCTATGCATCGCACGGTTTGTGGTCCTCGCTTGCCACAAGGAACGTGTAATAATAATTCCTCAATATAATGGCGCGAAATTTATTGTTATCGGGGAAAATATATCATTCTTACGGAGCAACGTTGTTTTTTTTCTTTTTCTTTTTTTCAGCCAGTTCGTCCTAGAAGCTGCACGCTTCACCTACCCTACTCGGTGTAAGATTGAGGCTTTCAAAGCTCATACGAGAAAAGCGATAATGACTCAATTTATAGATTCCCTCTGCGTTCACAAGAAGCACTATGGCAGCAAGCACCAGGACTATGATTTATCGTTGTGGCTCGTAAATATTTTACTTCCGCTGTGGTTTACCCAAGGGATGGAAAGTTATTAGTAAGTCGTTCTACACTCCGCTCGCCGGCAAATATTTGTATACTTTGCCATCTCGAGAGGGTCACTTAAAGGAATGCGCCCTCGGGGTCGGAGAAGATTTTGAATGGATTTGAACTGCCATTGCTTCCGTGATGCCATTTGGTTCATCAGTCCGGAATGAATGTTATCAATTATTGTTAGGACTGTTAGATGGTATCTTTTGCTTTCTTAATGAATTAATGGAATGCTTTTTACGGAATTTGCTCTTTGCTTCCGTCATCACGGTGCACCGCGGTGTTAGTTAGATAAAATCTTCACCAAATCGGTACATGTCAGCCATGGTAGAACATTTTACTCTGGGCAAATGGAATGATTTATACATTGGTATACGCTTTACCGCACGATACGCTTTATACACTGATATACCCACAGCACTACGGTATTTGTAAATACATTGCCAACAATTAGATTAGAAATTGTAGCGCAATTTAAATATGATATCAAAGGTAGGAATTTGTGTAGTTGTTGATTACACATATTCATATTGCACAGTACCGTACTATAGGGTACTGTAGGACTGTAGGCAGCGAATGAAATTTCGATCAATTGAAATACTGTACAGCAACTGACTGCATGAACAATTATTGGATTCATGAACAGGTAAAGTCTAGTGAATCAATGGCAGTCAGGTTATGTATCATTGTTATCTAACATCAGTAGCATTCCATTGATCCAAAGATTATAAACTCAATCATTCTTTCGAATTCATCTCTGTCGAACAGTTCGGCCTTTGCGAACTCTATCGTACTCGATACTACAAGCTGGGAAAGAGACCGTTTTGTGTCAACGTTGTAGAAGGCACCCAACACAGCTAGCTGCCTTCACAAGTTACTATTTGAATGAATTCCTCAGCTGAGCGATTGAGTGTTGAGATGGCAGCGTAACCTTGATGCCCCTGTGGCCATTTAAACTTCTGGTAAGTTGAGGCGCTCTGAAAACAATTGTCCGTAAAGCAGCTCAAATATTGGCATTCAGTCGTTTAATATGGCACGCTTGAGTCACATTTCAGACGCTTTTTGAGATTGAACGAATAAAATAAAACCCGTAACAAGAAAATTAAGATATTGCCTATACTGCCCCTATTCGCATAAGCATCCCATGTCAGTTTTCTTCAACTTGAGAAATATGCCGTTGAGTTTTTCAATCTTGATTTACATTGAGAATTACAAAAAAATCTGATAAACTGATTAAATTTGTAATCTTTCTGAAAATTTTGCACAATATTATTTATCTGTATACTTTGCTATTGAACTATTAAATGGACCATAATTACAGGGGTTAGACAAAAAGTTTAAGATAGGCAAAATTTTGCCAAAGTTCAAGTCAGCATAACTTTACGTAGAATGATCCGATTTTGATAAAATTGGGACCAGGCTTGTAAAATGTCATCTGCATGTCATTTGACTAATTTGCTCATAACTTTCTTTAGAAACAAAATTTCTTCCATAATTTTGAATGTACTCATAAACGCTTGAGTAGGGTTAAATTTTTGTCCAAGGGTACATTGCTCTAAGTATATCATCAAAGGCTGGAGAGTGAAAACTCTCCAAAATGTCACGTGTCATTTGACATAATGTCATTTGAATGACATTTTGCCTCCCACGCCCCAGATTACATATTTACAGCAAAGTCTCGTTAGACAAAGTTGTAGGCCCATTTAACCGCTATAAGTTCGTCATACAACATGAATTGATAGCTACCTTCTGAAACAAGTTCTGGGAAAATTATACAAACGAATGCAAATGACATTTTACAACACTGATTGGGACCATCGGACGCGGAAACTCTTCTAGTATACTATCCTTATGTATAGACGTGAGATTGGTCTACGGCCACCGGAGATGTTCCGGGTTTTCCGAGGGAACGTTCAAGATGCATTTTTTCCACTGCTTGTCATTTTAAATGACGTTTACTTTCATCATGTTTTATGCTTTGTCCAAAAACGAGAACTAATATGCCGACCAATGGTGGCTGTAGATCGAGAATCCATCAAAACTACGCAGAGATATGGCCATTTCCGTAAAAACGGTTCTGGGAACATGATGAAATGATAACAGATCGGAATAATGCAAATATGAGTATCTAACTTCATGGTTTTGCGAGACGATGATTACAGAAACATTTCCAAAATGATAGTGATCACTGCCACCCTTATAGCAGGTTCCAAGGCCCTTCCCGGTACAGCAGGTTTTGGCACCATCTGGAACCATGCATATATGGGTGTCAAAATTCATGTTTTCTCAAGACGATGAATATAGGATCTTTATTAAAGATATATTTTGAAGACTGTCAAACTCTCTGGCCAATTTGTAACAGGTTCCGGATGTTTTGCGAAAGTGATATTTATTCAGGGTGTATGGCCATTCCCGTACCGTTTTCACGAAAATGGCCATATCTCTGCGTATACCTAATGGATTTTGGATCTGCACCCAGCATTGGTCAGCATATTAGTTCTAGTTTCTGGGGAAAGCATAAAACAAGATGTCAGTAAACGTCACATAAAATGACAAGCAGAAGAAAAAATGCATTTTTAACATACCCTCAGAAAACCCGGAACATCTCCGGTGGCCAAGAACCTATCTCAGGTTTTGCATGAAGATAATATACTAGAAGAGTTTCCGCGTCCGATGGTCCCAATTTCATCGAAATCGGATTTTACTACGCAAAGTTATGCTGATTTGAACTTCGACAAAATTTTGCCTATCTCAACCTTTTTGTCTAACCCCTGTATATTGATTTATTTTTCAAAAGTGTATAAAAACCTGGAATGTGACAGTCATCCGAATAAAAAGCAAGATGGGACAACACAAGTGGGTTTTGATTTTCAAATGTCTAGAACAAAGCTTACCGTGGACCCCCGGTAATATAACTGTTTTTAATCTGAACTCTTTTTAAGTTGAACCCGTTCGTTTGATTGAACATTGTTCAAATTAAAAATGGTTCAAACGTCATTTAGCACGTGGAATCGAGAAAAGAAAAATGGAACATCGTGAAACGGAACGCAGAATCAAAACAAACCAGCAAAAAGTGCAACCAGAAATCAGTTTTTCTGATGCAAATAGAGTAACCAGAAGTTCAAGTTAAAAGTTTCAAGTTAGTTTTGTGAGCAAAAGCGTAGGATACCTTGCTTTACACCAGTGGTTCCCAACGTTTTCGGATTCACGACCCCCTTTATAATCAGCAAAGTGGCCTTTTGCCCTCTGAATTTGTCATTTTATTCTGATATTTCATTCTTCAGCAGTAATATTGGAACTTGCTATTATGATACCAGCATCGATATACGAGGTTGAGCTTCTGATAGAGCCTGTTACTTGCTTTGGACTTTATCTGGAGATGTGTTCACAATCTACTCTTGCATAGTTGTGTGGAAAAAAATAACGATGTTAACATCTAGAAAGCTCAGAACACGACTTTGGGACAGGCTTCGAATAATGCACACCAAAACTGGCACAATAGTTAACAAGACCATTGATGAACCATTCCACATGTCTGAATAATATTTTTGAATTTCTAAACGAAAATGAATTACAAACTAATGGAGCATCTTCTTGAACATGCTCAGGATAATCAGGATCAAACAATTGATCTAGTGAGTGAAGATGAGCCCTGAATTCCAATTTGAGATTTGCATCTAATTTAGTTGATCCTTCCTCGACCAAACTGCACAATTTGAAACAAACATAACGTTGTAATATTTCCGACATTAACTTTGCTTTGCCGGTTTTTCATCATTGTCATGAAAGATTGCAAACCTGAATTGAATCAGATTGATTTGCATTGACTGTAATTTCAAGTACAGCGTTTTTTTTTCAAAAATGTCTGTTAGGTAAGTGCGACATTTCTGCCATCCTTGCATCCTGCATGCATTTCTGTGCAAAGTTTTTTGAACAAACGTGTGTTGAGAACTCCAGATTTGATATAGTTCACGATTTTTATATTTATTGAGCGGCTATTCAGTCTAAAAATTTCACAACGAATTTTTCTATTTACCCGACGTTTCAACATGGGAATTGTGTCTTTTTCAAGGAGAAAACATCGAAAAAACGTGTCGAAGCGTCGGGTAAATAAAAAACTCGTGAAATTTCAAGACTGAGTAGGCGTTCAATAAATATAATTAAAACGAACAGTCGATCTATAATCAGTAAAGTTCACGCTTCTTACAAGTAGGGTCTTACAAGTAAGGGCATCAAAAAATGTATGTATTGTAGTTATGATATAATTACATTTGGTAAGAGTTTTCAAATCACTTGAGAAAAAAAAACTTTTCTTTCAAATATCCTGATTTTGAATAAAAAAATAAATTGATGGTTGTGCACAAAAATAATATAATTAAGGGGGTTAGAAGCAGAGGGGTGTAAGTGACATTTTTGTCGAAATTGAGTTGACTATAGCGAAAAATTCTTTGATTATCAAGCTTTGCGGCAATATGCCGATATAGTGTGTACGATATACACAATAAATGTGAAAATTCACAGAAAATTAGTATTTTTTTGAATCTCCATACAATTTGTATGAAACGAAAAAATATTGAAAAACTTTGCACCCATTTTTCTCAGAACTAAGTTTTTGTCACTTACACCCCTTTGCGTTTGGCTCCCTCAATTATATAAAAACTCAAAGGTGCAGCCCAATCGGGTTGTAGGGTGACGTAGAACTACGTAGCTGTATGTATTGTACAGGTTTTCGATTCTTCTGTTCGATGAGACCAAAGCAAGCGCTTTTCAAGCCCAGGGTGAATCTGTTTTCGTTGTTTATCCTGTGCTCCTGAGTGAGCATTACAAACCCTAGTGATGTATTGTAGGGTGCTGTCAATACGATACACCGCGCGGCTGTTGTAATGTTTCCAAAAGCGCATTTGCACAAGATTCCACGCGGCGTTTCACATTGGAAAGGAACAACCGCACCTTGGGAAACGCCGCAATGTTATCTCCCCATAAGAATCGAGTATACGGGTAGAGAAAAGCGCGGCGCGTCGTTTCCTGAGGGGAGCACCGCGTGTACTTTTGGGCAAATGCGTTAATATATTATTTATAGACCAACATTTGAAAATGATGGTGAAAATAAAATTTTCAAATAATCGATAATGAACAACACTCTCAAGCGATCACATATCCAAATTATTAATTGATACAAACTCACTAGATAGCAAGAATCGTTCGATAATTGTTTTTCGATTCGAAGCATTGGTAAATGCTACTTTTGAACTTATTTTCCTACATAACACCAAAAAACAATGCCAAACATCCAATTGAACAACTCGCCTACTTTTCACACCTGAGAAGTTATCAAATGATAATTCCAATAATTATCGTATCAGAATGTTTCTGCACAACCCTGGCTAATAGCAACCATCATCGATGCAAACTGGAACAGAGACTAAGCACCCGCCACTAAAGCAGTCTAAACCCCCAGTGGCTCAGTCAGAGTAGACGCGACAAAGAAGTTGGACAGTATTTTGATAATAATTATTATTCCTTCACGTGAGTTGCGTCGGACTTTGCGTTTACTCCGGAAGACACCTAGGAATCAGCAAACGAACCAAAGAAAGTTTCCCATAACGCATCCACTGCAGCAGCTAGGAAGATTCCGAGCGCCTCTACTGGCATCAATAGACGTAAGCGAGAAGCTGCCGTCAAAAGCCCCCAAGATTTCGAGAGAAAACGCGCGTGTAAGTTTGCAGAAACGAACTGCACCAGCTAAAAGTAAGTTGCATTAATTTGACGTCTATGCTGGCATGAGGTCTCCAGTTAGCCTTACGAAAAAAGGCACAGAATCGGCGAGATCGATCTAGGATGTTTTTGGGTGGTAAACATTCTTGACACCCTGGGCATAGTGTATCCATTATATTTGCCACACAAGATACATACTTTTATCAGGACATCGACCATGTCGTGTGGGCGTGCGAGGAGCATCGTGGCCCCAGATCTGCGCTAACTGAACATCTTCGGGTCCGAGGAAAGCAGCCGAAGCCTATTAGGGAAGTGTTGGTGGGTCTTGATCTCGAATACATGTCCCTTGTCCACCAATTTTTGAAAGTTGCTGATGTTAGACTGTAATCGTCGTCCATCCACCCTTTTGCTGTTGTAGTCCCTTAAGAATGTCTTCCTCTTGTTGACTATCGTTAAACCCCATTCGTATGTCTTCCTCTCGTTGCTGTCTCCCAAAAAATGTTTGACTCGTTGATGTGATGTGAATGTGAATCATTGCCATGGATTTCAACTGTGTAAACATCAGCATTGTAATTAATTAAGCATCCTAAATTTCCTTCCTTTCCTATTGTATAATTGTATTCCCTAACCTCGACCAAACCGCGAGTCTTTCGGTTCCCCAAAACTAACATTAGAGTATAAGAATCATGAAAAACTGTATTTAAAAAAAAGATTCCGACTCCGTAACGCTTTACGGAAAATGAGCCTACCAAATAAATGATAGTTAAAAAAAAGATACATACTAATGCAATGGCGGACATAGAAAGCTTTAAATTGATAACTAAAGAAATGCTAATAGATTACTAAGTTGAAAAGCAGGCCAAGTTCCAGTTAGAATGTAGTGCTATGGAAGAAGAAGCTTGCGATGCACTTATGTACTAGATTGACTAATTCACCAAAACCGATTGCTAAACTGTTAGCAAGTATTCAATAGTAAATAATCATACATAAATATTGTAACACACTGGAGTCGGCTTTTACGCGGAGGATATGGGCCGCGTAAATCAGAACAACGTAAAAAACCGCGTAAATCCCAGAATATGTCTAAATAAACCGCGTAAACTTCGAAATTCGAGCGAAAAAAATCGCATAAAAAGCTATTCGACATTGTGTATGAAGCGTTGACTCTTCCTTGATCGAATGGTCCAAGAAATTTGGAAATCCATCGAGAAACGGCTGAGATATTAACGATCAAAGTCTATCATATTTTCGTGACGTTTTTCGATTTTTTGCAATCGTAAAGTGTACCCCAATATAGAAAAGACAGACGTAGTTCTACGTCAAAAAAACGTGTTCATGATAGTTATAGCCAGGGACAGAAAAATTCATTTCAACTACACTCAAACAGCTGACATCCAACACACAATCATGTTGCCAATCCTTCCCGAATTTGAATGTGCGAATTAATAGGACGGCATGTGCACGAACAGCAGCAAGCGACGACTCTCGGTGTCAGCGTTGTTTTGTGCGGTGTCAAAATGAATCTTCAGCTTGGCGCGTTGATATTCAATTTGAAATCTCAAAATATGAATATCATTCCATTCTGTGGTGCATGGATTCAACATTATGAAGTCAGATCCTTAAAAAATATGCATCTGTTTAGTATATAAAGTAAAATAATCATCATTTATCGGTGTAAATCAACCGCAATTCAAAATATTCATTTCAGCCCCGGTAGATATTCATTTTTTACGCACGATTATCAATCGGCTATTGAGGATCGGGCGGTAAATTTGGTATGGAAGTTTGACAGCATGCTGCGAGATGTTCGTGCCTGCATTGCCGGGCGTCTGATCAAAACAAACACGAATCAATGACGAAGCTGCCTACTGAGTATCGATGCAACTGATAGTAAAACGAAGATTTCCGTCCTACTTATAGCACTAAAAAGGTAATTTTTTGCAAAGGTTCCACGCATGATACACATCACGTACATATTGAGTTTCCTGCAGTTAAGAATGCTCTATAACCACTGGCGGAGCAAGCTATTGTTGTTTGGTGGGGCACCACTTGGCGCAAGAATAATAGCCTATGAAAACAATAGTGTGATTGCATCGTGTGGTGCCCCACCTCTGTCTCCGCCAGTGTCTATAACGATTGGAAAATAGTAGTTTGTACAACTATTTTCAAAAAGAAGATTTTTTCAGCACGACTTGTGGATAAATACTATGAATGTTGAAAAAATCGAGTTTTGCAAAAAGTTGCACTCGCTCACGGATAAACATTTCATCCATTAGATTAAAAAATGTTCATGTTTATTCATAAACTGATAATATGTTTGAATCAAACATATTTATTTTTAAAATAAAATTAAATGCCTGTTTGTTTTTTGCGTATACAAGTGAATAGGATCCGCTCGCTCTTGCAAAGGTAAACAAAAACTTCAGTTCTGGTCAGTTTCGATTGGAAGCCAACAAAGTGCCTTAGTGCCTCCTGGCTATTAGAATGAATAAATTATTCCTTTTCTATAAATCTGGGTGGTTTCTATTCATGCATATTTATTTTTAGCTGAGTTTTCAAGGGTGCTCACAACCGAACCACAAAATTTAAATGTCCAAAATTGTCAATATTTTTTTTCAAACCGATGGATACAAACTATTTTTTTCGCTAGTAGTAAGATTATTAGTCTAGCTTTCCATTGGTATACAAATATCGGCATAAGATCAACTAGGGCCAAAGTTATGGATCAAAGACATAAGGGTGCCTACAACCGAACCTCTTCCCCTATTGATTTTTAGTGCTAGAACAACTGAACTTTTGTTTGGATTTACCTCAAATAAGTTTGTTTGTACCGTACTTCTTTCTGCGTGCTATTTTTTTGCATAGACGAATAATGGGCTTCAATATGATAAATTTGTACCAAATTTCACGTACAGACCTATTTGAAACTTATTTATCGAATAATCCTAATGTCAAACTTTAAAACAAAACTCTACTGTCAGTAATATTCAAACCCTTTATTTACGCCGTTTAGAATCACTAAACATTTCTCAAGCGGGTTGTTTTGTCCGAAGGTTCTACGATGGCATGCAGTCCTAAGCAGCAAAAGCTGGCGGGAGCGATGAGCAGGAGCACTCGGGACTGTCTATTCGGTTGCTAATTGTGTCGAAGGCGAACATTTTTTACGGAAATATGCGTCGTTTTCGTGGAGATTTTAATTGGATTACGGTGGTAACGTTCAACTTTTACAGTTCTAGTAATGTGCGTTTGTTAGTAAGGTGCCCAGACTTGTATACCATATTCTAGAATACTTCAAATAAGTGAACAATACAGTACCTTAAGGAAATAGCTGAAAGAGTAGCACGATGGCAGTCAGTATGGCACCCGTCCGCTAACGGGTGCTCATTTTACTTCTAACTACCTGTGCTAAGCAAGTTTTTTCTAAATCGGCTCAATGCGTGCAATACAATTTGCAATTAAAGAAAGAATTCTATAGATTCTTTCATATTATAGACGATATGTGTCATCTTTTTGCAGACTACACATTAGCTGGTAGTCTAAAGTTTCCAAGTTTCTCTTTTCACCATAGTATGTGGTTAGAGTCTGTGTGTTGAGGATACGGGGCAAATTCTTCAATTACAGCCTAATCAACGTTTACGCACCGACAAACGATAAATCCGACGACGTGAAGGACACGTTTTATGAATGTCTTGATAAAGCCTATGGAGAGTGCCCAAAGCATGACGTGAAAATTGTTATGGGAGACGCTAACGCCCAGGTCGGTAGAGAGGACTTTTTCCGTCCCATAATCGGTAGGGAGAGCCTTCACTCCGCTACCAATGACAACGGCCTACGGCTAGTAAATTTTGCTGCTGCCAGAGGGATGGCCATCAGTAGCACCTACTTTGCACGAAAGAACATCCGAAAGCACACCTGGAGACATCCAAATGGTGAAATTTGCAACCAGATAGATCATGTTCTGGTGGATGGGCGCCATTTCTCGGATGTTATCGATGTGCGGACATTCAGAGGTCCGAACATTGACTCTGATCACTACCTCGTTGTCAGTAAAATTCGATCACGGTTGTCAACTGTATCGAACGAAAGATCACAGCGAACGATGCGTTACAATATCCAGCGATTGTCGGCGGAAGGAGTACCGGCTGAGTACCGCCAGAAGCTCGACGAACGGATAAGTGCAATCAACGTTAGCGACAACATCAACGATCTATGGGAGTCGATCCATGGAGCGGTGAGCACAACAGCACGAGAAGTGGTAGGCACTGCACAGAGGCGACCCAGGACGGGTTGGTTCGATGTGGAGTGTCAGAGAGTGCAGACGAGAAGAACGTTGCCAGAAGCCGGATGTTGGTGTCAGGTACCCGATCGAATAGAGATCGGTACAAGGCAGCAAGAGCAGCCGAAAAACGAACCCACCGCAGGAAGAAAAAAGAGTACGAAGAACAAGTTATTAGTGAGGCGCAGGAAAAAATGGAGCAGAACGATATGCGGAGGTTTTATGAGTCTGTCAATGGCGTGCGGAGAAAGACAGCGCCATCTCCCGTCATGTGCAACGACCAACAAGGGAATTTGCTGACAGATAAAACTGAAATGGCTGCCAGGTGGAAGCAACACTTCGAGACTTTGTTGAATGGAGGAAGTGACGGTGCATCGGTGAACAGAATAAATATTAGCGACGATGGACAAGCTGTGGAGTCACCTACACTAGATGAGGTTAAAAAAGCTGTCAAAGAGCTGAAAAACAATAAGGCTGTGGGGAATGACCAGCTCCCGGCTGAACTTCTCAAACATGGCAGTGAGCAGCTTTATGAAGTTCTGCACCATATTATGTCGAAAATATGGGAAGACGAGGAAATGCCTGCTAGCTGGTTGGACGGCCTCATTTGCCCTCTCTTTAAGAAAGGGCACAAAGGGACTGGAGTGCGCCAATTACCGAGGAATAACCCTCCTTAATTCGGCGTTCAAAATTATGTCCCGTATTCTGTTCAACAGATTGAGACCGCTTGAAGAGTCCTTCGTCGGCGAATACCAAGCAGGTTTTCGTGAGGGCCGATCAACGACGGATCAAATGTTTACCCTGAGACAAATCCTTGATAAATTCCGGGAGTACAACTTGCAGACACATCATCTGTTTATTGATTTCAAGGCGGCGTACGATTCAGTGAAACGGAATGAATTATGGCAAATTATGCTTGAACATGGTTTTCCGGCGAAACTGATACGGCTGATTCGTATAACGTTGGACGGATCGAAATCAAGTGTAAGGTTGCGGATGAAATATCGACGTCATTTGTTACCTTAGATGGATTAAAGCAGGGTGATGCACTCTCGAACCTACTGTTCAATATAGCGCTCGAGGGAGCGATTAGGAGAGCTGGTGTGCAAAGAAGCGGTACCATTATCACAAAATCGCATATGCTCCTGGGATTTGCGGACGATATCGATATTATCGGAATTGATCGCCGTGCCGTGGAAGAGGCTTTTGCGCCTTTTAAGAGGGAGACAGCGAGGATTGGACTCACGATCAATACCAGCAAAACGAAGTACATGGTCGCTGGCAATCAACGTGGGTTCATTAGTGGTGGTGGTAGCGAAATAGTGCTGGATGGTGAAAAATTTGAAGTGGTAGAAGAATTTGTGTATCTTGGCACATTAGTGACGTGCGATAATGATGTTACCCGCGAGGTGAAAAGGCGTATTGCAGCTGCAAATAGGGCTTATTACGGACTTCGTAACCAGCTTAAGTCCCGTAGTCTGCAAACGAAAACAAAACTCGCGCTGTATACTACTCTGATTCTTCCGGTGGCTTTATACGGCCATGAGACATGGACGCTAAATGAGACTGATCAGAGAGCTTGTGATGTGTTCGAGCGTAAGGTGCTGCGGACAATACTCGGCGGTAAACAGGAGAACGGTATCTGGCGGCGTCGCATGAATCACGAATTGTACCAGGTGTATAAAGGGCTGGATATTATTAAGCTTATACAACACGGCAGACTACGGTGGGCTGGTCATGTTGTTCGTATGCCGGAAGAACATCAAGTGAAGATAATATTTAGTAGAGAACGCGGAAGAGGCCGCAGGCTTCGTGGAAGGCCGCGTACACGATGGCTTTTGCAGTTGAAGAGGACCTGAGGGCGCTCAATGTTCAGGGCGACTGGAAGCGATTGGCCCAGGATCGAGTCCAGTGGAGAAGGATACTCCATTCGGCGTAGGTTCATCGAAGAGCTGTAGCCCATCAAGTATCAAGTAGTATGTGGTTAGTCTTTATATAGATTTTTAGATCTTATTGACATTACATACAACAAGTGCATCATTTACCTTTCTTTATGTTCCTTCAAATGGATTTACAAATGAAATGTTTATTTTTCTCATTAATTGTACTCCTAGCTTTGGGAATGTACAAATGAACTAGTGTTTCTGCATTTTGGATGAAGAAACTAAGCTTATAGGGTCAGTGATGAACTCTTAATTATTGAAAAATCACTTAAATAAACCCACCAATGATTCCTAGTAATATTTTAACTAGATCGCTAGATAATAAAAAAAGTTATTCGTTTACTTAAAGTATAATTCTGGACATCTTCTGCGGACTCCAAAACTCCGGTTACCCAAGTCCATCTCCGCCGGGTACGGTAGTGACTCGGTGATGGGTCGGGACCATAAGCGTGTGTTCCCTCTCGGTACCGTAGCGGGATCCTTCTCAGCCAGATTTAGTGGTTTGCTATTCTACACCCCAAAAGACAAATCTGACAATTTTTGTATAAAATCTTGGCATATACAATTCTGTAAGCTTTTTATACAGATATTGTATTAAAATAATACAAAATGTAAGTTTTCAATATAAGAATTGTATTGAAATCTTCCGAAATTGTATATGCCAAATTATTATACAATTTCTGTAAGGCGTGGTCAGCGTCGTAGGTGACCTGAGTGCCTTGTGATCACGCATTTTTATATTTACGTAGGATGCATACGCCGATGAATTAACATTGCAGCACTGTACGCTATTAAAGATTCAATGTTGAAGACCAACATTGACGATTTAAAGTATTTAATCTATAAATTTACAATGCAGCTAGTTTAAATCAATCTTAAGGATGCAATTGTGGCTTTAGAGGGGTGTGCCAAAGCGCAATTGCTTGCCGGAAATACATGCTGATACCCTATATCATTTTTTTTATCTATTGTATTTATTTGACAGGCTCAGGCGTGTATAACGCTTAACGGAGCCGTGAATGATATTCACAATCGATATCATCTTATTATCAACAGTTAGTAAGGGAAAGGGACAAAGACCAAGATACTGGTGGCGACTCAAGGTTAGATTGCGTAATTTGGTGATGGACGGGGTTGGGATCTAGGTTTGAGGTATTTCAGCTGCTCATCCGGGTATTTGACGTCATGTCTGGTTTGACGTAGCGTCGTGCTCGGGTTTTGGTTCTTCAGGGAGCATCTTCCGGATGGCCAGAGCTTCATGGTACAAGGAACAATGAGACAGAACCAAAAAAAAAAGAAAAAAATTGAAGTATTAAACTTTGATATCAGAAGAGCAAAGAAAGGAAGATACCCTATATCAATGATCTCAAGGAATCCCGAATTTCATTGCTGATGAAGTTGAATGAAGATTTTTGGACCCTTCAATCTCCATTCAGGAGATTTGCTAACTCTTTGCCGATAGGTTGCAATCAATATCGATAGTGATTTGATTCGTTGGGCCGTAAATCAGATCTAAATGGTCGAATAAATCTGATTCCGATGGCCTTCCGTCCGTTTTTATCGAAAAGAATGAGGACATTTTTCTTGTCCTACTGGTTCTTTAATCGCCGATATGGCACAGCTACGATCCAACTACGGGCTACTTTGAAACGAATCGATTTGTCATACGATGAGATTGCCTATCCGTCTGAAGAATTATGACAAGCACGAAGCGATTAGAAATGAAGCACGTTGAGCCGGATGTTTACATCCTTTTTTTGCAGACCAAAATGACAGCCTAAGAGAATGATTGTGCTTTCCTCCGAATATATATTTCATTTTATATTATATTTTTGAACTCCTCTCAAAGATTTTCTTTTTTTTGTATGCCAATTAAATTACGTCATAATTGGATATTGCTTGTTGGTGTAATAAGAAATATAAAAAAACTTCCTTTTATTTTCGCCTGGCTGAAGCGTGAAATATCGTAGAAGAGGAGAATGCCACAGATATCTACATTGTGCGCTGTACAGGAGAAAAAAAGCTGATCTCAGCAACACGCATTTTCATAGTAGGGTAACCGTACCCTTAGTGGAGGTAGCACCAATAGTGGAGGTAGTGTGGTTTTAATGAGATTTATCATATTTATACACTTTATGATGGTTTCAGTTAATGCGTCGTGCTTTGAATATCCTGTTAAATGCAATTTATCTTAAGATTTCGCTTGAAAAACTATTGAAAACAATGATTTTCGTTAACAAAATTTACTCCCTTGCACCTATAGTGGTGCAACTGTACCAATAGTGGCGAGTCTCATAAGAAACCAATGGATAGCACCACTATGGGAACCAAAATTAATTTTTACCACCACTAAAGGAACAGTGTACCCATAGTGGTGCAAGCAATATTTGGTAATTGTTGATGTTAAATGACATCTATTTAATTTTTGTTAGCAAATTTATTAGTTTATCTATTGACTAAGATATTAAAACTGAAAGTTAACCATAATTATCAATTTTTAAAAAATATTTTCTTTTGTGGATCTACTAATACCTCCACTATTGGTACCGTTACCCTAATTGGTTGTGGTTTCAAATGTGTGCTTCACGGCCGTGCGGTTAGCGGCGTCAGTCGTCTGGGCGCATTTGGGGGCCATCCAGAAACCACGTGGTCATATTTTTGAAATTTTTTAACCCCCCCCCCCCATGTGGCTTATCGTGGTCATTTGGTACCCACCTCCCCCCCCTATGACCACGTGATTTTTTTTCAAGTACTAAATTTAAAAAAAACTTTCACCCATATTCTTGTTTACGTACGAACGCGCTTTCGAACGAAAGTTGAAGCGCATTCTCGTTTACGCCAGCAAAATCAAATGGAGAAACGGTTCGAACGAATCGCATTCGTTCGAAAGTATCGTTCGTCCGTAAACAAGAATAAGGGTGCTTATGTAACTAAAACATATGGTTAATCCGATCAATTTTGAAGATGGACAATTTCAATTGATTCAAAATCAAACTAAACCCAGCATGGAAATTATAAATTTTCATGAAGTCGAAAATTTTGATGATGTTATCATGTTGTAATGTGTATCAGGTATTAGGATATGTAGAACTCGCACATCTTCAATGCATCAGGAGGATGCAAAAAAATGTGGATTCGCGAATATCTTATAAAATTTTCGAGAAAAATTTATAATATATTTTCCAAATAATCCCTATATTTTAAATTTTTTTTTAAATTTTTTATTTGTGTTTTTTTTAACACCTATATAGTTCATCACTGACTATCCATATAGATTCCTTAGAGTATTTGGGACCTTCCATAGCTCTGGAGCTACTGGAAATTCTTAAGATATTAACCTCAGCGAAGCATCTGAACTGAAATCCTATAACGAAAAGTTTATCAGAGAATCACAAAGTTAATATGTAATCTTAGAAATGCAAATAAGACCGCCTACTGTTGTTTCTTTTGAGTAGCATTCCTGTAGAAATTTCAGTATTGTTTTCAGAATCATCAACATTAGAAATAAATAATTATATTTTTTTTTTTTCAATTGTTAATTGCTAATATTGATTTATTGATGAAAATTTTGTATTTTTTCGTTGAACATTTTGATTTCTTTATGGGAAATTCTTATTTCATAATTGCAATTTTTGCTTTTACAAGTGCTAATTTATTATTGTTGTGTGTATTATTGTTCTTTATTGACAATTTTCTATTTTATTATAGAAAATTTCTATTTGTTTCTCTACTAAAGAGATTTTCAATCCAGAGCTGGCTCTCTCAAAATTTCTAATTCTTCATTGAAATTTTATGTTGATAGGGACACGGCAGGTATTTTCGACTGTTCGTCATAGTCTCGAAAACCAATAAAAGAGACGCTTTTTTGTAAAACTCATACGTACCAAATCGTAAGCTCAGGAGAAACGTTCTGCTATAGTAGAGTTCTAGCAAATGCACGTTGCTTTCGTTGGTTTTAGCCCCTATGACGATGGACGGAAATACCTGCCGTGTCCCTATCGACTCGTGGAAGCCAATGATGCCATACTAAAAATATTTTCTCGGTCACTCTGATGGTTCTTTCGAATAATTTCCCAAGGAACTTCTATTCCACATCTCGAATATGCTTCAGTCAATGGTCCTTTCATAAGCGACTAATAGAGGAAAGAATGTATTATAGACCAATTATTATTTTGGAGTTCGGATCATTCGATTTATCCAATTAACAAACTTAGGGGCCATCCAGAAACCACGTGGTCATATTTTTGAAGTTTCCCCCCCCCCCTCCCCCCATGTGGTCTATCGTGGTCATTTGCCAGACCCCCCCCCCCCCCTTGACCACGTGGTTTTTTTTTCAAGTAAAAAAAATCAATTAACTAAAACATATGGTTAATCCGATCATTTTTGAAGATAGACAATTTCAACTGATTCAAAATCAAACTAAACCCAGCATGGAAATTATAAATTTTCATGAATTCGAATATTTTGATGATGTTATCATGCTGTAATGTGTATCAGGTATTAGGATATCTATAACTCGCAATGTAATTTTTAATGGTTTAGAAATTTTCCAAAATATCCCTATACTTTTTATTTTTTTTAAATTTTTTGTTGGTGATTTTTTTTAAATAGGTGATTATGAAGTTCATCACTGAATATCCCTATAGATTCCTAAGAGTATTTGGGACCTTCCGTAGCTCTGGAAGTACTGGTAATTCTAAAGATATATTAACCTCAGAGAAGAATCTTTTTTTTATCAGAGTTTATCAGAGAATCACAAAGTTATTTTGTAATCTTAGAGATGCAAATAAAACCTCATTTTGTTGTTTCTTTTGAGTAGCATTCCTGTACAAATTCCAGTATTGTTTTCAGAATCATCAAATTAGTTTACCTTCCAATATTAATAGGTTTTTCTAAGGGTATACAAGTTTTATTCAGAATCTCAAAACTCTCTCCATTATGCCAAGATTCTATGATTCTAATCAGTACCGTAACACAATGTCCTTTATATTCCTTTGCTTGAATTATACAGTTTTGGCTTAAAATGGAAGTTTTCATTTTAAATCCACAGTCTTTAATATCTTTGGGCACCTTTTGGTATTCTAGAATTTATTGTTATATTTTGGCATTTAACTCTTTCAGGACGATGCAAAAAGGATTTAAAGTACATATTTAGGGTTTTCCACTTGATCTTGCCAAAACTAGTATAAAAAGAACTGAAAAGTCGTATTTTTTCGGGTTTCATAGGCCAAACTGCTCTGAAGTACATATCCTCGAAAGTATAAATAATCATGTCAAGAAACAAAATGTCCTAAGACATGATATTACGGAGTTTTGAAACGACCCGATCAACCAAGTCCTGAACGATGAATCCGTGCATCGCTAAGCATCCAAGCAGGTCTATTGAGCCGATGCGATTTCATTTATTACTCAGCCAAAAAAAAATTTAAAAATTTTCCATAACAATTAGGAAATTTCCAATAAAGAAATCATGGTATTAGCAATAAAAAAATATTAAATTTTCTACAAATAAAGCAAAATTTCCATAAACAATTAAGAATTTTTCACAAAACAAAAATAAATTAACACTTTTGAAACCAAAAATTGCAAACATAAAAGAAGAATTTTCCATAAAGAAATCAAAATGTTCCACGGAAAAAATACAAACATTCCATAAATAAATCAATATTAGAAATAAATAATTACAAAATTTTCCACAAAATAAATATTTTTTTATTAAATTTTTTATTAAATTTATTAAATTTTATTAAATAATTAAAACCTTTCCACGAAGAAATCAATAAAGAGCATTGAAAACAAAAGGAAATTTTCCATTAAATAATATAAAAAAGCAATAAAATTGAGCATTTTTCCATAGATTACCCCTTCTTTAAAAGCGTTTGAAGTTCATGGAAAAATTTTATCAATTTGATTGCTTTTTAGTATTTTTTAATTTTCTTATTTTTTATTGCTCTTTATTGATGTGAAAGAAACCCAGCATTGCTCAAGTGTTGCAATTGTCACAATGAACTATTTGCAGCACCGCACTCTAGATCAATTTCCGTGCGTTTGTTTTGTTTTCCTCAACAGCTGACCCAAAATTGTATTTTAATTACTTTTTACATTAAGAAATATTTATTTTGTGAAAATTTTTATAATTGTTTATTGCTAAAATTGATTTATTCAAGAAATTTTTTTTATTTTTTTCGTGGAACATTTTGATTTCTTTATGGAAAATTTTTATTTCATAATTGCAATTTTGCTTTTACAAGTGCTAATTTATTATTGTTTTGTGGAAATTTTTCAAGTATTTATGGAATTTAATATTTATTTAATACTCATACCCTGATTTCATATTGGCAATTTCCTATTTTATTATGGAAAATTTCTATTTTTTCTTTATTAAAGAGATTTTCAGTCCAGAGCTGGCTCATCTCTCAAAATTTCTAATTCTTCATTGAAATTTTATTTTGATATCGACTCGTGGAAGCCAATGGTGAAATACTAAAATTTCCAAGGAACTTCTATTCCACATCTCGAATATGCTTCAGTCAATGGTCCTTTCATAAGCGACTCATAGAGGAATGAATGTATTTAGACCAATTATTATTATGGAGTTCGGATCATTCGATTGATCCAATTAACCAACTTATGAATGATGTATGATATAACATCCCAGAAGGTCCATTGGGTTGATATGACTTTAATTATTATTTATATAAGCTACTACAGACACTTTAGGTTATACAAAACGTCCTGGAAGTCGTAATGTTTGAACTACTTAATCATTCAAGTCCGTGAACCCAGTGCTTATAAGGCCCTACAAAAAAGTTTGCGAACAAACCTCATTGTCATTGTGCAACTTGATGTTGACTCAAGATAATTTTGGGTACCTTGTCTCTTGGATCTCATGGTTAATGGAAACTAGGATCATATGCTAGGATCATATTATTGCATCGGATTGGGTATATACCGATGATGACGACATTGCAAATGTCTTGATTGATCTATCTACTATCGTGGGCTGAACTGGAGAACATTTTGGAGTACCTTGAGCATCTCGTATTTCTGAATATTAATCACTAGCTTAACGTTCAGGATGACCCATCTTATCTCAGTGCCCAGAATGATTCAAACATTTCAACTTCATTTGCATGCTCTTAGAATCGAAATCTTCCCAAAGTTTCAGATATCTGAGTTTTCAGGGTCAGTCAAATTTGAGCTCCCATATTTTTCTGTAAAGCCAATATCTAGATGAACAATTTTGCTGAAGAAAATTGTGGCCTAGCTCTCTTTTGGGATTTTATAGACAATCTAAAACGCTGGGCATATATGACCCATCCATCCTGAAAGGGTTGAGATTTGTTTTCCAAAAATTCCAGCTTACTTTTTTTACAGAATCTCTATTTTTTTTAAATCCTGAGCAACTTAAATGCATCATCAAAGGATGGATACACTATACCTAGGGTGTCGATGATGTTTCCCACCAGAAAACACCCGGATTGACAATCCTACGCCTTTGCTCGCAAGGCTAACTGGAAACTGAACATTTTGAAGTGCACTCCTTAAAATGTTCGAAAAACTTCTTTTGGAAATGAAGAAGAATTTCTGGAAGATTCGGAAGAACTTGTCGAAGAAATTCATTAGAATGTTAAAAAAAAATGAAAAGATGAACATGTTTTCCCACCGAAAATTATATGTATGGAAATACGGGATTGTTTTCAATTTTCAGACAGAATTCGCATGGAATTTTTATCGGAATTTTAAGGAAAATTTTTCGGAACTTACACTGGAGATGTTTTGTTTTTTTTTCATTAACAATTTGAAGCCAAATTTCCAAGCAAAATTTTTCAGAGAGAATTGTTCATTCTGAATGCCAGCACTTTATCAGGATTGTATGAAGTAATGTCAAAGTTTTTACAGGAAATTTCTTAACTGGATTTTTCCTGAATATCCACAAGAAATTCTTTTGAAGTTTTTTCTTAAGATTTTTTCTTGGATTATTGTAAAAACATGATCATTTTTCAAAATTGTACCTGCAGTCCGTTGATGCAAAAGTGTCGGCGGCGTGATGCCAAAAACCATACGCGGCGAAATTTTTTTTAAATTTTAATGATTTTTATTTTTTACACCGCTATTGTTATTCACCAACAGTTTCGTGTAAAAAAAAAACACGTGGTTCGAGAGCAACACCCCCCTCCCCCCATGTGGCTTATCGTGGTCATTTTCCAGACCCCCCCTCCCCCCCTATATGACCACGTGGTTTCTGGACGGCCCCTTATGAATGATGTAGGATATAATATCCTAGTAAGTCCATTGGGTTGATATGACTTCAATTATTATTTATACAAGCTACTACAGACTTTTTAGGTTATACAAAACGTCCTGGAAGTCGTAGTGTTTGAACTACTTGATCATTCAAGTCCGTGAACCCAGTCCTTCTAAGGCCC
The DNA here is from genome assembly GCF_024139115.2 of Armigeres subalbatus. Lineage (NCBI taxonomy): Eukaryota > Metazoa > Arthropoda > Insecta > Diptera > Culicidae > Armigeres > Armigeres subalbatus. The sequence goes on along the minus strand of NC_085141.1, from coordinate 186,420,473 downwards.
TACAAAAACAGTTTGCGAACAAACCTGATAGTCATTGCGCAACTAGATGTTGACTCAAGATAACTTTGGGTACCTTGTCTCTTGGATCTCATGTTATTGGAAATTAGGATCATATGCTTATTTCATCGGATTGGGTATATACCGATGATGAGAACATTGCAAATATCTTGATTGATCTGGTAGATTCGTGGGCAGAACTTAAGAGCATTTTGAAGTACCTTGAGTATCTCGTATTCCTGAATATTAATCACTGGCTTAACGTTCAGGATGGCCCATCTTATCTGACCACCCATCTCTACAGAATGATTCAAACATTTAAACTTTATTTACATGCTCTTAGAATCGAAATCGTCCCAAGGTTTCGGATATCTGAGTTTTCATGGTCAGTCAAATTTGAGCTCCCATATTTTTTCTGTAAAGCCAATATCTAGATGAACAATTTTACTGAAGAAAATGGTGGCTTAGCTCTCTTTTGTGATTTTATAGACAATCTAAAACGCTGGGCATATATGACCCATCATTCCTGAAAGGGTTGAGATTTGTTTTGGAATTCAATTTCAATCGTTATTATAACACTATTTTTTAACCTAGATTGTTTTAGGAATTGGAGTGTTTTTTTCTGGAACACTGCCACTTTTTTTTCCATATCGCAGGAACCTCCTTAGTTCTAAGACCCTTTTATGAATTTAAAAAGCATTTTATTTAGAATTTCATGTTGATTTTTTAAATGTAAGCTTCATAACCTTTTTCATGCGCACTACTAGAATTTTGCGCATTTAGAACATTTAGGTGCATTATTAATTTTTTCGATCATTAATTATTCAATATCATAAAAACTAGGCTTCTTAAGCCTAAATTATTGCCTATATTTATTACGAAATGCATATTTACGATGAAAATTCCAATAAACATCAAATTCCGAAGAATTTCCAGTATAAATTAGAAAAAAAAATCCAGCTTACTTTTTTTACAGAATCTCTAAAGGTTTTTTTCAAAATCCAGGGCAACTTTAATGAATCTTCAAAGGAAATTCTTCTAAATTTCCAATGGATTTTTTTTTTCGCTTTCCAAAAGAAATTCTTAGAAATTTTCAGCAGTTTTTTTTATTTTCCAAAAGAAATTATTCGGAATATGCCAAAATATTTCCGATGGAAATTCCTAAGATTTTCCAGTAGAAAATCGAAAAAAGTTCATCTGAAACACCAATAATGAATTTCCCGAGGAAATTCCGATGTTTTTACAAGTGGAAATAACACAAAAATTGTACTTGAAATAACAAATTGTATTGTACTGAAAAATTTTCATTTCGAAATTCCAAAATTGAAAAAAAAACCAGATTAATCCACCTAACGGTGATGATGCCTTTCTCGTGCGATAAAAAAAGTATTTTGAGCGAGATTTTGGGCAAGGTAATCGGTTTAGGGTAAGTGCCTTAAACGTGAGCTAGACTTTTTTACGCGCTTTTTTATGAGAAAAAGTATTTAGGCTATAACTACCAAGCCCATTGTCCGATCTGGCCAATTTTCAATAGGAAACAATGGGGCAGTATACTGCGTCGAATCTAACCTGTTGCGAAAAAATCGGTCTAGGGTAAGTACAAAAAAAGTGAGCGAGACTTTTTTTCGCGCTTTTTTATGAGAAATAGTATTTTGGCCATAACTACCAAGCCCATTGTCCGATCCGCTCAATTTTCAATAGGAAACAATGGTGCAGTATACTGCGTCGAATGCAACCTATTGCGTAGAAATCGGTCTAGGGTAAGTACAAAAAAAGTGAGCGAGACTTTTTTACGCGCTTTTTTATGAGAAATAGTATTTTGGTCATAACTACCAAGCCCATTGTCCGATCCGGCCAATTTTCAATAGGAAACAATGGGGCAGTATACTGCGTCGAATGCAACCTGTTGCGAAAAAATCGGTCTAGGGTAAGTACAAAAAAAGTGAGCGAGACTTTTTTACGCGCTTTTTTATGAGAAATAGTATTTTGGCCATAATTTCCAAGCCCATTGTCCGATCCGGTCAATTTTCAATAGGAAACAATGGGGCAGTATACTGCGTCGAATGCAACCTGTTGCCCGGTCAAGGGTAAGTACAAAAAAAGTGAGCTAGACTTTTTGCTCTTTTCGTGCGCACATACACACACACATACACACACACACACACGCACACACACACAGACATCACCTCAATTCGTCGAGCTGAGTTGATTGGTATATAACACTATGGGTCTCCGAGCCTTCATAAAAAGTTTGTTTTTGGAGCGAACATATAGCCTTTACGTATACTTAGTATACGAGAAAGGCAAAAATCAACGGAAATATCAAAGTGTTTCATGTGGCATTGGCTCCATATTCCAACTGGAAGTTGGTCTGCTTTCAACTAAGTATATTCTATTAAATAGCATTTCCTCAGTTATAAATTGAAAGCTTTTATATGCCAGCCATTGCACGATTATATACAGTCACTCTCAAAATTGAGCGTACAGCATGGATTAGATGAATATATTCGAAATTCCAAAGGAAATTTAATTGTTGGCTCAGTTGTTTTGAATGCATTTCAATAAAAATATATTAAGCTCTTTTAGTGGAATGTATTAAACCGTCTAAGACGAATTAAGTACTGTCCATTTAATTCCACCAGTTACATCTGTTTTCATTTACATCACCAGTTTTACATCTGTTTTCATCATTTACCGACTGAATTTTCACAAATTAATCGTATGTCTCGCTCGATTTCGATTATCTATCATATATTAGATACGGTGCCGGTAAAACATATCGAATTGAAGCATCTATTTTGCCCAGCAGCATTGAATTGTTAAATAGCAATGCTCATACCTCTCACTTGTTCGCCATTTTGACCAAAACATGGTTTAATTTCAAAACATTGAATGTTTAAGTAGCGAATGTTTATTATTATAAATATAATCATGAAAAAAAAAACAATATTAAAATACATTAATCGTGTTTGTAATAAGAAATTTGATAGAAAAAAAATCGCTGTACGCTCAATTTTGTCACATCTAATAGGCGTATTTTGAGATTATTTTCAAATAAATGAACTTTAGAGAAAAAAATTCTACCATTTTATGTACGCATACATTGAAGGAAGGGATGAATATTGAAATGCATTAAAAACAACCGAGCCAACCATTTAATTTTCTTTGGAATTTTCGAATTTAGTCAACTAATCCATACTGTACGCTCAATTTTGAGAGTGACTGTATCGTGTCTAGCAAGTACGATGGATACACTATACCTAGGGTGTCGAGAATGTTTCCCACCCGAAAACATCCTAGACAGGAACGAGAATCGAACTCGTCATCTCCGGATTGGCAATCCTCGCAAGGCTAACTGGAGACTGAACATTTTGAAGTGCACTCCTTAAAATGTTCGAAAAACTACTTTTGTAAATGAAGAAGAATTTCTGGTGAAGATTCGGAAGAACTTGTCGAAGAAATTCATTAGAATTTTTCGGAATTTACACTGGACATGTTTTGTTTTTTTTTTTTCATTATCAATTTGTAGCAAAATTTCCAAGCAGAATTTTTCAGAGAGAAATGTTCAAAAAAAATCTGAATGCCAGCACTTTATCAGGATTGTATGAAGTAATGTCAAGGTTTTTACAGGAAATTTCTTTACTTGATTTTTCCTGAATATCCACAAGAAATTCTTTAGAATTTTACTTCTTAAGATTTTTTCTTGGATTATTGTAAAAACATGAACATTTTTAAAAATTGTAGCTGCAGTCCGCTGATGCAAAAGTGTCGGCGGCGTGATGCCAAAAACCATCTGCGGTGGATTTTTTAAAAATATTTTTCCATTTTCCTTTCCATTTTTTGTGTGGAAATTGAGACGAAATGGCAACTTGTTTTTTCGTTTATTTTTGTATGGATATAGGATCTTAGGCTAAGATGGTCAAATAATGCAGATATGCATCGGCGTTGCGACCGACGCTGCGTTATCGATTTTTCTCGATGCAGACCTACGTCTTTTTAACGCTGAGTTGAAAAGACGCTACTTGGGCATCGGCCCTTAGATGCGCTTTGCGTTTAATGATTAAAATATATATTTGTATATTTTACACCGCTATTGTTATTCACCAAAAGTTTTTCGTGTAAAAAAAAACCACGTGGTTCGAGAGCAACACCCCCCTCCCCCCATGTGGCTTATCGTGGTCATTTTCCAAACCCCCCCTCCCCCCTATTAGACCACGTGGTTTCTGGACGGCCCTTTGCGTGCTTTGGAGTGTGGGTTCGATTATTGCCCTAGTGATGAAAAAACTTTTCGTAAAGCGGACAATTCTCAAATAGTCTACTGAGAGTTGTGTAAATATCCTGTCCGTTGTTTAAGTATTTAGCATGTGCGACCTTTGGTCGATGACGGTGCTCCTGTCTTTATTAAAAATATTTTTCTCTCTTCTCTCTCTTTCCAATGGCTCTACATTCCAACTGGAACTTGGCCTGATTTTCAACTTAGTATTCTATTAGCATTTCCTCAGTTATTGCATGAGTATGTATCTTGCATGATTTTGTAGAACGCCGACCAATCAATTAAGCAATATAAAACAGGTTCGGGTAAGGGTAAGTTGGGATCCTTTCAAAGGAATACGGTTCCACTGGGAGTCTTTTATAGCTGATTTTTGTTTATGTGCACCACTTCCATAAGTACAAACAAATATTGTATGTTTATATGTTATTTCTAATTATTTTACTCTGTGTGTGTGTGTGTGTGTGTACAAACTAACCCCCACTGTCTGGCAGTGATGTTATGGAAGAAAGCTGTCTGTTAAAACAGTCAGATTTAATCCGGGAGTTAGAAAGTGTTAGCTCTACTGCAGCTCCAGTGACCCATTTCAGAGTGCCTGGTATTTCATGTCCACCTGAGGTCACTATCACTAACAGTAAGCCCGCCTGATTATGCTACCGTTTATCAAATGGATAATGGTATCATAATCAAACTTCCGAATGCAAAATATATATAATATATTTTGAATCCAGCGCGCATTTAGTTGAATTCATTATACATATATTTTTGAATAGTTGGATCTTACCATTTATATCTTCCCCACTTTTATTCGCTGGTGATCTCATCTCTTTATCTTTCAGTATACCAAAAATATATTTTGAATGTTGACTCTTTTCTACTACCGCGGAAAGGAATGGGCGAATCAATCAATTTCAATTGTGGAACAAGATATTGAATAATTCCTTTTAAATATAAAAACTTAGTAAATGGAATCAACAATCACCAGAAAACTGCATGAAAAATAAAATGTTTTGTGGAAAAAAACATTGCGATGCTGGTATGATAAATACTTGAACGGATTCGCATCTTATTACACTGATGTAGAACAAGACTCCAAAAAGTAGTACAAGAATCAGCTGATGATTATTGATCCAATCCGAATGTAGTATAATGCAATTTGAATATTTTAACAAGTTTTTAAAACTTACCACAGTAAACTAGTAAAATGACATGAAGAAATATGTCTTCAATCCATTTTCGTTTCTTTTATAAAAACCAATTTGAAACAATTAACTTTATATTATTTCTTGATGAATCCTATCAACTGATATAAAATCAATTAAATTGTAATGATAATTTACGATAATATTGAAACCAACGTACAAGAAACAATTTGGAATTTGATTTGAAGGAGCAAAAACCATGTCCTGTTCTACCACTTTAGCGTAAAAAACAGGTAAAATAAAAATTAGTTTTACCATCAGCATCGTTACTCCCGATGGTCTCACCAAAGTCTCATAAAAAAAATAAATGGTTAACTAGTTTAAAACAATTAATTAATTTAAAGATAAATTGGAATAAACCCACCAAATTTTCGTTCAGCTATATCCATGCCTTCTAATGTCTGCCCGGTGCTGAGATGAAGAACAGTTATACAGGACGCCTTCTTAGCCAACAAGCTCCGGAACATTACATCAAATTTCTTGATGACGTACAGAGATAACGGATGCTCAGAGACACTTCGGAGACTCTGATCCAATAAAAATTCCAGTCCATCTTGAACACGCTTGAAGGAATGTTGTGTACTTCTTTACTTGTCCGCTTCATTTTCACACACTGTCACCTTCTCATAATAATTTCAAAAAGACTAGCGCAAAAAACTTGAAAATTGAAATACAAAAATTCGAGATAAAAACTGATAAATGACGGATTGTAGAAAAAACACCTCCGTCACCAATCATGGCACACTCGATCCTCTCTCAGCTGAATAAATTCATTTCTAATTATTTTACTCTGTCGTAGAAAAGTCCACTGTCAGGGGACTTATAAAAATAAAACTATATCGCATGAGCAAAGCGGTGGGCCTTTAACAAAAAGAAATCTGCAACCGGTTCCTGAGAAAATCATCGGCCTCATCGAGGCACAGTACAAGGCCTTTACGTGTAGAGTGCTGTACAATGGGGTCTTGTCCGACCCTATCGGTGTCGTAGCTGGTGTGATGCAAGGATGTATTCTATCACCGTTACTGTTCCTCATCGTAATCGACGAGATTCTGGTAGGTGTAATTGACCGTGAACCTAACGGCGGGCTGTTTTGGTAGCCTATAACCACCTAAACGACTTTGAATTGGCTGATGACGTTGCACTCCTCGCGAAACGGCGCTCTGATATGCAGAGTAAGCTCAACGACCTTGCCGAGCGGTCCTCTTCGGCAGGCTTAGTAATCAACGTCAACAAAATCAAATCGTTGGATGTAAACACGGTGACCCCTTCCAGTTTCACAGTAGCCGGGCAACCAGTGGAGAATGTTGAAAGCTTCCAATATCTTGGTAGCCAAATGACGCCAGACGGCGGTACCAAGATCGACATAGGCGCACGGATCAAGAAAGCAAGGGCTGCCTTTGCGAGTTTAACAAATATCTGGAAAAACAGGCAGATAAGTGAACGCACCAAAATACGAATTTTCAACTCTAACGTGAAATCTGTGCTGTTATACGCTAGCGAAACATGGTGTGTATCAGTGGAGAACACTCAACGGCTGCAGGTATTCATCAACAGATGCCTGCGGTATATAATTCGGGCCTGGTGGCCTCACAACTGGATCTCAAACAACGAGCTCCATCGTCGTTGTCACCAGAGGCCGATAGCAACAGAAATTCGGGATCGGAAGTGGGGCTGGGTCGGCCACACTCTACGTAGGGGAAACGAAATCTGTAAACAAGCACTGGAACCCAGCGGGACATCGCAGCAGAGGCAGAGGTTCATGGTGGCGAAGCCTTAATAAAGAAGTAAAAGAAGTCGACCGAAATCTAACCTGGCAGCAGGTTAAAGCGATAGCTGGGCAATGCTCAGGATGGAGATCTTTCAAGTCGGCCCTTTGCACCACCGGAGGTGTACAGGATCCATAAATCTAAAATGATAGCAACTTTCCTGCTGATCTATCAAAAAAGAGCATTCCCAGAAACATAACGAATTACCTAGATAGATGAAATAGATAAGACAACTCTAAACAAATTGAGAGAATCGTTCGTAAGACTCACGAGAACCCGTTATTTGAACTTTTGGTGCTCACGATTTCAATCAAAACACGTATTTCCCTACATGTAATTAGGTTCAGGTTTTTTTTTAAATATAAGCTGCCATACAAATACTAGCAACATGCATAATTATTTAATTCACAGATGTGTAGGAATTCGCATATCAAGTTTAGACTACTCAACTACTCATAGACGTTGATGCACCAATACACAAATGTACCAAGCGTCTCCATATGCTCGTATGTTTATATGATTTTAATATTCCTAACTGATGCTGGGCTGTTCTTTTGCGCATATCATGCCTAACATTCAAAATATTAGATGCGTCGATTGCCTGAAAGCTCTCTGTACGAGTTTCTTGGTGTGGAGGAAGTGGTGGGCCTTTAAAGAAAGGATAAAACGTCCCTTTGCCTTACGCATTCATGTCTAACGAGGTAGGTATTACTCATATTTGGATACGCTTTTTAAAGATAGGAAGATACTCATATTTGACTAATAATCCTCGTTATACCACTTTTGGCTGTTATATGAAACTCCCCACTCCATAAATATGAAAAGTTTAATTCTCTTAATTCATTGCAGAAACAAACAAAAAACGTTCGTTCATGCTGCATTAATAATGGATTTCATATGTTCCGTGTGCTTTATATGAACATCATTCATACTATGACGGCATCAAAATCTGGTACGAAGCCTAGATATGAAGGTGTATTCTTTATGTTTTGACACATTTGGGATCGACTACCGGGTCCGAGTGTAGTAAAACTGTTTCGTAACGATGCTATGAAAATAGCAAAAATATGTTTCTGTATCATCATCATTAAATATCCCTGACAACTTTCCCATTGTTTCAGAGCAGCACATGGCTACACATGAGGAAATACAGAACATGGGTAGAATCGAAAGAATCGGTCTGTACATCATCACTGGAAGGTCAAAACTGTGGAGAGGGAATGTGCACATGTACCTATGATGGATGAAAAGCATCGATGTTATAATGAATGCACGTGCTTCGAACCGAGCGTGTAGCACGCTTCCTACGAAGTAAAGTTTACTTCATTGTGAATGAGAGGAATCCCACGATGGTAGACAATATCGGTTATGGAATGATGCGCGCAGTGTTTTGATTGGTGATGATATCCTTGTATGGTTGAACGTTCTGAAACCAGTGGGCGATTGTCGCCGTCAATGAGCTTGTTTTTGTACATGAGGGAAGCAATCATAAAGAGTAGAGTAGTGTTTGTTTCGCTAATTGGTATCTGGTAAATTTGAGTGGTTGAGAATAGTGGGGCTTCTCAGGCATGAAATTTCCTTTCAGAACTTTAGTTCCAATATTTATATCTACATTCGGGTCTTTCTTCCTATCATCATTGGCATTAGAGGGGCCCTCCTTAGCCGTGCGGTAAGACGCGCGGCTACAAAGCAAGACCATGCTGAGGGTGGCTGGGTTCGATTCCCGGTGCCGGTCTAGACAATTTTTGGATTGGAAATTGTCTCGACTTCCCTGGGCATAAAAGTATCATCGTGTTAGCCTCATGATATACGAATGCAAAAATGGTAACTTGGCTTAGAAACCTCGCAGTTGCTTGATGAACACTAAGCTGCGAGGCGGCTCTGTCCCAGTGTGGGGATGTAATGCCAATAAGAAGAAGAAGAAGAAGAAGAAGATCATTGGCATTACGTCTCCAATCTAGGATATTATCGCTTCACAGCTTAGTATCGATTAAGTTCTTCCCCGGTTTTGACTGTGTGGGTACCAAGCCTCTTATTATTACCATTTTGCATTCGTATACACGATGATACTCTATAGATGCCGTTTGGAAATTTACAAGACCGGTCTTGGAATCGTATAGTTTTGCTTAAATGCCTCATATCAAACGATTTGCAGTAAAACAAAATGATTTATATGGCAAATTATGCCAGAACATGGTTTTCATGTGAAATACGGCTGATTAAAGCTATGCTGGACGGATTGTAATCAAGTGTTAAGGTTGCGGATGAAATTTCGAAAACAACAGTTTAACATTTTGGTTCATTTGCGGCATGTTCGATCAAATGATTTGATGTGTTGAAATGTGTTGATCCCTTAGACCTAGAGACTAGTGCTGTCAAAAGTGACAGTAAATTCTCATTTGTGATTTTAGTACCAATCAGTTAAGGTCTAATCAGTAAGTGTGTTCACGCTTACTTTTCGATGTTAAATAGTTTTTCATTAACGTTCGTTGGGGATAAACCTACTTTTTTTTGTGAAGAAAGTTGTTTGCAATGTGATTTGTTTCTTACAGGTGATAGTGAGCTGGTTTTGATTTTTTTTGAAACTTTATTTATGTTTTTTTTAAACCTCAGATTAAGTTCAAGAGGAGAAGAGTAGGCCTCGGGCAGGAAAAACGTTTTTTTTCACGCTTGACAGATTTTCTCTCTATTTTCAGGGTAAAAATGTCCAAACAAAAATTACGATGTTTTTCAAGTTTTTTTTGGAATAGAAGGCCAAAACCAGAACTGGAAGACTCCCGGACATGTCACCACAATTTGAGAAACTGAGCCAATTCAAAAACATCTCAATTCGTGTCCCATTCATTCAAATATGTTGTCCAGCGAATCCATCGGGCAGCGTTGGTGGGATAAAATGCCCATCGATGCCGGATTTGAGTTTGAGGTGTTAGAAGCTTTAAAAGAAGCTGGACTTCTTCCATGTGATCCACCCGGATCAAACGTCCTCTCAGAGACGCACCAACCCACTCAGAGGTTGGACTTTTCCATGTGATCCACCAGTATCAAACGTCCTCTCAGAGACGCACCAACCTACTCGGCGGTTGAATTTTTTCATATAATCCACACTTATGAAACGTTTTTAAATTCAACAAATTTTCACAATCAGAAAAATGTTCTATCCTTCAATATTCTCAGTTCATCTCAGTTTACACTTTCTAACTCTATTCATAAAGCAATAGCTGATCTTGTTCATGCAGTCATGGGTAGAGCTTACCAGGCTCTAGAAAATCAATCTTGCATCAAAACCAGAAAAATGTCAAAAATATTCTCAGTTCATCTCAGTTTACACTTTCTAACTCTATTCGTAAGGCAATAGCTGATCTTGTTCATGCAGTCATGGGTAGAGTTTACCAGGCTCTAAAAAATCAATCTTGCATCAAAACCAGAAAAATGTCAAAAATATTCTCAGTTAATCTCAATTTACACTTTCTAACTCTACTCATAAGGCAATTGCTGATCTTTTTTATGCAGTCATGGGTAGAGCTTACCAGGCTCTAGAAAATCAATCTTGCATCAAAACCAGAAAAATGTCAACAATATTCTCAGTTCATCTCAATTTACACTTTCTAACTCTATTCATAAGGCAATAGCTGATCTTGTTCATGCAGTCATGGGTAGAGCTTACACACTTAAATCCAGAATTTCAGCTCGGTAATATTTTTTACAGATTTTACTCGGTAAAATTGTGTTTTTACCGGAAGATCAGTCAATTTCGTAAAGTTTACTGATTTCTGTAATAATTTATACCGAAGTCTCAGCAAATCTAATGTCAATACTGAACATCGGTATTGTAAATTACCGAGCAATTCTGTAAACTACATCCTTCAGAACTTGTCAAGAAAGAAATACCGATCACTCAGTAAAAAATATATGTTTTACTGAGCTTACAGTAGCTCATTTACCAAGCTCTCGGTTTCCGATGGAGGTACGTGACGCTCAGTGTGGCGCCATATTTCATTCTCTGTACTCGTAGATTTTCTTCGAGAGAATCGGTGACTTCATTCAGTTCCAGTGGAAAAATTGTAAGTACCTATAATTTAAACGATATCTTATCAAGTTTTTTACAAATTTCGTTTGTAAAATAATTTCAATATGAACTTTCAGCACAACTGAGACCAAGGCGTTTATAAAACCCCGGACATGTATTCAGTTCACCCACTTGAATTGAGCCATTTGCAAGGCTGCTCCCAACATTTTACAGGGCCGTTGTACCGGAATTACAAAATTACACAAAAATAGTGGAGGCAAGATTCACGGAAGACGGCAGTTTTGCGATATAACCTATGAGGTTGCAGCTTGCAAAAAAAACAGCTTTCGATGTTTTTTTAGAAAAAAAATATTTAGATCTATAAAAGTTTGTATATATTTGTATTTTATCTAGTTTCAGAATAAAACTAAACATACCGACAGTCAGCTTTTCCTATCGTTTGATTTAGTGGAATAAAATACTGTAACACTAAATTATATTTTTTGCATTTTTTTATTACCAAGCCCGGTTTTTTTTCAAGGAAGATTCGTCGGCACTTTTTTACCGATTGTTCGGTAATGATTACCGATATGCTCAGTAATATTTGACATTTCGCTTTCGAGCGTACTGAACCGAGAGCTCGGTAAACCATTGATGTTATTTACTGAGGTGACTACCGAGAGCTCAGCTGTTGAGAATTCGGTAATTTGGTTACGGAGCCCGGTAAAAATAATTAAGTGTGTACCAGACTCTAGAAAATCAAACTTGCATCAAAACTTGAAAAAAAATCAAAAATATTCTCAGGTCATCGCAATTCACACTTTCTAACTATATTCATAAGGGTAATAGCTGATCTTGTTCATGCAGATTAAATTTGATTTTGTAGGATTCACCTAAATCAAACGTCCTGTCAAAGACGCACCAACCCACTCGGAGGTTGTACTTCTTCCATGTGATCCACCCGGATCAAACGTCCTCTCAGAGACGCACCAACCCACTCGGAGGTTGGACTTCTTCCATGTGATCCACCCGGATCAAACGTCCTCTCAGAGACGCACCAACCCACTCGGCGATTGGATTTTTTTGTGTAATCCACACTTATAAAACGTTTTCAAATTCGACAATTTTTCACAATCAGAAAGATGTTCTATCCTTCAATATTCTCAGACCATATCTTCTTACACTTTCTTACTCTATACACACGGCAACAGCTGATTTTGTTCATGCAGTCATTGATAGAGCTTACCAGGGTCTAGAAAATCAATTTATTTTAAAAATACATATTTCATTTCTAGACCAACATTTGAAAAGGGCGTAACAGCCAAAATTTATTCCTTCTGATTCTTCATCCACATACATAGCTATATATGTAGACGAAGAATCAGAAGGAATCAAATTTGGCTGTTACGCCCTTTTCAAATGTTAGTCTAGATTTGTCTTTATGTTATTCTACGTGTTCCACTACTGCTCAACTAGTTGATCGGTCCATGTTTCACCAAGATAAATTGCAACAAAGCATTCGAAATACCATAACCAATGAAGTACTTTGGACGCACAATCGTACACCAATCAAAACCTTATTGTTATAACCACCACTTTATTAAATTAACTTATTCAGCCGGTGTAATAAACTATCTCGTTAACATTCCTGCGGGCATTAGTATGAAGTATAATATGAAAAATTCAATATATATTCGCAAAATCAAATGAAAAAGATATGTCACAAATGGGTCTGATCTATTCAATCGTAAACATCATGAACATAATTTTCAGTTTCCAATATCCAATTATAAGCGAAATCGTTGACAGCCCTGTTATGGAAATCTTCATGTAGCTAGCTAGATATGCACTACAAAATCAATCAAAACGAAACAAAATTCTTTAATAGCCCTGCAGGATTATCAATTTCAACCGGACTTGAAGTGCCTGAACTGCTTGTCGTTTAGACTTTCCGCGACCGTGTACATAATATATTATTATTTATACTCTGCATTTCACCCACACTCTTTCAACTCTGCAACCATTAGGAATATCGACGAGTGTCAAATTAACACAAACCGTCCTTACGCATCACCCGCACGGAAAGACATTATGAAAAAAATAACAAATAAACAAAAACAAGAACAAACAAGCTCCCATTCCGTCGAATAGGCACACAGTATCGTTTCACGGAAAATTTGCATTCGTCGCATCCGAAATCGCAGCGGGAGCGGGTCAGCCAAACCAAATAAATGTTTCGCACTTACCGTTTGCGCCATTGTAGGAGATGGGGGTTCTTCATTAGTAACACATAAAAACCACAAGAAACAATTCAATAATCACTTTAACTTTTATTTTACTTTTATTATTTTCTTTTATTTTCTAATATTTTTTTTCACAACCGCACTCACAACCGTATTCAAACACGTCATTCTCGAAACTGAGTTCGCTCCTCCGGCTCAGTTCACGCTACCCACCAATTCGATACCGATACGCTCTCTCTTTTTCTCGCATTGCTGCTATCAAAACGAGCAGTCTCTCGATCATCGCACAATCTTTTCGACTCTTAACAGATACGTAGAATTAGGACTGTTCAATGCTTTCGGAGAGGAAGGTCTACTCTGGGTGCCATTAAATCGGTGGTTGACACTGCAAAGGTCGCCATCGAATGCAAGCGGCGCGGTATACGTTACTGCGCAGTAATAACACTCGACGTGCGGAATGCATTCAACAGTGCGTGCTGGATGGAGATCGCGAACTCGTTGCTTCGGCTGGGAGTACCGGTAGGGCTGTATAAGATTCTGGGAAGCTACTTTCAGAATCGATTATTGATCTACGAGACAGACGAAGGCTTGGCTACCGCCCCCATCACGGCAGGTGTCCCACAGGGATCAATTTTGGGTCCATTGCTGTGGAACGTGATGTACGATGGCGTGCTGCGGTTGAAGCTCCCGCTAGGAGTCAAGTTAGTGGGATTCGCCGATGACGTAACCAGAATCCGTCGAAGAGGTCGAATTGACTGCAGCCTATTCGATCAGCCTAGTGGAGGAATGGTTGCGCAGCAAGAAGCTACAGTTGGCGCATCATAAAACGGAGATGATAGTCGTTAACAATCGGAAATCGGTTCAGGAGGCGACAATTAGAGTCGGCGGCTGCGACATCACCTCCAAGAGATCTCTGAAACAATTGGGGGTGATGCTCGACGATAAGTTGAGCTTTAAAAGTCATGTCGACTACGCCTGCCAGCGCGCGTCGACGGCGATAGCGGCACTATCGAGGATGATGGCGAACAACTCTAGGGTGTGCTCCAGCAAGCGCAAGCTGCTGGCAAGCGTGGCGGTTTCAATACTACGATACGGAGGACCAGCTTAGGTGTCAGCGTTGAGCGTAAACTGCAACGTGCGAAAGCTGGAGAGTACTCATAGGCTAATGTGCCTGAGAGTTATCAGCGCATATCGCACCGTATCTCGCGAAGCGGCATGTGTACTCGCGGGCATGATGCCTATCAAACTGGTGGTAGAGGAAGACGAGGAGTGCTACGCCCTCAGGGGCACCGATAACGCTCGAAGGAATATAAAGGCAGCAACGGTAGCCAAATGGCAGAGAGAGTGGGACAACTCGCCTAAGGGAAGGTGGACCCATCGCTTAGTCCCAAGTGTGTCGGCATGGATTAGCAGACCTCATGGGGAGCTAAACTTTGGCTTGACTCAGTTCTTAACAGGCCATGGATGCTTCAAGTGGTACCTACACAGGTTTGGTCACGCGGCTTCTCCCACCTGTCCGCAATGCCCAGACGTGACAGAAACGGCTGAACACATCCTGTTCACATGTCCTCGGTTCGAAACGGAGAGGAGTGCGATGTTGGGGGCGTGCGGAACGGACACCAACACCGATAACATCGTCATAAAAATGTGCCAGAACCCAGAACAGTGGAGAGCGGTTGCAAGAGCGACGTCCAGGATAGCCGACATCCTGCAACGAAGTTGGCGCATAGAGCAGCAGCAGGCAGCCGTTACGGATAGCGGACCATGAGTCGTGGAAGTCGTGAATATATATGTCGATAATGGATGGGAACGACAGCGTCGCAACTGTATTCAGCTTGCGGCGAGCGCGTAGCCGCAGAACGTGGCGAAACGGCCGGTTTTGGAGGAGCTCCCGCTTTCGGGGAACTTCTCGTCGGAGTAGGTTAGATCCGCCGTCGGGGACTATCCGAATCGTTCGCGATCGCGACCGAGGTGGGAGCAAAATGGCTCAATGAAAAAGTTGACAGCTGAATGGCTCAAGACAATCGAAACTTGGTTATCGGAGTAGGCTAGGCCAAGCGCAGGGGACCAGCTGAATAGATCGTGGTGTGCGAATGCACCGGCTTCGGGGTCGTCAGGGCACCATTGAACCGGAAGTTATCTTCACCCGGAATCCTTGGATTGACCTCGGCACTAGTCTGGTCACCCGTTGAGACGGGCCGTCAGTTACGGGAGAGCTTCCGACGTCGGGGAACTCCCTGTCGGAGTAGGATTGATCCACCGCCGGGGACTATCCGAGTAGTCCGCGACCAAGGTGAGAGCTGAATGGCTCATCGGTTAAGCAAGAAGCTGAAAGGCGCAGTTCATGGGAAATCGGTTAATCGGAGTAGGCTAGGTCCACCGCCGGGGACCAGTTGAGTAGATCGTGCCGCGTGAATGCACCTGCTTCGGGTCGTCGGGGCACCACTGAACCGGAAGCTATCTCCACCCGGAATCTTTGGCCTGACCTCGGCACTCGTCCGGTCACCCGTTGAAGTGAGAATGTGCGTAGGACTTGAGCGGATCTATGAACATGCATACCAAGTGAATGTGTAGTGTTGGTAATGTAACAGCCATCCACGAATGCGGGTCGTCGGTATCGGGGGAGTTTCCGCCGCCGGGGGACTCCCCGTCGGAGTAGGGTAGATCCGCCGTCGGGAGACTATCTGAGTAGCTTGCGAGCACGTTGAGAGCTAAATGGCTCTAAAAATAAAAAGGAAAGTAGATGCGTTGCTGAATGGCACAAGGAAAAAAAAAAGTAAAGGGCTTAAGGGCCCACGCTTTTGTGTGCTTGCTGGCACCAATAAGGGAGCCAAAGGGCTCAGACGTATGATAAAACATCGAAGAGAGGCACTGTGAAAGGTGTTGTTTTGGGAGGAGTACTTTTAGTACTGCTTTCCCCCACAGAAGTAATACTGAAAGGTAGTCCCGGGGGGAATTGTGCATTAGAAGAGAGGGTAACTCAAGTAACCTTCTGTTGCTTGGGTGGGTTTAGTGGGTCCGGCGGTCTGGCCTTCTGCCAACCGCGTCAACCCCACTCCCTGAGTGATAATTTCAGGTGTCTGTATGCAGATTTGCCTTCATCCCTCTATAAAAAAAAAAAGAACTGTTCAATGACTTGATTGTTGTTGTTCGATTATTTATCATTTATCATTACTTATTCCTACAGTAACCAATTGCGAAGGACTCGTTCGGTAAGTTATTTTTATTATTTCGCATATAGACCCATACTTACATGAGCTGTTGTGATAGTATGTGACAGTCAGTTTGATTCAGATAATTAAACATTAGTATCATTCAATTTTATAGAAGGTTTGAGGGTTCTAGCTTTCGTATGTCTTCTGTCGGCTTTTTTTTCGACATTTTGGCAGTATTTCGATCAAATTGATGAAGAATTGTGGCGAATTCTGTTTGTATGGTGGTTTGTGTGGGACGAATTCAGGATTTATGTGAACCTTAAATCTTCATACGATTACCGGATCGTGTTGGATTCGGTTGTGCAAGCAGTCCTGGCTACCGTGTCTATGGGCGGAGCACGCGGATGACTCATTACTTTTGAGTTGATTCAGCGATGTAATTGGTATTGTTTATATGAGATAAATAAATAATTTGGTGCAATTAGCGTGAACTGATTTACTAGCAGAATCAACGCACGATGAGTTAGTTGTCCGTTGGTTTTTTTGCATAGATGCTGGAGGTGAGTGTTGGGAATGTACATTAGAATTCATCATGAATTGGTAGTGTGGGGTTGGGGGCTCACGGTAGTTTTGGATTTTTTCCAGCATGGATTACCATATAAGCATAGTTTGCGTCACCCTTGGATCGTCATCAGAATTATCAAGGGGATGCTTAACGGGGATATTTTTTTTGCGGAGACAAACTAAAAACGGAACTGCTGTTTTGAGCATGTGTTTATAATTACTAATATACAAAATTTGTTAGTTTCTCATTTCATGTATCAATGAAATTCTTGCCCATACATAATAAGAGGGTTGAAGAAAACTCGAGTACATTTTCTTCGATATACTTATCATAGTCCTGTCCTGATACAATGAGCTAGACTTTACTGAGGTGGCGCAGATCGGCGCCGCGTGCCACCACTAGTTGTCTCTTTCTCTTTCCCGTTGTTCTTATGCAATGCAAATAGTGACGTCACTATAGCTCCTTGGTCCTGATATACTGTATATTTATATATTGTGAGAATGTTGGGGCGCCTATTTAATGCTGTTTAATCTGTAGGGTGGTCTTTTCTCAATTATGTATTTAAAAAAGTTGTCACATTTTCTCAGCCAGATATCAGATGGAGTGTAGAGAAATCTAGCAATTTCTCATATGCACAGTTGTAATGATTTATATGGGTCATTATACATGATTATCAGATAAAACATTCAAAACACGTCTGGTGTCTCCCGCTAGTGAAGACATTCCACACAAAAAAATGCCTGATATAATTTTCTAGAGAGAGTTTACATTTTTGTTTCTTTGCAGTAAGCGTTGAATACCCCGCGTCGAAGAAATGAGTTTCTTTGAAAAAAAATGTCGGTTTTGCAACTGCAAAACAACTTTGCAACTAATAGCTAATTTATATGTTGTAGGATGTTTAATTTATCTTATCTAAATCCTTTCTTAAATCTCTGGACTATTCTTTTTCTACATTCCTCGCGTAGGAGCAATGACGACGTAGGTATTTCAACAAAAACTCAAATGAACAATTGCTCACTTTGAGCGGTTGATTGTTTGTCCTCGTGAGGGATAAACAAGTGAACAATTCACGTTTTTCGGTTGTTCGACAGCCGTTAACATTTAACGATGCAAACCGGATGCCAGTTTTGTCACAGATCTTTATTTCAGGATGAATCGTCTCTTGAGATTCAGTACACTCCCACCGTGCGATCTTTGCTGCAATAAGCAGAAAAAATAATACAATCACGATAGCTGATTATCGCGGACAGTTAAAAGATAAATTAACAATAGCTCTACCTGAGCGATTGATTGTTTGCCCTTTCGTTGGGTGAACAAGAACACAACAAAATACGTCGTAACTGATCTATACTTTGTTCTCGCGTTAACATTAACATGCTAGTTACTTGGATTACATCACTTACCAAGGTAAATCCTGATCTAAGTAATGACACTTCCTTCCCCTACTTAAAATACTCCTTCCCGTAATAACCGTAGAGATGCAGACGATTCGTCGGTCTCTAAAACAACGATTGTTACACTAACATTCCTTCCCTTTCCTAGATGATCGTAAGGACGTGGCCGGCGCTGTTATTGACCCATTGAAAGTTGAGCTTCCAGAACTTGCACATTGAGGATGGAGTGCTAATCCCAAGTCCCATCTGTTGGTTCCCTGTGCAATTCCGCTAGTTCTGGTCAATCACGGAGTAGCAACTACGAATTGTACAGTCATCTCATGCTCATCATGCTGCTCATGCTCATGCTCATCATGCTTTTAAACCTCAGATTAAGTTCAACACCGAGCTGGTTTTGAGATTTGGACAAGTTAGTATATATAGTTAGTATTATTATAATGTTAATATTCCGATTTAATCACTTCCTAGTGAGTTTTTGGGTGATAAAATAGAAAATGTGACAAAATAGGATTTTTTTATTTTTTTAAATTAGTTTCAGAAATATGAATCAGTTTATGCATACGAATACGTGAATGAAACCCGTAATTTCTTGTCAAAAAGGCATACGAAAACCTTGACAGGCGGTAAAAGTTATTTAATGAAAATCATTGTTGTTTGCGGTACTATTTATAAAAATAAAAAGAACGACTAAAATTTCCAAAGTTTTTGGGGTGACAAAATCGAAAATGTTGCTTGATTTTACAGATGAAGAATGCTTGAGTTCTTCAGTTCTAAAATTAGAATCATTCATGACACTGGCATCCCATGTCGAACGATCAATCACCAAACATGTTCAACCCTTGGTTTACGTCGCTTATTCGTTGAGCAGTTTTGGAGAGAGACCTAGCATTAAAAACATTGAAAGAAGCTTCTATCATCTTAAGAATCAAAAAAGAGCACATTACAAATACTTACGCAATAGAGTAAACACAATGATTTCGAAAGGCAAAGAAGAGCATATGGAAAGATAGTCGTTTGTCATAGTGCTACATATAGAGCGGATTGAAAACGCTGGGTATTGGGAATTCGGAACAGGAAAGACTCCAAGCCTTTTGGCTTTCATCCGCACGAAGTAAATCGCACCTCACTGTCAAGTTATGATACTGATACATCGAGAAATATTCGAAACAAAAAATGGGGATTATGTTTGTCCAGTTACCCCTAAGATTGCATAGGTAGGTATTCGGTCTTTTGCTAGATTTTTGTACCAGTGATTTGATTGTATTATAATCGTACAATTTTACATTCCCGGTGTCACGATTTGATAATTGCTGATGCATTAGGAATATAGTTTGTATGTTTCATATTATCGAATATGACTATTTGTCTTGACATTATTGGCTTATTACCAAAGAAACATGGGATCATCTAATCTGAATTTAGCAATGAAGTTCAGAACGAAACGTTTCGATATCAGTACTGTTGTTCCATCAGATTAATAGCTCGACCAATCTTAATATACGACAGACCTACCTACATTGCTCAAATGTCGAAGAACATGCATTTATTTGGAAGATTTCGTATTGCTACTGGCGTTTAAAACATACTTGATTCAATTACTGTTGAAAACCTTATATATTTCTATTTTGTAACATGTATACTTATAGGCAACTGAACATATGTAGGACGTATGTGTTTGAGAACCTGACCTCCATGATGATCCAAGAACTTGAATGAGTGGCAAAGTGATGAACAAGTCGCTTATTTTCCCACACTTTCTGTTTGGGATATATTCCTTTTAACCTTCCTAACGTGTTCGGGTGAATATGAACCGAATCGCACTTTCAAATTGTAATAACTTTTTAACGCAACAGTGTGAGATCTGAAACTTCTTGACTTTTCCTATTTTGCGGAAATCTTTTTTTTTTATTGTCTTTATTAATGAGGTTTTCGGCCCTTGACCGGTTCACCTCAGTTTGCGGAAATCTATGTTCCTGAACGTTGACCTACTTTGTACGACGTTCATGAAGGGCTCAAAAATCTCACACTTACGTTGTTCGGGTCATATTGACCCGGATTTGACTTAGCAATATCTCAGGCATTTCTCAGCCAAATTCATATGTTTGCACACGAATATTGCGCATTATTGCTATTTTTCTCAGAAAAAATACCCAATACTATTTCAGTGGTGACGAATCATAAACGGAGACAATATTTCTACAAATGGGCCCTCCTTAGCCGTGTGGTAAGACGCGCGGCTACAAAGCAAGACCATGTTGAGGCTGGCTGGGTTCGAGTCCCGGTGCCGGTCTCGGCAATTTTCGGATTGGAAATTGTCTCGACTTCTCTGGGCATAAAAGTATCATGATATACGAATGCAAAAATGGTAACTTGGCTTAGAAACCTCGCTGTTAATAACTGAACAGTAAGCTGCGAGGCGGCTCTGTCCCAGTGTGGGGATGTAATGCTATTGACAGAATTCAGAAGATGATTTCTACAGATATTCTGGGTTCTCCAAACCATTCTGGATTTCAGAGCCTTGGTCTACCAGAACAATTACGATTGGTACGAAATCAATAACAACTCATGTAGCCCATACAGGCCCTTAGATGAGTACTCCAAATCATTCTGGAGCACAAATAAATTGGTCTACCAAGCTGAAAACAAAGCCAATAGTAACCCAAGGGGTTCAAACATGCCCTTAAAGTCCATGTGCATGATTTACGATATAGGTATGCACGCAAGAAAAAGCGTCCCCGAATTCGTGAATAGGCAAAAATACACCGTGATTCAATTCATGGATTCGGGAACACCAGTCACGTTTTCCAGAACGTTCCAGAAAACGTGACTGTGTTCCCGAATCCGTGGCTGTTGTTCACGAAAAAAGTAGAAGGTTGTATCAGAGACACGACCGCAAAATCAACGTAGAATTTCGTATTAGAGTACAGCGACTCAAAACAGTAATTATAGGTTTCTTGCCTTTAGGGGAACTGGGGGTAGGACGCCCACGTTAAGGAAAATGCCATTTTTATCAATGAAAACCACCATTTCAGCCAGTTTTCATCAGCGCATACTGAAGAACAGCATATCTGCGACTGACTACCGATAACAGATATCTAATTGTCCATTTTATTGCACAGAAATTTGATTTTTAAAAAGCACCCGAAAAAAAAATGATTTTGAAACCATGCGGGGTGAGATGCGCCAGTGGATGGGTTAAAACACGCATGTGCTTATCGTACTGATTTTCATTTTAATTGCCTACATTAAGGCAATTAACCGAATGTTTCAGCTGTTTCGGTCATACGAAATGAGCATGGGCGTAATGCCCCACACCGACCTCAGAAGTTTGAAGGCCCATAAAATCGTTTTAAAACCATGTTTGTCGACGATTTCGTGTGGAACATAAAGAACACGAGTAAGCAGCATGGCTCATGGCTCAATTATTAATTTCAAAATGTATAAAAGCGACAGAAAGACTAAATTCCACCGAGCTAGAATTGCATCAAAACACGAAAAAATCGTTTTTTCGAGTTTTTCATGTATAACTAGAGAAAAATCATGAAATATATGTATCCAATGGCAATATTTTTCATTGCTTTATCGTATAGACTATTGAAAATAATCAAAATGGGGATATTTAACCTTATTCAGGGGTGGCGCGTTTTAACCCCTATGGGCGTGCTACCCCCACTTCCCCTAATCATTTTTCGAATTTGATTTTTAACATTTAGCAATTCACGTGCCAGATGACAAATAGCCGAAATGTAGGCAATTAACTGTGTATAACAGATTTTCAACAGTGCCTAACAAAATTCATTTTTCCAATAGTTTAGCGCCTTTATTCAATTGTTTTTAATAGTTGTCCAAAATCTTAAAGAGTTTGTCGATCGATTGATACAAAA
Source organism: Armigeres subalbatus (assembly GCF_024139115.2). NCBI lineage: Eukaryota > Metazoa > Arthropoda > Insecta > Diptera > Culicidae > Armigeres > Armigeres subalbatus. Next base: position 186,397,991 of record NC_085141.1, on the reverse strand, counting down.
ATCATCCAAATCGGTTGGAAGATGACTGAGTTATTAGCCAATACTTCCTGACCACTTTTCGTGACGGTCTCAAATTTGATTCTACAGAATGACCCCCCTATGTTTTCCCGAATGCTTGTACCAAATTCATAAAACGGCAAATGAGAAAATGGCATTTGAAATTGAACCCTAATCTGATATATGACCTGAACGAAATATAAGATTTCATATCACATAACCATTCAGAAGACTTAATTTCGAATTTGCGACAACGATCATGAAAATAGTTTGGCGGGACAGTTATGCCGAGAAAAAGAGCACTTGTTTTGTGGTTTTATACGCATATCAGCCCCGTTCAGTGCATGATTTCGTGTGTGTGTGTGTGTGTGTGTGTGTGTCATCCTCTACCCAACACCCAGCTCATGCTCCGTAATGGTGCCCTTTTTGTTATGAATACTAGTAGGGACACGGCAGGTATATCCATCCACCGTCGTAGGGTCTAAAACCAACGAAAGCAACGCCCATTTGCCATAATTTCACTATAGCAGAACGTTTCTCCTGAGCTTACGATTTGGTACGGATGAGTTTAGCAAAAAAGTGTCTCTTCTATTGGTTTTTGAGACTATGACGAAAAGACGAAAATACCTGCCTTAACCCTACTACAAAAAGGAATTACTCCTGAAGCAAGAAAGGTTTCTTCAGGAAGTGTAGGGAACGGGATGTACTAGTTGTTCTTAACAGGTACAGCAAAGCTTCACAAGGACGCTCTCATTCGTACTAACTACTCAGGGAATAGAAGGTCGAGAAGAGCCACCGTTACTAACTAAAGCGTGAACCGGATACCTGGGACTCCCACAGTATCCGCGGCAATAGCAGCAAACGATGCCCTGTGGAAGAAAGAAGGAATGTATTGGAACGTGTTCACCAGTTGAGGTCATTCACTATCAAAATAGCTCCAGTTTTGTTCGAGACGCATCAAGAATATCCGAGAAAACGACATAATTTCAATGGCACTTCTTCTCCTGTGTGACCAATTTTGCAGCTGCGAAGATTCTCGAGACACAGCAACAATGCACCAGATGCGTCCTGTCAGTTTGTTCCGTATGCTTCTTGAAAGAGCCGATTGGATCACTTCATATCTTCCTGCATATCTTTGAGATGGCTTTGGCTTGATTATCACTATGACACTGGAAATTAAACACTTTAGGTGGCAATGGGACTTTTGAATATTTTATTTTTTTTTCCATTTTTAAAAAGATTAAAATTGACATAGCAGACAAAAAAATCCCGTTCAGTGCATGATTTCGTGAATGACTACTGCGATTGACATATGTCTCCACATGATTTATCCATAGAAGTGAACCATCCACGTGGTTGAAGTGATTATGTCGCTTAGAATGAGTGTTGTACAAATTTTCCCCCATTAAACCAGTGGAACAGGCAAAGATTGGAAAATCTAAACAGAAAATGTTATACACCCAGGTTTTTTTTACACGGTTTGGTTCTGGTCGTTTAAGACCTTCAGCGTCTAGGAAGCAATGAGTTAACCCCACGAAAAAATTCACAAAAAAACAAAGAAAATTCAGGGGGTATTTAAAAAGTTGTAAAAGTTCGAGTTAACCGAGAAATTAATGAATTTCAACCGCGTAAAAAAAAACCTGGGTGTATGTGTGTGTGCATATCTCGTCCTTCTCAGGTACTAGAGAACCTATGATTAATGGAAGAAATGTAATGTAAGTTTTCATTTCACTCTCAGTGTATTTGATTTTTTTTTATTTTAACATGATGATCCTGAATATCGTGAGTTATGTTATCAAAACTTGTGTGTTATTTTTTCTCTCTTTAAAAACGCTCATTTTAAAATATTGTTTAGTGTAAACAAAATAATACAATATATGCTGTAGATCATAAATGCCAACGCCTTCAAGAACGTCATGCATGACATCGAAAACGAAGTTATGACTCACATGCTAGGAAGGTATTTTATTGAATATGCTAGGTGCTTTGATCCCTGTCTTCGAAACTATTTTTAATTGAACGTCATTTGATAGTCGGCAATGGTACGAAAAACTTCTGGACATTCTTTAACGTCTGTTTCCGTTAGAACTCGTTTCCTTTTACAAACTCGACAAAAATAGTTAGCTCTGAAAGTTTCAACATAATTCAACACTCCGTTCACACCTAAATTAACACCAAGTACAAATCCTAGTACAATCGCTCTCCAAATAGATTTGTAGCATGAACTTTACTGGCATCAGCACTCCTTGAACTTGTTCATGGACCTGAAGTGAAAAAAAAATCATTTAGTTATTTAGCATGCATTTAGCAGCAGACTGTGACAGTAGCTCCGCATCAATAGTGATGAATATTGAATCGTTGTAAAACCCTTCCTTCTTTAGTTGCTGTATAGGGTAAGACGGTATAATATTCCCCCTAAGAGAAAAACCTTGATAACTTTTTACTTTTCATCGCAATTTATGCAAACTTTGTGTTATTTGGTAGTGCAATAAGTCGCAAATGCATTGCCCGTGAGTAGTCATATAAAAATATTACAGATAACACGTAATAATGCTTTTTTGAAAAGTTGTGAAAAAATGGATTTCAAAAAGTGCCTGGTCAATACGCCCCACCTTAGCCAAAGACGTTCCATAGCCCTTCATTAGTATTTCATCAATCCCATAATAAAAAGGTTGCAAATCCTTATGTGCTTGACATTAAAAAACCAACATAAGTCCATTTAATCAGGTTTTAATTATATTTCAATAATTTCCATACAATTTGGAAGCAACTGCTGCAAGCTCGCCGCGCTTGTGTCCAGTTGGTAAGGGCATATCGTCCTGCCTACAGTGGGACGTTTTGGCCAGTAAAACATATTTTCGAAAATCGTTACGTTTTTGAAGATGGAAGCAATTTTATATCATATTAACCACTGAGAAAAGTTATTTTGTTGCCCAACTGAGTGTTCCCGTGCAAGTTTTGCGGACAGTATGCTAGCGTCGCTCCAGAATGTTGAGCAAACAAACATGAAAAGTTACATCAAAACTGTCACTTTTTGTATTTTGCTATTATTTTCATTATGTAATACAAAAATACTTCCACATTCGCATAGTACGATGGTTTTACAAATATTTATAGGTACCAACTGATTTTGACCCTTAGTTAGTTATAGTTTTCTAGAAATCAAAGAGCGGCCAGGTGGGGCGCATTATACCGTCTTACCCTACTTCTGTACTCTACTCTACTCTACTCTGTAGTTGCTGTATACTTCTGTACTCTGATGAACAATCGTAGTCTCCAAGCGTAGTGAAGAGCAATTCCTTACACGTACTAGTTATAACTCCCGCTTTTTCTAGCTCATCAATTACTAAAGGTTCGATGATGTTCTCTTTTATATCCTGATTGATTTTGAATGCCACTTTCCGTGCCAATCCGTTTTCGCTCAGCCACTTTAACGTCATGGCCATGCTTATTTTTTTTGCATCAACAATTTTTGTTTTCGTGGGATCATTGTAACCGCTTGTATAATTCTTTCTTTCAATTTCAGTTGTATTATTTTCTATGGAACTACTTCTATGTTTGTCCTCATCTTTTCGTTTACTGTTCTCATCAATAGTACTGTGTGTTTGTTCTATATTATCAATTGTAGTTTCGGTGCGGTTGTCTTCAGTTATCACATTTTCTGTACAAGATATTATTTGTTTTCGCCAGCTAGCAATCGAAGAAAGGACTCGACCATAATGGTTTACATACATGTATCTTAGTAGTGGGTCATGCATGTGTTCAGCGTGGCGAAGATATTGAGGGATTGAACTACCCTCCCATCGACAGCATGATGACGGACAGCGTAACATATTTAACATCTGGCGTTGATCGCATTCAGAAAAGTAGGAAGCTGGTAGAACACATCTCCAAACGATACGATGGAGAAGTTCAGTTTAGATAATTCAGGTCCAACAACGATTACCAAAGGGCACGGAGGCATTCCTCTACTCTTAGAGCGTGTATTCTGGAAGGCTTCTACCTTCGACTGAACCTCCGTTATGTTCTGCACCCAGAAAATAAAGCTGTTTCGGTTTTCGATGTAACTTGGTTTCCACTTTGATTTATTTGGAGGATTCACAACAGCGCACGGTAGAATGTACGGTGTACGAGACGAGCCAGCAAAAAAAAAAATAGAATGTACGGCAACAGCAACGAGTATACAACATCTCGACAATCTGTTAACAAAATAAAAGTAATGAATAAATTCAATCATAATTTAGTTATTCAATCATTATCTAAGTAACCCTCATTCAATTCAGCTTCCAGCTAGTTACTAGTTACATCTGCTAGAAGAATATGTACGAATATTCTTTGTACGGAACTTCGAGTCAAAATCGATACGTGCCAGTTGATACCCGTCGGGTTTCCTGAGTGTCGGAAAATGTTCCAGAACCGATTTACTTGATCTTATACCTTATATGAGCTTATATGAACTTATATGATCTTATATGAACTTCAACAGTTCATATAAGCGAGAAGAGCTCGTAGATGCCCATTTTTACATAACAGCTGCCCTTTCATCTTCGTGGTGCCTAATCCATGTTTTAGCTTGTTGATACTGAATCCCTAAAAATATTTTTTTTGGTTGTATACGATTTTAAAATCAAATTGAATACCTTACAATCAGCATCCGAAAAAGAAACAGAAGGAGTGATATTTTCACTATCGTTCACTTATCGTGGCGTGGGGCAATTTTAATCATACAGGCAGCTTCTAGGCAAAGGTCCGATTCTAGTTTTTTTCCCGCGACCATAGAAAATGTCGGCTGATACCAAGAATTCTGCAGATAAAACTAACATTTAGTATTCACACGATAAGCTAAACATTAACAATAACACATAAATAATAAGTCAGCCAAAAAATATATGCTGTGTATGTCTGTATATGTATCAGTAATTGTGAGCACAACAAATGTTTAAAAGGAAAATAAATCAATCACCGCGATTCTGATGGCAAAAGTTCTTTCAATTCGTGTGTGTGTGAGAGTGAGTGTAATCTACTCAATTGTTATGTGCGTGTTTTTGTAAGAATATGCAAGACACATTTTGAACTTTGAAATGATCGCTTTGTGATAATTCGATATCATACGACATATTTAACTGACACGATTCAAAGTCAAAGCATCAATAGATCGGGTTAAAAACGTAGTTTGAGTTTTATATGTGCAGATTTTCACATGGCTATTCAACATCGCTTTGTAGAGCGTAATAAATATGAAGAACAGGGATTGCAACATTGTTATTCCCGTAATTCTTACACGGCTCAATTCAACTTGTATAAGCAAATGAGTAATATCACCAGTTGGGAGAGGGCGATTTTAACTCTCGGTGTGGCCTAGGATGTTTCTGGTGGGAAACATTGTCGACTCTTTGGGCATAGTGTAGCATAGAGAAGTTTTCAATTAATAACTGAGAAAATGCTAATAAAATACTAAGTTGAAAAGCAGCCCAAGTTCCAGTGTGAAGAACTTTTGAGAAGATAAAGGAAACCAGACCTATAGTGATAACTTACGTAGTCCACAAACAATCGAATCCCTTCTTGACCTTAGTTTAAATTAGTAATAACAACAATGTTGTTTATGAACGTAAAGGATAAGAAAGATATGCTGCCTGTAATCGGATATTTGTCCCATATTTGCTGGGTTTCCTATTTATATGGGACAGGTATGCAATTGCAGGCAGTATAGAGCTTGTTATTCGATATTTCTACACTACGTGAAGTCTATTCGATATAAGTTTCTTCAGAAAATACTATCACACTCATTTTTCATTATATCCCGTGGGCAATAAATTAGCCGATTCTGGTATGGTAATTTTTGCAGTAACTAAGCTTTTACTAAGCTAAGTTTAACCTGTGTTTTTAGGAGAAATATTTATTGAACGGTGCTCCTGTCATTCGAAGATATTGCGAATATGTACAAGAATACCGCAGTAAGGTGTCCGCCAGAGTAAAGCTCCAAACGCAATTCAGCCTCGTTTCCGTTACCGTTGCGCTGTATTGAGTGGGGGCCTTAAGACCTCCACGTCATACAGTGGAACGGCAGAATTAACAGTTAGCCCATATTTATATTTTCTGTAAAATTTTCCGTTTCCGTTGTCGTTCCGCTGAATTGCGTTGGGGCTTAAGTATGCCGGGCGATTTAGTTTAAATAGTTGATAATTCACTTGCCCACCCTAAACATAAATTCAGATATTGTCGCATATCACATAAAGCACATTAAATAGTCAATTCAACAATGCAATCGTTCGTTGCTCAATCCACAGAATAGTAAATAAACAACCGTTTTTTCATTACCACTTTTTTTCGAAACGAAAACACTTCATTTTAATTTCCAGTTCTTTTCTCATATAATTTTATTTCAATTACCTGTAAATTCCCAGGCCAATTTGCGGTGACTCGGCCGGACAATATTCCGTGTATAGTAGAAAATCGAAAATTTGTTTTCAATAAAATGAAATATCTGCAGTTATCAGACGTCGCAACTCATTACTGATTAGTGCGCATGATAGTACATCCATGCGTGCATGATGCGCACTACTAATGAAATATTTCAAATTGTCGCGACTCGCGTCGCAGCGCGAGTGCTCAATCGCGCGGTCCGGTTTGGTGGCGGCCCGACAATAATTTGTTAAGATAAATAATACTATCTCACAATATCACTCACAAAGTACTTTTTATTTTCACGGATAAAAATGTAACCTCCAGATGAAAACTGATGAGGTACTACAGAAGAAAAAACGGAAAAAACACGAGCTGCGTGAATGTGACGGCTGACAGCAGATGAAACGTTCCAGTTTATTTTGAATTTAATTTAAGGTTGGTATTCGCCTAGCCAAAAAATAGTTTATCATTTTTACTGAACAATTCTCGCTTAACTTTTCAAAAGGACCTAAGTAACATTTTTTTCATGAATTAATTTGAATGCTGCAATCAATAGCTTTCATGTCGTTCTGTTGATTGCGCTATTCAAATTAATTCATGAAAAAAATGTTACTTAGGACCTTTTGAAAAGTTAAGCGAGAATTAAGTTGATTCAAATAGAATTTCAATTTAATCACGTTCGGATTAAGCTGTTGTAAACAAGCTAAATTTTATTTGAAACAAACTGGTTTGTTGCTGAAAATTACTATTTTTTTAGTTTGAATCAACTTAATCTTATTTAGAAACAAGGTGTTTATTATGGTAAAAATTGAGCAAAAACGAAGTTCAATTCAAACCTACTCGCCATTTTAAATCGAACAAAAGTTGACTTTGGATCAAGCAAAAAGTTAGGTTGAATTTCAACCATGATTTTGGTTATTTCAAACTAATGACATTTCTGTCCGTGTTACAATGTTCTGAAAACTCATATGTAAATATGTACCATATGTGGGAGATATTGATTTGAAAAATGTATTGAAGGTAACTACTTTTCCTTCGATGGGACATTCTGGAGTTCAAATTGGTCTACGAAGACAACTGGGCTTGATACAAAGCCAATAGTAACCAACGGGGTTCATACATGCCCGTAGGGTCCATGTGCATGATTTACTTTATAGGTATGTCCAAACCAGATGTTTTAAGTTCTCCAAATTCTTCTGGAGTTCAGACAAATTGGTCTACCAAAACAACTGGCCTCGATACAAACCTAATAACAACCCATGATGTCCATACAAGACTTCAGAAGCCATGTGCATGATTTACGATTTAGGTATGTCCAAATCATCTGGCTTGGACATATCTAAATCGTAAATCTTGCCCTGGGTGAAGAATAAGGCGTATTATGCGCATTGTGAATCTATGAGTCGCCGAATGTGGCAATTTGAAAAGATAAACCTTACGTCATTGGAAATAATCAATAAATCAATGAAGATAATAAAAGCGCGAGGGGAGGGCTAGGCCGATCATTAAGGCACCCATTTTTGGAACCGTCGTGATTGTCTTTAATTCGTCGAGCTCCAGTCGTTTTGTATGTCACGCTAAGTGTCTCTGGGCCTTCTATTATAAATTCGTTAGACAGCTTGGTGCACGAAAAAGGTAAAAGTCGCGAAATGTCAATCGGTTGCATAAAATTTCCCCGTCTTTTTCTAGTAACTAAAATTTGAGGAAAACGGAATATTATTACCGTTTTGTAAATTCTGGATTTGTTGTTCTGAGCGGATTCGAAATATATCCAATTAATAACATTGAATAATTTAAAACAGATCGACCAACTCGGATGAAACTGATGTGCTTTCGTGACTCAGCTGCCCTTTAAAGGTTAGACGATAAGTTCATGGTCATTTTTTATTGACTATCATGTTCCGCTGGGTTGTAAGTACCTCTCGCTTTGTTCGCAGCTATTTAATGGATTAATTCTAGCAATAATTATAACGTCAAGTGAAATCGTTCCCCATTAATTTGATGCACCCATTCCAATTTCAGTCGAATCAATTGTAGCGCTCCCAATTAACGATTTCAGCGGGAAAGCTATCGTGGGACGAGAATCAATTACGTGCTGCTCCCGCGCTGAAGTACTTTCCGCCTTGCACCATAAATTTGTGCTCTAGCCTCGGCTCGGCGAACACTTTTGTTTGCCCAAAATGTGTGGTAATTTATTTTGGGGGCGATCTCCTGGCGTTTCGGAACATTTTACGCTAATGGGAAGGAGAGTCCTAAAAGACTACGTGCTCGACCAGAAGTTATAATCAAAGATAAAACACGTTTGCCGTAGCCCACCTTTTTGGTTAGAGACACGTACCTAGATGCAAAGGGGCTATTTAGGACGAGATTTAAATCACGACGGGGGCGCAGGTCTTAGTTGTGAAAATAGCTCGCTATTTGCAGAGCCGTCCAATTTCGGGTTAGTTCAGTCCAGACTATGATGGGGATGTTGAGATTTTCTCTGTACTTGCGTTACGTACCCTAATTGTGACATTTGTATCTTGCAGCCTGTCCAGTCACCGTTAACCCATTTCGCAGATTTGAACAGAAAGACAGAGACAAAATAAAAAAACTTTGAAGGAAGACAAAAAAAAACAAATTATTAGCTTTTGATGTCAGAAGAACAAGTGAGAAGAAGAACAAACAAAACGCACCCACATAAGTTGCTTTCAACAATGTTTATTCTGTAGAGATGTGCGTTTAGTGGATAGTGATTGGACATAGGCCTCGACATCACTCGAATTTAACCTCGATTCAAGTCCTCACTTCTGAATTACGCTCGCCCAGAAACTATGGAAAATAGCCACCATCCAAGTTCGTTGTGTGTCCAATGCGTTTGCCAACTTAGAAGAGTACTCTGACGGACTAACGGGAAAAACTCGTTGTTTGAGAGTTTTCTATCATAAACCTCATCTTCCTGTGCACTCACCTTTGCAAGCGAGTCCGCCTTCTCATTGCCGTAGATTGAGCAGTGAGAAGGGACCCAAACAAAGGTAATCTTGAATGATATTTCGACCAAAACACGCATCTGCTCTTTTATGTTTGTAAGAAAGTAAGATGCGTGCTTAACAGGTTTCATCGAACGGAGTGCCTCGATAGAACTACAACCATCCGAGAAGATAAAATAATGGTCTACGGGCTGATCGGAAATTATCCCCAAAGCGAAGTTAATTGCTGCCAGCTCAGCAATATAAACCGAACACGGTTCCTGAAGTTTTAGGAAGATGGTTGAAGTTACATTGAAAACACCAAAGCCGGTGAATCCGTTAATGCGAGAACAATCAGTGAAGTATCTATTGTTGCAATTGACATGTTCATATTTTTCAGAAAAAAATGGAGGTAATAGATATTTGGCAAAGATGATCTGGTATTCCTTGAATAGCATGTTTCATGGACAGATCGTATCCAATTGAGGAACTGTCATTGGCAAAGTGAACTCGAGGTGAAAGACAAAGACAAAGACAAGACACGGAAGACAAAGATCTGAAGAAATATAGTTGGGATAAACTCTTAAGAATCTTGACCGACGAATCAGTTCAAGCATATTATCGAAGTTTTCTACGACAAGTGTGTTACTTATTCCACATTTGATGTGTATTCTTAGTGAGAGCTCCCAGTAGCGGTGCCTTAAAGGAGTAAAGAATTGTGATCAAACGCTGGTTTCCCAGGTTTTTCAATAGCTATTACTTTAATCTGTCGCCATTCTGGTGGCACGATGTTGTACTCCATGAAACAGTTGTACAGATCAAGTAATCGTCTTTTGCGATATCTAGGTGGTTTTTTAAAAGAGAGTTCAGTGCGTGATCTCTCATGTTTCGGACAGCAGAAGGATCGTGCGGTCGGCCGAATTATTGTGTTCTGCATTGCGCGGCCGGTAATAAAATTAATCAGTTCAGTGCGTGATCTCTCATGTTTCGGACAGCAGAACGATCGTGCGGTCGGCCGAATTATTGTGTTCTGCATTGCGCGGCCGGTAATAAAATTAATCAGTTCAGTGCGTGATCTGTCTTGTTTCGGACAGCAGAACGATCGCGCGATCGGCCGAATTATTGTGTTCTGCATTGCGCGGCCGGTAATAAAATTAATCAGTTCAGTGCGTGATCTCTCTTGTTTCGGACAGCAGAACGATCGCGCGATCGGCCGAATTATTGTGTTCTGCATTGCGCGGCCGGTAATAAAATTAATCAGTTCAGTGCGTGATCTGTCTTGTTTCGGGCAGCAGAACGATCGCGCGATCGGCCGAATTATTGTGTTCTGCATTGCGCGGCCGGTAATAAAATTAATCAGTTCAGTGCGTGATCTGTCTTGTTTCGGACAGCAGAACGATCGCGCGATCGGCCGAATTATTATGTTCTGCATTGCGCGGCCGGTAATAAAATTAATCAGTTCAGTGCGTGATCTGTCTTGTTTCGGACAGCAGAACGATCGCGCGATCGGCCGAATTATTGTGTTCTGCATTGCGCGGCCGGTAATAAAATTAATCAGTTCAGTGCGTGATCTCTCATGTTTCGGACAGCAGAACGATCGTGCGGTCGGCCGAATTATTGTGTTCTGCATTGCGCGGCCGGTAATAAAATTAATCAGTTCAGTGCGTGATCTCTCATGTTTCGGACAGCAGAACGATCGTGCGGTCGGCCGAATTATTGTGTTCTGCATTGCGCGGCCGGTAATAAAATTAATCAGTTCAGTGCGTGATCTGTCTTGTTTCGGACAGCAGAACGATCGCGCGATCGGCCGAATTATTGTGTTCTGCATTGCGCGGCCGGTAATAAAATTAATCAGTTCAGTGCGTGATCTGTCTTGTTTCGGACAGCAGAACGATCGAGCGGTCTGCAGAATTATTGTGTTCTGCATTGCGCGGCCGGTAATAAAATTAATCAGTTCAGTGCGTGATCTCTCATGTTTCGGACAGCAGAACGATCGTGCGGTCGGCCGAATTATTGTGTTCTGCATTGCGCGGCCGGTAATAAAATTAATCAGTTCAGTGCGTGATCTCCCATGTTTCGGACAGCAGAACGATCGTGCGGTCGGCCGAATTATTGTGTTCTGCATTGCGCGGCCGGTAATAAAATTAATCAGTTCAGTGCGTGATCTCTCATGTTTCGGACAGCAGAACGATCGTGCGGTCGGCCGAATTATTGTGTTCTGCATTGCGCGGCCGGTAATAAAATTAATCAGTTCAGTGCGTGATCTCTCATGTTTCGGACAGCAGAACGATCGTGCGGTCGGCCGAATTATTGTGTTCTGCATTGCGCGGCCGGTAATAAAATTAATCAGTTCAGTGCGTGGTCTGTCTTGGTTCGGGCAGCAGAACGATCGCGCGATCAGCCGAATTATTGTGTTCTGCATTGCGCGGCCGGTAATAAAATTAATCAGTTCAGTGCGTGATCTGTCTTGTTTCGGGCAGCAGAACGATCGCGCGATCGGCCGAATTATTGTGTTCTGCATTGCGCGGCCGGTAATAAAATTAATCAGTTCAGTGCGTGATCTGTCTTGTTTCGGACAGCAGAACGATCGCGCGATCGGCCGAATTATTGTGTTCTGCATTGCGCGGCCGGTAATAAAATTAATCAGTTCAGTGCGTGATCTGTCTTGTTTCGGACAGCAGAACGATCGCGCGATCGGCCGAATTATTGTGTTCTGCATTGCGCGGCCGGTAATAAAATTAATCAGTTCAGTGCGTGATCTCTCATGTTTCGGACAGCAGAACGATCGTGCGGTCGGCCGAATTATTGTGTTCTGCATTGCGCGGCCGGTAATAAAATTAATCAGTTCAGTGCGTGATCTCTCATGTTTCGGACAGCAGAACGATCGTGCGGTCGACCGAATTATTGTGTTCTGCATTGCGCGGCCGGTAATAAAATTAATCAGTTCAGTGCGTGATCTCTCATGTTTCGGACAGCAGAACGATCGTGCGGTCGGCCGAATTATTGTGTTCTGCATTGCGCGGCCGGTAATAAAATTAATCAGTTCAGTGCGTGATCTCTCATGTTTCGGACAGCAGAACGATCGTGCGGTCGACCGAATTATTGTGTTCTGCATTGCGCGGCCGGTAATAAAATTAATCAGTTCAGTGCGTGATCTCTCATGTTTCGGACAGCAGAACGATCGTGCGGTCGGCCGAATTATTGTGTTCTGCATTGCGCGGCCGGTAATAAAATTAATCAGTTCAGTGCGTGATCTGTCTTGTTTCGGACAGCAGAACGATCGCGCGATCGGCCGAATTATTGTGTTCTGCATTGCGCGGCCGGTAATAAAATTAATCAGTTCAGTGCGTGATCTGTCTTGTTTCGGACAGCAGAACGATCGCGCGATCGGCCGAATTATTGTGTTCTGCATTGCGCGGCCGGTAATAAAATTAATCAGTTCAGTGCGTGATCTGTCTTGTTTCGGACAGCAGAACGATCGCGAGATCGGCCGAATTATTGTGTTCTGCATTGCGCGGCCGGTAATAAAATTAATCAGTTCATTGCGTGATCTGTCTTGTTTCGGACAGCAGAACGATCGCGCGATCGGCCGAATTATTATGTTCTGCATTGCGCGGCCGGTAATAAAATTAATCAGTTCAGTGCGTGATCTGTCTTGTTTCGGACAGCAGAACGATCGCGCGATCGGCCGAATTATTGTGTTCTGCATTGCGCGGCCGGTAATAAAATTAATCAGTTCAGTGCGTGATCTCTCATGTTTCGGACAGCAGAACGATCGTGCGGTCGGCCGAATTATTGTGTTCTGCATTGCGCGGCCGGTAATAAAATTAATCAGTTCAGTGCGTGATCTCTCATGTTTCGGACAGCAGAACGATCGTGCGGTCGGCCGAATTATTGTGTTCTGCATTGCGCGGCCGGTAATAAAATTAATCAGTTCAGTGCGTGATCTCTCATGTTTCGGACAGCAGAACGATCGTGCGGTCGACCGAATTATTGTGTTCTGCATTGCGCGGCCGGTAATAAAATTAATCAGTTCAGTGCGTGATCTCTCATGTTTCGGACAGCAGAACGATCGTGCGGTCGACCGAATTATTGTGTTCTGCATTGCGCGGCCGGTAATAAAATTAATCAGTTCAGTGCGTGATCTCTCATGTTTCGGACAGCAGAACGATCGTGCGGTCGGCCGAATTATTGTGTTCTGCATTGCGCGGCCGGTAATAAAATTAATCAGTTCAGTGCGTGATCTCTCATGTTTCGGACAGCAGAACGATCGTGCGGTCGGCCGAATTATTGTGTTCTGCATTGCGCGGCCGGCAATAAAATTAATCAGTTCAGTGCGTGATACTTGTTTCGAAGCGGGCTTGGTAGTCATATGGCTACTGCTTCTGCCTCATACGCAGGAGGTCGTGTGTTAAATCCCAGGTCCGTTCCATTCTCCTACTTTGTATCTTTCTCTTTATTTCTCATGTTCTAACAATCGCTAGAACTGGAAATGGACTTCCATACCGTTTCCATTACTATTCCTATACCTTCAACTTGAGTATTCTAACAGTAATCTGCTAGAATCGGAATTGAATTTATATAGCTCGTTTCCTACATGTAATTAGAAATTCCAACAGTTACCTTCTCCTATCTATCACATTGGCAGCTCGTTAACCAAGACGGACCTCTGCCTCTCCAACCTAACCCATAAATTCCAACAAATTCCGCATGAACTCGTGGCAAGTGCAGAGGTATATTCGGCTTGCAGTGGGCGAGTGATTGCATCATCATTTCCTCCCCTTCCCTACATTGACTTGCATTCTGACGTGGCAGGCGCCAGTATGACCTAACAAATGAGATCACCAGTACTTGTACATTGAAGATGTGTGCTAGTTGAAGATGTGTGCTAGTCCCTGTGCAAGAACAGCTGATCTGGTCATAATGGAGTAGCAACTACGAGCAGTCAATCAAGCTCAAGCTCAAAGCTCAAGCTATCTAGGTGGTTTTTAAGAAGATTGAATTTGATAACAAGGTTAAAATACTTCAAACTTCCATTTATTTCCGCTATATACGTATTTCGTTTTCTACTTGAAACTTCTTCAGTGTTTTGTTATCCCCTAAGACGCTCAATATTAATTATTTCATTGAATTTGATGTTATCGCATCCCGGAGCAGAGTTATTCGATGAAAGAAGAGACATAGATAGTTTCAGCATTGAGAATGGTCCACCCAAAGAACCGGGGCCAGAGATTGATTCTCGGAATAGCGGTTCTGCTGGTACGGAATCTGGACAGACCTTTTTGGAAGTGGATTATCCATCGATTGGAGTATTCTTCGCTCTCATTGGTGGAAATGCTGTTCCGCATGCTAGGGGCCGTTTTCCAAAGTGTTGTCATTGAGGTTTCTTGTGATCGTATTTTGACAAAACGTCGCCAGTAAAGTTGGAAGTGGATTATCCATCGATTGGAGTATTCTTCGCTCTCATTGGTGGAAATGCTGTTCCGCGTTTTTAGCCTAAAGAAGATTTTTGACTTTTCTTTCAAGCTTCAAATACTCTTCGAAAAGCTCAGACCTTCTGTGTTTACGGAAAGCCTTGAAGGCATCAGATTTCTCAGAGTACAACTTAGTACATTCATCATCCCACCCAGGAGTGGCTGGTTTTCTTATTATCTGATTAAAATCAAGCTTCGAAAAACGACGCGTCAAATCTCGTTTAATGCCGAGATCATATATCTAGGCTTTTCGCTTTCTGCCGAAAGTAAACAACCCAAGGCCTAGGAAAAGATGCCTGGGAGAACCGTGTGCGAACATTTTCTCCCTTCTTCACCCCGAGAGGTGGAAGGGTAGATATTATTATCTAACTTAACTATTTGTGAGTTTTGCCTTTTTGTTGACCTACTCTGTATCAGAGAGGTGCCAACCCAATTTTAATAGGCAGATAAACAACAAAAACTGTCTGCTACTTAGCTGTTTTGTTTCTTCGTTTGCTGCTGCATGCAGACAACAGCCTGCTTCACTGGCGTCGCCAGAAGCCGCTACTTCCTTCACCGATGCGATCGCCTTGGATCCGTCCACAATACGTAGGTAGAGAAACGCATTATACACTCACTTCGGGACTACCGAACAGGAAACAAAACCCGCGATGAGACACAGCACACACGTCTGGCTTGTTCAAGCTATCGGCACGGAATGACGTCAGGACATATCGTGGCGCTAACATCGACTCTGACCACTATCTGGTGATGGTTAAACTGCGCCCAAAACTATCCGTCATCAACAATGTTCGGTACCGACGGCCGCCGCGGTACGACCTACAGCGACTGAAGCAACCTGATGTCGCTACTGAATACGCGCAGCATCTTGAGGCAGCGTTGCCGGGTGAGGGTGAGAGGGTGAGCTCGATGGGGCCCCTCTTGAGGACTGCTGGAACACAGTTAAAGCAGCCATTAACGATGCAGCGGTAGCGGAGAACAACGATTGGTTCGGCTAAGAGTACTAAGAGACTGATTCTGGAGGAGAAGGACGCTGCGCGGGCAGTGTATGTATAAACTGAGTGTCAGAATCTGGGAAACTGAACCGCTACCGAAGGAGTGGAAGGAAGGGTAATATGCCCTATTTACAAGAAAGGCGACAAGCTGGACTGTGAGAACTTTCGAGTGATCACCATCCTTAATGGCGCCTACAAAGTGATATCCTGGATCATCTTCCGTCGTCTGTCACCAATAGTGAATGAGTTCGAGGGATGTTACAACAGATCAGATTTTTACTGTACAGCAAATCCTCGAAAAAATGTCGTGAATACCAGGTCCCAACGCACCATCTGTTTATCGATCTCAAGGCGGCATATGCCAGTATAGACTGCGTAGGTCTATGGAAAATTATGGACGAAAACAGCTTCCCTGGGAGCTTACCTAACTGATCAAGGCAGAGGTGGATGGTGTGCAAAACTGCGTGAAGATTTCAGGCGAACACTCCAGTTTGTTTTAATCGCGTCGGGGACTGGACTTTCGTGCCTATTGTTCAACATTGCGCTAGAATGTGTCATGCGGAGAGCCGGGTGTAACAACCGGGGTACGATTTTCAACAGATCCAGTCAATTTATTTGTTTCTACTCCTTTCCGCTTTGAGAAGTATAATTTTGAAAAAAGCTAATAATTAAATTTTGATATAGTCACGTGGTGATCAAAAACGAATCTAATTCACATATCCACAGTTGATAATGAGGTAACGCAGATTCCGTTCAAGGTAAAGATTTTCAGGTCAAAGGCTTATTTAAAATTTGAAAATAATATCATTCGAAAATGATATGAGTCCGTTTTCTTTTGTATAAATCTGAAAAATACTTAACCTAACCTGGTTATTTTTGACCTCTAAAATCGATAATCCTGAATGTTTCGAGGAGTTTCACAAATACTACGAATCCGAAAATCTCGTAAATAAAGATAATTCAATTCAATTCAAATACTACGAAAGCTGACAAAATTGAATGTTGTAACAAAATTCAAAGCAAAATCAAGCTACGAACAGCCGAAGATTATCTCAAACACTGGTCATTTTGTATGAAATATGACTGATGGGTACATTATTATGCCTACCTACAATGTGTGCACACATGTAATCGGAAGTAATAATTACCAAATTGCATGTGCCTTGTACAAATAGTTTTTCCTAGAACCAAATCTCATGCTTTAATTAATACACACAATCAATATCGTGCTCATACTTATGACAACAAAACAATACAAACAAATGCATACTTTTTAAGCAGCCCTCCGTTGAAACCAACAACCATCAAGCATGGACAGCCGAAATTATTATTATAAATTTCCCATTCAGTATCCTATTTGTATTCAATTAGTAAAAAGACAAACCAAACCGCAACCTTTCATCATGCAGGCAATCTTTCAGTAAACACTAGATCCGCAGCTAGAATGAACCAATACACATGTTTTAAGCAAAATGCGAGCTCCATCGAACTAAAGTGTTTGTCTTTGACCGAATGAGTTCGAATGCCGGGACGATCCAACGACTGTTCGATTCTAACGGATGAGCATCACTCGCTAGCACTGTGGGAGTTAACAGCAATACTAATGTGACAATCATCATGGGAAGTTTTGTAGCTTGAAATTAAGATATACGGCTAATGCAAGATAATTTTGAAGATAATCCCCAAAACACATGAATTTTATTTACCGCTTTTTAACCATCTTGGATATCCCATAGTGTGTTCACGCATAGCTCTGGTGCCTAACTTTCCTGACCGACAGACAAAGTTAGAGTAGCGCTGCGGTGCAAA
Source organism: Armigeres subalbatus (assembly GCF_024139115.2). NCBI lineage: Eukaryota > Metazoa > Arthropoda > Insecta > Diptera > Culicidae > Armigeres > Armigeres subalbatus. The sequence continues at coordinate 186,380,363 of NC_085141.1, read as the reverse complement.
ATTCTTTGTGGTCATTTTCGACAACAATGCCCGCTTACTGTTTTGGTTTCTGACTGAACGGAAATGCTTCGCTGTGGAGTGAAAACAGTCTAATTAAAAAAGTTTTCTATAATAAAATTGATTTATTCATGGTAGCAGACTGGATAAAAGCGTGAAAAGTGCACCCAGAGTGGGGTGCAGGGTAGGTTGGCTTGATGGAAGCTGACGATTCGTTAGTCACGCTAGGGTAATTTGGGAAAAGATTATAACTTTTTATTATTTGGGCGGCTTATTGATCTTTCCCGGTCATTTTATTTTGTTTCGGGATTATGTTCAGATGATTTATGACAGAACTTATCTCGATGGCCCTTATTGGAAAGCACCAGAGAAGTAGAATGCAGTGTTCTGAAATCAAAATAGCATGTATTGGCTTCCAATTATATATCACATTGCTTCGGCCCCATGTGTTCAGATGAAGAAAGAATTATAAGTTTCAAGTGGCCAATCAGAAACTTTTTTTTCTTCTATGGCTCTACATTACAACTGGAACTTGACCTGCTTTCCAACGTAGTCTTCTATTAGCATTTCCATAGTTGATTGAAAGCTTCCATATGCCCGACTATGCATGATTTTTTATCTTGTGTGTCAAGTACAATGGATACACTATGCTCAGGGAGCCGAGAATGTTTTCCTCTTGAAAATATCCTAGGACGGACCGAGAATCGAACTTGCCATCTCCGGATTGGCAATCCTACGCCTTTGCTCGCAAATCTAACTTGAGCCCAGAAACTACGTGTTTTTTTTTCTGCAGTTTTCAACTCCCTTCTCTTATGTAGTTTATGACAGTATTTGACCAGTAAACCCCCCACGCTTCTTTATCCGCCTACCTTCTTCCTTTTCTGCCTTTCTCGTATACAAAGTATACGTAAAGGCTATATGTTCGCTCCAAAAACAAACTTTTTATAGGAGGCTCGGAGACCCATAGTGTTATATACCAATCGACTCAGCTCGACGAATCGAGGTGATGTCTGTGTGTGTGTATGTGTGTGTATGTGCGCAAAAAATCTAGCCAACTTTTCAGGTACTTAGCCCTAACCGATTTGCTCGCAACAAGTTGCATTCGACGCAGAATCCTGTCCCATTGTTTCCTATTGACAATTGGCCGGATCGGACTATGGGCTCAGAAGTTATGGTCAAAATACTTTTTTTTAGTTAACTACGAGTGGAAAAGTCTAGCCCATTTTTCAGGCACTTACCCTTAACCGATTTGCTCGCAACAAGGTGCAGTCGACGCAAAATCTGTCCCATTGTTGCCTATTGAAAATTGGCCGGATAGGACTATGGGCTCAGAAGTTATGGTCAAAATACTTTTTTTTCATACCAAAAGTGCGTAGAAATTACTCACTCGAAAAAAAAACGAGAAAGGCACCATCACCGCTAGGTGGATTAATCTGGGTTTTTTAAATTATTTTTCCCTCTTCTTCTTCTTCGTTGGCATTACATCCCACACTGGGACATTGCCGCCTCGCAGCAGTGTTCATTAAGCACTTCCACAGTTATTAACTGCGAGGTTTCTAAGCCAAGTTACCATTTCTGCATTCGTATATCATGAGGCTAACACGATGATACTTTTATGCCCAGGGAAATCGAGACAAATTCCAATCCGAAAATTGCCTAGACCGGCACCGGGAATCAAACCCAGCCACCCTCAGCATGGTCTTGCTTTGTAGCCACGCATCTTACCCTCTTAATTCCTTCTTTGTTCTTTCTTCTTCTGTCTTTTTTCTTCCTTTATACTTTTTCCTTCGTCTGTCTACCTTCTTCCATCTTCCTACTTCCTTATTCCTTCTTCTTTCTTCTTTTTACCTTCTTACTGCTTCCTTTGTCCATTTTTTCTTCGGTCTTCATTCTTACATCTTCTTTCTTTTTTCTTTTCGCTTTGTTTTTCTTCCTTCTTTTTCTTTGATTTTTCATCTTTCTTCTTTCTTCCTACTTCCTTTTTATTTATTCCTTCTTTTCTTTCTATCTTCATTTTCCGTTCTTCCTTCTTTATTCTTCATTCCTCCGTATTTCTTTTTCATTCTTTCTTCTACCTCCTTGAAATGACCATCAATAAAACGCCTATTAGACAGAGAGTCTCGAAGGGATACGCAACCTGAAATTTATTTGGGTAATATTTGATAACAAAATAGTGGGGAATTCGTCGCTTGTGAATTTTATTTGGCGTTGTCATTTGCATCATAGAACCTAAAATATCAAATCATTTTGGCCATCTGATATGTTTAGGTCCCAATGAGTGTTTTTCATGGCCTTCCCACATGATCATACGAGCATATGGAGACGCATGGTAAATTAGAACATTGGTTCATGAACCTCTTGTGGCTGAACTTATTGCACTATTTTGTAACTTGTTAGGGCAGTAAGTGCAGGCAGACTGATAATTAATGTTACTAGTTGATCTGGCAGACGTTATTTTGCATAGTAGACGATAATGTCCGTTGTGATATGTGCATGCAAAATTCTCACACGAATCTCAATTTTAGTTTTTCACGATTTTCTCAACTTTACTCGCGAAATAAACCCGTCGGAGATTATGAAGGATAGATTTGTCTGAAGAAAATTCAGAGTTCCTTAGTAATTTTATCGTGATTTCATGGAAAATTCTTCGGAATAAATTGTGAATCTGGGTGAACAATTTAACAACAATAGACAAAACCCATTCAAGTCACTTCCGGTGTCCCTATCTCGTCAGCTGCGTCATCGACATACATTTTCAATTATTCACTATCGTACAAATTATGCAAAATTCGGACCTCTAAATCAGATGATGGCCATCTATAATCAACACTGCGAAACTATTGACTATACAATGTCTCGGCAGAACCTAAAAAATATTTTGTCACAATTCGAAACCTACACATCTAAAATTACATTAAATCCCAAAATTGAATACTACTTAAGCAATCTGTTTTTTTACACTATAATACCGTATTTATAGCATTAAGAAAGCAAAAAAAAAAATTTAGCAATAAGCGTTTACAAAATTTTTAACAACAAAAATTTTGTTTTCTACAAAAAATTAAAAACTTTTGAACAATAAAAAAGGGATTGGGAGGAGAATCCTGCTAAAAAATCCAGACATTCTGGGATATTTGTTTCTTTGTTAACCCTTCCGTTATCAACCCCAACTCCTTTTCAGCTGTAACTTTTTTCTCTTTAAACATTTTTTTTCGCAACTTTCAACAAAAGAAGCGGAATTTGTTCAAATTTCATGGATTTTTAGGCTTAGTCACTTGGTTCTGGAGTTATTCCGGATTTAAAATGGGTGTTGGCTTTTGGCCATTTTCTAGAACGCATACTTAGGAAATGATCATTTTAGACATTTTGAATGGAAACGGCGCATAAACTGTGCCAAATTTGATCAAAAATTTATCAATCAAAAATATGGCCTGGATTCCGGATTCCGGATGTTCCGCCGGAACGTGTTACGGGGTCACTTTACGGAAGAAGGCGAATACCATCATGTGACATATCATACTTCATCTTATCTATATCTCGGGTACTTATTCAAAAGGACGTATGTTTAACGTATATTAATTATCATGTGATTTTTCCTTGATTTATTCTGGATTTTTTGAAACATGTTGCGAAGATTTTGGAGGTAAATTGAAGTCACACGATCAAAAATACGAGCGAAAAAAAATCGTGTAAAAACAAAATCCTGTGTATGTGATTTTGTAAACAAAGATTCAAACGTCGTTTTGTCCGATCTGAGAGTCCTCCCACGCAAACCATCACCATAGACAGATAGGGGGAGGCTTCGGCTACCTGTTGGTGGTGTTGGTTTGCGTGGGAGTGCCATCAGATTGGACAAATCGACGTTTGAATCTTTGTTTACGAAATCACATACGTCCCTTTGAATAAGTACCCGAGATATAATAAAAATTAAATGGTCTGTGTTCGTATCCGCATAACTTGAAAACGGCTGAACGGATTTTATTCATTACTTCAGCATTTATGTTAATATCGTTTCCGACGGGTTTATATGATATTTCCTAATGTAAAAATCACGAATAAGTTTGAGTAAATCGTGAAAAGCTAGAATTTAGATTTGTATGCAAACTTCCCATTGGCAGTTCACAACGCGCATTTTCGCCTATTATGCAGGACAACGTCTGCCGGGTCGACTAGTGATTTTATGGCAATTTTTGATATAGTTTTGTACTTTGTGGGCCATATTTGAACCGATTGAAACCGGAATACGAATTTACCGAGTACCGGTTCAAGGGTCAATTAAAAAAACCCATCATCCGACATACCAAACTTCGTGATTTAAAAAGATACTGCATCCCGAGTAGACGAAAATAGCTCAATAATATCGAATGTTGATAAGATATCAAAATTAAATATAGACAAAAGACATGAACGATATAAGAGATAAAAGATCAGACGACAATATCAATATTTTGCACTTAAATATCATGAGGAGATCAAGTTATGCTATTTGTAAGAAGTGATCAATATCATGTGACATTAGTTTTTTCCTATTTATTGCACATTATTATTATTATATTCTTTTTCATTATTATTATTTTATTATTATTATTATGTATTATTTATTCAGACTAAGGCCGAAGTGGCCTGTGCGGTATATAAGAGTCTTCTCCATTCGGCCCATGGCTACACGTCGCCAACCACGCAGTCTACGGAGGGTCCGCAAGTCATCTTCCACCTAATCGATCCACCTTGGCCGCTGCGCACCTCACCTTCTTGTGCCCGTCGGATGGTTGTCGAGAACCATTTTAACCGGGTTACTGTCCGATATTCTGGCTACGTGCTCGGCCCACCGCAGTCGTCCGATTTTCGCGGTGTGAACGATGGATGGTTCTCCCAGCAGCTCATGCAACTCGTGGTTCATTTGCCTCCTCCACGTACCGTCTGCCATCTGCACCCACCATGGTATGCAGCACTTTCCTTTCGAAAACTCCAAGTGCACGTTGGACCTCTACGAGCATCGTCCAGGTCTCGTGTCCGTAGAGGACTACCGGTTGATTGAGCGTTTTGTAGATTATCAGTTTGGTACGGCGGCGAACTCTATTCAATCGGAGCGTCTTGCGGAGTCCAAAGTATGTACGATTTCCAGCCACTATGCGTCTCCGAATTTCTCTGCTAGTATCATTTTCGGCAGTCACCAGTGAGCCCAAGTACACAAATTCTTCTACCACCTCGATTTCGTCATCACCGATGCAAACTCGCGGAGGGTGGCTCACATTGTCTTCTCTTGAACCTCTTCCTATCATCTACATCGTCTTCGACGTGTTGATGACTAGTCCGATCCGCTTAGCTTCCCTCTTAAGTCTGATGTAGGCTTCCTCCATCTTCTCAAAGTTACGTGCCATAATATCTATGTCGTCGACGAAGACAAATAGCTGGACGAACTTATTGAAAATTTTACCACTCGTATTAATCCCTGCTCTTCGTATTACCCCTTCTAAAGCGATGTTGAATAGCAGACACGGAAGACTATCACCTTGCCGAAACCCTCTGCGGGTTTCAAAGGGACTCGAGAATGCCCCTGAAACTCGATCTACGCACATCACCCGATCCATCGTCGCTTTGATCAACCGTGTCAGTTTATCCGGAAATCCGTGTTCGTGCATTGGCGAATGGCAGCATTTAAGCAGTACTTGGCGAATGGCGAACACCTGGTCCGTGATGGAGCATTCGGTCATAAAACCCGCCTGGTACTGCCCCACGAACTCCCTTGCAATTGGTGCTAATCGACGGCATACAATTTGGGAGAGTACTTTGTAGGCGGCGTTCAGCAATGTGATTGCGCGGTAGTTATACTACAATCCTGCTTATCGCCTTTTTTGTAGATGGGATACACGACACCTTCCATCCACTACTGCGGCAAAATTTCCTTCTCCCAAATCTTGGTAATGACCCAGTGCAGCGCTCTAGCCAGTGCCTCATCACCGTGTTTAAACAGCTCTCCTGGAAGTTGATCAACCTCAGTGGCTTTGTTGTTCTTCAGCTGGCCAATCTCCTCCTGGATTTCCTGGAGATCCGGAGGTCCATCACCATACCGCCATCTTTGTCTGCTACATCGCCATTCAGGTGTTCTTCGTAGTGCTGCCGCCATCTTTGGATCACCTCGCGCTCGTTCGTAAGAAGGTACCCGTTTATGTCCTTACACATATCAGGCTGTGGCACGTGGCCCTTACGTGAACGGTTCAACTTCTCATAGAACTTTCGTGTGTTATTAGCGCGATACAGTTGCTCCGTCTATTCACGGTCTCGATCTTCCTGCTGGGGCGCTTTTTCCTCCGAAAAATCGAGTTTTGTCTGTTCCGAGCCCGTTTATATCGTGCCTCGTTCGCCCTCGTGCGGTTTTGCAGCAATCTCGCCCATGCTGCATTCTTCTCTTCCACTAACTGCTCACATTTGCCGTCATACCAGTCGTTTCTCTGATCCGGGGGCACCGTGCCAAGTGCAGTGGTAGCGGTTCTACCAATGGCGGATCGAATATTTCTTCAGCCATCTTCAAGAGACGCTGCACCTAGCTGCTCTCCCGTTGGGAGTGCCACTTCCAGCTGCTGCGCGTATCCTTGGGCTAGTCAACCGTCTTGTAGCCGCCCAATGTTCAGCCGCGGCGTTCGACTTCGACGCGTGTTGTACACAAGGATGTTATCGATCATTTAGTAATCTGCCTTCGATCATTTAGTAGTTTGTCAATAACTCATTCCAGAGGCCTAATTTCAAAATGTATTGTATGGTGGACTTCTAGTGCAAAGGTTCATCTACAACTCTGCCTAACAGTTCGTTGTTTGAATTTCACTAATAACGGAGCTATATCGCTAGCAGCAGTAACTTAGACTAAATGATTGCATATTTTGTTATCATTTAGTATGAGTACAGCAACTAGCACCGTAACTCCTTTAATAGTGGAACTCGAACATCGACCTGTTAAGAAGAGTTGTAGAAAAACCTTTGCACTAAAAGTCCACCATACAATACATTTTGAAATTAGGCCTCTGGAATGAGTTATTGACAAACTACTAAATGATCGAAGGCAGATTACTAAATGATCGATAACATCCTTGGTTGTACACCGTCGAGAGTTTTAAGCGCAGGTATACTGCAACGAGGTGGTGGTCGGATTCAATATTCGCACTGCGGTAAGTGCGGACGTTCGTGATGTCGGAGAAGAATTTACCGTCGATTAGAACGTGGTAGATTTGGTTTTCCGTTTCTTGGTTAGGTGATCTCCATGTGGCCTTGTGGATATTTTTGCGGGGAAAGAAGGTACTTCGGACTACCATTCCGCGGGCGGCTGCGAAGTTTATGCATCGTTGGCCGTTATCATTCGATACGGTGCACTAAGGGGTAACTAGACCAAAATCCTGGCCAAAATTATATTTCGGCGTTTTCTGGTAGGTTTTGCATCTTTGATGCAAAAAACATAGTAACAATCGATTTTCGAACATTTTTACAGGTGCAAATTCACCTACCAGTGATAAATTATCTTTCTTGATATGTTCAAAAATTGAATAAAGTTATTATAAACTGATACAGAAGCGACAGCTCCATGACAGTTCATTTGTTTACTCGCTTTTGTCCTTATTTTGCGTGGGAAACGTGAAAAATTAAAAATCACGCGTGGCATTTTATAAGGGCCTATTACAGAAAGGTAAACATTAATCGATGCAAAACAAAACTTTAAATTTTCAACTCCTATTTCACAAGCTTATTATATTTTTAGCAGCGAAAGCTTCCCAGAACGTACAACCAACACTTCCCAAGTAACATTTTTTGTTTTATGACGCTCTTCAAAACCATAATGTGCTCTTCATGGCTACCATAAAACCAGCATAAAACCAAAATGTTACTGGGGTTTTTACTCACGCATAACATCAGTTGCATCGGAAATTTCGAAATTGATTAAACAAAAGTCGGGCTATTGTTTTCATACTCTCATGGGTTGTTCATAAACTCTTTGTTTAAACCATCTTGTTTACAAAAACACGGGATCGACTATTTTTGGAGAGCAAATGTTTCTTTCTATGGATTCGGGACGATGACAATTCGGTAAATTTCCTGTTTTGGTCCTGATTACAAGGTTGCCTCAAGTGGTTACTTCACTTAAGACCAGGGTATGCAAAACAACAACATTGCCAATGACAACAGCATTGTCCTCTCTTGTAAATATTGGGACAACTCAACTCGCAATAAGCATTTGTCCCAAACTGCAACAGAATAGGACAATGATTGCCTGCCGTGCATTTAAAGAAGTAGGGTAAGACGGTATAATGCGCCCCGCCTGGCCAAAACGCCCCCCTTTGATTTCTAGAAAACTATAACTGATTAAGGGTCAAAATCAGTTGGTACCTATAAGTATTTGTAAACCCATCATACTATGTGAATGTGGAAGTATTTTTGTATTACGCAATGAAAATAATAGCAAAATACAAAAAGATACAGTTTTGATGTAACTTTTCATGTTTGTTTGCTCAACATTCTGGAACGACTCTAGCATACTGCCCGCAAAACTTGCACTGGAACACTCAGTTGGGCAACAAAATAACTTTTCTCAGTGGTTAATATGATATAAAATTGTTTCCATCTTCAAAAATGTAACGATTTTCGGAAACATGTATCACTGGCCAAAACGCCCAAGGGTAGGCAGGACGATATGCCCTTACCAACTGGACACATGCGCAGCGAGCTTGCAGCAGTTGCTTCCAAATTGTATGGAAAATATTGAAATGTAATTCACACCTGCTTAAATGGACCTATGTTGGTTTTTTAATGTAAAGCGCATAAGGATTTGTAACCTTTTTATTTTGGGATTGATAAAATACTAATGAAGGGCTATAAAACGTAATTGGTTAAGGTGGGGCGTATTGCCCAGGCACTTTTTGAAATTCATTTTTTCACGACTTTTCAAAAAAGTTTTATTACGTGTTATCTGTAATACTTTTATATGACTTCTCACGGGCAATGCATTTGCGACTTCCTGGACTACCAAATAACACAAAGTTTGCATAAATTGCGTTGAAAAGTAAAAAGTTATCAAGGAGTTGCCTTAGGAGGGCTTGTTTTTTTTGTTGCTTGTTTTTTTTTGCATTTTTCAGTGTTTCTATTTAGCTTGAAGCGGCACCTGCCCATTTTATCCCCTACCCCATCTTTTGTCCATGCTCCAACTTGTCTACATTATTTCAACTAGTTATCGAGTTATATCGAGATTTACATATGTGTTGTCAATGCAATCGCTTAATTCAATATAATTTGTTAATTTGATTTTTTATAAGATTGGTTAGTGGGAAGGAGACGAAAGATAATGGAGCATGCGCAATGCTATGTAGAGATTCAAATGGACAGCAGATGCCCCAAACTAACATTAACAAAAAGTTTTTTTTTAAATCGGCACCGTAACGCCCGACAGCATTTGAGCCTACCAAATGAACGAATGAATAACAAAAAAAGAGTATGTTACTATTGTATTCAATCATGTCTATGTGTCAAATGCTTCGAAAGTCAGTAAAAGTTATCTGCGGAAATTTTCTGCCAATATACTGTTGAAAACAATGGCGGAAAGTATGAAAACAACCTATTTTAAAGATACTCGCAAATTCGTTTGCGGACGAGTGCGGATGATCTTTAACCTGCAATAGAAAGATGGAAGCCTATATTTTCATGTGCATACAATCCTTCCCACGGTGCCCCGGTAGACCGTTATTATAAAATAAAAATGTCCATCAAAACCAAGTACAGGGCTCGATTCCTGTGGTAATTCTGCACCTCTGGACCAATTTTAAAAAAAAATCCCTAGGAGGAATCTCGAGAAATCTTGATTTGAAGTTTTTAATTAAGAAATTTCAAAAGAATCTATATTTTAATTCAATAATATCTCCAAAATACCTTCAAAGCCGTCCAAAAAGTGGTTTAAGTTGTTTTCAACCAGTTTGCATTTGTTGCCTTTATTACAATTATAAATTTTTACAACTGACTTAGGTATGTTTTTTGTATGGCTTGAAGCCGTCTATCTTCAAGAATGCTACCTCTCGTTCAGAACCATTCATGAATTCACGTGCAGGCTGCAGATTCTTTGTTGAATGCCATTCAGATTAAAGTTTGTATTTTTTTGTATTCACAAATGTATTCTAGCATCAGAAGTAAAGATTGGAGTACGGAAAAAATGATGAAAAAACCAACAGCTTAAAGATTTGTTTAAAGTAGTGTAGTTGTTTAGCATTATATAACAGATTAGATCTTCGTTAGATGCTGTAACAATTGAATTGACCGAGCTTTATCATATTCTAAGATTTCCCCGCAAGGATCATCGGACTGGTAATGAATCCGAAGATGGCGGTAAGGAAAAGCTACGCTTTTCAGGAGTGAGCTCGGCATATAGAATGAGATCTCGAGAACCAAGCAAAACATCAGGAAAAATGCACAAGAGAAAGAAAAAAAAATTACAAGCCTTGTGCATATTCTTTTGGGTTTTCGGTTACGACGAAGATAAAATATTCAATTTTTGATCTTTTAAAAACACTTTAATAAAGAAACAAAATGAACCTTTGCTTATCTCCGTCACTACACATCTAGTTCGGAATTGTTAATACGATTTGAATCCCGATCTTTCGGATTACGTCATTGCTCTGCTTAAACATTAACAATTTTCTAATTAATATTTCAATCAGCAGGTTTCAGAATGATTTCAAAAAAGTGTATGCAAGATACAACTCTTTGAAACTCGAGCATGGTTTTGAGGAAGCAATTGATGGCTTTGCTAGCAGCTGGAAAAAGCCGCAGCTTCCATTCACGTTGAAGTACCATATCTTGAATTATCATGTTTCAGAGTTCTGTAGAGGTACCGGAATAGGTTTTGGCTTACATATCAAACATGGTTTTTCTTGTCCGTTGATAAGAACTTTGACGAGATTTGGCAGCAAAGATCGGTTAATAAATGCTGTGATCGAGTATAATAGCTTCTAACTACCATTATTCTATACGAACTCTGGTCTTATTTCTCTCCATCATGAACATAAACACTAAATTAAAATTAATTTTTACCTTTCATTCTATTAAACATTGAAAGCAACACTTATACTAAACTCGAGCAAGTTAGCCATACAAAAACATACTTAAGTCAGTTTGGTAAATATTTATAGTTCTAATAACGGCAACGCGTGCTTAGGGCCATCTTTGGCGTTGTGCAAGAGAATGGTGTGTGGCGGCGAAGGATGAAACAAGAGCTCGCCCAGCTCTACGGCGAACCCAGTACCCAGAAGGTAGCTAAAGCTGGAAGGGTACGATGGGCAGGGCATATTTCAAGAATGCCGGACAGCAACCCTGCAAAGCTGGTGGTTACTTCCGACCGGCAGGTACAAGAAGAATTGAAGGACATCTATCTAGGTGGATTAATCAGGGTTTTTGGTGATATTTTTGGATTCTTATATGGATTCTTTTGAAATTTCTTAACTTTAAACTTCAAATCAAGATTTCTCGAGATTCCTCCTAGGGATTTTTTTAAAAATTTGTCCAGAGGTACAGAATTACCACAGGAATCGAGCCCTGTACTTGGTTTTGATGGACATTTTTATTTTATAATAACGGTCTACCGGGGCACCGTGTCCACTTCTTTAACTTCCACTTTTTTAATAATGAAGTTTGTTAATAATGAAGTTAATGCCAAAAACTCCATGTTATTTTTGTTTATGAAAAAATACCTTAATGTTAAATATAATTTATTTCAACTCATGGAAGTCCTGGGGCAGTTCATAAATGATGTTTTGTGTACTATAAACCTAACATTATATGTGTTTATGGCATTTATCTGTTAGTTATTGAAACACAGTGCTTCCTCTTTCTGGAAACACCTGAGCTCTACCTTCTACAGATTCTAGAAAACTTTAAATCCGCATTTTATATTTCTAATGCCATCACACAAAAACGGAAGCCTCAAAGATTGCTCAAAATGTATTAGTAAAAGAAATAGTGTTGTTCAATGATTCTTTAAGAATTCCAAGCAAACAGAAATCATGTGTTGCCAAAAACGGGGCGAACTGTATTAACTGGTTGGCGCTGTGTTTTATTTTATGCTTCCCAGTCAGGGCTCTTCGATCAATTTATCATAGATACGATGTAGTTTTTCGCTAGTATTTGTTAGTATTTCTGGATACTGTATATTGTATAACATAAAGTTTAGAAAACAGTTTTTTTTATTCAGCGGCGCAGCCGAGATTTTAGTTAATATAATGTATGGTATAAGTCTAAATTTGTTTCGAAATTCCGTTAAATTTCGTTAGAAGCTAGTTTTTTCTTGCGAAACTTTTGAAATTTTACGAAACGAAACGAAATCAAGAAATCAGATTTCGCCATGCTTAAATTCCGCGAAATTCCGCGGAATTCCGTTTCGAACCACCTGAAACGAAAATTTTCGAAATACCGCATATGCTTATTAAAGGTACCTTTGCCTTTTTCCTCAATGCATTACCCTGAATTTCCTCAATAGGATTATTAGGGTGGCTCAAATTAGTATGGGAAAAACTTTTTTCAATTTTTTTGATGGGCCGCCCTCTTATTCGGTTCTATTTGATGCCCTGATGCTCTGGACAAAATTTCAGCCAAATCGGTCAACGTTTGGGTGGTGCTAAACTCGTTGGAAGTTTATATGGAAAAATGTATGCAGAAACATCCCAAAACAGTTAATTGCAGTTGAACGACAGAGCTTACGATGAAGAACTATGATACTCATTCAGAACTTGGAGAATTTAATACAGAATGTTATGCAGAAAACCGCGAGAAGATTAGAGTTTGCCCGGCTAAGTTATTAGCATTTCTCTGAAGTGGGGTTTGAGCAAATTTCGTTTCTTTTACCTTTGAAAAGAAATAAATTCACCCCTACTACACTCCAGTAAAATGCTAATATCTTTGCCTAATAAACTCTAATCTTCTCGCGGTTTTCAGCATAACATTCTGTATTTAATTCTACAAGAACTGAATGAGTATCATGGTTCTTGATCGTAAATTGTGCCGTCCAACTGTAAATCACTGTTTTGGGATGTTTCTGCATACATTTTTCCATATAAACTTCCAATGAGTTTAACACCGCCCAAACGTTGACCGATTTGGCTGAAATTTTGTCCAGAGCATCAGGGCACCAAATAGAACCGAATAAGAGTGCGGCCCATCAAAAAATTTGAAAAAGTCTTTTTTGAGCCACCCTAAGGATTATTCTTGGAGACAAAAAACCCGATTGAGAAAATTTCTCATGAATCGTAATATTTAGTTCTCGCGTTTCCTTTAGAACAACGTTCACAAAAGTTGTCTTTCAATAAAACCTGAAAGTGTAATTCAAGAGGACTCGAGAGGATCGTACTTACATACACACTTGCATATTTTTATCGTATTCGTTTAATTTAGTATCCGAATACATAGCATTGAAAAGCAGTAGCACACGTTTTCTATTTTTGAAAGTCTTTATGTATTTCAGTTTGTTCATTTGCATATTAATGAATAATGAACAGTAGAGGGGTTTTTCCAATTTTGACTTTTTCACTCTGGAAAACCGTTCCGCACACCAATACCTATAATAAGTGATTTTGTTTTCTTTGTAATATGCTTGCAAATGTCAGATCGCTTCGCAGCATCAACTGTTATTTAGCAATGTATTTTTCCCAATAAGTGGCGATTTCCTTTGTAATGCTCATACAAACCTCAAATTTGCGCAATCGAATTACAACCAAATTAGCTGAAAATCTAGGAGGACTATTAAAATGCCAAATGCAATCGTTTAAGCATAGTAGAGCAAAAAAAAAACAAATTTTGAATCACTCTATAGATTTTAAAAGTTCGGCAAAATTGTATGGAAGCTCTAACATCAATTGAGTGTGTAGCTTTGGCTGATTTAATTTTCATTTGACATGCATAATATCCATTTCCGTTAACTCCCCTGGCCACGCTACATTGTTAATGTGCACAAAAGAAAGGAAGTGTGTCGGTGCCACATGTAAGAGCGATTGAAAGTTGCACCGAACGTGGAGCGAATCGAATCTGGCAAGATGCGGAGAGCCCACCATATGCTGTTCCGGTAGCTCCCGGGGATTGCTTGCTGCAGCGAATCCGACCGGAACGTAATCACAATGCTGCCAAGGAAAATAATCAACGGTCGATTGTTTTATTGCAATTGTGATTTCTTATCGTGCTTTCCAGCTATTATATTTTACCAACCGATTGCTATACGTTTGGGTTTAAGGTTTCTGGTATACGCCATGGCCCTGGCCAGCAGCACCGACGACGGGAGAGAAAAGATTCGAATCATGCCAGGCAGCAGCGTAAACCCCACAATGACTCAGGGCATGTTTTCCTGAGCAGAGTGCTCGTTGAACAAAGAAACAATAAAAAACGTGATTTCGAGAAATCGCAATGATATTCGGTGGGGTTGAGAGGAGCAAGAAAATGAATCTCATCTGCATAAGCGTGGTATTGAATAACAAATCATTCTTTTGTTGATATGATTTTTTGGGATAGGAAATGCCTTCAATGATGACAATTTGTTGATCTTCAGGGCAACTATAGCGATGCATGTTTGTTCTGATTCGGTATGTATGAAATAAGATGGTTTATTACAGCGATTAGGTTTTTCACATTGCCTTCAGTTGTGTGCGGCAGCGTAAAAAAAAATACTTTCCCCATGTGGTAATGAAAATACTTGGCCTTGGGGCTATAAAAAAAGGAAAGATGAATCGTCGAAGCTTCAAATTCCAGAATAATGTATCTAGTTTCATCAATTGTTGCTTGATTTGAAAGCGCAAATCAAATGTTTTATGGTAAGTTCAATGCAATACTATCCATTGGGTTCATTGATATCGGAGATTTCCGTGAATGTTTGCCAACATGCTTCAGATTGAACGCTCCTTAGACCATTTCACTATGTTGCTCTTCATGATAAATTATTTATTTAAAAAAATTCTCAGGCTTCAGTTATTATTTAAAAATATAATTTATATAATGAACTATAAAAATATTCAATTATTATATTATATAAGATATTGACTTAGAAGCAAGTTGCTGTATCTCACCCGGAATGGAAAATACCACAATTAAGCTTGAGAAGATAATTTGTCAGAGGCAAACTGATGTGTAGCACAGCAACTCCAGTGCGAATCGGCTAAATCTAAATAGACCACCTGCATAATTCATTAAATAAGATAATAGCAGCTCGAGGGTGAACCAATAATAATATTCGGTATTGATATAATGCATAATATTTCAGTTCATTATAAAGCTAAGCGCAAGAATATGTAAGAAGATATGTCAGTCAGCAATTGAGATTTATACAGCACATGCGGCAAAATGACTCCTAGATTCGTTTTCTACTAAAAACGAACGAAAAAAAACATAGTGCTGACATCTCCATTTGACACCACTCGATATCAAATGCAATTATTCTCTTTCGCCGACTGAGTTAGATCGATTGAGAATCAATTTATTCACATTGCTAAACTTTGGCATTCCGAAATAGATATATCAAGCGCCCGTTCAGTGTGTTTCGTTGAAAAAGTGGAAAATCAGGTCAGTGCACACCAGAAGATGCATCAACTTGCGGAGAGCTGCCACTAAGGCGAGGGCAGAAAAAAATCGAACCGCTACCAGCGCCCGTCTATCGAAAAAGGGGACCAAAGCAATGTCACGTTCAACAACACTCCATCCTTCATGCTGCTAAAGCACTTCGGTGCACACTTCATTCGTACATGCTACTGGCTAAAGACGTCTATTCAACCACTCCGGAGTCCCGACAAACAGTCTTACCAACATTCCACGTCGAGCGAAATTAAGTTTGCCGTCTCCCATTCTCCAATAATCGATCGAATTTATTTCCCGCATGCAAACGTGGGGTCCAGGGGTGGAATATTTTATGCTGTTCGTGTTCTTCTGCCATCTGAAGAGCTGGTAAAAAACATGGAAATATTTGCTCGAATCAAATTCTCGTCCATCATGACTTCCCGCAATGAGGTTGGCACTAATCGTTGTGTACAGGATTCATGACACATTGCAAGACGAGCGTTGAGCTTTCAAGGGTGCATGTACACAGCAACGATTTTTATGAATGGAATCGGCGATGTATTCGGATGCGGTGAGAATGATTTCTTAAGTACAGTCGTAGTCATAGCATACGCGGAATCTTTTTCTTCTTCTTCAATAGCTGTACATTCCAACTGGAACTTGGCCTGCTTTTTCAGCTTAGTAGGTATTCTATTCGCATTCTCACAGTTAAAAATATCTTTTGTGGGAAAACAATGGTACAATATGCCCAGGGAGCCGAGAATGAAAATATCCTAGGCCAAACCGGGATTCAAACTCGCCATCTCCGGGTTGGAAATCCTATGCCTATGCTAGCAAGGCTAACTGGGGACCCCTTACGTGGAATACACTATTTTAAATTTACTAAAAGCAGTAAAATAAAGGAAAATGTGAATACAAATTTCAATTTATACAAATGTTGGAACTACAATTTATTGGTTCTAACGCTCAATGTTGATGTTCCTCAGTTGGCTTATATTACGTTCAAAGTCAATCTTCAAGATCGCTTTCTAAAAATCCTAAGCTGTAGATTGCAATATTATTGTCATTTAAAATAGCTTATAAGTCATTTATGACATGAACAATTATTTATTTACACATACTAAGCCCGGAGTGGCCTTTGCAGTATATGAAAATCTTCTTCATTTAGCTCGGTCCATGGCTGCACGTCGTGTACGGAGGGTCCGCATATCGTCTTCCACTTGATCGATCCACCTTCCTTTCTTGTGCCTGTTGGATCGTTGTTGAGAACCATTTTCACCGGGCTACTGCTCGATATTCTAGCTACGTATCTGGCCCACCGCAGTCGTTCGGTTTTCGCGGTGTGAACGATGGATGGTTCTCCCAACATTTGATGTAATTTGTGGTTCATTCGCCTCCTCCACGTAGCGTCCGCAATCTTACGTATACTTAGTATACGCAAAAGGCAAATCCAAGGGGGGACCCTTGGGAAAACTTCTCCATGTTACAGCAATCGCTAGAAAAGAAATTGAATTTCCGTAGCGTTTCCATTTTAATCCTGTACCTTTAACTTGACTAGTCTAACAGTAACTGATAGTATTGGAAATGCAGGAAAAACTTATTTCTTACATCCAATTAGAATTCCGTATTTTGCGTTCCTATCACATCCCAACAAAGTTTTTTAGCTGAAATAGCTTCTTTTTGGCCAAATAAGACCAATATCTCTCGAATTTCTAATGTGGTTATTATCATCAATGACAACTATTTAGGTATTATTATGATAGAATTCATTATTCATTTGTTTGCGTAGTACATATATTTTTGGGCTATTACTATACCTTTGGCGAAGGTGGAAAACTCTATACAATATTTGATGGTAAAGAGCATTGACTAATTTCCTAGTCATTATCAGAAATAGTTTAGAAGAAAATCGTTGGTCTAGGACGAACTGTACAAAACGACTACTCACGGACTTCCAGATTTGCGGAAAGGCCGTCTGGTAGCCACCTGCGGCCGTTGCAGAGTAAGAACTGTGAATTAACACTAAGATCACCATCAAAAATGTCTTAGGGGTCGTTCAATAATGATGTCACAGGTTTTAGGGGGGAAGGGGGTCTAAGATTTTGTGACAGTACATGTACTAGGTATACAAAAAAGCGTGACAGAGGGAGGAGGGGGGGTCTATAAATCTCTAAAAGTAGTGGACGTCATAGTTGAATCACCCCTTAGAAAAAATTGCGCTACTCTAGGACGAACCATCCAAAATGACCATTATACGGGTTTTCCAAATTACTCGGAAGGCCGTCTGGTGGCCGTGTGCAGTCATAGCTGTTTAAGACTTTGAAATATCTTCAAGATCACTGTCAGAAATGGTTTAGAAAAAAATGGGCTGCTCTAGGAAAAACTTTCCAAAATCATTATTTCATCAGAGTAATGACTGAGAATTTTATCCAAAATCACCGTCAGAAATGGTCTAGAAAAATTGCGCTGCTCTAGGACGAACTTCACAAAATTACCATTTCATTCCGTGCCGATAGTTTGAACGAGCCAAACGTGTGTGCTGTGTCTCATCGCGGATTGTGTTCGGTAGTGCGAGTTGTATTGTGTGGTGCTATTCCTACCTACGGATCCAAGGCGATCGCTGTCGGCGAGTGAAGTAGCTGCTTCTGGCAATGCCAGTGAAGCAGGCTATTGTTACTGCTGCTACCTACAGCAGCAGGGGCAGATAAGTAGAAACGTTTTTATTGTTCTCCCATCTGCTTGATTCGGAGTGGGACTGATAGAATAAATAAAATTAGTTTTTTAAAGTTTTTTTTCTGATTAGCTATTAGTCTTAAGTTAACATAAGCAAAATCATCCTTGCGGGGTGAGAATGGAGACAGAGACTGTGGAAGGCAATGGGCCTCCAAAAGATGCAGGGCGCACACGATTGTACCATGCGGCTTCGCCTGGGCCTTGGGTTGTTTACTTTCGGCAGAAAGTCGTCGTTTTCCGAAGCTTGATTTTAATCAGATCAACAGGAACAAACTACGCATCACCGAACATACATACCAGGTGGCAAATGAAATTGCTGGCGACAGGGCGTACAATGTTGAATATTTAGTTTATGTGCCCTCGCGGGAGGTCGAGATAGAAGGCGTAATCAACGCAGCGAGCTTGACTTGCAAGGATGTGCTTACAGGGAAAGGTCGCCTAAAGAACGCCCTGCAATCTACCGTGGATATTCTGGACTGCAAGGAATTGCATTCAGCAGCCAGGCTCGCTTCGGGTGACATTCGTCGGTTCGATGCTTCCAAAATATGTCGATATAGAAAATATGTTGTTTCCGGTGCGACTTTTTGTGCCCAGGGTATTTAATTGTACCAACTGCAAACAACTTGGTCACACTGCCGAGTTTTGTGACAACAAACCACGTTGTGGCAAATGCTCAGAAAGACATCGGGAGGAGTTCTACCAGCAACAAGCAACAAAATGTGCTTATTGTGGTTTGAACCCTCCCCATGGTTTGCAAGAATGCCCGGTGTACAAAAAACGCACCCAAAAAGTGAAGCGCTCGTTGGTACAGTGCTCCAAGCAGTCGTATGCGGAAATGGTTAGGTCGCAAGACACATCCGCCACAGCCACTGCATCGACTGCTATTTCAGCCACCGTTCGTGTAAGTGATTATTATGATTCTATCTTCACTGATGAATTGGACTCTGACGCAGCCGATATGGATGAATCGGCGGAGGTGCACGTGCCCGAAAAGAGGAAGCAACCGTCTTCCTCGGGATCGCGCCGTAATCTAATCTAATCTAATCTAATCGAGCACAAACGCAGCCAGTACAAAGAAAGCATCCTGGAAAATCATTGAGTTAGATGACGCCCAATAATTTTTCTTGTCAATATTGAGGTTTACAGCATACCAGTGGTATGATATAAACGTCAAAGCGGCCAGGCCCACTGCGTTGTGCTTGCCGCAGAGATGATTCTTCGACATGTATTGTGTTCAAGTAGGGGGGTCCCGTAGCGTTGTTGGCTACACGTTCGCCTTTCAAGCGAATGGTCATGGGTTCGATTCCCAGCCCCTCCACCAAAACCCTTGTCAGTCGCTGGATGCGCAGCCTATGCGGTGGCGTATTGGGGTGCACGCCTCACCGTCACGGCTGCCTGATGACGACTGACAACTTGTTCTTCTCGGAGGCATTCCTCCAACGTCACCCGAATAAATGGCAACCGGACAATGCAACGATCATTGGATACACTACATGGACAAAACGAACACAATGGACTCACGACGAGATGGACCAGCAAAGACAACAACAATGAATAATGGAAAAATCTAAAAATAGATTCTGTGTGGATTCTGGCGGCAGAATACCACAGTAGATCTCGGCACAGTAGCGGTTAAGTAACACAGAGTGCCTACGAAATAAATAAAGGAATAAATAAAAAATATTGTGTTCAAGTAGTCACTTCAACATGATACATATCACGAATCCACAGGGGTTGAAGGATGCGTGGACATACCGTACCATACGCACCGCGTTCTTTTCAAGTTCTTATTTTGATAGTTGTAGGGTTACTGCTCCTGGACTTCATCTCATAGCTCCGATATTGGTCTCACGAAAAACAAAGCAATGAAAAGGTATTTTGTTTGTTTATTATTTTTGTGATTTTTTTCAGCAGTGAGCATGCATGTTAGCAAAAAGAAGCGACGAAATTGGTGCGGAATTTCTTTGTTTCGCTATGAGATGAATATATGTACAGTGAGATTGAAAACGGAACAGTTCCCCTATATAAATTTGTAGAGAAATGAATAACAATATGATAAGAAATTATATCAAATTTGATATATATTTGTAGAAAGTAACATCAACTAGGAGTTATGTCGGGATGTCCATCTCTTGAATCTGGAAATGTTGCAAATAATTTAATTACTATTTAGAATGTTATAAGTATCAGATAGCAGGGCCTGACATCGTCAGGTTACATGGCAGTTTGTGAAGCTTTCCTTCCGGGTGAGGTTTGATAGTGGGCTATGGGAATGTTAAATTATGAAAATATGAAAGAACAAAAATACAATAATATAAATATATAAAAGCATGAAAATATGGAAATATTATAATCAGAAAATAAAAACAAAAAAGTATGATGTAATAAAAGTATAAAAAATACTATATGAAAATAAAAAAATAGCATAGCATTGTGATTATACAAGGCTCAATTGAGAAATCATCTTCCCCGGGATCGCGCCGTAAGAGAACAAAAGTCATCCATAAAAGCTTGCCAAAATCTGAAGGTAATGGCGGTTTATTTAAAATCCCGAAGCAATCTGTCCCTACTGCTTCTTTTGATCCAAGTTGCAGTAAGACATTCCCGCCATTGCCTAAATCCGATGTTTCGAAGAAACATCCGGCTAGGAGAATCAACGAAAGAAAAAAAACAAATTCGCACTTCTAGAAAAAGTATTCCGTCCAAGCGAGGATTGATCTCTTTTAAGGACCTTGTGGACCGTTTTTTGAACTTGTTCAATATTCCGAATTCATTGAGGCCAATCATTGACCTCTTTATACCAACAGTGGAAAGTTATCTGAAGCAATTGACTGTTTCATGGCCCCTTCTTGCAGAAATTGTATCTTTCGATGGATAATACGGCCAATACCGAAGATACAATCACTGTTTTTTTTCTTCCTAAACAATGGAGGGGGAATCTGCTCAACAGACATCCTGGGTTGACCAGGAAGTGCTGGGTTAGGGGCCACCTCCAATGAGGGAGGCAGGGCTGCATCCCCGACCAGCTAAACCGTTTCCTTTGCCGCCAAGCCCATCGTCCCTTCGGTACAACCAGAAAGTAATGCTTCAAAGGGGGGCCAGTGCATGACGCACCCTCGAGGTTAGCTGCGTGTCCTTGCAGCATCGAACATCGTGACTCGCTTTTTTAGAAGAACACCATGGTATCGTGCCAGTGCATTGCCGGCTTTCCAGGTGGCCTTACCACGCCCTATGTCCTCGGAAGGTGGGCAGGGTCGACTTCGCGCCTGCTTCCCTCTGCACGACTGGTATCAAGAATGATGATGCCGCGTGCACCCTAAATTGACCTTTCTGCGATAGGGCCTATTCGCCAGCACACAGAGGGACTTGCCGACGCGAGTCCTACGCCTGCCCCAGCCTTGACGAGGACCCTTTCCGTCCTCGGGCTCGGAACCCGCCTGGTTGACCGACGCCGCGAAAGCGACGATACCATGTTGTTCTTCGCGCGGCCACTTGTTCGATAAAAGGATCGAGTTCGACCACAGAGCATGACCACCGGTATGACCCATGAAGCCGACTCCGATCCCTTGGACCACCTCTTATTTGCGCCTGAACTAGCCATCCTTGAGTCCACGCGCCACCTTCTGTGTAGCTCCGAGACGATTTGGGCGATAGCCGATAAAACGGCGTTCCAGCCAACTTCGTCTTTACACATCCTCCGAACTAGGTTGTCCGGGGTAGTGTCCAGACCACATGTGGCAAGCATGTGGTCACGCATTGCGCGAAAACGTGAGCACACGAACAACAAGTGTTCCGCCGTTTCCTCTAAACCTGCGCACACCAAACACTCGGGCGAAGCCGAGCAAGCCAGCTGCTTTACCTGCACTTTGATTTTGCAGCACGCTTAAACGCCGGGCACATCAGGCCCCATGGGTGCTTGCTGTTCACAGCTTTGCTGGAACAAATCAAACAATTGGGAGGGTTCGTGCAGCATTGTGCCTTATGTCCCTCAATCCGCAGCGTCGGCAGAGATTGCTTCTGTCAGGGCCTTTGCAGTCCCATTGCTTGTGCCCCGGTTCCAGGCACTTGAAGCAAACTTCGGGTTGCTCGTATATGCGCACAGGGCATACCGACCATCCCACCTTGACGCTCCCTAACTTGACTACCTTGGAGGCGTCCGCTGCAGATAGCCGAACCAATGCTACCTGCGTCCCTGCCGGACCTTTCCGTAGCCGAACGGCTGCGGTGGGCGTCTCCACTTCACACTGTCGCCGCAGTGCCGTGACGAGCTCTTCGACTTCAGTGATCTCGTCCAGGTCTTTAACCCACCTCCGTCGTGAGTGCCCTCACCTTGACCGTCTCGCCTAGGACCTCCTCCGCCAACTTCTTGTAGGCGGCGCCCTTTTGCGAGACGCCGCGCTTCAGCTCGAGTATCATCTCGCCCATCCGGGTACGTCTTATTCGACGTACGTCGGCGCCGAGTTCACCGAGCTTGACGTCACTCCTCATCGCCTTCAAAACATCCGAGTACTTAGCCTCGTCCGCCGTGATGACTAGGGCATCGCCCTGGAGCGATTGGCGCCTACCCTAGACTTCTTGCTACCCTCATTCGCCTGGGCCTTCTTTTCGGCCCTTGACTTCTTCGGTTTCCTCTTGTTCTTGACCAGGGTCCAGGAGGCGTCATTCCCTCTATTTCCCTGGTCTGGTGCGGCTGAGAACTTTCAGCCTGCCGTAACCCCTTACCACCGTCTTGCCTGGAGTGGACGGACCTTTCCAGGTCCTTCCTCCCGGTTTTGGAGGTACCTGACCGGGGTTCAGCTTCCCAGCCCCACTACCCTTGTTCGGGGTAGTAACCCTCCGCGTTTTGGAGCGGCCCCAGGGAGCTCATCCCCTGGAGACTGTCTCCCCGTTTTGTGTCTGCTCCGTTGGAGTAGTCACCCCGACGTACCCGCAAATACTTGAGCCTCAGCCTGGGTGGACTTTGGCACCACCGGCTTAGGGGGCACGCCTTCGGTCGACTCGACCTTGCCCGAGTCCGCGAATCCTTGGGCCTCAGTCTGGGTAGACCTCGACTCCACCGATTTCACGGGTTTACACTTGGCCGTCCTGACCGCCCTCTCCAGCTTGGCGTCCAGCATCGACTTTCGAAGTTTCTGCAAGCTCCTCTTGAGGTCCTTGCTGATATTATGCTTCGATGACGCAAAGTCGATGATGGCGTCCAGCTGTTCCGTCGCCACCTCGAAGGCCGAAAGCCCATCGCGTTTGCGGTTCATCGCCTTCACAAGCCATGGGCCGTCAATAACCCCTTCCGGCGTTTTATAGCCGAGAGGAAGGTTGAGTTACCCACGCTGGCGCTGCGCACTGAGCTGCCGACTATTGCCTCTGGCCTCCTAGGCGGAGACCTGAACAACCCACCTCTTGCGAAGGGGTTGTCGCCTACACTACTACCACTAATTGAAGAATTGACTTGGTTTTCCATTTTGGTCCCACGAGTTGCTCGGGAAAAAGGTCCACCACGCCAGAGCCCAGCATGACGCGGTAAGGGACAATTACTGTGGAGGGTGCCCAGGTACCCCACAGGCTCCGTTAAAGGCCTAGCTTATTATTTCACCCCCCTGGCCATGCATCCCCTCGGCACGGGTCGCTTGACGCCTTGGGATTAGGGGTTAGGGACGATGGTCCCGGTCTAACTCGCAGTGGCCATGGGGAGGGGTCGTCAAGCCCTTGGACAAAGTTCCTGCTGCCCCAGATACAATCACTGTGCTGCAGTGGAACTGTCATAGTCTGAAAAATAAATTAGACGTGTTCAAGTTTTAGATTCGCAATTCCGATTGCGATATTTTTGCACTCTGTGAAACATGGCTTTCTTCTGGAGATGAAATCAACTTCCACGATTTTAATATTATTCGCCAAGATCGGGATGATCGTTATGGTGGCGTTCTTTTGGGGATTAAAAAATGCTACTCCTTCTACAGAATTCCCATTCCGACTGTTCCCGGCTTAGGAATCGTCGCATGCCAAGTAAATGTGAAGAATAAAGATCTTTGCATAGCTTCAGTGTACATTCCTCCAAATGCCTCTCGTAATCGTCGACATTTTTGGAGCGCAGTCTCCCTCCTATCATCTCCAGTATTGATATTGGGAGATATGAACGCACATGGTATTGGATGGGGCGAAACGTATGACGATTATAGAGCGCCTATTTTCTATGATTTGTGTGACGATTTTAATTTGAATATTTTGAACACTGGTGAAGTAACTCGAATAGGACCAAATGGTCAACAAAGCCGTATTGATCAGTCTTTATGTTCAAATTCACTATCATTAGATTGCACGTGGAAGGTAATCCAAAATCCCCATGGTAGTGACCATATGCCGATAGTTACCACAATTAAAAGTAGCTATCAACAATCTGAGCCAGTTAATGTTCCTTTCGACCTCACGAAGAACATTGACTGGCAAAAATTTGCATCGGCGGTAAAAATTGGTATTGAATCAACTGATACTCTTCCACCTTTGGATGAATATCGATTCCTTACTGAGTTGATTCAAAAAAGCGCACTAGAAGCTCAGAAACGACGCGTTCCAAGTACA
The DNA here is from genome assembly GCF_024139115.2 of Armigeres subalbatus. Lineage (NCBI taxonomy): Eukaryota > Metazoa > Arthropoda > Insecta > Diptera > Culicidae > Armigeres > Armigeres subalbatus. The sequence continues at coordinate 186,355,505 of NC_085141.1, read as the reverse complement.
GCTGTCATAAGAAGATCAGCCACTCCTGGATGGGATGATGAATGTACTAAGTTGTATTCTGAGAAATCTGATGCCTTCAAGGCTTTCCGTAAACACGGAAGGTTTGTGCTTTTAGAAGAGTATTTGAGGCTTGAAAGAAAGCTCAAAAATCTCCTCAAGGCTAAAACGGCCCGCAACATGCGGAACCGCACTTCCACCAACGAGAGTGAAGAATACTCCAATCGATGGATATTCAACTTCAAAGGTCTGTCCAGATTCCGTACCAGCAGAACCGCTATTTCGAGAATCAGTCAATGATCCCGGTTCTTTGGGTGGACCATTCTCAATGCTGGAACTTTCTATGTCTCTTCTTTCATCGAATAACTCTGCTCCGGGATGCGATAACATCAAATTCAATCTTCTGAAAAACCTCCCAGATATCGCAAAAAGACGATTACTTGACCTGTACAACTGTTTCACGGAGTACAACATTGTGCCACCTGAATGGCGACAGGTCAAAGTAATAGCTATTCAAAAGCCTGGGAAACCAACGTCTAATCACAATTCATACCGACCGATTGCCATGCTATCATGCATGAGAAAGTTATGTAGCCTCTCGGCTGCTCCGACGGGATAAATTTTATGGGAATTTATGCTGAGCACTGGGTCGTCTTATTCTATAGTATCGTTGCACTCCAACATGCACTCACTCCAGCGGGAGCCTCAAATTTTTGACAACTTACCGTTAGGGGTTGGTAACACCTAATTTCTACCATCAAGGAATATCTTATCCGCGGTAAACGACAACTCTTACAGCGGACTCGACAAAGTGGAAATTGCAGTACAAAAGGGATTAGGTGAACTTAAAGAAACCTTAAGGAATGCGTCTGTTCAAATAATTTAGCCTAATGCATCATTTTACATGCTTGTTTTATTTGCCCATATTAGGGCTAATGAGAGAAACGGTTTTAAAGGGTGTACATACGCTTTCTTTGGAGACTGGTTGACTCGTTGGCTAGCATTGTTGATTGGCTGGATTCGTTTGGAGGATGGGCGATGAATGTAGTGAGGCCGAATCGAACGGCGGATTGCCGCACTATAGTGGCGATGGATGTAGCAAGGCCGGTTCGAACGGCGGAGTGCCGCACTGCGGTGGCGATGGACGAAGCGAGGCCGATTCGAACGGCGGAGTGCCGCTCTGCGGTGGCGATGGGCGTCGGAAGGCCGATTTCAACGGCGGAGTGCCGCCCTGCGGTGGCGATGGACGGAGCGAGGCCGATTCGAACGGCGGAGTGCCGCTCTGCGGTGGCGATGGGCGTCGGAAGGCCGATTTCAACGGCGGAGTGCCGCCCTGCGGTGGCGATGGACGGAGCGAGGCCGATTCGAACGGCGGAGTGCCGCTCTGCGGTGGCGATGGACGGAGCGAGGCCGATTCGAACGGCGGAGTGCCGCTCTGCGGTGGCGATGGGCGTCGGAAGGCCGATTTCAACGGCGGAGTGCCGCCCTGCGGTGGCGATGGACGGAGCGAGGCCGATTCGAACGGCGGAGTGCCGCTCTGCGGTGGCGATGGACGGAGCGAGGCCGATTCGAACGGCGGAGTGCCGCTCTGCGGTGGCGATGGGCGTCGGAAGGCCGATTTCAACGGCGGAGTGCCGCCCTGCGGTGGCTATGGACGGAGCGAGGCCGATTCGAACGGCGGAGTGCCGCTCTGCGGTGGCGATGGACGGAGCGAGGCCGATTCGAACGGCGGAGTGCCGCTCTGCGGTGGCGATGGGCGTCGGAAGGCCGATTTGAACGGCGGAGTGCCGCCCTGCGGTGGTGATGAACGCAGCAAGGCCGAATCGAACGGCAGAGTGGATGTCAGGAATGCTCAACTCCTATATGCACGTTTTATTTCTAAGTCCACGTTTTTAGGAAGATGGCGCTCGTCTTCGCCGAAGTCGATTCCAAAATGGCCGCCGAGGTGGCTTTCTGTACCCACGGCGTTCCGTGTTGCCCCCTTTTGACTCTCGAATCGGGCTCTAGGGACCGCTGCGGAGAAAAGATGTCCCTCGCACGAGGGTTGTAAAAGAAAAGGCCCGATTTGGACCTAATCAGGTCATTAGTACACCACTTTCCGTTTTTCTCTCACCGTACACCCTTTTTTTATAATTACCTTTTCTCTATTATTTATTCTATTCCGTGCTTTACTACACGGTCGATTGAAGCTTATCCTTTTTACAATAGCACTACGTTAATGTTCTCTCGATCTACGAGTACTGCCCTGGAACAAGACGCAATTTAAGGCACCTTAACTTCACCACGTGAATATATTTTAGAAAAATAGCTGCATGCACACGACTTTATTCTTTGGTAGTCACTTGTCGAATGATCCGAGTGATTGCCGATCTCTTACCTAGGTTTCATTTCCTTTCGGTATTAATTAAGAGAACCCGAAATTTACCCTTCGACGGTTCGTCAATGTTGGCAACCATTCCGCGTTGATCATAAAATTGACCACCAGGGCACGGAATGGGTGCCTGCTCAAACCGCTGAAAAGGTATCGTACATTTGGTTTTCTGTAACGGGTAGTATTGAAGAAGTCGTTTGTCTCGAGCATGGTGCGCTACAATCGGATGTACGTCGCCAGTAAGGTTGTAACGTCGAATTTTTATTTTTTTTTTTAGGGTGGGGTAAAGGAATTAGAGGCTCACTGGCGACGTGGAATAATGAGAAGGATGCTTGTGGAGGAGCCAACAAGCAACATATTGGGACCAACGGTTACAGTTATTGGAAAAAATGATCCTTTCAAGAGTCGACCATTGGGTCGAAGAAAATGCATTGCTTTCAAATACTCAGTTTGGATTTAGAAAAGGTAAAGGAACAAACGATTGTTTAGCGTTGCTTTCTTCAGATATACAACTGGCTTTTGCGCACAAGGAGCAATTGGCTTCAGTATTCTTGGACATTAAGGGCGCTTTTGATTCAGTTTCCATAGAAGTACTGTCAGGCAATCTGCACAGTAGTGGATTACCCGTTATTTTGAATAATTTCTTGTACAATTTGTTGTCAGAAAAACATATGAACTTCACACTCGGCACTCTGACAACTTCCAGAAATAGCTACATGGGCCTTCCCCAAGGTTCATGTTTAAGTCCCTTGCTTTATAATTTCTATGTTAAAGATATTGATAATTGTTTGGAAGGACAATGCACGCTCAGACAACTTGCAGATGATGCCGTGGTCTCTCTAAGAGGTCCATGTGCAGATGTCTTGCAAGGACCATTGCAAAGTACCCTAGATAATCTGACTGTTTGGGCCAGACACTTAGGGATCGAGTTTTCACCGCAAAAAACTCAGTTGGTTGTGTTTACTAGAAAGCGGTACCCAGCTCAACTGAAACTAAAACTGTTGAATGATGACATCAACCAATCATTATTTTCTAAATACCTTGGGGTAATGTTTGATTCTAAATGTACCTGGAAACTCCACATTGAGTATTTGATACAAAAATGCCGGAAAAGGATCCATTTTCTCCGTTCTATCTCCGGAACATGGTGGGGTGCTCACCCGGAAGACCTCATCAAACTCTATAAAACGACTATTCTCTCTATTTTAGAGTATGGCTCTTTCTGCTTCCTCTCAGCAGCTTATTTCCAACTGATCAAATTGGAACGAATTCAGTATCGTTGTTTGCGTATTACCCTTGGCTGTATGCATTCAACGCATAACATGAGCCTGGAGGTGCTTGCTGGAGTCACTCCTTTAAAGCATCGTTACTGGGAGCTCTCACTTAGAATACTCATCAAATGTGGAACAAGTAACACACTTGTCTTAGATAACTTCGATAAAATGCTTGAACTGACTTGTCGTTCAAGATTCCTTAGAGTCTATCTCAACTACATTTCTTCAGATCTGTGTCTTCCGTGTTATAATCCACCTCGAGTTCACTTAACCAACGACAGTTCCTCAATTGAATACGATCTGTCCATGAAACACGCTATTCAAGGAATACCAGATCAGCTTCGACAAATATCTATTCCCTCCATTTTTTCTGAAAAATATTATGTTATTGTCAATTGCAAGAACAGATATTTCAATGATGGTTCTCGCATCAACGGATCCACTGGCTTCGGTGTTTTCAATGTAACTTCAACCACCTTCCGAAAATTTCAGGAACAGTGTTCGGTTTATGTTGCTGAGCTGGCAGCAATTAACTTCGCTTTGGGGATAATTTCCAATCAGCCCAGACCATTATTTCATCTTCTCGGATAGTCTTAGTTCTATCGAGGCACTCCGGTCGATGAAACCTGTTAAGCACGCATCTTACTTTCTTACAAACATAAGAGAGCAGATGCGTGTTTTGGTCGAAAGATCATTGAAGATTACCTTTGTTTGGGTCCCATCTCACTGCTCAATCTACGGCAATGAGAAGGCAGACTCGCTGGCAAAGGCGGGCGCACAGGAAGGTGAGGTTTATGATAGACAATACTCGAGCAACGAGTTTTTTTTTCCATTAGTCCGTCAGAGTACTCTTCAAAGATATTGGACACACAACGAACTTGGACGGTGGCTATTTTCCATAGTTCCAAAAGTTTCTGGGCGAGCGTGGTTCAGAGGTGAGGACATAAGTCGAGGCTTCATGCGCCTGATGTCGAGACTTATGTCTAATCACTATTCACTAAACGCACATCTGTACAGAATAAACCTTGTCGATAGCAACTTATGTAGGTGCGGAGCCGGTTATGATGACATCGATCACGTAGTTTGATCCTGCTCGGAAAATGACGCCTCCAGAGAACAATTATTGGATACCCTTGTAGCCCAAGTTAAACAACCCTTCAGGGAAGTTCGAGGTGTTTTGGGAGATCGTGATGTTGTCTATATGCAGGCCATTTATAGCTTTATTTGTGCTTCTGACATCAAAATTTAATATTTTGTTTTTTTTTTCTTTCTTCAAAGTTTTTTTTGTTTAGTCTCTGCCTTTTTGTTCCGTAGAGCTCCATAGCTCTTGCCATCCGGAAGATGCTCCCAGTTAAACCATTCCTCGAGCACGACGACACGCCACATCGTCACTGACGCCAAATGCCCGGATGAGAAGCTGAAATCTCCTTATCCCAAATCCTAAGCCCCATCCATCCTTGTAAACTAACCTCGAGTCACCACGAGTACGCTGGCTCCTTCCCCTCTCTTATTAACTGTATAATAAAGTGATATTGATTGTATATATCACAAAGAACCATGGCTCCGTAAAGTGTTATACACGCCTGAGCCTACCAAATAAACGAACTTGGAAATAAAAAATTATCATTTTTACGGATGTTCCGGATTTTCCGGAAGGCTGCCTGGTGGCCACTGCGGTCGTAGCAGAGTAGGAGCTGTGTATTTACTCGTATATCGCCGTCAGAAATGGTTTACAAAAAAATGCGCTGCTCTAGGATAAACTTTTCAATATTACCATTTTTACGGACGTTCCGTATTATCCGGAAGGCCGTCTGGTGGCCACCTACGGCCATAGGTGAGTGAGAACTGCGAATTAACTCCAAGGTTATTGTTAGAAATGGTTTAGAAAAAATGCGCTGCTCTAGGACAAACTTTCCAAAAGACAATTTTTACGGAGTTCAGGATTATAAGGAAGGCCGTCCGATAGTCACCTACGGTTATAGCAGAATAAGAACTGTGGAATTTCTCTAAAATCATCATCAGAAATGGTTTGGGAAAAATTGCGCTGCTCTAGGACAAGCTTCACAAAATGACCATTTTTACGGACGTTCCGGGTTTTCCGGAAGGCCACCTGGTGGCCACCTGCGGTCAGAGCAGTGTGAGAAACGTGTTTTAGCTCAAACATCCCTATCAGAAATGGTTTAGAAAAATTGCGCTGCTTAGGACGAACTTCACAAAATGACCATTTTAACGGATGTTCCGGATTTTCCGAAAGGCCGCCTGGTGGCCACCTACGGTTATAGTAGGGTAAGAACCGTGGAATATCTCCAAAATCACCATCAGAAATGGTTTAGAAAAAATTGCGCTGCACTAGGACAAACTTCACAAATTGACCATTTTTACGGACGTTCCGGGTTTTCCGGAAGGCCGCTTGGTGGCCACCTGCGGTCATAGCAGTGTGAGAAATGTGTTTTAGCTCAAACATCCCCATCAGAAATGGTTTAGAAAAAATTGCGCTGCTCGCGGACGAACTTTCCAAAATGACCATTTTTACAAACGTTCCGGTTTTTCTGGAAGGCAGCCTGGTGGCCACCTACGGTCATAGGTGAGTGAGAACTGCGAATCAACTCCAAGGTTATTATCAGAAATGATATAGAAAAAATCGCGTTACTTTAGGATGAATTGTTAATGAAATAAATAAATAATTCATTGCTGGTCATTTTTCCCAGTGCACCTGAGCCTTTCATTTAGTTATGTTTACTAGAGCCTTCTATCGAATCACTTTTATTATCTTTTCAATTGATGAAGAACTAATTTTTTGGGGAATACATGGTGAATTGGAGCAAATTGGTCAACTGACTAAAAAGTTATCTCATTTTTACTCAATGTGTTGTACTTTTTAAAACGGTGCGAGTCCCGGAAGGTTAAGGGCATAGTTGGAAGAGTACCACGATGGCCGTCAATATGGCACCGGACCTTCCACGGGTCGTTACCACACATCTTGCACTCCTCTCCCACCAACATTCGAATGCATCGAACAAAAGTTTAATATTCAAATTACTAACCTGCTCACAGCATATTTATTTACTTCCCGTGATAATTAACATGTTTCTTCAAAGAGTCCTATGCACTTCGGCTCGAATTATAGAATAAATCAGCAGTTTCGTGCCAATTTAATAGCCGTTCACGATTCGGTGGACTTATCACTGCACTTCACTTCCTCTCAAAGGGCATTGAAAAAATCAAGTTTTCACACACTTCTCCGCACATGAGCAGCCCGAAATGTTGATGGAATGCCAATTAAACATCACTTTTTGAAATCAGTCACTTGTTTTAAGCGGAAACTTAATATAAACTGCTATTTTTGATCGAAAAAATCCACTAAAAACTGATCGCGGAGCGAATGTAAACACCAGCAGCGGCAGCAGCAAACTAATATTTAGGGTGGCTCAAAAATTATTTTGCTCCGCCACGCTCAGTCGAATATGTTTCATATTTTGGGTGTCTTCCGATGGTTTGGGCTGGTTTGGATAGGGCCTTACAGTGCACAGGTCGTTTCAGGTTTGTATGACAGTTGATATGGCGAGGTTGAATTTTACATTATTCCGATTGTGGCGCTTCGTCATTGGGCCCTGGCGAGGGGGGGGGGACCATATGATTGGATGAAATATTCAAGAGCTTTGACTCCATAGACAATGCATATTGAATTGTCGTTCCGATAGTTGTGAGTCGATTTTATTCGAGGTTGCCAATCTTTAGCATGATAATTAGGCTTCTCAGAAAGCATCAGTGAAGCGTGTAATTCAACAAAATAGCCAGAATCTGTGATATCTATCGCACCAGGAGCAGATACTTCATACAAAAAGTGTGACATGGGAGTGAGCCAAGGAGTGAGCGGGGTATAAAATGCTATTTTTTGCGTTACGTAATCAATGGATCTTTCCCAAGGTGCGGTTTCCATTCAGCTATGTGGGTTTTCTTTTCGCCAGCGTTTGGAGGAGAGGCATTGCAGTCAGTGTAATGAAAGGTTTAGTCTACCATTCTAGCTTTCATATAAACTTGAACCGGCTTGTACCCAATCAGTTTTTTTTTTATCAAATTGGCTTTTAGAATACACTCGGAGCATGGGACGGAATCGAGTGAGCGTGGTGGAGCTGGGTCGTTTTTTGAATCACTCTACTAATATTCTTTGCTTTTTTTTATAAATACTACATCAATACTACTACAGTATATGACAGTTTTTATTGTACCAATACTTTCAAAGCTTTGTTTTGGTACTCAACCCACCTTCACCTTAAATGCTGAACGCATCCCGCAAATACAGGGGTTAGACAAAAAGGTTGAGATAGGCAAAATTTTGTCGAAGTTCAAATCAGCATAACTTTGCGTAGAAAAATCCGATTTCGATGAAATTGGGATCATCGGACGCGGAAACTCTTCTAGTATACTATCCCTAAGCAAAACCTGAGAATGGTCCTTGGTCACCGGAGATGTTCCAGGTTTTTCCAGGGTATGTTAAAAATGCATTTTTTCTTCTGCTTGTCATTTTATGTGACGTTTACTGACATCTTCTTTTATGCTTTCCCCAGAAACTAGAACTAATATGCTGACCAATGCTGGCTGCAGATCAAAAATCCATTAGGTATACGCAGAGATATGGCCATTTTCGTGAAAACGGTACGGGATTGGCCATACACCTTGAATAAATATCACTTTCGCAGAGTATCCGAAACCTGTTACAAATTGGCTAGAGAGTCTTACAGTCCTCAAAATATATCTTTAATAAAGATCCTATATTCATTGTCTTGAGAAAACATGAATTTTGACACCCATATATGCATGGTTCCAGATGGTGCCAATACCGGCTTTTCCGGGAAGGCCCTTGGAACCTGCTATAAGGGTGGCATTTTGGAAATGTTTCTGTAATCATCGTTTCGTAAAGCCATGAAGTTAGATACTCATATTTGCATTATTCCTATCTGTTATCATTTTATCATGTTTCCGGGACCGTTTTTACGGAAATGGCCATATCTCTGCGTAGTTTTGATGGATTCTTGATCTACAGCCACCATTGGTCGGCATATTAGTTCTTGTTTCTGGACAAAACATAAAATATGATGAAAGTAAACGTCATATAAAATGACAAGCAGTGGAAAAAATGCATCTTGAATGTACCCTCGGAAAACCCGGAACATCTCCGGTGGCCGAGGAACAATCTCAGGTTTTGCATAGGGATAGTATACTAGAAGAGTTTCCGCGTCCGATGGTCCCAATTTTATCAAAATCGGATCATTCTACGCAAAGTTATGCTGACTTGAACTTTGGCAAAATTTTGCCTATCTCAACCTTTTTGTCTAACCCCTGTACCTCTTGCCGCGAGCCGAGATGTGCAGGGATATAGTGGCAATGGTGGATATGGTGTGCAAAATTATAGCCGGGGTACAACTTTCAACAGATCTAGTCAATTTGTTTGTTTTGCGGATCGTGGATATTGTCGGCCGAACACTTGTAAAGATGGCAGTAGCAACATAAAATGGAATGGTGGTGAATATTTACGTCGAAGACAAAGTATATGCCAGTAGGTGAAACCGAGTGTGACAGGGCCAGCCTGGGAAGCAGTGTTATAATAGACGGGGATACCTTCGAAGTGGTCGATGAAATCGTCTATCTTGGATCCTTGCTAATGACTGATAATAATGTTAGTCGTGAAATACGATGGCGTATCAACTGCGGAAGTCACACCTACTACGGTATCCAGAAGAAACTACGGTCAAAAAAGATTCACACCCGCATCAAATGTACAGAACACTCATAAGATAGTTGGTCCTCTATGAATATGAAACTTGGACCATGCTCGAGGAGGACTTGCAAGCACTTGGGGTATTGGAGAGACGAGTGCTGGACCATCTTTGGCTAGGGACCGGTGTGTGGCAGCGAATGATGAACCACGAGCTCGTCAAACTCTACAGTGAACCAATATCCAGAAGGTAGCTGAAGCAAGAAGAGTACGATGGGCATACTGCAAGGTTGCCGGACAGCAGATACCTGTAAAGATGGTATTAGCTTTCAAACTGGCAGGGCAATTATGATAAGACGTGGAGCGCAACGAGTTTGGTAGATGGACATATGTAGTACTAAACAATTAGGCAATTTTGGAACCCAACCGAGGATGGAGAAATCTGACCTTGAACATTTGCGTCAAGTTGTTCATTTAGTGTTATCTGTTTAGATGTAAACTAAATTAATCTATTTACCTACATAATTTTTACCTACAAACGATTTTTCACAATTTGCAGTGTTAAGGATCAATTATCGTTGGGCACAAAATTCTTCAAAATATTTCATTCAGGAATATGACTTTATCTACTCTCAAATTTTCTTCTTTTTCCCTAATAAATTCCTAGGTTATTCGGTGTGCTGCAAACCGGTGAATACATTCTAATGCTGCCTTCCCACAATTAAAAAAAAAACAACCGTCCACGGCTTTTCCATGTTCACTTTTTTTTCAGAATTGGACAATTCGTTTTACTGCAAACGGTTCCGCAAGTGTCCGAGCGAGCAGTTAACGAGTCAGGAAGCTAAATCCGGACTTTTAATTATTCGTGCCTGACACTTACACCAAATTGAGCAAGCGAAACAATTACCTTCCATTATGTTCTACCCGGCAGCTGTTTCCGCTTGAACCGCCCAAAAAGTGAACAACTTGGGTGGTGAGTTATGTATGTATGCGCTAGATTTTTCTCCCCAGCAGCGACTCCGGTTCTTAGAATGCAAGCGGTTTTCGCATTTTTTGGGCAACGAATGTTTCCTTTCACAGGATATAAATCCTTGGGTGTAATTTTCCACAGAATGGAACGAAACAACTCCAGACTGATGTAGTGTTCCTTCCTATCGTATCGGTCCTGCCGTTATTCGGAAGCATGTAGGGTGCGATAAATTACATGTAACCTCTTGCATTCGGAAAAGGGCCTGCCCAAACTTAAGAAGCATTTCTTTTGCCAAATGATCATATTTCAGCAAGAAAACTTTTTGGGTTGCTTGCATCTGAGGTGGTTTTAAGACGCTCGGTTAAATCTGGTGTACGGACGGCATGGCTTGTATGGAAGTGGGTTAACGATTGACTGAAGACAATAGCATTGAAATAAGAGATCTGTAGATTTGTAAATAAACTATTTGAGAAACAAAATTAAATTATTTACTGTGTTATGTTATCATAACGCTAAGATAATCTCACTCAAATTTGTAAGTATATCAAATGGACGACAAGGCATAAACAACAAACACTGCTAGGTGAATCGATCAGGGTTTCAATTAAAGACATATGCTTTAACACTTTAGCCTTTTTTCATTGACAAGGAATCTTTAGCTAATGCTGTTTCTACGGGCACATGATAACGTAATGGCTGTTATGGGCCTTAGGTTATTTTTTATTATTATCAGACTAAGGCCGGAGTGGCCTGTGCTGCACATAAAAGTCTTCTCCATTCAGCTCGGTCCATGGCTGCACTTCGCCAACCACGCAGTCTGCGGAGGTTCCGCAAATCGTCCTCCACCTGATCGATCCACCTTGCCCGCTGTGCACCTCGCCTTCTTGTTCCCGTCGGATCGTTGTCGAGAACCATTTTCACCGGATTACTGTTCGACATTCTGGCTACGTGCCCGGCCCACCGCAGTCTTCCGATTTTCGCGGTGTAAACGATGGATGGTTCTCCCAACAGCTGATGCAACTCGTGGTTCATTCGCCTCCTCCACGTACCGTCCGCCATCTGCACCCCACCATAGATGGTACGCAACACTTCCCTTTCAAAAACTCCCAGTGGGCGTTGGTCCTCCACGAGCATCGTCCAGGCCGTAGAGAATCGTCGTGTCCGTAGAGAACTACCGGTCTTATAAGCGTTTTGTAGATAGTCAGTTTGGTACGGCGGCGAACTCTATTCGATCGGAGCGTCTTACGGAGTCCAAAGTACGTACGATTTCCAGCCACTATGCGCCTCCGAATTTTTCTGCTGGTATCGTTATCGGCGGTCAGCAGTGAGCCCAATTACACAAATTCTTCAACCACCTCGATTTCGTCACCACCGATAGAAACTCGTGGTGGGTGGCTTACATTGACCTCTCTTGAGCCTCTTCCTATCATGTATTTCGTCTTCGACGTGTTGATGACTAGTCCAATCCGTTTAGCTTCGCTTTTCAGTCTGATGTAGGCTTCCTCCATCCTCTCAAAGTTACGTGCCATGATATCAATGTCGTCGGCGAAACCAAATAACTGGACGGACTTCGTGAAAATCGTACCACTCGTGTCAATCTCTGCCCTTCGTATTACTCCCTCCAAAGCGATGTTGAATAGCAGACACGAAAGACCATCATCTTGCCGTAACCCTCTACACGTTTCGAAGGGACTCGAGAATGCCCCTGAAACTCGAACTACGCCCATCACACGATCCATCGTCGCCTTGATCAACCGTATCAGTTTATCCGGAAATCCGTTTTCGTGCATTAGCTGCCATACCTGGTCCCGATCGATTGTATCATATGCGGCTTTGAAGTCGGTAAATAGATGATGTGTGGGCACGTTGTATTCGCGGCATTTCTGCAATACCTGACGTATGGCGAACACCTGGTCCGTGGTAGAGCGTTCACCCATAAATCCCGCCTGGTACTGCCCCACGAACTCTCTTGCAATTGGTGTTAGTCGGCGGCATAAAATTTGGGAGAGTACCTTGTAGGTGGCGTTCAGCAATGTGATTGCGCGGTAGTTGCTACAAGCCAGCTTATCGCCCTTTTTGTAGATGGGACACACGACACCTTCCATCAACTCCTGCGGCAGAACCTCATCCTCCCAAACCTTGATAATCACCCAGTGCAGCGCTCTAGACAGTGCCTCACCACCGTGTTTAAACAGCTCTCCTGGTAGTTGGTCAACTCCAGGGGCTTTGTTGTTTTTCAGTCGACCGATCTCCTCCTGGATTTCCTGGAGATTCGGAGTTGGAAGTCGCATATCCTGCGCATGCTCCTAGGTTCATTACCATACCGCCACCGTTGTCTGCCATATCGCCATTCAGGTGCTCTTCGTAGTGCTGCCGCCACCTGTCGATCACCTCACGCTCGTTTGTAAGAAGGTTCCCGTTTATGTCCTTACACATATCGGGCTGTGGCACGTGGCCCTTACGTGAACGGTTCAACTTCTCATAGAACTTTCGTGCGTTATTAGCGCGGTACAGTTCCTCCGTCTCTTCACGGTCTCGATCTTCTTGCTGGCGCTTTTTCCTCCGGAAAATCGAGTTTTGTCTGTTCCGCGCCCGTTTGTATCGTGCCTCGTTCGCCCTCGTGCGGTGTTGCAGCAATCTCGCCCATGCTGCATTCTTCTCCTCAACTAACTGCTCACGTGATAAGAAAATTATGTTGAGCTTTTTAGTGGAATGTTTTCACCTGTCATAAGACGAGTTTAAACAATCCCATTGAATTCCACCACTTAATTGTATCTTGACAGATACGTATTTCGACCTCAACAGTAAGGCCGTCTTCAGTGTCTCGTACTTGACTCGACTTAGTACGAGTACGACTTAGTCGAGTCAAGTACGAGACACTGAAGACGGCCTTACTGCTGAGGTCGAAATACGTATCTGTCAAGATACAATTAAGTGGTGGAATTCAATGGGATTGTTTAAACTCGTCTTATGACAGGTAACTGCTCACATTCGCCGTCATACCAGTCGTTCCTCTGATCCGGAGCCACCGTGCCTAGTGCAGCGGTTGCGGTGCTTCCAATGGCGGATCGAATATCTCTCCAGCCATCTTCAAGAGATGCTGCGCCTAGCTGCTCTTCCGTTGGGAGTACCACTTCCAGCTGCTGCGCGTAGTCTTGGGCTAGTCTACCGTCTTGTAGCCGCCCAATGTTTAGCCGCGGCGGACGACTCCGACGCGTGTTGATCACCGTCGAGAGTTTTGAGCGCAGACATACTGCAACGAGGTAGTGGTCGGATTCAATATTCGCACTGCGGTAAGTGCGTACGTTCGTGATGTCGGAGAAGAATTTACCGTCGATTAGAACGTGGTCGATTTGGTTTTCCGTTACTTGATTAGGTGATTCACATTATACGGTATGCAGACTATCCGGTCCGATGACCGGTCTATACATTTCCTCCCTTCCTACCTGAGCGTTCATGTCACCGATGACGATTTTGACGTCCCGCAGTGGGCAACCATCGTATGTCTGCTCCAGCTGCGTATAGAACGCTTCTTTCTCGTCGTCGGATCTCCCTTCGTGTGGGCAGTGCACGTTGATGATGCTATAGTTGAAGAAACGGCCTTTTATCTTCAGCTTGCACATCCTTGCGTTGATTGGCTGCCACCCAATCACGCGTTGGCGCATCTTACCCAGCACTATGAAGCCGGTTCCCAGCTCGTTGGTGGTGCCACAGCTTTGGTAGAAGGTAGCCGCTCGATGCCCGCTTTTCCACACTTTCTGTCCTGTCCAGCAGATTTCCTGCAGCGCTACGACATCGAAGTTGCGGGGATGTAATTCATCGTAGATTATCCTGTCGCAACCTGCGAAGCCTAGCGACTTGCAGTTCCATGTTCCAAGCTTCCAATCGTGATCCTTTATTCTTCGCCTAGGTCGTTGCCGATTGTATCGAGTCGTATTATCTTCTTTGTCTTTCGTAATGGTTGTTTTTAAAGGCGGCTTATTGGGCCTGCACAAACCTCCTGTCTCGTCGGAGGGCCGTCGTGTCAGGGCTGTTTAGCGTCCCACCTAACACCAGGACTTGGGCTTGTGCGCTTTGAGCAGCACACGGTCGCTTTGGCGGAGCCTACTTGCGGATTCATGCAGCTTTTTATAGAGGTTTAACAGGGCCCACTGTCAAACCCCACCACATCCTAGGCAGGCGCCACAACTCGCAGATGGCCTGGGGAGGGATCGTCATAGTCCCTGCTGCCCCTATGGGCCTTAGGTGACTAACATATTTACAGGTCCAGATTTAGGGGTGGGTGGGGGTATGGTTTCCCACAAATCTTATGTACCAAAACCAACCTTTTTTGTACATTTTGGGGCCCCACATGCTGTCGGCCCCCTTCCGGCTAAATTCGGCACTGGATGCGGAGCATAGTGTGGCTTTGTAAAAGAATCTAAGAATTTTGTATATGTATATTTGCATTTTTTTTTTGTATTTGAATTTTGTTTTTGTATATTTGTATAAAATCTAACAGTCGTTGGTTGGGTGTAGCAGCAAGCTATTCAGCTAATCTGCCTAAACAGAATTGGAGTGTCTTAGCTAAAGCCTTTGCCGGTCACTGCCGACTCAACTTTCACATGACAAATATTCAACGCGATGAATCATTTGTCCTTGACAGATGTGAATCCTATTATGGAACTTCTTATCATCTGATATTTAACTGTCCCGTTTATGCGCAATTGTCGAAACGCAAGTATTTGGTAAACACTCACTTAGTGAAATTGACATCAGACACCTGAGCCTTCAGAGTTGTTGTTGTTCATAACCCGTTGTGGTAAGGAGCTGTACGCTTTTGTACGTTTATGCGTTTTATGACCTCTTCAAGGGGCCATCTTCCAAATTTTTCCTCCATCCACATTCCTTTTTTATTTATTTCCTTTTCCATCAGGTGTGCTGTGACGTCTCATACCTGATAATTCGTTTGCTTGACAACATTCGATGATCACATTAATGGTAATGTTCTTACAAGAGTTACCAATGTCTTGGCTTTCAATTGGACTCGAAATTTGCGTTTGATTTACATTGGTCATCAATAATACCTAGCTACCTGGACACCTGGTTGGCTACAACGTCGATATACCTTTACCTGACGTAGAGCTCCATAATCGTCGGTCTTGAGCCATATACCTGAAGTTTTCCCGAAAGTTTAGGATCCCTAGGCCCGATACCACCGCGCGCAGCCAGCGTGTTCGTGACCTTACACGTAGTCGCCGGCCTCTATCCGGTTCTCTGTTGAATATTGTTTTCGCAATTATTTCTTCCGACATGAGCACTAAGTGACCAGCCACTGAAGTCTGCCGTATTTTATACGATTCACAATATTTTCTTCTTTGTATACTGGATACTATTGTATGTAGCACTTTTTGCTCGAAAAGCCGAAAGCTCTCCGGTCCACCTTTTTAAACGTTCATGCTTCATGTCCACAAAGGGCCGCTGGTAGAATCAGAGTTTAATATGGAGCAAATATCGTTTCCGTCTGCATGTTGTGGGACCTAAGCTGGTTACGTAATCCGTAAAAGGGCCTATTCGCAGTAGCAATACCTCTTTTCACTTCACAGGAAACGTCATTGTCACATGTCACAAGCGTTCCAAGGTAAACAAATTCTTCCACAACATCAAACACATCGTCATCAAGCACTACCTTAGCACCAACACCAATAGGTCTTCCTCTACCGACACCATGTACTTTGTCTTGGAAGAGTTAATGGTTAAGCTTATCCTCGCCGTCTCCGTCTTCAGTGGAGTCATCCAGCGTTGCACGTATCAGTCTAATCAGTTTTTCCGGAAAACCATGTTCGGACATTATCTGCCACAGCTAATTTCTATTCACTGAATCGCTGCTTTGAAATCAATGAACAGATGGCGAGTCTGCAAAACTCACGAAAACCTGCCCGGTATTCGCCGACGAAGAGCTCTCAGTCTGTTAGACAGGATACGACACCGAATTTTGTACGTCAAGTTCAGAAGGGTCATCCCTCTATAGTTGGCACACTCTAGCCTGTTCCCTTTCTTATAGAACGGTCATATGAGGCCATCCAACCAGCCGGCAGGGAGTTATTCATCCTCCCATATTTTCTGAATAATGTGGTGGATCGATTAATCCAGCTGCTCACTTCCGTGTGTGAGAAGCTTGACCGGGATCTCATCCTTCCCAGCAGCTTTAAGCCCCAAACGCAATACAACGGAACGGCGACGGAAACGGAAAATTTGACAGTTAGCCCATATATTTTCTGTCAAATTTGCCGTTTCGGTCGCCGTTCCGTTGTATTGCGTTTGAGGCTTTACTGTTTTCAGCTACTTTAAAGCCTTCTTCGCATCATCCAGCGTTGATGGTTCCACAGCTTGACCGTCGCCATCTATGTCCATCTGATCATCAATAATATCGTCATTTAGGTTTCATATCGATGGTCGCAAAAGACTTCAAAGATCCATACTGTTGAAAGTCTTTATGTTGTGCACTTGTACGTCCCATTTTGGAAAATGTTTAGGTTGTATGGCATCCGCATCAAGTCACGTGGAGTCTGAGAATCGAACGCGTACAGAAGAGATTCATACATTTTTGTGGAGAAATATTTAATTATACTACTAGTGGCCTAACTGTTGAATGGTGAAACTGATGTTTCTGAATTGCTTTCCATGGTGAACTTCCGTGTGCCCTGCGGAATTAAACATTGCTGCAGCCACGATTTTACATAGGGTGACGGAAGGTAATGTTAGGCCAGGATGTAGCGTTGGCTCATCACGCAAATTAATCAATATTTCAGCGATAATACGTCGATTTGCAGGCAGGTATTTACCACTGATATTTGTACCAAGCATATTGCAGCCTTATTACGCTAAATTCATGCACTTCTTCAACTATAGAAAGCATTAAACTGTATTATGTAATATTGGGCCAAAGTTTGAGCCATATACCCTAACAGTATTTGGGAACAATGAGTCGATTTCAGCTAAAAAACTCTCCGAGTTTAATGATCCAACCAGGTGTTTTGCAAACTGGATCAGAAGAAGAATGTAGTGTCCAAACATGTTGTATATTCATTAAGACAAATGTCCGATGAATTATTTTAAATACAAATACAAATACTCAGGTTCCGGCAAAAAATGGTTCTAAAAAAACCGTGACGGAATATACGAAGTGGCCATTTTTGAGGATGCTTCGGATCTTCCAGGGGACCAGCCAGTGGACACAATGGTCCGAATATATGGGTCAAAACATCAAAACATTTAAAATAAAGTCTTCAAATGCATTGCTTTCTCGGGACAATTGTTATTAAATATTCAATTTTAAGCTTTAAAAAATGGGAGTTTATTTTTTTTAAGCCGGTCGTATTTTTCTGTGATTTTTCGGCCACATTGCCACAGCGTTATAAATTTCCATTTTCGATAATCCTACCTATATTTTCAAATCGAACTAATAATGAATTTAGCTCTAACTAATTGTTGACCGAAATTGATAAAAAATTACAACAGTATGTTGTCATTAAACAGAAAAAAAGCTCCAAAAAATTAAATTGAAGTTTAATATCCATAAATATATTCCAGACATAATTACAAAAAATATGTAAATCAAACGTTTTGTCATTCACGATTCTGTTGTTTCATATTATCCAACGCAACAACACAGCCCTCTTTTCTATGTCCGACAACGTGGCATGCCGCTGTCCTTCCCCGGCAGAATAATGCAGCATAATTTACCATAAAACTGTGTTGTTGATTTCCCCAGTCGAATTTTGCGTTAGTTTCTCTGTTTACCTTCCGGCATGGTTTGCATCCCGTTCCCGGCACTCGGTGATGGTGCGAATGACTTCCAGCAATCTGATGAAATTGTATTCATTTTCCATAAAGTAAATTTAGCCTCCCCATCAACAGCACAATCGGGAACATTGAAATGCATAGATGAAAAAAATAAAAACCCAATTATGGGAGAAAATTAGAAATGCTTTCCGTGCTTCCATGGATTCTTCTATTGCTTCTTGTGCCGTAATTTTGGCTTCGACGAAAGAAACCCCGAGAAGCTATATCTGCCACGGTGCAAAGCGATACCAGTTCTTGCCGTTCGCCATCGCTGGAACACCTTTTTCGAAACACCCTACCGGGGCCGGGCAATGGAGACGAAAGGTAGAGGGTAGGTAGTGATAGTAATATACATGGGACGTAAAAGCTTTTTAACAAGAAAGAAGAGCGCCCTTCGGAAAGCTATGTAGATTACCATCAGCGAGGAAAGTGATTATCGTTTTCTGGGAATATAGGATTGAAACGAGTATCATTTGGTGTAAAATATACTGACTATTGGATACCAGGAGCTGAAGTCATTCGAGTAAACAAATTAAATTGTTGAAACGATGTAATTTCGAAAATAAAGTTGAACATCACGGGTTGAGGTCGTAGCATCGCGTCGACTATTATCATAACTATCTGACTGATGATAATATTCGTATGAACTTTGTTTGGTGACATGTTTACACAAGTCTGGAAAATGTTCATACAGTTGTATCCGAGGCATCGCTGGATTAGGGTTAACATTAATGACAATTAGGGCTTTTTCTCATTATCGTAGCCTAGTCACTGAGAAATGCTTGACAAGAATAAGTTTGTTAGACAATGTTTCTAGCCCTGAAAATAGAACAAGAAGGATTCCTTGAAATAGACAATTAGTGTAGGGGAAGTGGTTCGGTTGTGAGCACCGTTCGGTTCTGGGCACCCTACGCGTTTGTTGACAAAAAGCAGATGCTGTTATTATGACTTTGTTAACCAAAGCAATATGATAATTATTGCTCAATACCAAACCAGATTAATATCTCTACTCTGTATTATGATAATAGACCCAATAGTTAAGGAACTCAGCACGTTCAACCACAGTTTGTTGCTTCACATCAAGTCTATACCTCATCCCACTGACCTCAAGAGTGCATAAGAAAGATAATTGAATATATTTAAAACGAAAAGTGTTGTAATTGCAGCAGCATCCATTTTTATACTATTAGTAGCTATTAGAGGATGCTATCGAAGGGTGTTAAAATTGAATTTGTTTACTTTTCATTGTAGTCCCTAATCAATTGTTAAGCGTATCGGCTCCGTAACGATTTACGGTAAATTAGTCTGACAATTTACTTACTTGATACTTGATGGGCTACAGCTCTTCGATGAACCTACGCCGAATGGAGTATCCTTCTCCACTGGACTCGATCCTGAGCCAATCGCTGCCAGTCGCCCTGAACATTGAGCGCCCTCAGGTCCTCTTCAACTGCAAAAAGCCATCGTGTACGCGGCCTTCCACGAAGCCTGCGGCCTCTTCCGGGTTCTCTACTAAATATTATCTTCGCTTGACGTTCTTCCGGTATACGAACAACGTGACCAGCCCACCGTAGTCTGCCGTGTTGTATAAGCTTAATAATATCCAGCCCTTTATACACCTGGTACAATTCGTGATTCATGCGACGCCGCCAGATACCGTTCTCCTGTTTACCGCCGAGTATTGTCCGCAGCACCTTACGCTCAAACACTCCGAGAGCTCTCCGATCAGCCTCCTTTAACGTCCATGTCTCATGGCCGTATAAAGCCACCGGAAGAATCAGAGTAGTATAAAGCGCGAGTTTTGTTTTCGTTTGCAGACTACGGGACTTAAGCTGGTTACGAAGTCCGTAATAAGCCCTATTTGCAGCTTCAATACGCCTTTTCACCTCGCGGGTAACATCATTATCGCACGTCACTAATGTTCCAAGATACACAAATTCTTCTACCACTTCAAATTTTTCACCATCCAGCACTATTTCGCTACCACCGCCACTAATGAACCCACGTTGATTGCCAGCGACCATGTACTTCGTTTTGCTGGTATTGATCGTGAGTCAAATCCTCGCTGTCTCCCTCTTACAAGGCGCAAAAGCCTCTTCCACGGCACGGCGATCAATTCCGATAATATCGATATCGTCCGCAAATCCCAGGAGCATATGCGATTTTGTGATAATGGTACCGCTTCTTTGCACACCAGCTCTCCTAATCGCTCCCTCGAGCGCTATATTGAACAGTAGGTTCGAGGTAAGGTAACAAATGACGTCGATATTTCATCCGCAACCCTTACACTTGATTTCGATCCGTCCAACGTTATACGAATCAGCCGTATCAGTTTCGCCGGAAAACCATGTTCAAGCATAATTCATTCCGTTTCACTGAATCGTACGCCGCCTTGAAATCAATAAACAGATGATGTGTCTGCAAGTTGTACTCCCGGAATTTATCAAGGATTTGTCACAGGGTAAACATTTGATCCGTCGTTGATCGGCCCTCACGAAAACCCGCTTGGTATTCGCCGACGAAGGACTCTTCAAGCGGTCTCAATCTGTTGAACAGAATACGGGACATAATTTTGTACGCCGAATTAAGGAGGGTTATTCCTCGGTAATTGGCGCACTCCAGTTTGTGCCCTTTCTTAAAGAGAGGGAAAATGAGGCCGTCCAACCAGCTAGCAGGCATTTCCTCGTCTTCCCATATTTACGACATAATATGGTGCAGAACTTCATAAAGCTGCTCACTGCCATGTTTGAGAAGTTCAGCCGGGAGCTGGTCCTTCCCCCATTGTTTTTCAGCTCTTTGACAGCTTTTTTAACCTCATCTAGTGTAGGTGACTCCACAGCTTGTCCATCGTCGCTAATATTTATTCTGTTCACCGATGCACCGTCACTTCCTCCATTCAACAAAGTCTCGAAGTGTTGCTTCCACCTGGCAGCCGCTTCAGTTTTATCTGTCAGCAAATTCCCTTGTTGGTCGTTGCACATGACGGGAGATGGCGCTGTCTTTCTCCGCACGCCATTGACAGACTCATAAAACCTCCGCATATCGTTCTGCTCCATTTTTTCCTGCGCCTCACTAATAACTTGTTCTTCGTACTCTTTTTTCTTCCTGCGGTGGGTTCGTTTTTCGGCTGCTCTTGCTTCCTTGTACCGATCGCTATTCGATCGGGTACCTGTGATCTTTCGCTGTGATCTTTCGTTCGATACAGTTGACAACCGTGATCGAATTTTACTGACATCGAGGTAGTGATTAGAGTCAATGTTCGGACCTCTGAATGTCCGCACATCGATAACATCCGAGAAATGGCGCCCATCCACCAGAACATGGTCTATATGGTTGCAAGTTTCACCATTTGGGTGTCTCCAGGTGTGCTTTCGGATGTTCTTTCGTGCAAAGTAGGTGCTACTGATGGCCATCCCTCTGGCAGCAGCAAAATTTACTAGCCGTAGGCCGTTGTCATTGGTAGCGGAGTGAAGGCTCTCCCTACCGATTATGGGACGGAAAAAGTCCTCTCTACCGACCTGAGCGTTAGCGTCTCCGATAACAATTTTCACGTCATGCTTTGGGCACTCTCCATAGGCTTCATCGAGACATTCATAAAACGTGTCCTTCACGTCGTCGGATTTATCGTTTGTCGGTGCGTAAACGTTGATTAGGCTGTAATTGAAGAATTTTCCCCGTATCCTCAACACACAGATTCGTTCGCTAATGGGTTTCCACCGCATCACTCGCTTCATCTGCTTGCCCATCACTACGAAACCAACTCCATGCTCTGCTTTTTCACCGCCGCTGTGATAGATGTTATACTTGAATGCAGTATTGGTCGTGGGGTCCACGGCTCGGAATTCACGTTCTCCGGATCTAGGCCATCGGACTTCTTGAACAGCAGCAGTTCACTCCAACCTTCTGCAGTTCACGAGCCAGAAGGCTCACTCGTCCAGGTTCATTTAGGGTCCTGACATTCCAGGTACCGAGTTTCCAATCATAGTCCTTATTTCGTTGCCGGGTCGGTTGCCAAAAATAACGTTCTCTTTTTCTTCTATCTCCATTTTTCGTGGTATTTGAGAGGCTTCAGTAAGCTACCTTACCGGGGTCGCGTTACCTACATCGATGATGGGGCTGCCACCTTAGGTATAGCTGACGCGATACAGCATTTCGTTAATCAGCCGCTGGGTACCAGGTAGACGCTGTTTGAGCCGCACCTCCTGGTGAACAGACGCTCGAGGCGTACCTCTCACTCTAGCTGATGTCAGAAGGACAACAGTGCCCAGGCTGCACTACCAGCTAAGTACACAAGGCTTAGCTGGCGGTCTTTTGTCATCGGACGACCTGTGGAAGCGTGAGATAGGGACTTGTGGGAACCAGAGCTCTGTTGGGCGCTCATTCCTTGATGTCAACCCACCATTTTGCAGCCCGACAATTTATTTGTATTAAAAAAATCATATTCTACGGAATCAATATAATAATGTGAAAAAGCTCAACTTTTCTTAATAATGTTTGTTCACAAAAAAAATTACGCCTTAATCTCGAATTGTTATAGCTTGCGAGAGAAATGCTAAACGCAAAGGATATTTTGATTCCTTGATTCTCAGCTCGAGATAATTTTGCTAAAGGAAGTTGGAGTATGTACAAGCGGTGATTATTCACTGTTTCAATGCTGATTGGGTATCTAATAGAAGTTACAGGACTAAAAGAACAAGTTAATTGAATGATTAAATTTTAAGTAAAATGCTGCACTTTCTGTATAGTTTTAATATTGCGACAACATGATTGTTTATGTTTCAAAGGGACACATGATGCTTAGGTAACCACATAATTTTCTATAAATCCAATTTTTTTTTCAATAGAATTTCTTAGCAAATGATCAATTCTTTAAGATTTTAAAGTTTTTTTTTTTAGTTTTTTGAATAATTTTAAGTAAATCAAAAAGTATAAGGTCTAGCTTTCTAACATAATCCTAAAAGATGCAGGATTATCAAAGGAATCATTTTGAAAATGTGGTGCAACCATACAAAGTATCTTATGCATGTATCGAATCCAGACATTTTGAAAGCATTTCTGTCTGGCAAAATGTTTAAAGTATTATGTAATGCAACCATTTCCCGCAAATTTTGAATTTCCAATAAAAACGCTAGGTTTTTTGATATTCTAGAAAGTTTCGGCAAAGCCTATTATATTCTAAGAAGAGGTAACTAATATTAAAATGAGAAAAAACTTGAGAAAAATCTTTCTGGTGAATTTAAAAAAGGTCCATTTTGCCTTGCTAAGTTTTTATGGTTTTTCAAACGTATTAAGGTTTTTTGAGAATCTCATTGCATCTCGATATTAGGACTGAGCGTCGAGGATCATCATTTCAAGTCGTCATTCGATGTGTTCTAGGTTGCTACGTCAATGTTTGTCTGGTAGGCCAACTTGGAAACAGATGGGTCGAGCATCGAGCGAAAACAGTAGCTTGACTGTTTTGAGTGAACGAATAGAAAAATTAATAAACAATTTAGCCCCCCCTAGAATTTTCCCTTAGTTCCGCCAATAAGTTGCTGCGTTTGATATATAGATTTTGTAACAACAACAACCACTAAATTTTTTTCAGTGTCAAAAAGTAACGTGATTTTATAGAAAAAGTGAGTGCCAATGCACTATGGTCCAGGATACAGTTTTACGCGGAAAGATGCATTTTACGCCAATACTATATTTTTTTAGAAAATAATGTTGTTCTACAAAATTGTTAGAAATAGTAAGCCCATCATTATGAAGCTATCAAAAAATAGAGTGGCTCATCATATAAAAAAATTAGATTTTTTTTTCATTTCTCGGAATACTGACTTGTTATGTTCTCCCAAGTTGTAGCGCAGCTTATTCTAATGAATTTTGCTGACAAAGCTTTTTCTGTAGCTCTTAAGTTGGCTGATTTAGAGAAATTTTGCCTAATTGTATTAGAGTGTACCCAAAAACAGTATTTTTGATCTACTTTTTTTGTTTTAGATTTCTCGAAAAAGTCGCCTTCGGCTGAGTTTTAAAAATGCAACTTTTGATGGATAAACATGCTCAATATCTTTTTCCTAAATAAAAAAGAATTCAATATATTTTTCCGATCAAAAGTTATAATCGTTTTTCTGTCAAAATTGCATTTTTTCATAAGTTTATATTATATCTCCGGTTAGGGCAGACCAAAAAAATATGTTCACACGGCATTTGAAAGAGCGATTCATATTCTTCATTATGTCAAAAAATTGAAGATATTTTTTTTCAAGTTTTACCAATTTTACTGTAGTCATTTTTTCTCAAGAAAAATGATATAACTCGACAACGGAAGATGATACAGATAATGTTATTATAGCAAACACGCGTTTTGAAAAGCCCCAAAAGTCTTCAGAAGAAGACATTCGTGAAAAATGAAAATTAAATGAGCTGATCATTAATATTGTTTTTTGAGTAAAATTTCTCTAAACAAGTGAGCTTAAGAGCTATATAAAAAGGTTATATAGGAAAGTTGATTAAAAAAAGCTGCGCTACAATTTTGTAGAACATATTATGTCAATATATTACACACTTGTAACCAGAGCCGTAGCGTGAGCTCCCAGCGCCCTTGGCGGAACCTTTATTGGGCGCCCCTCTTTTACAAAGGGGAAATAAAATGCGCTAATATCATATTTAAAGAATTATTTGAATCTTATCAAAAACAAGCCAAATGAGAAGGATTAGAAGGGGAGTTCAGAATCACTATGTTTTACGCAATGTAATATTTCCTATGGTTATGTTTTTTTTTTGTAAAATTCTATAATATATGATTGAGAATGAAAAAATACTAGAAATATCAACAAAAAAAAACTTACGCAAATCCAAAAAAATCAGGCATATATCGGCCGATGTACGGCTTCGCTATTGAGCGTAATTGGATTAAAAAAATCTACCTATATAGTGAATAAGACGATGTTTGGAACCAGTACTGAACCTGGTTGGATTAATAAAATCCCACTCTGGAGTGAGTAAGTTGATTGCGTAAAGCTGGTAGATTACTTTTACGAAATGTTTTGCGGTGTATGATCTACCAAACCGAGCCCTAGCTTAATCTATTTTTCAAGCTAGGGCAATAAGTAGCGGTATTTCAAGGATTTATCGTGTTCAGTCCTCTCTACGAATTGCAGTTTTTGAATTAGAACAACATTAACTTTACCCTGCACATGGTTGAAAGACTCAAACTTCTCTTGTTTGAGGCTAAATTGTATGCAGCGGAAAAAGCTTTTCTAGCAATTAGTTATAAAACCAGGGCCCATCGACCTAACTAACTGAACTAACTGCTGGAAAAACTTCAAGTTAGGGTTCTATGGATGTAGTAACTCTTCATGAACTGGTAAACAATGGTAGTTCAAGTTCGTATCATGTACTCTTGGGAAAACAAAACAAGTACTATATCAAAACCGATACTTCATTGCTTCTCTAGTGCACATGCACTTAAACACGGGTAATTGTACAATAGATCTAATAGCTGGTCGCAGTGCCACACCCGAACAGGGAAAAAAAAGTTGATTGGGTTTGTAAAAAGCCGAAATCGCCATAGTACCTATTCGGATCAAGAAAATTCAACTCTGAATTAAGTCTTAGGATGGTTTAGAGATCCCACTGGATATAGTTTGTTAATGAAATGTAAATCTCAAATAAAATAAATGTCCGGGATCTAGGACCTAGGATTAAAAAAATCTGGCGTGGCTAGTTCAGTGGTTTGACGCTACAAACGGGCTTAATTGGGTCAATTAAAACCAAATCTGGAATCGAAATTGGCTTTTAGACCTTGTTGGATCAAATTTATTGGTTGGTTGGTGGATCGCGTACAATCCAACTCTGGGATTGGGTCTGTTGGTGGTTTGTAGACACTTATGCACATAGTTGATTCAACAAAATGCAACCCAGATGCGATTTAGTCGATGGTGAAAACACTATTTGAAGCAAAACGGTAAAGCAAAAAAAAAAAAATTGTTTTAGAGCGAATATGTAGTCTTTATTCGTTCTTAATGTATGTAAGCGTAAAATAAAAAGATGGCAACTGATCGTTGCTTTAGTATTGATAGTGCGCCCTTGAAAACGCGAGGTGAAGCAAAATTAGAATCCGAAAAGTTCGTTCTTAAATACTCTCCGAAAATCTCATTCAACTGGTTCCTTCAACCCTACCTTTCTTTATTTATTTGTAATTTTATTCATCTGACAAAAATAGTCTTAATGATTACATTATATTTAATTTTCTTATTTTATAAGCGAATCCATAATGAGCGTGATGAAAGCTCGATTGCAACATAGTCTTAGCATTCTGCCTGAAGCCCTAAAGTTAAGCTGCGACAAAAGACGCATTGACGTCAGCGTTGAGCAATTTGACCACAAATGTAGCTAGATATACCTTACGCCTCCGATCAAGGATGTCGAGGCCAAGTTGTTGACATCTGTTGGTATACGCTGGAAGGGTTGCGTGATCACGCCATGGTAGATGTTACAGGACTATCCGTAAGAACCTTTTCTGGACCTGCTCAATTCGTAAGTTCCACGTTACATCGTTCGGCGCCCAAACAACAGAAGTTGTTTCCAGAGCTTGTTGCGCGAGAGCACAAATCAACTCCATATAAAATGTTGATGTAGAATTAAAGAAAAAAAAAAATCTTAGAGCTAACATTCATTTTGGCGCCCCCTGAAGGCTTGCGCCCTTGGCGGGGGCCAACCTCGCCAACCGCACGCTACGGCGCTGCTTGTAACACAACACCTTGTAGCTCCATCAGATATTGATTATTTCTTTATTGATGTTGTTATCTGTTCTAGTAGGAAAAACAAGCAGAGCTTGTTAAAAAACCTGCAACTTTATTAATCTCCTGTGTGAAAATACCATCAGAATCCTATTTCAAAACTTTAGAGCTAAGAGGCATAAATTCCAATAAAGGAGAAAATAACGAAAAACAACGAAAAAAAAACAGATTTATTGGTCTTTAGAAACTTTAGAAACATTTTTAAAAATTGAACTTTGTTGTAATATAGTAAGCAGCAGTTTAGATGATTTTATGTTGTGATGATAAATTATTCATTAAGATTTCTTTGTTTAGAGTACATGGATTTAAAACCAGTGGTCAGAACTCCCAAGTTGTGAGTCTGTCCTTAGAGGATGGATCAGTGCATATAATATAGCCTATTAGCACGAATTCAGTCGGTTGCTGGGTCAACTTGATCATAAAGTCAAAGATGGGTAGAGAAAAGGTTACCGAGTGGGCTAGGTACTATGCCCTAAACACTACGCATTATGATATTTTATAATTACAAAGAGCAAACAATTTAATCAAATTGCCCTACTGCCTGCAAGCGGCAGACCCTCTGATGGGTACGTAATCCGCGGAGTGCTCTATTTAGAAATGCAATACGTCTTGTTACCTCGCGGGCAGTTTCTAATTTCTATTTCCCGAAGGTCGTTAGAAACGAGGCAAATTTATAATCAACCTTTCCGAAACTTTACTCTGGCACCACATAGCGGTGAGCATGTCTTCACGGAAGGTGTACCATTGCTACCAAATCTATTTGAATGTCGAAAATAACTGCGGCCTGCCCGGTTATAGGCGCATGACGTGGTGGACTATTATTATCTCCGGGGTTTTTCCCTCGTTCCGGAGTAATTTAGAACATCTAATTAGACTCGCAATCTAATCCGTGTCATCTTAACGCTGTGCCCGTCTCCTCTATTTTTCCTTTTCCTTCTCTTCAGGGATCCAGGGGACGTTTCCTCCCTCGGAATATTTCTCATTAAAAGGTAAATTAGATTTTAAAGAGCAATTTTACGGTTATATTGCAACCACCTTCGGTTTTTTGCCCTGTCTACGAGGTAGGTAGTTGACGTCTATGAATGCTGCTGCCCATATCCATGTCACTCGGTAGGAGCTTTCGTCTTGATGAGAAGGAAATTCTATGCTGTGGAATTCGACATCCAACTGATGCATGAAATGTTACGGTTGGTGATTTCTGACATGAAATGTAATTCATATTTCCGGATCACAGAAGCTTCTAATGGGTTTATTGCGGACCATCGAGTCTACAATGAAATGAATCGTTCCTAAATTGCACTTTATTTCTTTTGTTTTGTGTCCACACTATAATCCAAGTTCTCGAAATGTTTAGGATGCATGCTAATCGGTTACATCTTGTATTACTTATATGAAACTGATTGTGTTCCCTCCTTCGAATTGGGTTTTCGGTTGAAAAGGTCAATTTGATAAGACAGAAAAAGATCGCCAATTTATTGATATTAAAGATTTCTACACTGATTAACTAATTACGTAAGGGTTTTCCAACCTCAACACTCCAGTAGTAAGACTTCTTCATTCAAATTATTTTTTTTCAGTACTTAGCGTTAAAACATGATAAACCTTCATAGTATTCCTTACGTAATTAATGTAATGTCCTAATCTGGGTGGCTGAAGGATCGTTCCTGGCGCATTGTAAGCGTATTCATAATCATCGCGTTGTCCCCAGTTCTGATTCCACCTCGTGCAGCTAGCGAAAGATTCAGTTCGAAAAATGTATTAGAGGTAACCACTTCCTTCGGTGGGGTTTTAACCCACGACAGGTGATTTTGCTACTAAGAAACGAGAATATCCATCGTCTCCGTAGCTGAACAGGTGCTGATGAGCACAAATTTCCAACACTAGACACATAGCCGAACTGTTGCCATTATTTGTACACATTGCACACCGCGCTTTTCACTTGAAAGCTTCGAAAGCTCTCTGGTAAAGCCTATTATCATCAATCATTGTTGTGATTGATCTTCCTATCATCACTAAGAAATTGTGTTTTATGCTTTGAAGAAATTTCTTCTCGGACCAGCATCTTCAACAATACGCTGGGAAAATAATCAATCCCAAGTAACATTTTGAGTTTTATGATTTACTACAAGAGTATTTTCTTCCTAGGGCAATAAAACCCTAGTCAAGGCAATTGCTTCTACGTAGCTTACACCAAAACCTCTTGAAGAGTAGCATCTGCCTAGCTGGCCCACTCTTGCAATGGTTTTGAAGTGTAAATATAAGACGGGCTTCAAGATCAGAGTATGACGAAAAATGAATACAATCTCGGCACCAAAAACCTTTCGAAATCATTTTGCAAACTACTATAAAAGAAAGTTGGCATCATTTAAAGCCTTTTCTAAGCCATTTAATCTTGATGCCTTCCGTATTCTCTAGATATAGCTTTATTCAAACAATCATATGAATTTATATAATACGTTCAGTCTCGAAAAAATAAATTAATTTTTTACATTGAACATGAAGACCCAAAATGCAGTGATCAAAAATTCAATTAAAATATTCTCAATCATCGATAATAATAATGAAAGAAGTGACTTACGGTGCATTAATTTTAAGTGCGGAGTCAGATTTATTGTGTCATTTAGTGCAAAACACCGATAAAATTGACGCGCTATCAGTAAACCCAGTTTCAACAATTATTTTTCAAAACAATTTTTTTTTTCTAGAAATCAAAATTCGCACTTTTATACTAAATTATCATTATTTATTATTTATTGTGCGAAGCAAAATCGTTTATACAATATCGCATACCTGTAACCATGAATGTA
Source organism: Armigeres subalbatus (assembly GCF_024139115.2). Taxonomy (NCBI): domain Eukaryota; kingdom Metazoa; phylum Arthropoda; class Insecta; order Diptera; family Culicidae; genus Armigeres; species Armigeres subalbatus. The sequence continues at coordinate 186,325,763 of NC_085141.1, read as the reverse complement.
ATGCAGTATTTGGATTCAAAATATCTACTAAAGTGAAGTGAAAACAATATGGCGATGGCATACAAAATGATTTTTCGAGATATATTGGTTCAAATTGTTTTGCTTTGATGAAATCAACTATAATATCATAATGTTTAGAGGTGGCAATAATGAGGCTTATTTCCATGCTGAAGTGTTTATGTATTAGATCGATTGGCTGTTGCAAATGCCGATTGGTTATTTTTCAACATATGTGATGGCCATAATTAGAGAGAATTTGACAGTTCAAGTTTCTCGAAAAAAAAAACAAAGGGCATTGATGGAAGCAGGAGAAGTTACGGATTATAACTTCGAAATGATCATTTTACGAAATGAAAATCACGAAATGATCACACGTAAGTAGGAAATAAAATACTCGCATGTGACGGCACTTTATCGGTCGGAAACAAGAATGCACAGTTCCGTGTCACCGTCAATGAAAAGTTCAAGGTATCAGGGGCACGTCTACGCATCGTGTTATTTTCTGTTAATCGTGTTAGTCTTTCTCTAGAGTCTTAATTCGAATTTGTCACCTCGAAATTTGGCATAGGTAATTTTCAATATCAAGATGATTGATGTAGCTGAAAATGTATCAGCATGTATATTATGAGTAAGCACGCAGCATGGTAATAGTAAAGTAAGTTTATCCGCTATTTAAATAATGTTTTCAGTCTTTGCTACTCATATTCACTTGACAACATGTTTTTTTTCAATCAGAAATGCAAAATTTGTAGCCACCACAAATACCAATTGATCTCATTTGAAGCCAAATGTTTTGGAAGGGACTTTTATGGTTACAAAACGACTTTAAAAAGTATTTTATTACGACAAATAAAACTAACGTTTATGAGCTTTAATATTATTTCTAAAATGCGTTTTATCAAGGCATGGAGTGCCGCAATAGATCCATATTTAAATTTTATAGTATGCGGAATTTATAACCTGCTTCAAACAGTTTTGACAACAGCTAGAAGGCAGATCATAATTCATTCCTGTTAAATACCTTTCCTAAACTGAAGAGCATGACGATTGTCGCAATAAAACCACAATAAATATCTTCAAATGCCAAAGTGCTGTTCGAATGTTACTTGGGAATTATTTGCTTTATTCGTACGAGATTATATGTTTATCACGCTTTAGGCGTTATATAGTTTGCATAGGTAATTGATGAAGTGCAATGAGTGAAGGCGTCATTAACCTTTCCGTCCCCGACGTCTGTTTTTAAAGGCATTCAAAAATCTAAACAGCTGTAAAAATCGCATTTCTTGACCGATTCTTTCGCAACAAGTTGCATTCCATCCGGATGGATCCCAATTTTCGATTTTCAAGGCTATCCACAGTACGGTCCCAGAATTATTCCAGATTCCGTTGAGGTCAGTTGTCCCTGGAATAAGTGGCCATTTACAAATTTAAGTCAAAACAGGTCATGCGACACCTCAAACTTCATGATTTTACAAAGCAATGATGGGAATGATATTTTAATGGTTCCTGGCCCACTCGGATTCAATCCGGGCACAAACCGGGGGACTTACGATATGGGCATTTTCTAAATTGATTCAAAATAGGTCGTGCGACGCCTCAAGATTTCATAAAGCAATGATAGGAATGATAGTTTTAGGGTTCCTGGCCCACTCGGATTCAATCCGGCCACATCGGCCACAATCCGAGGACCTACGGAATAGGCATTTTCTAAATTGATAAATTAATTCAAAATCTCCCACCTTGAAGGAAACGTGCCATTTGAGCCGAAGTTGTAATACGTTCTGATACCTGCCTTGAAATCAATGAACAGATGATGCGTCTGCAACTTATTTTTTTTTATTTTATTTATTATTATATAGTCATCTTCCACCTGATCGATCCACCTTGCCCGCTGCGCACCTCGCTTTCTTGTGCCCGTTGGATCGTTGTCGAGATCCATTTTCACCGGGTTACCGTCCAACATTCTGGCTACGTGCCCGGCCCACCGTAGTCGTCCGATTTTCACTGTGTGCACGATGGTTCTCCCAGCAGCTCATGCAACTCGTGGTTCATTCGCCTTTTCCACGTACCGTCCGCCATCTGCACCCCACCATAGATAGTACGCAGCACTTTCCTTTCGAAAACTCCAAGTGCGCGTTGGTCCTCCACGAGCATCGTCCAGGTCTCGTGTCCGTAGAGAACTACCGGTCTAATGAGCGTTTTGTAGATTGTCAGTTTGGTACGGCGGCAAACTCTATTCGATAGGATCGTCTTGCGGAGTCCCAAACGTATGATTCCAGCCACTATGCGTCTCCGAATTTTTCGGCTGGTATCATTTTCGACAGTCACCAGTGAGCCCAAGTACACGAATTCTTCTACCACCTAGATTTTGTCACCATCGAAGTAAACTCGCGGTGGGTGGCTTACATTGTCTCTTGAACCTCTTCCTATCATCTACTTCGTCTTCGACGTGTTGATGACTAGTCCGATCCGCTTAGCATCCCTCGTCAGTCTGATGTAGGCTTCCTCCATCTTCTCAAAGTTACGTGCCATAATATTAATGTCGTCGGCGAAGCCAAATAGCTGGACGGACTTATTGAAAATTGTACCACTCCTGTTAATCCCTACTCTTCGTATTACCCCTTCCAAAGCAATATTGAATAGCAGACACAAAAGACCATCACCTTGCCGTAACCCTCTGCACATTTCAAAGGGACTCGAGAATGCCCTTGAACTCGAACTACGCACATCACCCGATCCATCGTCGCCTTGATCAACCGTGTTAGTTTATCCGGAAATCCGTGTTCGTGCATTAGCTGCCATAGCTGGTCTCGATCGATTGTATCATATGCGGTTTTGAAGTCGAAGAATAGATGATGTGTGGGCACGTTGTATTCGCGGCATTTCTGCAATACATTTCTGCAATACTTGGCGAAAGGCGAACACCTGGTCCGTGGTGGAGCGTTCGCCCTTAAAACCCGCCTGGTACTGCCCCAAGAAATCTTTTGCTATTGGCATTTCTGCAATACTTGGCGAAAGGCGAACACCTGGTCCGCGGTGGAGCGTTCGCCCTTAAAACCCGCCTGGTACTGCCCCAAGAAATCTTTTGCTATTGGTGCTAGTCGGCGGCATATAACTTGGGAGAGTACCTTGTAGGCGGCGTTCAGCAATGTGATGGCGCGGTAGTTGCTACAATCCAGCTTATCGTCATTTTTTGTAGATGGGACACACGACACGTTCCATCCACTCCTGCGGCAAAACTTCCTCCTCCCAAATCTTGGTAATGACCCAGTGAAGCGCTCTAGCCAGTGCCTCATCACCGTGTTTAAATAGCGCTCCTAGTAGTTGGTCAATTCTAGGGGCTTTGTTGTTGTTTTTCAGCCGGTCAATCTCCTCCTCGATTTCCTGGAGATCCAAAGTCGGTAAAATTATGTCCTGCGCGCGTTCTCCTTGGTTCATCACCATACCACCATCTTCGTCTGCCACATCGCCATGCAGGTGTTCTTCGTAGTGCTGCCACCACCTTTGGATCACCTCACGCTGGTTCGTAAGAAGGTCCCCGTTTATGTCCTTACACATATCAGGCTTAGGCACGTGGCCCTTACGTGAACGGTTATTAGCTTAAAGCTGCTTACTGTCTTGTTTGAGAAGTTCAGCCGGGAGCTGGTCCTTTCACGCAGGCTTATTGATTTTCAGCTCTTTAATGGCTTTTCTAACCTTATCTTGTGTAGGCGGCTCATTAGCTTGTCCGTCGTCGCTATTGTTTATTATGTTCACTGATGCACCGTCAGTTTCACCTTATGCCGATCTCTATTCAACCGTGTACTCGACACCAACATCCGGCACCTAGCAACGTTCTTCTCGTGTGTCAATCTCTGACACTCCACATTGAAAAGCATTACGGATGGCCAAATTCAGTTGCTCAGTTGCTTAGACGGTTCGCTTGGAAACAAGATGGCGTCTTCGCCGGTCTCTTATTAAAGTATTCCTATTCTAAACGTACCTTCGAGTATAATGTTGAACAGCGAATTCGAAAGCGCATCGCTGTACATTTAAGCTCATAGACGAGGTAGACAATTCGTCTGCCACAGTTCAGTTTTATTCCACTTTTGCTTCGAAATCAATAAAAAGATGGTGAGTCTGCAAGTTGTTCACGCGGAAGGTTCATTTGTTAGCTAAACATTAAATTCGTAGTTAGGTAATCGGTACTCAATAAAACCTGCCGAAAAACTCAGCCTACTGCTTTTTGTTCAGGGAAGAGTTTGGTGGGTGACTAATGGTTTAATCGACGTGTTTCATTGCTTGTAATGATTCGACGAGGTTTTTGCCTCTCTTTTATCGTTGTTCGTTATCTATTGAGAGTGATTTCTGCAAACCCTGCTCCCACTTCCTACACGCCCATTCGTGGTATGTTTGACTAAAGAAAAGTAAAAATATTTAGACTCTTCTTTTCTTATTTCTAAAATACTGAGCTTTTGGTTTACATGCAAGTTTGTCTCTATTCGGTGCAGTGTCGATGTCCAATTTGCGAATTCAAGGTCCATCAAGCCGACCCTAAACGAATCAGCAGCTTTGAACAAGCCACAAATTACAATGGTTCGTTGAAAACAAAGTTGATGAGCATATTGTCGTAGATGACGGCGAGGATCATATACTTTTCTCAGAAGGGTGCAGCATCCAGCATTTCGTTTTTCGATTACTTTTATTTTTATCAAGCTACGGTTTAAATAATAGATGGCATATTAGTTCGAACCGGTTACCCTCCTTTGGAGCTAGGGATTAACAATGTTATTAGCTCATACAAAGATTACTTAAGCTTCCTGCATGTTATGAGAAAACAAATTTAATAGCGCACCTTACGGGACTCTCAAGCGAAAGCTAAAATACTTACTTACTAAATGATTATCACACCCACCATTCCAAGGTGGTGCTGCCGTGCTTTTGTGCTATCTTCAGTGCAAAGTTTGTGTTCATATAATTATGTCTTTTAATTGCATCACATGGCACATTCAGTCATGAGCCGTGCCATTAACTTTATCTTCAATTAGTAACACAAGAAGAAGATTGCACGGCAATGACAACGGCAATGAGGATGGGGACGAACAAACATGGAATGCGTTCTACTATGAAAACTAATTAAAACCGTCGAAAGTTCTACTCCATTGGCAGAAGTACCTCAACTCGAATGCACATGCACATTGCGCCCCTGAAGCAGTTGAGCAGCTTGAAACAGCAAAAACACTAATGTCAGTTGGAAGTTTTATTTGTTTTGTTTTAACTACATCTGTGCGATCAAGAAGCCGAGCAAAGTTTTGATTAAGAAAGTGTTTTTTTAGCTTTTCTTCGACAAACAGCATTTCGACGGAATGCCATCAGGGATATTGTTCGGCAGACAACTTTAGTTTTTCCGGAGACGCATTATAAATAAATAATCGAGCTTGCCGGCATAACTTGTTGCGTTTGCTGGGATATTGAATTTGAAATAAAATTCCAAACAAAGAACTTGTTCTTTTTTCCATGGAAGGTTATCATTTATGACAGCATGTGAGGCTCGACATTGACATTTCAACGCGTCAAGTTTCGTGATATAGATAAACTTTTGGAGATACATTACGGTCGCTTCTCACGAGGATAGATTTGATCAATTTCTCGATCTACCTTAATATTTACATTTTTTTAAACACAACCTGATTTTTCTTTGATTTTTTGCGTTTCTCGTATACAAAGTATACGTAAAGGCTATAGGATCACTCCAAAACCGAACTTTTGATAGATGGCTCGGAGACCCATAGTGTTATATACCAATCGACTCAGTTGAGGTGATGTCTGTATGTGTGTATGCATGTGTGTGTGTGTATAAAAATGTGAGACATACTTTTTGGTACTTAGGGAAGATCCATAAAGTACGTCACGCAAAAATCGGCGATTTTTAACCCCCCCTTCCCCCCCTCGTCACACTTTTTGTATTAAACCTCTAAAATTTTTGTATGAGTCGTCACGCTACTCAGAACCCCCCTCCCCCGTATGAGCGTGACGTATTTTGTGGATGCCCCCTTATAATTATTCGATTTGCTCGCAAGTTGCAGTCGACGCGGATTGCAGTCTAGTTGTTTCCTATTGGAAATTGGCCCGATCGGTCATTGCGTTTCAAAGTTATTGAAAAAACATTGTTTTTCTGCCAAAAACGAAATTTTTTTTTCAAAGATTGCAGTAATGCATTCAAATGACCGCAAATACATATGCATTGATGGAAAAAGTAAAATCTATCCCCCTGAAGTGCTATTTCGACCTCTCTTATGTGTTTTTCTTATTATTTTAATGCGTGAGAAAGGCACCACCAACGTGGTGGATTGATCTGGTTTTTTGTGAATTTTTTCGTGGGGTTAATAAAAGATATTTTAGTTACAAGATTAGGATTGTAGCTTCGGTTCCAACACAACGGCACAACGACGTGGTGGATTGATCTGGTTTTTTTTGTGAATTTTTTCGTGGGGTTAATAAAAGATATTTTAATTACAAGATTAGGATTGCAGCTTCGGTTCCCTTTGTTCTGCTGTCCGAAACATGTTGAGTACAGAACTGTCGAATCGTATGGATTTTTCCTTTATTGACATTTAGCGCCCTATCCTCGCCAGCAAACGATGTTCCGGACAGCGACGGCAGCGACACTCTTTATCTTGTAACTAAAATATCATTTGGTTAACAAAATGTTTGGGTAAAGTCAAAGGTCTGAAACAAGCGAAAACCAACCGCGTAACAAACGACCTCAATGTAATGAGTTTTTGCTACGCTTGACAGGAATTGTCCTACTAGTAGTCCTAGCAGCAATTTTCTAGACCGGTGTAGAAAAAAAGCCTTTCCTTTGAATTTTACTATGATCAAATGGGTTAGCCAGTTAGCCTTGCGTACAAAGGCGTGGGATTGCCAATCCGGAGATGGTGAGTTCGATTCTCGGTCCGGTCTAGGTTGTTTTCGGGTGGGAAACATTCTTGACTCCCTGAGCATAGTGTATCCATTGTACTACGACACACAAGATACAAACTCATGCATTGGCGGGCATAGAAAGCTTTCAATCAATAACTGTGTAAATGCTAATAGAACACTAAGTTGAAAAGCAAGTTTCAGTTGAAATGTAGAGCTGAGCCATAGAAGAAGAAGATGAACAAATAATTTTATTTTTTTACATTAAGTTTTTCTTTTTCAAGTAAATCAATAAATATATTTTGATAATTTTTCAGCATATAAAGGAAGGTGGTGAGACTTGATCCCCGGGAGACTTGATCACTCCATGTTTTATCGAGAACTAAAGTAGTTTTGCTCTAGCGTATTTTTAGTATAGATCCTCTAGACAAATGACCTCCATGTGGCGAGTTATTTTTTGGATTGACAACCTTATTTATTCTGCCCTGGTTTGTATGTTTTGAACTTTCTAAAGATTTTTTTATTGGCCACGCAAAATTTGAACAACTTTTCATAACAATGACCAAATGCTTTTGTTTTTTCACAGCACAAAGCCATAAATATGCTTAATGATCTGTACTGATGAAAATGTCAACATTCCATCAAAGTATTAGAATATTTGGATTTGAAGTTATTGTCCCAATATGGGGACACTTGATCCCCCAATAGTAACCCATACAGAAAAATTGGTGAAAAAATTCAACAAAATATAAATCTGTTCTCAGGCTTCTATTTTTTGTAGATTCGACAGATTTGATGAAGGGTTGGCAGAAAAAAATATTTATTGTGTAGATATCATAGAAAGGGGATCAAGTCTCCCCAAATTTAAAAATTGCATGTGCTGTCGAATTCAATAACAAAAATCGTTCATGTATACGCACAGCAATCCGAAAATTCCGCATATTTCGATGGAAAAATATTTTTAAAAAATATGAGGGCACCTTTCTAATTTTATCGAAGCAAGTTCTTGGAGAGGGATCAATTTCCCCCGATTATTTTAAAAGTCGATTTTTTACAGCACTCCAAAAAATTGATTGTGTATCAATAACAACAATAATTTAAGGACTGTCATCAAGTTAAATACTATATTTCTTAGAGAGTCTGTGTGGAAATCGCATTTTTTTTATTTTTGGCTGTGATATATCGGAAATCAGAAAAGGGGATCAAGTCTCCCCAGTCTCCCCTACTATTATTAACAAACGCTCTATATTATCGAATAGAGCTCCCTTTTATTTATCTTACCCTTCAGTGACTGACCTATGTATCTGTAAAGATAACAAAACGTAGTGGAATTACATGGAAAGTACTAAACTCGTCTTAGACACTTTAACCAATGTTTTGAGCCTTCTACGGACAGCTACAGTACATGTCGTTCATTTTGTTTCTTTTATGTGAACACTAGCTTTATGACCCGACTGATCGAGCGTCTGTCCACCAAGGAGGTGCGGTTCCAACAGCGTCTGTTCTGGCATCCAGCGGCTGAGTATGAAATGCTATTCCCCGGAAGCTATACCTAAGATGGCAGCCCCATCCCGGTGGATAGGGAACCTTGGGCCAACAACCTACTGTTCCCGAAACATCAATTTGTTCGAGAATCCGATAATGAAAGAATACGGACTGATTTTACGGCGACGACTCTTAGCGCCAAACAACGGACACGAATAGGAACATGGAACGTTTTAACCCTAGCCCAGCAGGGTAAATTGGCACAACTTGCCAATGAGGCACGCCGCATGAAGCTTGAGATCTTGGGACTGAGTGAAGTCCGTTGGCCAAACTTTGGAGAACACAGAACGCCGTCGGGACAAGTTCTGCTATACTCTGGTTTACGAGGTGAACACGCTCCCCGGCATCGCGGAGTTGGCTTCCTACTAAGCGCTCAGGCACACTCTGCGCTTATGAAGTGGGAACCTATAAGTGAAAGGATAATCGTTGCCAGATTTAGAACACGGGTCCGAAACCTTACTATAATCCAATGTTATGCGCCAACCGATGCTGCCCATCTGCAAGACAAAGAGAACTTCTACAGTCAACTCAATGCCGTCGTAGATAGAATTCCGAAGGGTGATATCAAGATCTGTTTGGGCGACTTCAATGCGAAGATCGGATCCGACAACTCGAACCATGAGCGCATTATGGGAGGCCATGGTCTCGGAGAAATGAGCGAAAACGGAGAGCTGTTCGCAGAATTTTGTGGTAGTAACGACATGGTGATCGGGGATCGCTCTTCCTCATCGACCGGTTCACAAGGTCACGTGGGTCTCCCGTGACGGCTTTACAGAAAATCAAATCGACCACATCTGCATCAGCCGAAAATGGAAACGGAGCCTTCTTGATGTACGGAATAAACGTAGTGCCGATATCGCGTCTGATCATCACCTCCTCATCGGCGAAATACGCCTGCGCATTGCGCGGATTCGTCGGCAGGAGGAAAGAGTTGGACGACGATTCAACACACGCCGACTGGAAGATGCCACGGTGAAACGGTCCTTCGTTGAAGAACTGGAGACGCGTGCTGCAGATATTCCGGAAGGTGGCAGCGTGGAAGACCAATGGACCGCCATCAAGAATGCCTTCATCGCCACCAGCGAGAACAATCTGGGTGAACTACGCACCCAGAGAAAACAATGGATCACCGATGAGACCTGGAGGAAGATAGAGGAGCGAAGAGAAGCCAAAGCCGCGATAGAGCGATCGAAAACCAGAGGAGCCAAAGTCTTAGCCCGTCAACGATACACGGCTCTTGAGAAGGAAGTAAAACGCTCATGTCGACGGGACAAGCGAGCGTGGGCAGACTCTCTGGCCGACGAAGGAGAGAGAGCCGCCGCAACCGGGGACATTCGCCTCCTCTACGATATCTCACGACGCTTAAGCGGGCGAAGATGAATGCAACGATGCCTGTGAAAGACGCGAATGATCAGTTATTGACCGACCCAACTGACCAGCTGAAACGCTGGTTCGAGCACTTCGAACAACTTTTTCAAGTGCCAGCCATGCCATCACCACCTCGGCATGATCTGCCTAGGATCCGACGTATAACACGCGTTAATACCGAAGCTCCATCACTGCTAGAGATTCAAGCAGCCATCCTAAGCATGAAATCGAATAAAGCCCCAGGGGTCGACCGCATATCAGCCGAGATGCTCAAAGCTGACCCCATGACATCCGCTCAACTACTGCATCGTTTATTTCGTAATATCTGGGACACCGCAACTTTCCCGGTCGACTGGATGCAAGGTATCTTAGTGAAGGTGTCCAAAAAGGGTGACCTGACTGTATGCGATAACTGGCGAGGCATTATGTTGCTGTGTACCGTTCTCAAAGTTCTGTGCAAAATTATCCTAGCCCGGATTCAGGAGAAGATCGATGCTACTCTCCGGCGGCAGCAAGCCGGATTCCGTGCCGGAAGATCCTGTGTGGACCATATTGTCACGCTCCGCATCATTTTGGAGCAGGTCAACGAATTCCAAGAGTCCCTTTTTCATTGACTACGAAAAAGCTTTCGACCGTCTCAATCACGAGAATATGTGGGGCGCCCTGAGACGCAAGGGGGTTCCTGAGAAAATCATCGGCCTCATCGAAGCACAGTACGAGGCCTTTTCGTGTAGAGTGCTGCACAATGGGGTCCTGTCCGACCCTATCCGGATCGTAGCTGGTGTGAGGCAAGGATGTATTCTATCACCGTTACTGTTCCTCATCGTAATCGATGAGATTCTGGTAGATGCGATTGACCGTGAACCAAACCGCGGGCTGTTATGGCAGCCTATAACCATGGAGCACCTAAACGACTTCGAATTGGCGGATGACGTTGCACTACTCGCGCAACGGCGCTCTGATATGCAGAGTAAGCTCAACGACCTTGCCGATCGCTCCTCCTCGGCAGGTTTAGTCATCAACGTCAACAAAACCAAATCGTTGGATGTAAACACGGTGACTCCTTCCAGTTTCACAGTAGCCGGGCAACCAGTGGAGAATGTTGAAAGCTTCCAATATCTTGGTAGCCAAATGGCGTCAGACGGCGGTACCAAGATCGACATAGGCGCACGGATCAAGAAAGCAAGGGCTGCCTTTGCGAGTTTAAGAAATATCTGGAAAAACAGGCAGATAAGTGAACGCACCAAAATATGAATTTTCAACTCTAACGTGAAATCTGTGCTGTTATACGCTAGCGAAACATGGTGTGTATCAGTGGAGAACACTCAACGACTGCAGGTGTTCATTAACAGATGCCTGCGGTATATAATTCGGGCCTGGTGGCCTCACAACTGGATCTCAAACAACGAGCTCCATCGTCGTTGTCACCAGAGGCCGATAGCAACAGAAATTCGGGATCGGAAGTGGGGCTGGGTCGGCCACACTCTACGTAGGGGCGGAAACGAAATCTGTAAGCAAGCATTAGACTGGAACCCAGCGGGACATCGCAGCAGAGGCAGACCCAGAGGCTCATGGCGGCGAAGCCTCAATAAAGAAATAAAAGAAGTCGACCGAAATCTAACCTGGCAACAGGTTAAAGCGATAGCCGGGCATCGCTCAGGATGGAGATCTTTCAAGTCGGCCCTTTGCACCACCGGAGGTGTACAGGATCCATAAGTAAAGTAAGTACTAGCTTTATGTACCCGGCCTTGCCCGGAATTGCCAGTTTGGTTTGCAGTTTTCTTTTACAATCGGAAAATGATAAAAACCAATTGGTCAACAGGGTAATTGTGTTTACTTATTCATACTTTATCATTTGATTAAAAGAAGGCTTTTGGAAACATTGACTGTTTTTGTAGAAGGGATCGTGGGTTTGAAAGGTATTATTCCGGACAAACGTCTATTTCTATAGAAGGAAAAACATCCATCGGTGCCATATTCCGGGCAACGCATATTTTGAAGAAGGGATCACACACACCGTTGCCTTATTCCGGGAAAATACCTACTTTTAAAAAAGCAATCACATCCACCATTCAGGAGGAAACACATTAATCATTGCTTTTCACTGGGCATACCATTATTCCGATGAACAACAATTACCATTGTTTTATACCCAGCAAATGCTTATTTTCTATGCAAGATTTTTTTGATGCTGTTCATAATTATCACAAATCGGGACCAATTTGCGATTTGGGCGTAACTTATTTTGTAAATAAACATTGGAAGGCAAATTCCTGCTAAAACAAGCATTTCATGAGGAAACCACGGTATGGATCCGGCAGATTAAGCTTTCCTCTACCAGATAAGGGAATTAGTTTGGGATGAAAACGCTTGCATTCTCCGGAATCCATGAAGCAATGTTTGTTTACAAAATATGTTACGCCCAAATCGCAAAACAGTCCCGAAATGTCCTATTTCGAATGGCCTTAGGCCAAAAAGTGTTATGTTAATGGCCTGCTTCATTCCGGGATTGCTATTTTTAAGGAATTCTGGCAATTTGTTCTCGGAGCATTGTACAATGACGAAGGACCTCGGATGTACTAAATAAAGGGATTTTAAATTAAGTCGTTTTCTAAATAATCCAATCCCAATACCCCCCTCCCTCCCATTCCAAAAGTCCCTTCCAGCCTCTCTATAATAGTTTCCTTTGGGTGGAGATTACGTGTTTACGTGATTGGTTTTAAATGACCTATGCGATAAAAAGGTATACTAAACTGTTCGTTTAATGAATATACCCTCTCTCTAATTTAGCTATGGCACTCCTACCCAGTCTGATATAGTCTTCCTTAGACAGATAATATAGGTTCCAAATTTGGTGGACATCGATAAATGGGTTCAGAAGTCATGCTGAATTGATCGATTGCTAAACAATACCCCTCTCCCCATACTTTTGTAAAGAGCATCCTCAACCTCCTATCGTCGTCTTCTTATGATAAAGAATTCGTGTTCCGAATTTGTTTGAAATCGGTCAAGGGGTTCAGAATTTACTCTGAGTTGGTCGATAACTAAGCAATACCCCTCCCCCACACCCTCCCTTTTTTGTAAAGAGCATCCCTAACCTCCTATCGTCGTCTTCTTATGATAAAGAATTTGTGTTCCAAATTTGGTCGAAATCGGCCAAAGGGTTCCGAATTTACACTGCGTTGATCGATAATTTAGCAATACACCTCCCTCCACACCCTCCCCAATTTCCAAAGAACATGCCTAACCCCCATATCGTCTCCTCTGTAAGATAAATAATTTGTGTTCCAAATTTGGTTGAAATCGGCCAAGAGATTCAGAATTTACACTGAGTTAATAAATAATTAAGCAATACCCCTCCTCCCATACCCTCCCCCTTTTCCAAAGAGCATGCTCAACTCCCCTATGATCGTCTCCTTAAGATAAAGAATTTGTGTTCCAAATTTGGTTGAAATCGGCCAAGGGGTTCAGAATTTACACTGAGTTGATCGATATCTAAGCAATACCCCTCCCCCCACACCCTCCCCCTTTTCCGAACAGCGTCCATAACGCCCCTATCGTCGTCTCCTTAAGATAAAGAATGTGTGTTCCAAATTTGGTAGAGATCGGCCAAGGGGTTCAGAAGGTACATTGAGTTGATCGATGACTAAGCAATACACCTACCCCACATCCTACCCCTTTTCCGAACAGCATTCATAACCACCCTATCGTCGTCTCCTTAAGGTAAAGAATGTGTGGTTTAAATTTGGTTGAGATCGGCCACGGGGTTCAGAAGGTACACTGAATTGATCGATGACTAAGCAATACCCCTCCCCCCACACCCTCCCCCTTTTCCGAACAGCGTCCATAACGCCCCTATCGTCGTCTCCTTAAGATAAAGAATGTGTGTTCCAAATTTGGTAGAGATCGGCCAAGGGGTTCAGAAGGTACATTGAGTTGATCCATAACTAAACAAAACCCATACCACCACACCCTCCCCCTTTTCCGAACAGCATCCGACCGACCTGTCGTCGTCTCCTTAAGGTAAAGAACGCAATGAGAAAAACAGAACTGTGCAATAAAAATCCTATTCGACCAAATGCTGATGTCATATTAGAAATTTGGAGACAGTACTCGTCGATAGCAAATCCTTCCGCACGCGATGGCATATGAGCAAGTCAAACCACCTTCCTTTTGCCAGTGGAGATATATCAGCTTCCACACTGATATTCTTCCCTCCCCCTTCATACGGGAGCTTGGCAGAAGGAAGGTCGTGTGATATGTGCCATCACAAATATTACCCTCCGCTCGCTTTCAAAACGACTTCTATAAAAACATTCTTCATGCCTGCCGTATCCTAACGGAACTATCAATTCTATACTTTCGCCTCTAATGCTATCATGAACATGTACGTCCAAGTTTGGAAGATGATATTAGCATTTCCATATCAAAGAATGTGTGTTTTAAATTTGGTTGAGATCGGCCAAGGGGTTCAGAAGGTACACTGAGTTGATTGATGACTAAGCAATACACCTCCCCCCACACCCTCCCCCTTTTACGAACAGCATTCATAACCTCCCTATCGTCGTCTCCTTAAGATAAAGAATGTGTGTTCCAAATTTGGTTAAGAACGGTCAAGGGGTTCAGAAAGTACACTGAGTTGATCGATTACTAAGCAATGCCCCTCCCCCCACACCCTCCCCCTTTTCCAAACAACATCCATAACCCCCCTATCGTCGTCTCCTTAAGATAAAGAATGAGTGTTCCAAATTTGGTTGAAATCGGTCAATGCGTTCAGAAGTTATGTTGGAACATACATACAAACATACAAACATTGAGTTTTATATATATAGATAGATAGATATAGATAGATATAGATATATATTATCTATATTATATATTATATATATATTATCTATATTATATATATTATTATATTATTATATATTGTTCAGAAAACTTGAAATTTTCAAAAAAATGTAACTCAAAAACGGCTCGATGAACATTTCTAATTTTTTGATATGTTATGTAAAAATATTTGAATTTTCATAAAAAAATATAAAAATATATAGTCGTTGTGGTCCAACATTTAAAAAATCTTAAAAAACGAATATTTTGACCATTTTAGCAAATTTGAGTACACCAATACACCAAACCAAAATTTTAGTAAGAACTAGAAGTAATAAGCTTTCTATCCATAAAAAAATATTGCAAATCGATCCAGTGGTTCAAAAGTTATGATTTTTTTAAAATAAAAAATTTCGAAAAATAGCGATTTTTCTGGTAACCCTATATCGAACATGGTCACCCTAATAAAAAAATAAAAAAATACGGGTCTAATTATTTTCGATGAAGAACATACCAAGCGATTTTGAGCAAAATTGGACAACTTTTTTTTCAACTCTATTCTTTTCCCGTGGAATCGCTGTATATATATATATATATATATATATATATATATATATATATATATATATATATATATATATATATATATATATATATATATATATATATATATATATATATATAATATATATTATATATATGTACGATTATATAATATATAATATATAATATAGATATAGGTATAGATATAGATATTGATAGATAATGAATAGATAGGACTGTTTATTTATTGAAATTATCGCTAAAAAGACATAAGCGTACATCGTACTTTTTCCTGTGAAAAACGTGGCGTTTGTCTTATTTCATAAAATATTGTTTATAAATGGTTTTATATCTGAGCCATCAATGTACGGACAATTTTTTGACACAGTGTAAATATTATTATTTACGTGAATACTCGTACTGTTTCCTCTAAAGTTTTATGACACTTTCGGATTGCCTCATGCTTAACTGCACCGCACCTTGAAAGCCTCCACTGGGTGATAAAGTAATTATAAACTTCTAATCGGATGAATCCAATTAAAGTTGAAAAGGGTCATTGAAAGTTGCCGCCTCCAGTGAATGTTAACAGTTTCCTCTGCCATCTGTTTCAAACTTTATTCCTATCGGATGAGCATCTGCAAAGTTCTGCTGCTGAACTATCGTAAATCAAATCTATCATTGTTGTCGACACTGTTTTTCGTTTTACGGTGAAGCGTCTGTTTCCACCTCGAATAAAACATAAAACAAGGTGTGACATTTTTGCTCATTAATTTTACACTGTAGTCGCTCGAGTTGAACGGTTTACAGTACGTGATTTTTTATTGTGTTGTTTTTAGGGAACATTCTGACGCGGATTATTTTATGTTACAGAATCTTAGTAAAACATAGACGAAAAATAGACTGTCATTATGTGTGATAAACTCTGTTGATGAAAAAAATTATCTTTGCTGCATTGCAGTATATGCTTAGAACGATGATTATATGTGTTTGGATACTAAAACATACGTTTTGTTACCACAATGCAGTCAACTACTTGAGTGCCCTTGCTATGCGTGCACTGGAAGGTTAATCTTTGAACTGTCGGGACGAATCTTCACAACTTAATATGGGCATCAGCAGGAAATAGTAGTTCCAGTAGCCGACCGGAAATATATTATGGATTGCCCTCCCTCGTTCAGAAACTCCCCTTTCTGGAGTGTGACTTAAGTCGCCATATCAAGGTGTTTTAGTAAGGTGTATCCATTGGTCAATCTTTTTCTATGTATATAAAAATGAATTTCTGTCTGTCTGACCTTTATAAACTTAGAAACTACTTAACCGATCGGGGGCCGGGGAAGGTTCTTAAGATGGTTCGAGACCCCTTCCCCTTTGGAAAGGGAGGCTCCCATACAAATGAAACACTAATTTCTGCATAACTCGAGAGCTATTTAGTGAATAAACCAATTTTAGGCGAAACGAAGTTCGTCGGATCTGCTAGTATTGAATAAATCAATCTTCCTATACCTCAGAACCTCATGAGTAATCCAGAAAACGTTTTCAGTACCAGACATCCTCTCCCAATCAGAGAATGAGTAACCACAACATCAAGTAGCGAGCTGTACCGAAGAAGACCATCGCACTGTACACGTGTACCATGTAGTGCGGATACAACAGTGTGATTGGATTCAGACTCAGTGTGATTGGATCTTCAAATAGAAAAGGATGCTTGATTCCACTGAGTATGTGTAGTGTATTCCTTCATAAATGGTTGTTGCAGACTCTACAAGAAATGAGCCTTGCATGCCAAACACCAGTTGTGGTCAGTAGATTTTGTGCGAGCGGATAGGGCTTTGTGGTGGATTGCCAGGCGAAAGAACATGACGAAGCGTTAGTTCTGAAGAAAGCAAACGGAACTAAAAGGAATCAGCTGAAGACATTTAACAGTGATAAATTCGACAATTAACGCTGTTTCTCGATGAGTTCCGAGTAGTGCGGTCAGTTGGTCCAACAAACAGCAGAAATTAATAGTGCACTGGCGGAATTTTTCACTAATACAAGGTGATTCTTTATCCTACCATGCAAGGGTGGTATGTTGAAAAGGATGGTCAGAACAGTAAAGAGTCGGAGATGGAGTCATTCTTAAAAGTTCGGTAATATTTAAGAGATGTCCATCTTCCTAACTTTAATAAACTTTAAAGCGAGCTTATAGTTCATTGAATTCAGTAATGTTAACCGATTTCACGATTGAATGGCCGCTAGTTGTTGTAAGAATTTCCATAATGAGATAATTGAACAAAAGGTTGAAAGTTTCCGACTAAATTGAAACAACGGAAAAGCCTTTTAATTAAAATAGCAGCTCAAGGTGCATCTACTTAACCGAAACAATAATGAATGGTAAATGCTCTCGGTTCGCGGTCACAGCGCCTAAGAGCATCACGTGCCAACATTCAGCAATTGAGTTGTTGAATTTTCCACCACTTAATTTAGGGGAAAAGTTTTCCTTTGATTTTATAGCCCATAAACGGGAAACAAATCTCCACGTATTTGCCGTACTTACCTACCAGCCAACGCATTTTCCGCGTAGAGCAGGGGATTTTCCCGCTTCGTTTCGTTTGTTCCTGGGTGTGCTCCGATTGCGTCTATCCTCCGGGCTCATCGCTGCGAATGAAATGGATTCGCCGAGAGATAGATGGATAATAGGCAGAGTCGTCGTCGTCGTCGACGGTCGCTAGGTCTTCACCGCTTGTGGACCAGTTTCAATGATTGAGGGCCCATAAATGGCAGGATTTACTTCTCTTTAACGTTCCGCTTTTCATGCTGTTCATCAACGAAAACTTGATGAGGGTACAACCGAGCATTCGTTGGTGCATAAAGAGGTGTCGCTTTTATGTTGACTGCGGTCAGGCTGTTGAGATGGGTTTTAGAATGGTGATTAACGCAAACGCAACTTGGAGGAAAGAGATTAAACGTGAAGCTTGAAGGAACGAAATCAATGTGTAAGATCTGAGGAAAAATGAAGCGTGGCAGTTTAATGTGAAAATACCGTTGACGATGGCGTTGATTATGTAGCTTTCTCGCATTCACTGCGAAGCTTAGGGTTATTTCATGATCAGATAAGTAAATATAAATGGACGTTTAGAAATGGAAGCATAATTTTGTGCTATCTATCGTTCATAAAGGGTACACCGTATTTCAGATCAATCTGAATAGAAAATTATCCAAAGGTTGGACTGATTTGTGGTAAGTTAATAAAACCCAATTTAAACATTTTCAGTAACATCAACGGTTTGTGTTTCAAACAGTTTCCTGGTTATT
Organism: Armigeres subalbatus; assembly: GCF_024139115.2. NCBI lineage: Eukaryota > Metazoa > Arthropoda > Insecta > Diptera > Culicidae > Armigeres > Armigeres subalbatus. The sequence continues at coordinate 186,307,286 of NC_085141.1, read as the reverse complement.
CAAAACCTTCTCAGCTTCGCAGTACATAACCATCAATTCCGTTCACCGCAGTATTTCAAGATTCTCTTATCATCACCGCAGGGGCTCTCCAAAACAATATAGCAGGGCAACTGCCATTCATGCTTCTGTTGAGGAGCATCCACAAGCAGCGTGGCATTTTGGATCCTTTTTCTACACCTCTTTTCTCCACATATCTTGATACCCCATTGTACTTGCCATACAAGATACATACATACACATGTAATGGCGGGCATAGAAACACTTTCAATTAATAACTGAGGAAATACCAATAGAATACTAAGTTGAAAAGCAGGCAAAATACTAGTTGTAATGTAGACTGTAGAGCCATAAAAAAAGAAGAAGAAAAAGACGCGTGTATCGTATACATTTATGTTTAATATTTAACCTTCCGGGACTCGCACCGTTGAATAAAGTACAACACATTGAGTAAAAATGAGATAACATTTTAGTCAGTTGACCAGCAAATTGGTAACCACCATGTATTCCTCAAAAAAATAGTTCTTCGTCAATTGAAAAGATAATAAAAGTGGCTCGATAGAAGGCTCGAGTAAATATAGCTAAATAAAAGGCTCAGGTGTACTGGGAAAAGTGACCAGTAATGAATTATTTATTTATTTGATTAACAATTCATCCTAAAGTAACGCGATTTTTTTCTATATCATTTCGGATAATAACCTTAGAGTTGATTCGCAGTTCTCACTCACCTATGACCGTAGGTACCGATATTCGAGTAAATTTACTCAGCTCCTACTCTGCTACGACCACAGTGGCCAACAGGCGGCCTTCCGGAAAATCTGGAACATCCGTAAAAATGGTAATTTTGTGAAGTTCGTCCTAGAGCAGCGCAATTTTTCTAAACCATTTCTGACGGTGATTTTGGATGAAATTCTCAGTCATTACTCTGATGAAATGATGATGTTGGAAAGTTTTCCTAGAGAAGCGCAAACCTTTTCTGACGGTGATCTTGAAGATATTTCAAAGTCTTAATCAGCTATGATTGCACGTGGCCACCAGGCGGCCCTCCGAGTAATTTAGAAAACCCGTAAAATGGTAATTTTGGATGGTTCATCCTAGAGTAGCGCAATTTTTTCTAAGACATTTTTGATGGTGGTCTTAGTGTTAATTCACAGTTCTTACTCTGCGACGGCCGCAGGTGGCTACCAGACGGCATTTCCGCAAATCTGGAACGTCCGTGAATGGTCGTTTTGTATAGTTCGTCCTAGACCAACGTTTTTCTTCTAAACCATTTCTGATAATGACCAGGAAGTTAGGCAATCCTCTTTACCATCAAATATTGTATAGAGTTTTCCTCCTTCGCCAAAGGTATAATAATAGCCCAAAAATATATGTACTACGCAAACAAATGAATAATAAATTCTATCATAATAATACCTTTGATGATAACAACCACATTAGAAATTCGAGAGATATTGGTCTTATTTGGTCAAAAAGAAGTTATTTCAGCTGAAAAACTTTGTTGGGATGTGATAGGAATGCAAAATACGGAATTCTAATTGGATGTAAGAAATAAGTTTTTCCTGCCTTTCCAATACTAACAGTTACTGTTAGACTAGTCAAGTTGAAGGTACAGGATTGAAATGGAAACGCTACGGAAATCCATTTCCTGTTCTAGCGATTGCTGCAATATGAGAAGTATACAAAAAGATACAAAGTAGGCGAATGGGAAATGGGCCTGAGATCGAACCCAAGGCAAACTGTGTATGAGGCAGAAACGTTTGTTACACTCTTCTGAACACATTGGTTTTCAAATCCCAAATAACTGTAAATGACGACACTTTTAAATATCCTGCGACATCTAACAAAACTGGTTGATCCATATATCACCACCCATCGGATGTAATCCAAACTAAACAGTTTTTCAGAATAATGGTTTTCATCCTCGAGCAGCTGTGAAGAAGACGGCCACTCTCTAATATCACAGATCCGGGGTTATATAATCAAACTGGTGGTCTCACATGTACTATCACTACTCTACGAATGAATTTTAAACTTCACAATATTTCAACATATTGGTTTCCAATACCCGAACAACTTAGTAGAAAACGGCAATTTTCTAAATCCCCCAAGATATCGAAGAACTGATATCTCATATGAAGTAGCACCTCTTTGCGGATGAATTTTAAATTATTCTATTTTTCAAAATATTGGTTTCCAGTCCTCGAACAATTTTGTTGAAGACGACAATTTTCTAAACTTCACAGATCCCGAAATATCGAACTAAACTGATCTCTCATATACACTAGCGTCGCCTTATGACTTAATTCTAAACTTAACGGTTTCTCAATATATTGGTTTCCAATGCTCGAACAACTTTATAGAAGATAGCAACTTTCCAAAACCAATAGATCCCAAAATATCGAACCAAACTGATCTCTCAAATACTGTAGTGCCATCTTGCGGATGAATTCTAAACAAATTAGCTTCTCAACATATTGATTTCCAATCCTCGAACAGCTTTGTCGAAGACGGCAACTTTCTAAATCCCACAGATCCCAAGATATCGAAGAACTGATCTCTCATATATGTACAGTAACGCCCCCTTGCGGATAAATTATAAATTATTCAGTTTCTCAACATATTGGTTCTCTGTACTCGAACAACGTTGTAGAAAACGGCAATTTACTAAATCCCGATGATCCCGAGATATCGAACTAAACTGATCTCTCATATACACGAGCGCTGCCTTACGGCTCAATTCTGAACTAAACAGTTTCTCAACATATGGGTTTCCAATGCTCGAACAACTTTATAGAAAATGGCAACTTTCCAAAACCAATAGATCCTGAGATATCAAACCAAACTGATCTCTCATATACAGTAGCGCCACATTGCGGATGAATTTCAAACTAATTAGCTTCCAAACATATTGGATTCCAATCCTCGAACAACTTTGTAGAAGACGGCAACTTTCTAATTCCCACAGATCCCGAGATATCTAACAAAACTAATAACTCATATACACTAGCGCCGTCTTACGGCTGAATTCTGAACTTAATAGTTTTTCAACATATTGGTTTCCAATCCTTGAACAACTTTGTAGAAGACGGAAATTTCCTAAATCCCATAGATCTCGAGATATCGAACCAAACGTATGTACACTAGCGCCGCACAAAAATGAATGATTTAGAATTCATTTTTTTTTTCTTGACTCATAGGGCCGCATGGGATTGTAGATGAATCTAGATTTTTTTCAGAGTTTTTAGAATTCTTATAAGAAACATTGCGCCATTCATTGTGAAGATGGACTATTTTCACCGGTGTTCCGTTGGTTCCGGATTTTCCGGAGGACCAGCAGAAGATCCATTGGACTTTAAAAATGTCATCAATAAGAGAATATATCCCCTTTACAGTCAATCCTCCATGAGCCGATGTTCTATGATTCGATATCGACTCATGGAAGCAAATTATTCCATATCAAAAAAATATTTTCTGGGTTACTGTGATCAAATATAGTATATTAACAATATAGCTCACCTAATGAATCTCCATACATTAGGCAACAGACAGCATAATCACACCATCTTGCGTCACAAAGGGTAACTAACGCCTGAAAACGATGGCCAAGGGGTGCTATAATTGCAAAATTTACACTTATTTTACAATGTTTAACTATTTGAATTACATTTTTTCAAATTTTATTTTCAAACTAAGGTATCAAAATGGGTTTAAAGGATAATTTCTAGCATATTATTTCGACATGTTAAACTGCATATTGCATTTTACTTTTAAACACCCCTCGGAAGGTCTCTTTATTACATTGCTTGCCCTTTGTGACACCGCGTCGCTACTGTGTTGTCCGTTGGAATCAGCCAAAGTGAACTATATTGTTAATATAGTATATTTGCTGTGATGGTCCCTCCAAAGAGCTTTCCAAAGATTTCTTATTCCGCATCTCGATATTTCCATGAGTCGATGGTCCCTTCAATATCGACTCATGGAGGTTTGACTGTATTATTTTCCCGAAAAAATCAGGTTGATATCATTTGAATTGGCTTCATTATAACGGATTTAAGGACTGTTGTACTTTTTACAACGCGCGAGTTCTCGTGTTATGAAAGTTGAAGCGAGTTGCGGAAGGTTAAGAATAGCGAAAGGCAAAAACGGTTCCGAGTCATAACAAGTCATGATAACAAATTTATCAAACTTGTAACCAAGTGCAAAGAAATAGAATCGGCTATGCAGCCATCACAGAAAAGTGATGATTTTTGGTTGTATATTATTGTTCCTCGAAAATTGAATTGTGTAAAATCATTGGCGTAAATAAGGCCCTCCCTAGAAAAATAATTATCCCCTCTTAGGATTTGAAAAGTTAGTTAGCAGTGATATCAGTTCTCAACAAATAGCATAATGAAATTTTTTTTCAACGTGTAGCATAATTAATTACTGAAAAAGACAAAAGAGTTAACCTGATGAAATGAGTGGAAGAAAAAAGGCCTTGGAAGTGAGTGGAAGAAAAAAGGTATCGTTGAGGGACCCTTGGGAATCTGTGGGGGATAGCATTCATAATCTATAGAGGGTTGATTTGCTTTGGATTTCCTCCGGAATCGTTCGAAGATTTGTTTCGGAATCGTTCGGAGATTTGCTTCGAAATTTCTTGACGATTTGTTTAAGAATCCTTCGACGATTTTCTTTGGCATCCCTTGCAGATTTAATTCGGAGCTTCTCGACATTTTGCCTCGGAATCACTCAATGATTTGCTTCCAAATCCCTCTGTCGATTTGCTTTGGAATCCCTCAACGAATTGCTTCGGAATAATTCGACGATTTGCTTCGGAATCATTCGACGATTTGCTTTGAAATCCCTGGATGAATTCCTTCAGAATCGCCGGAGGATTCTTTTCAGAATCTTTCGATGATTTGCTTCTACATACCTGGAAAATTATCTACGAAATCCCTGGAACATTCACATTAGAATTCCAGGAGCATTTCCGACAGAATTCCTGGAACATTCCCGTCGGATTCCCTTGAGGATTCCTGTCAACATCCCGGGAGGACTGGGAATCCCTGGAACATTCCCGTCGGATTTCATTCATAAGTCCCTTCGGTATGCTTGAATGATTCTCTTCGAAATCGCTGGAGATTCCCGTTGGAATCACTAAAATCAAATTGTAATCACTACAGGATTCTCATCGGAAGCATTGGAGGATTTCCGTCGTAGTCCCTGGAGGAATGATACTTTTTTTTTCATTTGAGATAGAATATATATGAAATATGCAAAAATACCCATTGTCTACGTTGTCAATTTGAGACGTTGTAGTAATTATCGGCTGGTAAACAAGCACTTCGATACAGTGGGCTACAACAGATAGCACGTGCTTGAGAAAAGAGAATATGGATGAGTGTGCTTGATCCGCATTTGCCTTAGGTCATTGCACCGTATTTATCACATTACCACTAAGATAACTTAATGAGGTGGTAAAAAGTTCGAGAGTTTTTTAAAAGAAGCTCAAAATAGAGAAAATAGATGATGGGGCTATTTCCCCTCCTAGGCATCGGGACTAGTTACCGACTAGGATTGCCTAGTAAATGTTCATCCTACGTAGTTACCTACAGGTACTTTTTTTAAGTTGACTACCATACAACTAGTCATAGCATCGATTGTGTACGATTATTACAAACATTATTACATTGCACATCTTTACACTAAAATTGTATGCTTTTCAGAGAGTTTATGTCGTCAATTTCAATCGGAAATGAGAAATGGAGATCACGTCTTCCCAGTCTCTCCTAACAAGGAAAAATCGGTCTACTCAAATTTTTAGAACTTGGCTCATGTGCTAATAGATTTAATACGTATCGGCCAGACGTTAGAGTTGCCTTTTGAGGTATATATTTTCAATCCCCAATGTTGGTCTCGCACTTCGTCCGAACTTCCCGTATAATTGAACCGAGAACGTTTAATCATCCACACCTTTCTGGCGTTCTTGGTTATCACTCGTGAGCCTATTTTCTCAGAACGGAGAATAGAAACGGAATATATCAAAATTTGGAACAGCTTTAGAAATTAAAGCGTACTTTACAAAATAAAATAAAAACCATAAGATGATGTACTGTTAGAACTATTTTCAATTTTATTTCAATCAATATTCGCTAGCACGTAGATGCTGTTCTTATTTAGGATGCGAGACTCCATGTGACGATGAGCTTACCACAAGTATTAAACTCTAATCCTCCTCTTATAATCCGGGATAAGTACCACTGTTCCACACGACTCACGTGTTAAATGACAAAATTTTACTTCATGAGTTGATTTCATATATGACACTTGTATACAATTCCACCATCAGTTCATTTTGGATAAAATGTGAAGTAGAAAGCTCGTAAAGCCTGTCCACGTTAGATTTCGGACAGTTCAATAATGCTCAATCGATTTGTCGCCATTTCATCAATTTAGACGTGAGCTAAAACATGCTGAAAGCAGCACATAAACCGGAAAGATTTAGCTGTCATGTAAATGGATTGTCTCCGTAGTTTGTAAAAATGTTAAAAAATCGCGTTGGCAGATGGGTGTCCGAAATATAACGTGGACAGGCTTTATAATGTCTAGGTGGTACTAAATGTGAACTTTATGACACAAAACGTTCTTACCGAACTGATTCTGAATTCGAAAGTTCCCAAAAAGCTCGCATGGAGCTTGATTCTGAACTTTAAAGTTTATAAAAAGTGCATGTGAACCTTATTGTCAGCTTTCACCAGTTTGCCGTTTTACTTTGTTTAAATTTTTGTAACATTGCACCTATGCTCAAGTTCGTAAAAAGTATTATTCAGAACTTTTTGAGTGAAAAAAGCACATCAAAAATTATTTTGTAAGCTTTTGTGCTGACAACAAGTTTGGTTCTTAGCTATCGTGGAGCTTGATATTAGAAGTTAGGACCAAGTTCCAAAGCAGCGTGCTGTGAACTTTATCTTCTCTATATAATAAAAATAAATTGTGATTTCCTTCCTGACGATTTAACTCGCGAGCGGGTTAACCGATTTGCAAGATTTTTTCCCTAATCGATTCGTTTTGGGAACCGCAAGGTTTGTATATACAAAAAGTTGGTGAATATGTCGGGGAAATGTAAAAAAATCATTAGAATACTATTTTGGGTCAGCTGTTGAGGAAAACGAAACAAACGCACGGAAATTGATCTAGAGTGCGGTGCTGCAAATAGTTCATTGTGACATTTTCAACACCCGGGCAAAGCTGGGTTTCTTGATGATTAGAAGTTCGGTTAATACTGGTTAGAACCGAACCTTTTGTTAGAGGTTCGGAACAATAATTTTAATAGCATGACGTGAACTTTGAAGTTCAGATGCAGAGGAATAAGCAACTTTTCTTGAACTTTCAAGTTGAGAGTTAAGTTTGGTTATTAACAATGGAGATATGAACATTGTTTGAAGCCTTTAGTGGAATGTATTTACTTGTCGTAAGACGAGTTTGTACTATTCCATTTATTTCCACTACTTTATTGTACCTTTGACAGATACGCATTTCTACCTCAACAGTAAGGCCGTCTTCAGTGTCGTCTCATAACATCACTCATATAATCTGTTGTAGTACATTTATGAACGAATATTACCATTACAATTCATAATTAGTTGTCCATCATTGAGCTCCATTGGAATAAAAATAGCAAAATTTATTCATATTCACTCAAATTTAACGATTTGCTATTCTTCCACCACACCCGTAAGATTGTAGTTCAATCCATTAAGAGAAAACAAACAACCATGCGTTCACCATCATTTAACATGCAATTAATTCATTTTAGACCACCATTCGGGCGCTTTGCCCCAGGCCTATTTTTAATACATTTTTTAAATTCCTGAAAACCTTATTGTTTTGAATAGAAGATCATTGTGAAATGTAGCTGGGTTTGTAAATTTTGCACCTATACGTTGAAATGGTTGGGTCACAGAGAAACAGACGTCTCACTTAGAACAAAATGCAATCAAAATCATCGTCACGGAAGCATTATCGCCCAGTGCTAAATGCAGTGTGTGTGGTCAAACGGCAATCAGATGGCGGTAGTGTGCAAACGTCAAACACAAGCAAATCCGATGGAAGCGCCATCGGTGGCCGATTGACCACCTACAAAAATTTGAATCCACCGTTAAAAAGGTGAACGATGGAACATGTGTTGAGTGAGACGTCTGTTTCTCTGTGGTTGGGTATTTTTGTATATATGGGCGAAAACATCGAAAAAGCTTAAGGGGTGCATTTTGCACCGTTCTCCCCTCTCAGCAGAAGTTGTGAGCGTAAATAGTGGTGGAACGGCCACACATTACGAACGATCTGAGATGAAATCTGCAATCAAGCTCTGGACTTAACCGCCTCTGTTCGGACTTCGGAGAAACAGCAGTGCTTGCGACGGCAAGAGGCAGAAGAGGAGTAGGAGAGAGAGAGATCAACTGCCAGAGAAAAGTAGGCTAAACAAACCCCAACAAAAGCCAAAATAGTGGCAGCAACATTGGAGGAAGAGCGGCATAATAACATATTTTGGGTGCTATGGCCACACATTGCTTATTTAGTCTGGATGAGTGTGCAAATAGTTTGATGGATATGACTTCAAACTTACTCATACAGAAGGTTCAGCTATCGTATCATGGTTTGTCAAGGTGTGCAATGTGTTTTGATAACATGGCAACCAATATTGTTTTCTGTACCTGTACTTGATTTTTTTTAGCAAGAACGATCATGTGAAGTACCGTTTTGTTACATATTCCGAACCCTTGAGCACATTTTTCACTTAATAATAAATTGACCTTTCCGGTAAAAAAAATATTCGCTCAATCGATTCCTTGGCTTATTTAAGGTCAACCTTCCCAAAGAACCCATATTTTTTTGACGCCTCCAAGTATTTTTAAAATTTAAAACAAAAATAAAAAGGTGCTGTTTTTTTTCCGAACACCCATAGTATACATTTCGAACACTTTGATTGAAATTCCGAACACAGTGAGCATGTCGGCAAAAAGAAGCGACAGAATTGGTGCTTTATTTCATTGTTTCGCGATGAGTTAAATATATGTTCAGTGAGATGGAAAACGGAATAGTTCCCCTAATTAGTCATTAAAAAATCGTACCGACTTTCTGTCACATTCGTAACGGTTACTGATTGGATAAAAATGGCGATCGATTACTTCGATTGGCGGTGGCATACTTTCCGCAGAGTAGCTTTTTGTTGATTGGGCCGTGTTGCTGGTTTAATTTTTTTTTTAAAAGTACATTGTACACGGTACACGGTGTCCTAATGGATCTGACTAGAGTCCTTGATAAGAACGCGGATAGAAAATGTAACTCTGCCAACACTGCAGTCAATCTTCTTTATTAAAAAACAGCACATGAAACGGAAGATTTTTTTATCCAGGTAAAATTTTACATACCGCTATTTAATGTTTTACATCACATGGCAAAAGAATCCAATGAACAAAGCAAATGTATTTCATAATCTATGATTGATTTGCATATATTATTGATAACAAATGTAAAATGTATTCAAAACTTGTTCATTCATAAATGGCTGCTTGACAGGTCTCTTGCTCGATTGGCTGCTGTTTTTTTTGACGGTTCGATTGGCGGCACATACCAATCCGCGTTTCTCTTATCAAGGCCTCTAGATCTGACGAATGGTACTATGATTATAAATGTTTGGTGCAATATTCACCAGCGTTTTACAATTTTTATTTTAGGTTCGAAAAGGTTCGTCATATTAGCCAACTTAGGGCCGATTCCCACGTTGCATTTTTTTTCAATGCTGCGTGCAGGTGGCGTTGAAAAAAAACGCAGGTATGCATCGCTGCGGCGAAGGGGCCCTCCTTAGCCGTACGGTAAGACGCGCGGCTACAAAGCAATACCATGCTGAGGGTGGCTGGGTTTGATTCCCGGTGCCGGTCTAGGCAATTTTCGAACCTTTTTTTAACCTCGCGGTTAATAACTGTGGAAGTGATGAATGAACACTAAGCTACGAGGCGGCTCTGTCCCAGTGTGGGAATGAAATTCCAATAAGAAGAAGGAGAAGCGTCGGTGCGACGACGCTGCGTTACCGCTTTTTCCCAATGCACACCTGCGTCCTTTTAACGCCGTGTGCACGCAGCGTTGAAAATACGCTACGTGGGCATCGACCCTTAGAATGCAAAAAGGCTATCAGCGTTAAGTGATCCTGGGTCATAAAGCCGAATGGTCTCTAGGCCGTATAAGAAGTGAGAAGTAAGAAATGAGGAGTGACAAGTTGCAAAGAAAGGAAAGGAATAAGAAGTAAGGAAGGAGAATAATAAAGAAGGAATAAGAAAAAGTATAGAAGGAAAAAGGGGATAAGGGAGAAGGAAGAAGGAAGCATGAAAAACCGAAAAGGGAAGAAGGAAGAAAGAAGGGACAAGAGGAAGCAGAAAGAAAACAGAACGAAGAAGTAAGAAGGTAGAAGAATAAAATAAGGAAGAGAAATGAAGAATAGAGTGGCTCAAAAAACACTTTTTCAAATTTGTTGATGGGCCGCCTTCTTGTTCGGTTCTATTTGATGCCCTGATGCTGTGGACAAAATTTCAGCCAAATCGGTCAACGATTGGGTGGTGCTAAACTCGTTGGAAGTTTATATGGAAAAATGTATGCAAAAACATCTAAAAACAGTGATTTGCAGTTGGACGGCACAATTTTCGATCAAGAACAATGATACTCATTCAGTTCTTGTAAAATTTAATACAGAATGGTATGCTGAAAACCACGAAAAGATTAGAGTTTATTAGGCAAAGATATTAGCATTTTACTGGAGTGTTGTAGGGGTGAATTTATTTCTTTTCAAAGGTAAAAGAAACGAAATTTGCTCAAACCCCACTTCAGAGAAATGCTAATAACTTAGCCGGGCAAACTCTTATCTTCTCATGATTTTCTGCATAACATTCTGTATTAAATTCTTTAGATCTGAATGAGTATTATAGCTCTTCTTCGTAAGTTGTGCCGTCCAACTGCAATTCACTGTTTTTGAATGTTTCTGCGTACATTTTTGCATATAAACTTCCAACGAGTTTAGCACCGCCCAAACGTAGACCGATTTGGCTGAAATTTTGTCCAGAGCATCAAGGCATCAAATAGAACCGAATAAGAGAGCGGCCCATCAAAAAAATTGTAAAAAGTTTTTCCCATACTAATTTGAGCCACCCTAACGAAGAAGGAAAAAAAGGCAGAAGGAAAAAAGAAGACGAAAGAAAGAAGAAGGAAAAAGAGTGAATTGAAAAAAGAGACAAGAAGAAAAAAGGAAAATTGAAGATGGTAGATGAGAACTGATTTCTCACTTCTCATCTTTCACTTTTCACTTCACTCTTTTAACTTCTTACTTATCATTCGGCCTTATAACTATTTGGTGTCATGGCCATTCAGTTTTATAACCTGTCGGCCTAATGACCATTTGGCCGAATGGCCTGACACCGAATTGAGTGGTCACATGCTATGCTCTAGCTTTCTTGATCCGTGTCTCTATGCCAATCTTTGTCCGACGCTACCTGGTTCTTATAATATCGAAAATTAACATTTTTAAATAATATAACCTAAAGCAAATAAGTAAGGTAGGCATTTTCGTGTTTTTATCATAGTCTTGAAAACCAATAAAAGAGACACTTTTTTGCCAAGCTCATCCGTACCAAATCGTTAGCTCAGGACTCTCAGGAGAACCGTTCTGCTATAATGGAGTTCTAGTAAATGAACGTTCACTTGTCATAAGACGAGTTTGTACAATCCCATTGAATTCCACCACTTAATTGTATCTTGATAGATACGTATTTCGACCTCAACAGTAAGGCCGTCTTCAGTGTCTCGTACTTGACTCGACAATTAAGTGGTGGAATTCAATGGGATTGTACAAACTCGTCTTATGACAAGTGAAGACATTCCACTAAAAAGCTCAAAATAATTTTCTTAACAAAATGAACGTTGCTTTCGTTGGTTTTAGCCCCTACGACGGCCGTGTCTCTGCATATGTTTATTCTGCCGGTTATCTGATACGCATTTAATAACTTCTTCGGCCACTACAAGTGCAGTATGACCCTTCCGACTACAACATGCTGACTGGCGGACACCATAGAGGCAGGTTATCTTGTCAGAGTTCAAATACGTTCAACAAAAGTAATCAGTAGAATCACATTAGATAATGCTTTCTTCCAGACATCATTATCATCTCTAGCGTAGATTTTTGTACCAATATCACGTCGCCTATCATATTGTTCTTCCAAAGACGACCTGTGAAATCGGCAAAAGTTGTTTCCAAGAGAAGCAACAATGAATTCAACAGTGGGTCCTCGTGCGATTCGCTTCTCCTGTATGCCATGCTCATTTATGGCACTTTATAGAATTCAATGATATCGATAATAGAAAATTTCTCCCAAAAAAGTGAAATCGAATACGATGGCCCTTACACAAACGCTTGAGCCAAGTGTTAAGTGAAACACTATCGAATATTTCCCTCGTCCTTCGCAAGACACATATTGCTATATTGCTATTCTTCCCAGGAAAATTTCCTTCTCTATCGGAATCTTCCATATTAGACAGCCTCACATAGCTATGTAACAGCAAAGAAAGTCTTGTGCGAAGAAATTCAACCCAGAGCAGACGGCTGGCATCGTTACCGAAAAAATCTCCGAGGCATGCGGAGGAATGGCAATAACAGTTTTATGGTTTATTGCAGTTCTTGCGGGTTCAAAATTTACATATCTTAAGCATAACTTTTATAAGTTTATGTTATCTTTCAATTTTATTGCGTTAGCGGAAGCGGACGGCACTGAGACGTACTCCAAAGGAGCGATGGATATTCTATGCCAAGAATCTACGCCCTTTTCTTGTTTGCTTTTGTTTCTGCTTGTGCACCGTTTTCCTCGACTTTGAAATCATCCAAGTGCGGAAAACGCATCTCATACACATACAATGAACTCGACTCCCATGCAACCTGATAGCTGCTCCGATATAACACACTCGAATATGTGCTTGTTTTCCAGAGATTTTCCAGCAGCGTTTTTCCTGTTTCCTTCCCTCTCACCATGTCGCTTGCCTTCGGCCAAGGTAAGTGGAATCCCGGTGCACATTGCATCTCCAATGTACTTTGATTGCAAGCTTGAATTTGTGGCATTTATCCTGATTACAGAAAGTTATCTTTACCCTCTCCGATGGTGATTGTTTGTACGTTGGGTAGAAATAGTACAATTTTCGTTATGGTTGAATGCGGCTTCCCATTCTTACCGGGAGGAAGTCGTTCCGAACATCTTGTATCCCGTTTTGATTCGGCATCTGTCGCAGCCTGCTTGGAGCGCAAAGAGCAAGCATGGTTTCGGTAAATACTTCGTTAACGAGAAGTATAACACATCTTTACATGGCATCGTTCAATAAAACCACCAGCTTTGGTTCGATGTTCTATCGTTCGGTTTACCTACTCTTGACAATTGGGATTGGGTAATTGCAGTTAGCAAATTGTAAAGAAGGAGGGAATCTCCATCGCTTCCAATAATAGACCATTGATTTCCGTGGCAAAGCAAATCAGCTTCAGATCTGAGGAAAACATTTTCAACTAGCGTAAGAGTGTCTATCGAATCATTAGTTGGTTGGAACTATTCACTTTCAACGGAACCCTGAAATTTGAATCTGAGGTATGTAATGTCTGTTACTGAATATTTGTTATCTGATACTTGGAGCAGCCAGTGGAAGTTGTGGGCAGGGCCGGATTTAGCCGGAAGGGGGCCCCGGGGCCGACAACTTGTGGGGGGGCCAAAATGTACAAAAAAGGGTGGTTTTGGTATATAAGATTTGTGGGGCCACTTACGCATTATCGTACAATTTCTAAATTTCTGAGCGAATATTTATATACGCCACGTTTACGGAAACGGCAATATCTCAAATGTTAGCCATCCGATCTGTGATATAATTATATCATTCAACTCAGTGAAAGCTCTAGTTTATGTATAAAAATATAACAAGGGAATATTTCTCCCATGTAAATAATGTAGGCGCATAAAAACTACCATTTTTGACATGCTCTTAAATAATCCGGAATTTCTCCTGCGGTCAAAACATGATTTCAACCAGTTTTTCAAAACTAGGTAAATTTCCTGCCGAAATATTCTAAAACCGAAGGAATCGGTTGATATTTCCCAGAGTAATGGTCAATTAAATTTTGAATGCCCTATCATTTTGGTCAGCTCCCGCAAAAATGAAATTGAATTATTTTGGACTAATTTTAAATGATCAAAATGTGTAACATATTTGAATATTTTTTCATTTTTTTTTCATAACAGGCTTTGATATAACCAATAAGATAAACTTCGACACACCTGCATTGAACAATGCAATATATTGATAGCCACTCGATAGCCCAATTTACCCCCACCACCCTAATGTTAAGAGGTGTTGGAAAAATGAGTTGAATCGAAAGGAGACTCGATAATCTGTGTAGACAATCTATTTGTACTTACGACATAGGACTTAGACATAGTACTTACGTCTCTCTTTACTATACCGGGTATCTTTTCAAAATTTGGTTTGGTTTTTTCCTCACTTACCCAAACAATTTATTTCAAATTATTTGTTTTGATTTATTCATTACTTTAATTACTTATACTGTTTGTAATCGCATATCTGTCCCATATGAATAGGAATTTATTGTGTCAATAGCAATGAAATTTATTACATTTAAGTACCTACATTCTACACATTTTATAAAGATTTAAAAAATTGTTAGTTTTGCTAAATACTTGGCTTATAGCCTGAAATTAGGCAATAAACTGATGATTTCCCTTGATAATCACCTGGGTGCCGACAGCCGTAATAAGTAACCCTTTTGAAAAATGAAAATAATAGTTAAATTGTGACCGCTACGGTGGCATTCAATATTCAATCACAAAATAGAGTAATTTTGCTTTGTAAATACGTAATGCGCTCACCATTTTGATCATTTTACTTCGGTTTACATTTATTATTATTTATTCTGACTAAGGGCGAAGTGGCCTGTGCGGTATATAAGAGTCTTCACCATTCGGCTCGGTCCATGGCTACACGTCGCCAACCACGCAGTCTACGGAGGGTCCGCAAGTCATCTTCCACCTAATCGATCCACCTTGCCCGCTGTGCACCTCACCTTCTTGTTCCCGTCGGATCGTTGTCGAAAACAAATTTCACCGGATCACTGTCCGACATTCTGACTACGCGCCCGGCCCACCGCAGTCTTCCGATTTTCGCGGTGTGAACGATGGATGGTTCTCCCAACAGCCCATGCAACTCGTGGTTCATTCGCCTCCTCCACGTACCGTCCGCCATCTGCACTCCACCATAGATAGTACGCAGCACTTTCCTTTCGAAAACTCCAAGTGCGCTTTAGTCCTCCACGAGCATCGTCCAGGTCTTGTGTCCGTAGAGGACTACCGGTCTAATGAACGTTTTGTAGATTGTCAGTTTGGTATGATGGCGAACTCTATTCGAGCGTCTTGCGGAGTCCAAAGTACGTACGGTTTCCAACCACTATGCATCTCCGAATTTCTCTGCTGATATCATTTTCGGCAGTCACCAGTGAGCCCAAGTACACAAATTTTTCAACCACCTCAATTTCGTCATCACCAATGCAATCTCGCGGTGGGTGGCTCACATTGTCTTCTCTTGAACCTCTTCCTATCATGTACTTTGTCTTCGACGTGTTGATGACTAGTCCGATCCGCTTAGCTTCCCTTTTCAGTCTGATGTAGGCTTCCTCCATCTTCTTAAAGTTACGTACCATAATATCTATGTCTTCGGCGAAGCCAAATAGCTGGACGGACTTATTGAATATTGTACAACTCGTGTTAATCCCTACTCTTCGTATTACCCCTTCCAAAGCGATGTTGAATAGCAGACACGAAAGACCAATACCTTGCCCTCTGCGGGTTTCGAAAGGACTCGAGAATGCCACTGAAACTAGAACTACGCACATCACCCGATCCATCGTCGCTTTGATCAACCGTGTCAGTTTATCCGGAAATCCGTGCATTAGCTGCCATAGCTGATCCCGATCGATTGTATCATATGCGGCTTTGAAGTCGATGAATAGATGATGTGTGGGCACGTTGTATTCACGGCATTTCTGCAATACTTGGCGAATGGCGAACATCTGGTCCGTGGTGGAGCGTTCGGTCATAAAACTCGCCTGATACTGCTCTACGAACTCCCTTGCAATTGGTGCTAGTAGACGGCCTAAAATTTTTGGAAAGTACCTTGTATACGGCGTTCAGCAATGTGATTGCGCGGTAGTTGCTACAATCCAGCTTATCGCCCTTTTTGCAGATGGAACACACGACACTACCCACTCCTGCGGCAAAACTTCCTCCTCCCAGATCTTGATAATGACCCAGTGCAGCGCACTAGCCAGTGCCTCCGAATCGTGTTTAAATAGCTCTCCTGGTAGTTGGTCAACCCAGGGGCTTTGTTGTTCTTCAGCCGGCCAATCTCCTCCTGGATTTCCTGGAGATCCGGAGGCGGTAAAATTATGTCCTGCTCGCGTTCTTCCAGGTCCATCACCATACCGCCATCTTCGTCTGCCACATCGCCATTCAGGTGTTCTTCGTAGTGCTGCCGCCACCTTTGGTTCACCTCATGCTCGTTCGTAAAAAGGTTTCCGTTTATGCCCTTACACATATCAGGCTATGGCACGGGCCCTTACGTGAACAGTTCAACTTCTCATAGAACTTTCGTGTGTTATTAGCGCGGTACAGTTACTCCGTATCTTCACGGTCTCGATCTTCCTGCTTTCCTCCTCCGGAAAATCGAGTTTTGTCTGTTCCGCGCCCGTTTATATCGTTTTTCGTTCGCTCTCGTGCGGTGTTGCAGCAATCTCGCCCATGCTGCATTCTTTCCTTCCACTAACTGCTCACATTCGCCGTCATACCAGTCGTTTCTCGGATCCGGGGGCACCGTGCCAAGTGCAGCGGTTGCGGTGCTACCAATGGCGGATCGAATTTTTCTCCAGCCATCTTCAAGAGACGCTGCGCCTAGCTGCTCTTCCGTTGGGAGAGCCACTTCCAGCTGCTACGCGTATCCTTGGGCTAGTCTACCGTCTTGTAGCCACCCAATGTTAAGCCGCGGCGTTCGACTTCGACGCGTGTTGTACACCGTCGAGAGTTTTGAGCGCAGGCATACTGCAACGAGGTAGTGGTCGGATTCAATATTCGCACTGCGGTAAGTGCGGACGTTCGTGATATCGGAGAAGAATTTACCGTCGATTAGAACGTGGTCGATTTGGTTTTCCGTTTCTTGATTAGGTGGTCTCCATGTGGCCCTGTGGATATTTTTGCGGGGAAAGAAGGTGCTTCGGACTACCATTCCGCGGGAGGCTGCGAAGTTTATGCATCGTTGGCCGTTATCATTTGATACGGTGTTCAGACTATCCGGTCCGATGACCGGTCTATACATTTTCTCCCTTCCTACCTGAGCGTTCATGTCGCCGATCACGATTTTGACGTCCCGCAGTGGGCATCCATCGTATGTCTGCTCCAGCTGTGCATAGAACGCTTCTTTCTCGTCGACGAGTCTCCCTTCGTGTGGGCAGTGCACGTTGATGATGCTATAGTTGATGAAACGGCCTTTTATCCTCAGCTTGCACATCCTTGCGTTGATTGGCTGCCACCCAAACACACATTGGCGCATCTTCCCAGCACTATGAAGCCGTCTCCCAGCTCATTGGTGGTGCCACAACTTTGGTAGAAGGTGGCCACTCGATGCCCGCTTTTCCATACTTTCTGTTCTGTCCAGCAAATCTCCTGCAGCGCCACGACTTCGAAGTTGCGGGAATGTAATTCATCGTATATCATCCTATCGCATCCTGTGAAACCTAGCGAATTGCAGTTCCATGTTCCAAGCTTCCAATCGTGATCCTTTATTCGTCGCCAAGGTCTTTGCCGATTATATCGAGTCGTATTATCTCTTATATTTCTCGTAATTATTGGTTTCCCAGGCGGCTTATTGGGCCTGCGCAAACCTTCCGTCTCGTCGGAGGGCCGTCGTGTCAGGTCTGTTTTGTGTCCCACCTGACACCAGGACTTGGGCTTGTGCGCTTTGAGCGCTACACGGTCGCTTTGGTGGGGCCTATTTGTGGATACATGCAGCTTTTTATAGGAATTTAACAGGGCCCACTGTCAAACCCCATCACGTCCTAGGCAAGCTCCACAACTCGCAGATGGCCTGGAAAGGGATCGTCAAGCCCTTGGACATAATCCCTTCTGCCCGGTTTATAACACTAACCAAATGACAAAAAACATTGGAGTGGGCTTTTACTTGACAAAAAAGTGTTTTCTCTGTAAAACGAAACATAAGATTCTATATGCTTCGGAAATGGGCACAACAAGCTCGTGCTTACATAGCACACGTATAGAAAATGTCAAACTGACCACATCTGTTTTCTGTCAAAAGTTACGACGGGGTGCCGACAACCGACCAGTGCCGACCACCTTCCTCTATTATTGAAATAGGCTGTACAGGTATATGATTAACTGTGTTTGAATGTTATTGAAATGGGTGCATGGCGCTGATAATGTTAAATATTTGAGTTTAGTTAAATATTTGGAGTTTGAAATTCGAAATATTGGTTATGCATGACAAACTATTTTCGCTTGGTCGATCAAGGTAAAGGTGGAGCCAACAAGCAGTTTACGATGGACTTATTCATTAAAGGGGCTGTTCTAATATAATGACAAAATAATGGCTGCTTGAATTTTATCTTGACCGGTCGTCAGGGAAGCGTCGTCTCTAGAAATCAAAAATCGATTGAAAATTGCAATAATAATGTTTGTGCTGATATCGTCGTTTTTTTTTCAATGTAGATTATGTTAGAGATTCTTTTGCATCTTTTATAGTATAATTAATGTGACCAGCAGCGTCCTGTGAAACGCGGGACGCCCATCTGGATTGCGTCACTGGCTTGAAAGTGGATTCTCCAAAAGTGCATTTTGCATAGCCCAAAAAAATTAGAAAAATATTTTAAAGCCTGTATGAATTGTAATAAATTTGTAAAATGAAGTTGAAAAATGCAGCGTCTGGTGCAGCGTCAACGTCTGGTCACATTAAGTATAATCAATAGTCACGCCCTACGTCCATTACACGATTATGTCACAGACTTTACCCAATGTTAGTTTTTTTGCATTCGTTTATTATACTTATTGTAAAATTTCGTGTCGAACGCAACTTGTTATGAGCAAATTAGATAAGAATAAGTGCCAAAATAGTAGTTTGTGCAGCTAGTTGCAATTAGATGATTTTTTCAGCACGAGTTGTACGTACTACATACTCCTTCTTGTGAATAAATCATGTAATTGCAGAGAACTATCAGATCAGACTGCCATATTGCATAGCTCTACTAGCCATGAAGCGATAGATGAACATGCATTTGGAAAATTTTGATGTCATGTCCATCGAACTATTTCATTTATTAAATAACGCATAAAATACACGATATGAACACTTACTCAATCTGATTCAGCAAAACTAGACCTGTGCGCCGGTCATATCATCGGCGGCGGCGGCGTCACGGCGGCGCGCCGTTGACTTTTATCGGCGGCGGCGGCGTGAACCGGTGTGGATGAAAAAATCAATGGCTGAAAAAATCAATTTTACCGCGGATTTTTGGATTAACGCGGTTTTGATTCACACGGTAGCAATTGCCCGTATAAAAACCGACTTCAGTGGATTAAAATTGCAATATTTTGAGTTTGCCGATCATCAAACAGCAAATTCAAAATAGTCATTTGCCGGCGATGCTAATCAATACCTGATTTCAAAATGTTATTTGAATTACCACTATTTTGTTATTATTTGATTTTGATTAATCAAATTTTAACATTAAATCCTGCTTCCCTTTTTCGTGACCCCTAAGTGTTAAGAATTAGATTTCGGTGTCATAAAACTAATTTGTTAATAACTTTTTTCAAAAGTTATTTCCAATTCAGAATTTCGATACACTTCAGTCGTTTTGATCTCAAAATATCAAAATTTCAGAAAATATTTTTTAATATTTTTCCTGAAATTTGGTTAAATATGCCAACAAAGTTCTTGGTGGAGTTTCTTCAAGAATTTCTGGAGGAAACTTTTTTTTAATTCCTACAGGCATTTCTCAGGAAATTTCATTTTGAATTCCTTCGTAAAATCCTATGACAATTTTTGCATAATACATTCAGGTTCTCTTTTTGAAATTCCTTTAGTAAAACATTCAATATTCCTACAGGAAGTCATTCGGAAATTTATTAAAGAATGAACTATTTTTCGAAGGAATTCCTAAAAGAACTTTCTAAAGGACTTTCCGAAAGAATTCCTGAAGTAGTACTGGAAAGTGTAGAAGGGACCTTTTAAGAAAGTTTTGAGGAAATACCCACAGACATTTTCAAAGGAATTCCTAACAGTATTTCCAAAATGCATCAGCGGCTGCTTCCGCATCTTCCTCGATTGCACACCCCAGATCCAACGTCCTCTTCCAGGTTCTCTACAAGTTCTTTTGCTGGTCTCCCTTCTTGCATGCGCACCATATGTCCAACCCACTGTAATCTGCCTTATTTTATCAACCTGCCTATGTCTGCATTTTCGTATACTTGGTTTAACTCGTGATTCATTCATTCGTCTGCGCCATTTACCATTTTCCACCACGCTGCCAAGTATTGAGCGCAGTATTTTCAACTCAAACACTTCGAGAATTCGATAATCTGCATCTTTTAACGTCCATGATTCATGGCCGTACAGGACGACTGGACGAATCAACGATGTGTACAGAGCTAGTTTTGTCAGTGCCTGTAGGTAGCTTCGTAAAGTTACAAAATAATTTACCGGAGGAGAAATTCTCTATAGATTGCTTAACGTAGTTTTGGAAGTATTCCTATGTGCCTTCAGGGACTTCTTCGGATATATCCTTCAAGAACTTGTTCAGGAGTTCTTCAGGAAATTTCGTCCTAGAATTTTGCAAGGAATTCTAAAAGAGTTCTTAGAAGAATTTTTTAAGGAATTTTCGGGAAAATACTTCAACGATTTTTCCAAGGTTTTCTTAAACAAATTTCTGAAGGAGCTTTTTTGAACTAATTCCTGAGAGAAATTCCAAAATATAGCTGAGAGAATTTTATTAGCAATCTCTTCATAAATTCCTTTGAGAATTCATCTGGAAATTCCTTCAAAAAATCCTTTAGAAATTCCTTTATGGATTCCTATGGAATTTTTTTTCTAGGAATTCTTCTTCGAAGTCGTTACGAAATACCTTCGAAATCTCTTAAAGTAGTTCAAACAGGAATTATTTTCGAAAATTCATTCAGGCTCTCTTTTGAAAACGCCTTAGGAAATACATTTAGAAATTCCTGCACAAAACCCTCCAGGAATTTCTTCAAAAACTTTTTTAAAAATTCATTTAGCTCATTCAGAGCTTCTAAAAAAAATTTCCTTGAATAATCTAAAAAAAAACTAACAGTGGGTAATGTATGTGACATAACCGCTAAGTGGACGTAGGACTTGACTTGACCATGCCTTTAAGATACATAATATCAAGATAAAATTTTCAAAACGACTTATCTGCTTTTGTAAACAAAGATTCAATCGACGATTTGACGAATCTGATAGCTCTCCCACGCAATTCGCAAACCAACATCATCAATAGGTAGGTGAAGGATTCCGCAACCTGTTGATGGTGTTGGTTTGCGTGGGAGAGCTGTCAGATTCGTCAAATCGTCGATTGAATCTTTGTTTACAAAAGCAGATAAGTCGTTTTGAAAATTTTGGCTTGATATGTCCAAATTTCTTACATCAACTATTTTGGATAAATAATCGGCGTTGCATACCATTCCTTGGCAAAATCTTCTCATCAAACCGACACAGAAATCAAATCTACCTCGAACAAGAATCATCAAAAACAATTCAGGAAGTATCTGTCCGGTCACGGAATATTAGCCTCGACAGTGGCAACCTTCCCACTGAAGGACTGCCTGAAATAAGCCACAAGTTGGCCCAGCAGGGGATGTAGGGCCTCATAATCCGCAGGGGATGTAGGGCCAAAGCGTCATCATCATCAACGCGTTCGAGAAGGGCTTCTTCTTTTTTAAGCTTGTTGCTCGCTGCTGGCGTCTATTTCCTAACGGGACTTTTTGCTTGATACAGGCCAATAAGCCGGGCAAGCGAGCTTAGAATTGCAGTTCAAGTGAGAAGTACGTGTTCTTTTCTGAGACAACATTGTTAGTAGTAGATGGAAGGAAACACCCGGACATGGGATTTCGGGTGATAAGATTTAGAACTGGTAACATGGGAACAATGGGATCATTCAGTCACGTTCGCTTTGTGTGCGGTCAGTATCAAACAATGTTTATCTAGATATTTCTTGATCAATGCCAAAAAATCCAACATTTGATGAAAAATCGATTGATAGTTTATTAATGTTTGAGCTGTTATCGGTGTTTTTTTAATCCAAATATCCAAATATTATGTGAGAGATTTGGACATCTTATGTTTTTTTAGGCATGGTCAAGCGAAGTCCTTCGTCCACTTCGCGGTTAAATCAGAAAAATTATCCACTGTTAGTTTTGACGCTATTTATGAAAATCACTCATAACATTTTATCACTAGAATATTGGATTTGGCACCCAAGTACAATTTCTATCCCGAAGGGTATTGAAAGCATTGATATTGATCTCTATTATTGGCTCTCTGAAGAACCGTTTGTTTTTTGGACATACATGCTGCATCATGTGGCTTTTCTCCAGCCTGTCTCGACTCATCACCGATGCCGGCCGGTCTCGGGTCGACTCTGCTGCTGCTGCCGGTATCTGCTCAGCATTGCTGCTTTGTCGGGTCTGTAGGGTGGACTGCTGCTGTACTGGCTAGGTTTTTTCAACTGATGATGGTGGCTTCGATGGTGTCGAGCCGAAAAAGCGTTCGGTACAGACTTCATTCCTTGCTAAAAGGTGTGAGTGCTGTTTAATCGATGATGCGGTTGCTTCGCTTGTCCCGGTCAGAATGAAAAGAAAAAATCGCGTTGCGCTCTTTTATGGCTTCTCGGCAGACCCAGCGGCTGCTCATTCGCTGGTGTCTGCACCAATGAGAACGTGGTAATGGAATGATTCAAGAATTATGCGGTACCCATATTTATAGGTTCCCTTGATCTCAATGTTTTTCATTGAAAACAGTTTCATGCCTATTGAAACAAGTTTTTCGGGTCTTATCAAGCATGGACATGAAAGGCATACTTGAAATCTGTCGATTGAGGGGCTTACCGCAGAAATTCGTCCATTGAGACGAACGCTATTAACGTTTAAAATCTTTCAACACAGCGTAACGCGGTCGATTTGAATATTTTGGAATGACACCCGGTATAGTAAAGAGAGACGTAAGTCCTACGTCAAAATCCAACAAGATTTCCTTTGGTTATTTCACCAGGTATTTCTATAAAAGTTTCTTCGAAAAGCCTCCGGGATTCCTTCTTGGATTTCTTCCAGGAAATCCATTGAAAATTGAATTTTCGAAAAAATAAAACAAACAAATTAAACAACTAACACTGAAAAAATCCGAAGGCATTACTGAAAGAATTTCGTAAAGAGCCCATGAAGACATTTTCGATGGAATTCCTGCAGGAAGAATTCCCGGAGAATGTTTTAAAGGAATTGCTGGAAGAAATCCCCCCTTATGCAATCTCTGGAAGAATTTATTTAAGGGATTCATAGAATAATTGCCGAAGAAATTCATAATAAAATATTGCTTTAAAAAATTAAAGAGTTGCTAAACAGTTTTTGAAGATACTCCAAATGGAATTTCTTGAGAAATTTCTTCAGAAATATCCGGAGGAATCGCTCAAGAAACTTTCGAAGGAATTCCTTAACGATTCTCCTAAGGAATTCCTAACAACATTTTCGTAGAAATGACTGAAACATTTTTGTTTTGTATGCATTCCATAAGGAGTTTCATGAAGACATTCGTTAAAGATTTTCTGAAGAAATCCGTAATGAAATTTCTGAAGGAATTTTCGGAGAAATTTCGTAAGACATTCCGGAAGAATACATAATATAATTTTCTAAGGTTTTTTTTATTGAAACTTTTCGGGGGAATATCTGAAGGAATTTACTAGGAAATATACCAAGTGGTTTTGGCGCTTTGGGCACGTATTCAAGCCTTCACAAAAGTACCACAACAAACATAATTTGCGAGTCACCTAGAGGCAGTGTTGTCTTACACTCTGTGCAAAAAATTCTGTTTTTTTATTTTACGCCATTTAAACGATGGACATTTAGAAAATTTAAATAGCCTTCTATTAGTTGCACTTACTTAGTTAAGATTGTAAAATCGTTTGGATGGAGTAAAATCAAAGAGCAGAATTTTTTGCACAGAGTGTAGGACAACACTGCCTACAGATTTAGGTGGCCGACAGAATGAGGCTTTGGCTTAGACGAACTCCAAAGACAAGTTAAACATTTTTTGTATTAATATTCTACTTAGTAGATTAAATCTACTAGATACAGCCTAATTCAAATTCACAACTAATCAACCAACCTATTCATTGACCAATGTTTGTCATCACACTGTCTTGCGACACCATCACTTGAGGTAGATTTACAATTAAATTTTGACAAGTTCCACCTCAACAATATTCTAACAACTTACTAACACCAACAATCATAACACGAGTTTGGTACTATTCCATTCAATTCCACCACTTTGTATTGTCTTTCAAATACATATTTCGTCTTCAACTGTAAAGCCAACTTCAGTGTCTTTTATTTTACTCGACTCGACTCAAGTTAATTGATTTTTTTTATTGTGATTAGTCATCGGCGTGGCAAAATTATGATCGGCGGCGCGCCAACCCAAAATCGTCGGCGGCGGCGGCGTGGCGCGGCGGCGCACATCTGGTGATCATAATATCTGGTTTACAGTTCGTCTTTGAACGGTAAAACAGCCTACTTTTCTATACCAACGAAATGGGTGCTTTAATGAACATTATGCAACTCAAATGGGTTGCATAATATTCATTATGGCACATTTGGGTTCTATAATGAAAAACCTACATCACAACAGTAGTTACATGCCTGCTTTTAGCTGAATTAGCTTGGGTAAGTGTTCAAATAGTGTATTCTCTCCGTCGCATTATAAATGAAATAGTTTGATGACATGACATCAAAAAATTCCATAGGCGAATACATCTATCGCTTCACGGCTTATCGAACTATGCAATGTGGCACGGTAACATGGAATCTGATTGTTCTCTGCAGCAATATAATTTATTGGCAAGAAGTTTTAGGATATTTGGATTTGAAGTTATTGCCTCAATATGGGGACATTTGATCCCCCATTAGTCACCCATACAAACATTTGGCGAAAAAATTTAAAAAAAATATAAATCTGTTCTCCGGCTTCTAATTTTTTTGTAGATTTGAGAGTAACGTTAAATACTATATTCCTTAGAGGGTCTGTGTAGAAATCGCGTATGTTTATTTATTTTTGGCTGTGATATATTGGAAATCAGAAAAAGGGATCAAGTCTACCCAGTCTCCCCTATAGAGATGATAATAATCAAAATGTAGACACATGCCTTTCGTTTTTTAACCGTAGCAATACGCATCGACCAGTGAATTATAAATAACACCGAAACTTTCGTGGTGATAATTGATATGTGACATATTGAAGCAATAATCATCATTTTTAACTGAAGCAACCACATATGGGTACAGTGTTTTGAAATGCCTCTCGCTTTCAAGCCATAGGATTATGAAAACTGTCAATGAACTGAATGGTTCTCATTTCCCCCTTCGAAGTTTTTCCAAATTGCACCCCAACGTCGTGCCAAAGAGCATGGCGGTTCTGCATTGTTAGTTCTTACTAGGAAACACAATGGCAAGCGTTGTCACATTTTCCACAAAGCGGACGTGCTCGAAACTTTTGATATGGATCCTTTCCATCATTTCGAGGAATCCCAATCGCCATCTATGGACCCCTTCTTCAAACCACAGAAACAACAGAGCGTCGCTTCTCTTCTACTGGCCAGGCATCAATTTTGTATCATATTCGTGATTCGACGCAATTTCAAACTGAAAAGTGGAAAGCCATCCTCACGATATTGATGATCATCATCACCATCATAAAGATTGCGACGAGACGAGAAACGAAGTTGTGCAGATTGTTGTTAAAGGATGAGATAAACACATTTCACGTTATCCTTCAGAATTTGAAGTGTCATCATTGTTGTGTTTAGTTTTGCGGTTGGGGTAAGATATTCCATACCTTGGTATCACATGACATTATTGCCAGTTCATACCATCATGCATGCTGGAGACAGATCGTTTCAACAATGGCATTATGCGTGAACACGTGAATGTGTTTTCTAGTATTCCTTCTCTCCGCCTGCACGGTTCAACGGATAAACCTTATTATCTAGCATGATACATGTACGAGCTCTTCACGATCTTCTATCATTTTCCAGAAGAGTTACGATGTTATCAGCCCAGACACGTACCGACATGATGTATCGTCACAGATATGCACGACCCTTTTTTCCGGCCCCACTCGCACGCTGATCCATGAACCTGGCCCAGCTGGTACCGCACCGGAGTGAAGCAATGACGGGCGAACCCCATTTGACAAATCTTGTTGAACCAGAGAGCGAACGGAGAAAATGTTCACAGGATTTTTATACACCATTCGCCTCCACGCTGCTGCTGGCCACAATTGTCACAGTGGCTGGAAAATGCAGCAATTGGATGACATGCGAAATATTATATTTTTTCTGGTTTCACCTTCGCTCAGTTTCACATGATGGATTTGTATACGATGCACAATATAGTCCGGGAATCATTTATTAAATTTAGATTTTGCGTACTTGAATTATACAAGATGATGACATCAATCTCTTGACATGAATGATTCTATGCATTGCGTTTATTCAGCCTCTCATCCCATTACTACATACGAAATATTGTTTCGATAATGTTTTTGAATCGTTCGTTTGTTTAGTGGGCTCGAGTGTCGTTTTAAAAAAGGCTTTGAATATTTTTAAAATAAAGTTAGTTTGGGGAACAGAAAAACTCAAGATTGGGTAGTGATTTGGGAATGCAATAGAACAATGGAAAAGAATAGAGTTTCAGGTATTCTTCTTCTTTCTTGGTATTACACGTTGCCTCGTATGCAGCACTTCCACAGTTATTAACTGCGAGATTTGTATGTCATCATTTTTATTTATTTCTAAGTTTACCATACACCGGTCGGCATATGGAGGAAGAGTTTCCGGATTATTCCATGGGAGAAACCGTAGCGTACGAATTTTCTTTGGACGGATTCCAGTCTTGTGATCCAAACAGAGTGAATTGGGCACCACACAATCATGCCAAATTCCAATATGGATCGAACGAGCCCCTAGACGCTTTCAGACGCAATGGATCACGGAATTCTTTGGCAATTTTAAACATAATTCCCAACTGTATATTTGTTCTAGATATGATGTCCGAATAATGCTGCATGAATGTAAAACCAGCATCGAGCGTAATCCCCAGATCATGGACACTGTGCGTACGTAGAAGAAGTTGATCACTGATAGTGAAACAAAAAACCCTGATTAATCCACCTAGCGGTGATGATGCCTTTCTCGCTTGTTCAAAATGGTTGATAAACATATATGAAAAGTCTAAAATAACAATTGGTGAATAAGACTTATTTTTCACATTTGTTTATACCAGATAAACCGACCTAGGGTCGAAAATCTCGTGAATAAAGATAGATAAATAAAGATAGATTGAATTGAAAATTCACATTTGTTTATACACATTGGGCCCTCCTTAGCCGTGCGGTAAGACGCGCGGCTACAAAGCAAGACCATGCTGAGGGTGGCTGGGTTCGATTCCCGGTGCCGGTCTAGGCAATTTTCGGATTGGAAATTGTCTCGACTTCCTTGGGCATAAAAGTATCATCGTGTTAGCCTCATGATATACGAATGCAAAAATGGTAACTTGGCTTAGAAACCTCGCAGTTAATAACTGTGGAAGTGCTTAATGAACACTAAGCTGCGAGGCGGCTCTGTCCCAGTGTGGGGATGTAATGCCAATAAGAAGAAGAAGGAAGTTATACACATTGTTATAATTGCTGCTGGATGCAATTTGTTGCAAGCAAATCGGATGAGGTTAAGTGCCTGGAAAATGTGAGGTGGTGCAATAGCACAAATCGAGTTTCAGACATATGGGTCTTCTGAAAAAGTTCGTATCGTATGCTTTGTATACGAGAAAAGTAAAAAAAACGGTGGTGAGAAAAAAACAAATGTTTCCAGTTGTCAAGCTTTCGAGTGCTTTCCGTTTTGAAGCCAGATTCCAGCTTAGACTTCTATCATCCAATCAATGAGTAAGATTTTTTGAAATTGTTGTTTTGAACAATATGATTCTTCATATAGATAAAAATTTAGTTGACCTTTCCCGTCAAAAATTGTATTTCGTTTCATTGTTTCAGTCGATTCTTTGGCTTATTTAAGGTCAACTTTCCCAAAGAAAATATAGGTTCTATAAAGCCTCTAACTATTAAATGGAAAACAAAACCCGAAAACGTGTGTACTTGTGAACCGGCCTGAAAAAAATTCACTCGATGTTCGTTCAAAATCGGGCCAATCTTAAAAACAGCACTTTTTCGATTTATGTTTTAAATTTAAAAAATACTTAGAGGCGTTAAACAATGTAGGTTACAATGATATGGACTTCACGTAGAAGTAACACACACGAAATCATTAATTTAATGTAGGTTAATTGGGAATGTTGACCTTAAATAAGCCAAAAAATCGATTAAGCGAATAAAAATTTTTGACGGGAAAGGTCAATTTTTGCTGATAAGCAGTTCCGTTTTTGTCATTATCATTCAAATACTTTTCAACAAGATTTATGAATTTGATCCGACTTTAAAAAAAATCTGAAGAGAATTCTACTGGGGTTGCTTTTCTTTATATGGAAAGCATTTCGCAGTTATTGGTATGAATGCATGGTTAAAATTGATTATTTTAATTTCTAAACTGATCCAAAATTATTTATCAGATCACTCTTTACAGGTAATCTATCCAAGTACAAAATCTAATAGATTACGCGTGACAGAGCTAGAGTTACCAAAATCAGCATTCTTGAGCTCATATTGTGCAATACTTTATATCGTAATGATAAAATACCTGATATATAGCTTGCCTTCGTGTAATTTGTTATGGATTGTAGCAAGGATGTTTTCGATCATTTAGTAATATAGGTTCGATAATTTAGTAGTTTGTCAATAACTCATTCCAGAGGTTGAATTACAAACGTGATATGTGGTGGACTTCTAGAGCGAAGGTTTTTACAACTCTGCCTAATTGTTGTTTCTATTGAACTAATAACAGAGTAATAGCGCTAGTTGCAGTAACTTATTATGCAGACTGATCGAAATTTTGTTATCATTTAGTATTAGTAACTAGTGCTTTAACTCTGTTATTAGTTGAATTAAAACAACAAACTATTAGGGAGAGTTGTAGAAAAATATTCGCACTAGAACTCCACTGTAACACGTTTTGATTTTTAACCTCTGGAATAAGTCATTGTAGTTTGTCAATGATCGAACTAAGACTATTAAATTACCTTAAACATACTTGGGTTATAGAAAAGTTTGGATATTTTTTCTTCTGACTTCCAAAAATAGAAAATTTTCTCCAAATCCTTCCAAAACTCAGTTTCTCCTACATAATCCGAGTGCTTTGCAAACGAAATTAATATCCTATGAAAAATACCACGCGAATAAGGTTTATATAGCCATTTAAATGCGAGTGTTCGGAATATGAGTCATTTTCGGGACTTGAGTCAAAACGGTTTATATTTTTCAACATCAGATTATATGCCACCGAACCAAAGCACAGCACCCGGTGCGTTACCGCACGTATGCACAAGCAGCCGATGTCTTGATGCAGTGAAATAGTTATTTATTGCATATCGCGTAACCTCTTGTTCTTCGAACACTCCTCTCCCAAAAAACGAAGATAGCTCAGTGGTAAAGTGATAGGCTCTCAATCGGAGGGTTTATGTTCGATCCTCGTGTTATCCATCATTTTTTTCAAAACTCATATTTTCTAGGAGTGTGGTATAATATTATGCATTGCAAGAAAAAATTTGAATACTAAAAAATTCAAAGCGCCTCAAATAAAAATTTTTGTATTTAATATTTTCCATGCTAATAATCTATGGAACATAATGCTGTGTATTGTTTATATTTATATTCATGACATTTCTATAATTGAATCCATCTGATTATTTGGGGTATTTGAAAGAATTCAGGTCTGAACTTTAGATGAAGAAGGAGGTAGGAAATGAAACATAAATGCATAAATTGAGAATCGATATGTACTCAACAGTTTTCTTTAATGATTGTTAGCAGAAACAAAATAGCTTTTGATTTACCTTGGTAGTAATCAAACTTGCCCACCGAGTTTCAATAGAGAGTAAACATAAGTGGAAAATTATATTCGATTGCTTCACAATGCACAAAGAAAAGATGCCTTAGTGAATAGAAAAGACATAATTATTCAATAAAATCAGAAGCTTGCGAGTTTATGGGGCAGCAGACGCTATATCCAATGAATTAGGACCGGGGATTTCCCTCTGCGCGTTATTAACGCGGGGCTATCAAAATGTTTCTCTTTTTCCGTAACACTCATGAACCAATTTCCCCAAATCTCATTTGCTTGGATCAGCATTCAACCCAGCTGAGCTAAAAATAGAACATTGCCGCACGCAATGAAATGTGTGTTGGTGATGCTTCCTTCGGCAATATTCATCCGACGGCAAGAAACTGAAGCGAATGCGCATGCGTCCCGCGTCTTCCCGCACACCAGCTGCGCTCCCATATGCTCATTGAACGCCACAAAGAATGATGCATGCATATGCGTAAAAATAGAACAGAAGCACGGCTTGCCGCTGATGCTACGATTGTTAAGCCGACCGATCCACAGTGGCGGAAACCCAGACAAAACCTAAAACAAATCGTTCTTTCTTGAAGCTGATATTATTTTAATTTTGTCCTACATTTAGTCAAGGATAATTCCTCAATTTGTTAATTGTAGTTGGTAAATTTATTTTTTGATGACCTGGTTCAAGTTGATGCTGTAAAGTATCTCCTAAACATATATGCATGTTTTTTTTTGGAAAAGATGTTTAATTTTGATACACATAGTTAAGTTTGCTATCTTAGGGTGTTTTTAAGAGATATTGCGAAAAAAGATTCGGCTGCCGGTGGGACTTGAACCCACACTATTCCATTTAGTACACGGACGTATTACCAATTATACAACAGCTGCCCTTGCGAGAAGTTGTTCCATAACCAGCTAATAACGATGGGATATCAGTCAATTCCCCGTATCTATCGAATCTGCTTTTATATATGCATGGAAAAATTAAATTTGACTAAATTTTTTATCGGGAAAGATTCGGAAAGAACTGATATCATGCATTGAAATATATATTTTGTCTACTTAACAGTGGTTAGTTTGGCGAATTGCGCCTTGCTGCACCAAAGCGGAAAAATTACTGTTTCAAGGTTAGAATTGAGACGCTACTGTGGCTGCAGATCTTAAGTCATGGGCTTCCGTAAGTCTTTGGATAGCACAGCATATGTCGGATAACTATTTAAATTTCAAAATGAATTCAGCGTTACAAAATTACTGTTGCTAAATTTCAAGCGCAATCGTAAATTTAGTCGAGCATTTGTACGGGAGAGCGTTGAACGTGTTGAACAAAGCACGATGCTATTAGAGCATCATTACTGGGTGCGAGTGTTTTGATCACCCTCGCTGCTCTGTCATTTTAGTTTAGTCACTCTTTCTCGCACCAGTCGCTATTTTCGGTTATCATTTGGTGGCTGCTTTCCATACCGGTGACGTTTAATAGTACATCAAATAGCAGCGCCGTTATCGCGCTACCAAATTTGATCACCTGTCAGCTGCGCTACTATTTTAGCAGCGCGTTTAGTAGCGACCAGTAAAGTGTGAAGTAATGGTACTGCGCTGCAAAACGGCTTATACTCACCACGGCATCTTGTTCTAAGTTAATGTATTGAAACTGTATATTTTAATAACCAACGAGAAAAATGAATATTTTCTTTTCTCATTCCATTAATACTTCCAGTATAGGAAACAATACCCTAGCAGGATGAGTTCTGTTGCTTATAGAGGCAATGAATATGTGCCCAATTCGATGATTTATATTTGTACGTATCTTCTCACATGTTATGTGTATCGATGGTACAGTGGTGTAGTAACCGCTTCCCGTTCCAGAGGTCACGAGTTCGAATCCAGAGCTGGGCATTTTGCTTTTTTTTTGCACGTTAAAGCAGTTTTTTGGCCTTAACTCCGAAACGCAAATTTCGATCGATCTAATTTTAAATAGGAACCAATGGGACTGCATTCCGCGTCGAATGCAACTTGTTGCGAGCAAATCGGATGATGCTAAATGCCCAAAAATGTGTCTCACATTTTTGTACACATACACACACACACACACACACACACACATACATACACACATACAGACATCACCTCAATTCGTCGAGCTGAGTCGATTGGTATATAACACTATGGGTCTCCGAGCCTTCTATAAAAAGTTTGGTTTTGGAGCAGTTCTATAGCCTTTCCGTATACTTAGTATACGAGAAAGGCAAAAATGGATCCTTTTTGCGACTGTATGTGACGACGCTACATTCATGCATACTTATCATAAGAGAATTACAGTCAGTAACAGAGCGTACTACGGCGTACATTTTTATACCATCAGCGTAGAACGTACGGAATTGTGGTGAGAGAATCAGTGCAACGTCGTTCAAGAACAAAATAAACAGCAAAGATCCTAAATTGCTGCCTTGTGAAGCACCGGAAGTTAGTAAAGTGATACGATTCAGCTGAACCAATTCGCACGCAAAGCTCTCGGTTCACAAGATAAGAATTGAACCATGTGGACAACACATCTGATACTCCCAGTTTCTTGAGTTTTGCAATTAGGATTTAGTACCGGACCCCTCACAACACCAGACACTTCTCAAAACGGCACTTGCAGAGGTTCCTACATCATCTTATGTAGTACAAAAGAAAGCTATGCAAAAGTTCTTTACCTGCTTGGAATATCAGATCCGCATGTTGTAAACTTTGTACAAAATTAGAGATTCAAAAAAATTCTCTGAATTCTGGTGAAGCGAGCTTTTTTTATGTATTGTTCACGCACAAATGAAGCGTTCTAAGACGACTTTTGACTTGACTTTTCTTCTACTTTCGCACTGTTTCCCGCCTGACAATATCCTAACACTTTTTTCTTTGATACCTATCTAGAAACTCTAACACCGATCTCGATTTTACCTTGACAGACTATTTAACTGTTCACTTTTATCTTTTTCAAGAAGTTAGTTAATTTAAACTTAGATCTCGATTCGTGCACTGGACACGAGTGTCGAGGTGTCTAAGGGGCAAACCTGTTTCAAATGGAGTGTTCGGTAGGCCGGCTAGGGAAACCTAGAAAGCGCCGAATTCCAGAAAATGTGCTGCTGAAACTTTAGGACTGACCCCCCCCCCCCCGAGCTTGGAAAAGCGCACGGTATTTGTAGTCAATCCGAGTTCTGAATTTCATTATGATTTCATGAATTGCATCAGACTGGACTTTGGACCCCACGAAAGGTCCAAGAATCCTTGAATAACGTAACCATTTTCCTCATCCCTAAATTATCTATTCAGACTATGTGGTTTCAATTTCAACTTCGTAAAAATCCTCAATTTTGAGCTTCCATTCATTACTCAACTTTGCATTCTTTATGGATGGCTCGGCAAATGCTGGGTAAAGCGTACCATTGGTACTTCGCGTACCTCAAGGAATAAAATAGACCCCATCTCGCGGTCCTTAGCCTCTTACCCAGCAACTCCTATCCCTACCTCCCCGCGGTGCTGGCCGGGATACGAGCAACCTTAGGGAAGATCGGGTAACCAACCCCGGTGGGAACTATGGTCGTATGCTGACAGGGAAGGGGGGGGTTTGCTCCTCTCCGGAGGTGCAAATCTTATTGAGCGTCTGTTCTCCATGTCAGGATCGGCTCACAACAGCGTCTGTTCTCCATGTTAGGGGCGGCTGATCATCGTCCGAGTGCCAGCGAGGGACTCTAAGTAAAACTGTGCACCATGGTCCACCGGAAATAAGGAGGAATGGTCCTCCGGAAATTTAGGGGGTTTGGTGTCAGGCCCTGCAAGCCAGCCTTTAAAAATCATAAGCAACGAACAATCAACAAGAGAGTACGG
The DNA here is from genome assembly GCF_024139115.2 of Armigeres subalbatus. Taxonomy (NCBI): domain Eukaryota; kingdom Metazoa; phylum Arthropoda; class Insecta; order Diptera; family Culicidae; genus Armigeres; species Armigeres subalbatus. The sequence continues at coordinate 186,273,013 of NC_085141.1, read as the reverse complement.
ACCGGAACCATCGGCGAAGACCACTGCGACGAAAAGGGATTAGCGATTGGAAACTCGGTTCGTGGAACTGCAAATCTCTCAACTTCATCGGGAGCACACGCATACTCGCCGATGTGCTCAAGGACCGTGGATTCGGCATCGTAGCGCTGCAGGAGGTTTGTTGGAAGGGATCAATGGTGCGAACGTTTAGAGGTAATCATACCATCTACCAGAGCTGCGGCAACACACACGAGCTGGGAATAGCTTTCATAGTGATGGGCGATATGCAAAGGCGCGTGATCGGGTGGTGGCCGATCAATGAAAGAATGTGCAGGTTGAGGATCAAAGGCCGGTTCTTCAACTTCAGCATAATCAACGTCCATAGCCCACACTCCGGAAGCACTGATGATGATAAGGACGCATTCTACGCGCAGCTAGAACGGGCCCGACAACTTCCCAAGCCACGACGTCAAAATCATCATAGGAGATTTGAAAGCTCAGGTTGGCCAAGAGGCAGAGTTTAGACCGACTATTGGAAAGTTCAGCGCTCACCGGCTGACGAACGAAAACGGCCTACGACTAATTGATTTCGCCGCCTACAAGAATATGGCCATTCGCAGCACCTACTTCCAACATAGCCTCCCATATCGGTACACCTGGAGATCACCACTGCAGACAGAATCACAAATCGACCACGTTCTGATTGATGGACGGCACTTCTCCGACATTATCGACGTCAGGACATATCGTGGCGCTAACATCGACTCTGACCACTATCTGGTGATGGTTAAACTGCGCCCAAAACTATCCGTCATCAACAATGCTCGGTACCGACGACCGCCGCGGTACGACCTAGAGCGACTGAAGCAACCTGATGTCGCCACTGCATACGCGCAGCATCTCGAGGCTGCGTTGCCGGAAGAGGGTGAGCTCGATGGGACCTCTCTTGAGGACTGCTGGAGTACAGTTAAAGCAGCCATTAACGACGCAGCGGAGAACAACGTCGGGTATATGGGTCGAAGTCGACGGAACGATTGGTTCGACGAAGAGTGCAGACAGATTCTGGAGGAGAAGGACGCAGCGCGGGCGGTCGCGCTGCAGCAAGGTACCCGGCAGAACGTGGAACGTTATAGACGGAAGCGGAGACAGCAGACCCGCCTTTTTCAAGAGAAGAAACGCCGCCTGGAAGAAGCGGAGTGCGAGGAGATGGAACAGCTGTGCCGTTCTCAAGATACACGCAAGTTCTAAGCTCATCGCATCCCGCAAAGGCTTTGTGCCGCGAGCCGAAATGTGCCGGGATAAGGATGGGAGTATCTTGACGGACGAACGTGTGGTGATCGAAAGGTGGAAGCAGCACTACGAGGAACATCTGAATGGCGCTGAGAGTACAGGCAGTGAAAGTCAAGACAGCGGAGCAGATGACTACGTCAGTTCAGCGGACGATGGAAGCCAACCAGCCCCCACCTTGAGGGAAGTTAAGGATGCCATTCAACAGCTAAAGACCAATAAAGCAGCTGGTAAGGATGGTATCGGAGCTGAGCTCATCGAGATGGGCCCGGAAAAGCTGGCCACTTGCCTGCACAAACTGATAGTCAGAATCTGGGAAACCGAACAGCTACCGGAGGAGTGGAAGGAAGGGGTTATATGCCCCATCTACAAGAAAGGCGACAAACTGGAGTGTGAGAACTTTCGAGCGATCACCATCCTTAATGCCGCCTACAAAGTGATATCCCAGATCATCTTCCGTCGTCTGTCACCATTACTGAACGAGTTCGTGGGAAGTTATCAAGCCGGCTTCGTTGACGGCCGCTCGACAACGGACCAGATCTTTACTGTACGGCAAATCCTTCAAAAATGCCGTGAATACCAGGTCCCAACGCACCATCTGTTCGTTGATTTCAAGGCGGCATACGACAGTATAGACCGCGTAGAGCTATGGAAAATTATGGACGAGAACAGCTTCCCTGGGAAGCTTACCAGACTGATCAAAGCAACGGTGGATGGTGTGCAAAACTGTGTGAAGATTTCGGGTGAACACTCCAGTTCGTTCGAATCGCGCCGGGGGCTAAGACAAGGTGATGGACTTTCGTGCGTGTTGTTCAACATTGCGCTAGAAGGTGTCATGCGGAGAGCCGGGTGTAACAGCCGGGGTACGATTTTCAACAGATCCAGTCAATTTATTTGCTTCGCGGATGACATGGACATTGTCGGCCGAACATTTGCAAAGGTGGCAGAACTGTACACCCGCCTGAAACGTGAAGCAACAAAAGTTGGACTGGTGGTGAATGCTTCAAAGACAAAGTACATGCTTGTGGGTGGAACCGAGCGCGACAGGGTCCGCCTGGGAAGCAATGTTACGATAGACGGGGATACCTTCGAGGTGGTCGAGGAATTCGTCTACCTCGGATACTTGCTAACGGCTGACAACAACGTTAGTCGTGAAATACGAAGGCGCATCATCTGTGGAAGTCGGGCCTACTACGGGCTCCAGAAGAAACTGCGGTCGAAAAAGATTCGCCACCGCACCAAATGTGTCATGTACAAGACGTTAATAAGACCGGTAGTCTTCTACGGACATGAAACATGGACAATGCTCGAGGAGGACTTGCAAGCACTCGGAGTATTCGAGAGACGGGTGCTTAGGACCATCTTTGGCGGTGTGCAAGAAGACGGTGTGTGGCGGCGAAGAATGAACCATGAGCTCGCCCAACTCTACGGCGAACCCAGTATCCAGAAGGTAGCTAAAGCCGGAAGGGTACGATGGGCAGGACATGTTGCAAGAATGCTGGACAGCAACCCTGCAAAGATGGTGTTCGCTTCCGATCCGGCAGGTACGAGACGGCGTGGAACGCAGCGAGCGAGAAGGGCAGACCAGGTGCAGAACGACTTGGCGAGCGTGGGGCGTATCCGAGGATGGAGAGATGTGGCCTCGAACCGTGCATTGTGGCGTCAAATTGTTGATTCAGTGTTATCTGTTTAGATGTTAACTAAATAAATGAATGGATGCTCCCTAAAGTTCTTTTGCACGAAATGCTTAATCAGATTATTTGAAAAAATCCATAAATTCCGAAACAACTTCCTTTTTATTCCAAATTTTTACAATAGTTAATTAATTTCTTGTCATAGATTACCTAATTCAGCCTTAATATTGAACTCCCATACTTTACGAAACTTTGCCCCCTTTTTTGAATGTTCCCTTTGAAATTCTCTTGGAAAAATTCTGTTCTCTTTCCACTCTTTAAAACTCTCTTATTTCGAGCACACATTCAAGTGGCTACTTCAATTTACTAATGTATTAATTCATATATTTTTTTTTTGTATAAAATGAGTATCTCTAAGTCCTGCCCCTTTCTTTACACCTAAACTTGAACATTGCTGTCTCACAAAGTAATGTTCAACAAGTCCCAATGTTTTCATAATGCATGATACTACTAAACCAACGGAGTTGTGAAAACTTCCGCCTAAAAATCTGTATTCGAACCCAGCATGGGTTCTTTGTAAAACAGCGCACCATACCGCCGAGCTATTAACAGCTACCGCTTGTATTACTTTTTGATTTTAAGTATACTATCACAAAATCAATCAATCAATATTTTTCTCTATCTTTCAACTGGGCTTAGAATTAAATTCCCCTTTTCCAAAAGAATCATTACCCCTTCGGGTCGGCTCTTCTTTTTCCGAACCACTCAGACCCCAATATTAATATTTCCTTTCAAGTTTATATTTTGTAAGAACAAAATCATGTTCTCTCTGTTTTTTTATACTGGGCAACAAACCCCCCCTTTTTTTTTACAAGGGAGAATGCATTTACACACTAACCCAGTACACGTGCATTGTAGTTGCCAAACTACCACACGGAAGTGTACTGGAGTTTTGGACTCGACCATACCGGTAATACCGACTAAACTCCCTTGGGCTCCACCATCGTTTCCCCCAGGAACTACCTCTCAGTACTACTTCTGGGGATGGCAGTACTAAACGTACTCGCTCGTTCTCGCTCACACAGGCACCCGTCCCGTGCGAGACTGACTTGGGTGCTCGCTCTATCGCACCCTCAAACACACCCTACATACTCTGTTGCACCTCTGTCATGCCGTGCGGGTCTAACTTGTATGCCCACCCTTCTCATGCCATGTGGGTCTAACTTGTATGCCCACCCAAACCCTTGATTCATGCTCATACACTCCATGCTTGCACACACGTTAACGCTCCTATGGGTCTGACTTGTGTGCCCACCCTTCTCATGCCGTGCGGGACTAACTTTTGTGCCCACCCTTCTCATGCCGTGCGGGACTAATTCTATGCCCACCTTTATCGTACCATGTGAGACTGCTCACCTCTTTCATTCAGTTCGCGCTGACACATACTACTCGAGTCATTCGACCTAACACTCCTCTGGCATCCCTTGTGGGAATCTTCGCTTAGGTTCCCACTTCTGACATACCATGTGAGTCTGACTCCACCTCATTCATGTCATATGAGACTAGCTCAACACGACTCAACTCATTCCTTTCGTACCATGTGAGACTGACTTGGATGCTCCCCACACTCCTCTGCCACGCCGCGGGGTATCAGTAGTCGTAGGAACCAATATTCCTGCGCTACTCCCAGCGCGGCGTGTGCAGTCCATACATACACCTATTCATTCACCCTTCTGCCATGCTTCGAGGTGACGATCTCGGTTGCCACCCGCTGCGCCATTACCTCTGCATGGACAGGCCATTCACACACTTCTTCGCGTTCGGCACTTTCGCTCTAACTTACCAATCACAAGTTAGTCATGCTTGTCGATTGTTGCTCGGCGCGCCAGATTCTCTGCAAGCTGCAGGCAATCTGAGTGGTTGCAGTCGAGACTGCGTTCCACTTCTCCACCGCTTGACACATAAGATTATCCAGTTGTGTCCCGGCCGCAAACGTCTAGCATTGCTCTTCTTTCGACGTCGAAACGAGGACATACGAACAGTATGTGCTCTGCAGTTTCGTCAACACCTGGGCAGTCAGGGCAGACGGGGACCTCCGCGTGCCCAAACCTGTGGTGGTACTGTCGGAAACAGCCATGGCCTGACAGGAATTGTGTCAGATGGAAGTGAACCTCCCCATGGGGTCTCCCCACCCAGCTTGATATGTTAGGAATCAGCCGGTGGGTCCACCTACCTTTCGAGGAGTTATCCCACTCGCGCTGCCATCTGGCAAACCGAAGTCACCCTGGTACGCTCGCGGGCTCCTCTGGTGCCACGTAGGTCAAAACACCTCGTCCTCCCGGATGACCAGCCCGACTGGCATCATATTCGCTATCACGCAGGATGCGTCGCGCGATACCGTGCGGTAGGCCGATATCACCCTGAGACACATCAAGCGGTAGGTGCTCTCCAGTTTCTGCAGGTAACTGGTTACCCCCAGTGCTTTTGCCCAGGACGGGCCGCCGTACCTAAGAATAGATGCGGCAACGCCTGCCAGTAGCCTACGTCTACTGGCGCACACCTTGGAGCTGTTGGACATCATCCTCGATAATGCTGCCACAGCAGTCGAAGCCTTCTTGCACGCATATTCGACATGGCTACCGAAGGTAAGCTTGTCGTCTATGATGACCCCAAGAATCTTCAGACTCCGCTTTGAAGTGATCGCGACGTCTCCCACGTGTACAACTGCATGTTGTGCCGACTTACGGTTGCTGACGATAACCACCTCCGTCTTATGTTGAGCGAGCTCAAGGCCTCTCGCACTCATCCAGTCCGCCACAGTGCTGATTGCGTGTTCTGCGGTTAGCTCTACTTCGGGGATTGATTCCCCGTAGACCTCTAGGGTTACATCGTCAGCAAAGCCGACGATCTTCACACCAGGAGGGAACTTTAGCTTCAGAACCCCGTCATACATCAGGTTCCATAGTACCGGGCCCAGGATTGACCCTTGCGGGACTCCTGCGGTAATAGGAACACTTTTCTGACCGGCATCGGTCTCGTATAGCAGCACACGGTTCTGGAAGTAGCATTCCAAGATCCGGTACAGTCCCACCGGCAGGCTAAGCCGGTGTAACGAGAGCGCGATGGCATCCCAGCTTGCGCTGTTGAATGCGTTCTTCACGTCCAGTGTCACCAACGCACAGTATCGAATTCCTCGCCTTTTCCGTTGGATCGCTACCTCTGCAGTCTTGAGGACTGAATTGATAGCGTCCACCGTGGACTTACCCTTCCGAAAACCAAACTGGTTACTCGACAGGCCATCCGTACCCTCTGCATACGGGGTGAGCCTGTTGAGGATGATCCTCTCGAGCAGTTTACCCGTCGTGTCGATCAGGCAAATTGGTCTGTACGCCGATGGGTCACCCGGAGGCTTCCAGCCTTCGGCAGCAGTACCAACTTCTGCCTTTTCCATCTCTCAGGAAACAACACTCATCCAGGCATCTCTGCATAGCTAGCCTGGACATGTTCGGGTTCGCTATGATCGCTCCCTTAAGTGCACTGTTTGGAACTCCATCGGGGCCTGGAGCTTTGTTCATCGCAAGGGTGTTAGCCACTGCGAGTAACTCTTCGTTCGTCACCGGAGCCACCATTTCGGCCACACTCCCAGCGCCTTGCAGCGCAGGAGGAGGCCAGGGACTTGTGGCTCGGGACGGGAAGAGTACTTCGATACTCTCAACAAACCCCTTTAGATCAATACACCTGTATACGTGTATGTTTTTTTTTTCTTGAGCAAGGGTAAACGGAAATCTGCAACCAGACACCTGAGGAGGTACTCAGGTAGTGTGGGGATGGGTATGTCATGTAACTCTTACCCGACCCACTAAAACCAAAACCCTTTCGCCAGTCCGTACCCCCGGCCCGCAATTAAGCAATACATCAGGGGGGGACTATTGAGAACGCTCACGCCTATGCTAACGCACTTGACGTCAATACACACAACATCGACTTCAAGGGTGGCTACCTCACCACCCGTCGATCGCAAGCTATGATAGTAACCTAACGGTCCGTATCATAATCTCACGTTGGAGACGAGCACCCCGACAACAATCACCGCGCGTGAACCGCAATGACCTCTATATCTACATACTGAGGTCCCCGCAGCCCACCCGCGACATGTTGGTTGTCGGGGTGAGCAAAGTGTTCACTGCATCACAGGTGCCCTTACTGCACTCGTTGGTTTTGTTCAAGACGCCACCACCGCTGCAGTTTCGACATAATCTGTTGAGATGCTGTGTTCACCGCATTCCATATAGCTTCTTCCCGGCACATCCTCTCGACGAGGTTGTCCGGGGTTTATTAAAAATAGCACGGACACCGATCTTCTAGCAGGACAATAATGCACAGTTGATTTCATTGTCGCACGCTATAAAGCTGCAATTTATTAATCATATTAAAGTACATATAAACACTATTAAATAATATTCACTTACATCTTCGGTGTTTCTGATACGGAATCGGACCGTTTTACGAGTGCTATTGATCGTTGCATGTCAACAACGCAGTGAATGTAACACTTGGCGAGCTTGGCCACATACACAAAAAAATAGATATTATGTCAGGGGTTTGCAACACAATTCTTACGTAACACTCCCCCCCGTAACACTTCGCATAATAATATCGGAGTTTTACTTAAAATATGTGCACTTGTCCAGATTGACACATGTGAGAATTTTGGGATTTACGCACACTGAGCGAACAAACCATTGACAATGAATGGTACTTTTGCCACTTCAACCTATGAGACATGCTTTAACGCTAGCCGGCTTACGACCCTACGATTCAAATAAGTTGGTTTGTAGAACGGCCTGCTGAAACTAGCTTCGCGTTGTCCAGTATATAGTGGAGGCACCTGTCCAGTAGTCATGCGAGTTGTTCTATGGCTCTTCTGCTACCGATCTCTGTTCCATCTGAGCTGCATCATAGTGAGGTTAGCTCCAATACAATGGGGATGATAAAAGCGAAGATCTTTATAGTATTAAAAATAGCACGGACACCGATCTTCTAGCAGGACAATAATGCACAGTTGATTTCATTGTCGCACGCTATAAAGCTGCAATTTATTAATCACATTAAAGTACATATAAACACTATTAAATAATATTCACTTACATCTTCGGTGTTTCTGATACGGAATCGGACCGTTTTACGAGTGCTATTGATCGTAGCATGTCAACAACGCAGTGAATGTAACACTTGGCGAGCTTGGCCACATACACAAAAAAATAGATATTATGTCAGGGGTTTGCAACACAATTCTTACGTAACAGGGGTTGTATCCATACCACTAATAAGCAGCATGGTATTTCGTTCTACCTCGAATTGCGGGCATGCGAAAATCACATGCTCTGCCGATTCTACCTCATCTACACATTCAGGACACTCCGCAGAATCTGCGAAGCCAAACCTGTGTAGGAATTTCTTAAAGCAGCCATGTTCAGACAACACCTGTGTTAGGTGGAAGTTGACTTGACCATGCTTCCTATCAACCCAGTTGGACACATCTGGAATCAGTCTGTGGGTCCAACGACCTTTGACTGCGGTGTCCCATGCTCTTTGCCATTTGACCAACGAAGCTGCTCTCTTGACACGTCGCACTTGCACCGAGTCCCTTTCGTTGTAGCACTCCACATCCTCCTCTAAGAGTGTGTCGATCGGCATCATTCCAGCTATAACGCACACCGCCTCATATGATATTGTGCGATAAGCGCTCGCGACACGTAAGCACATCAGCCGGTGTACTCTGATCAATTTCTTTACATTGTACTCGGCTTTTAGTGCTACGGCCCATGCCGGCACGCCATAACGGATGATAGACAATGCTACGCCAGCTATCAGCCTACGCTCTTGACTATGCACCGCCAATCTGTTGGACATCATTCGTGATAAAGATTTTATCGCCAATGAAGTCCGCTGACATGCATAATCGACGTGGCTCGTAAAATTGAGCTTATCATCGATCATCACGCCCAGATGCTTGAGAGACCTCACGGAGTTAACTGTGCAGGTCCCTACTCTTATCCTAGCCTGTTGCAACCCATGACGGTTATGCACTACCACGACTTCCGTCTTGTGATGTGCAAGGGATAACCGTCTCGAGTTGAGCCATTCCTCCACTCTGCCAATCGCGTATGAAGCCTTCAATCTAACTTCATCGAGAGTGTCACCTGCTACTTCTAGCATTACGTCATCCGCGAAGCCTTCTATCTTCACTCCGGCCGGGAGACTTAGGCGTAATACTCCATCGTACATAATATTCCACAGAACCGGTCCGAGGATCGATCCCTGTGGAACACCCGCGGACACTACGATCGACTTTTGACCAGCATCAGTGTCGTATAACAGCACCCTATTCTGAAAATAGCTTTTCAGTATCCTGCACAGGTAATCCGGAACTCTCAATCGGTGCAGGGAGTCAGCAATTGCTGCCCAGCTAGCATTGTTGAACGCGTTTTTACATCGAGTGTAATCAACGCGCAGTACCTAATACCTCTTCTGTTTAAACCTCTCGCTATATTGGCCGTATCCGTTACCGCTCGAATTGCTTCGATGGTAGAACGGCCCTTACGGAAGCCATACTGGTTGCTAGATAAGCCACCAGCACACTCTGTATAAGCCGACAATCTATTCAGAATGACCTCTCTAGCAGCTTTCCAGCTGTGTCGAGTTGGCAAATTGGTCTGTATGCCGTAGGATCCCCGGCGGTTTGCCAGGCTTCGGTAATAGCACCAATTTCTGCCGTTTCCATCGATCTGGGAAGTTTCCTTCGTCCATGCATCTCTGGAGGCAGCTCCTGAACATATCTGGATTGGCAAGAATGGCGTGTTTAAGGGCCAGGTTTGGAATACCATCCGGGCCTGGCGCCTTATTGAGCTTAAGTTTTCTTGCGGCTACGATAAGCTCTTCGTTAGTCACTAGCGGTACCACGTCGACTGACTCGTATGATGTAGCGGGCCAGTCCGATGGTTCATGTGTCGGAAACAATCCCTCTACTATACTGGCTAACAGCTAACGGGAACTTTCAGGAGGTGTGCTATTGGTCCTAGACATCACTATCCTGTATGCATCACCCCACGGGGTGTCATTCGCCATCCTGCACAGCTGTTCGAAGCAGGCTCGCTTGCTATCCCGTAGTTCAGGGCTCTGCTCGCTGTCCGGAATACCCCTCGTCTATCGAGTCGCTCAGCGTCTGTTCTAGCACGTCGCAACCTTCTTTTAGCTTTAAGACAGGTTCTACGAAGATCTGCAATCGTGTCAGACCACCAGTACACTGGTTGTCGATTTCCTGGGGGCTGGGTCTTCCTTGGCATCGCCACGTCGCAAGCACGTGTAAGTACTTCCGTCAGGTCGTTACCGCTTAGTCCTGTAGTCCTACTCTCCCAGCGCAGCGCCTCCACCAACAGCTCTTGATTGAACTGTGAAGTGCGCCATCCGGGATCCGTTGCACCACCTCTTCTCGTCGTAGTTCTCCGGGTATACGCGACCATAAAACGTACTTCCTGATGGTCGCTAGAAGTATGACCCTCGTGGACCATCCATCCCGGTTCTTCAGTCCATCCTACGCTGCAGAAGGTGACGTCGATACATGAATCACCGCTCGGTCCTCTGAACGTTGGCACTTGACCTTCGTTCAGCGGAACTACGTTCAATACCGCTAGTGACTCTAGCAGGATATGACCTCTAGCGTTAGTAAACCGGGAACCCCAGTCCACTGCCCACGCATTGAAGTCACCTGCTACAACTACTGGTTTAAGGCCAGTTAGTTTCGCCGCAAGAATATCAACTACCCTAGTGTACTGCTCTATACTCCATCTAGGAGGACAGTAGCAGCTACAAAAGTAAACACCGTTTACCTTTGCAATGATAAAACCCTCATCGTCAGGAGATGATATTATCTCTAGGATGGGTTAGCGCCCACAAGTCCAGATTTCCTTCATACCGGACTTATCTGCAATCCAGCTACCGTTTCCAACCGGGATGCGATATGGGTCGGACAGCAAGATAACATCAGCTTTGTACTTAATAATCGAGTGTTGTAGCAGCAGTTGAGCTGCCGCGTAGTGGTTTAAGTTTAGCTGTGTTACTTGCATGTCTGGACCCTTCTAGAGGCCGGACAGGCACTGCGCACCGGTGAGATGCCTGTTGTCTGCCCCCGTAGGACAGATCAGGCATCTCGGTGCAGCCTGGCAGGTGCGAGCCTGGTGGTTTTCGGCTCCGCACCTACGGCACAGCTTACTACGGTCAGGTCCCTTACAGTCATAGGACTTATGACCGTGGCCAAGGCACCTGTAGCAGGCCTGGTTGGGTTGGCTTGTGCTCAGCGAGCACACCGACCAACCCACCTTCAGTTTTACCTTATCCAGCACCTTCTTGGCCTCAGCCATAGGTACTTGGAATGAGGCAACCTGCATTCCCGCAAAGCCTTTGCGTAACCGAATCGCGGATTCCTGGATCTCGACATTACACTGATCCCTCAGTGCGTCTACCAGGTCTCCGGCTTCGGTTATTTCATCCATGCCCTTGCACTGGATGTTCAGGACTGGGCACAGGGCTTTAACCTGGACCCTGTCACCCAGGACCTCTTCCGTCAACTTTTTATACTCGGAACTCTTCCGTGTATACGTGTATGTAGATTCAATGAAGACTCTTATTGTCTCTATCATTTTGGCTAAGCTATTATTCCGCGCTCCTCACTCAAACAAATTCTTTCCTTAGTGTCCTATACATTTGCGCCAATGCATCATCATCAATGACGATCGCGGCTATGTACCGCTATATCGTGCACTTTCGAGGCCGCATCTCTCTATCCTCGAATGCGCCCCACGCTCGCCAAGTCGTTTTGCAGCTGGTCTGCCCACCTCGCTCGCTGCGCTCCAGCCCATCTCATACCTGCCGGATCGGAAGCGAACTCCATCTTTGCAGGGTTGCTGTCCGGCATTCTTGCAACATGCCCTGCCCATCGTGCCCTTCCGGCTTTAGCTACCTTCTGGATACTGGGTTCGCCGTAGAGCTGGGCGAGCTCGTGGTTCGCTCTTTGCCGCCAGACACCGTCTTCTTGCACACCGCCAAAGATGGTCCTTGTACATGACACATTTGGTGCGGTGGCGAATCTTTTTTGACCGCAGTTTCTTCTGGAGCCCGTAGTAGGCCCGACTTCCATAGATGATGCACCTTCGTATCCCCGTCTATCGTAACACTGCTTCCCAGGCGGGCCCTGTCGCGCTCGGTTCCACCCACAAGCATGTACTTTGTCTTCGATGCATTCACCACCAGTCCAACTTTTGTTGCTTCGCGTTTCAGGCGGGTGCCACCTTTGCAAATGTTCGGCCGTCAATGTCCATGCCATCCGCGAAACAAATAAATTGACTGGATCTGTTAAAAATCGTACCCCGGCTGTTACACCCGGCTCTCCGCATGAAACCTTCTAGCGCAATGTTGAACAACAGGCACGAAAGTCCATCACCTTATCTTAGTCCCCGGCGCGATTCGAACAAACTGGAGTGTTCGCCCGAAATCTTCACACAGTTTTGCACATCATCCACCGTTGCTTTGATCAGTCTGGTAAGCTTCCCAGGGAAGCTGTTCTCGTCCATAATTTTCCATAGCTCTACGCGGTATATACTCGATCTTGAAATCAATGAACAGATGGTGCGTTGGCATCTGGTATTCACGGCATTTTTGGAGGATTTGTCGTACAGTAAAGATCTGGTCCGTTGTCGAGCGGCCGTCAACGAAGCCGGTTTAATAACTTCCTATGAGCTCATTCACTAATGGTGACAGACGTCGGAAAATGATCTGGAATATCACTTTGAAGGCGGCATTAAGGATGGTGATAGCTCGAAAGTTCTCACACTCCAGTTTGTCGCCTTTCTTGTAGATGGGGCATATAACCCCTTCCTTCCACTCCTCCGGTAGCTGTTCGGTTTCCCAGATTCTGACTATCAGTTTGTGCAGGCAAGTGGCTAGCTTTTCCGGGCCCATCTTGATGAGCTCAGCTCCGATACTATTCTAACCAGCTGCTTTATTGGTCTTTAGCTGTTATATGTATGGTATCTTTAACATCGCTCAAGGTGGGCACTGGTTGGCTTCCATCGTCCACTGAGCTGACGTAATCATATCCTCCACTGCCTGTACTCTCAGCACAGGTTTGATTATGATTATGCTGAAGTTGAAAAACCGGCCTTTGATCCTCAACCTGAACCAGCGCTACAATGCCGAATCCATGGTCCTTGAGCACATCGGCGAGTATGCGTATGCGGCGAGCACATCGGCGAGTATGCGTGCGAGTATGAAGTTGAGAGATTTACAGTTCCACTAACCGAGTTTCCAATCGCTAGTCCCTTTTCAGTGCAGTGATCTTCGCCGATGGTTCCGGTCCGTACTTACTTGTTGATTGTTCGTTGCATATTTTTTTAAAGGCTGGCTTGCAGGGCCTGACACCAAACCCCCTAAATTTCCAGAGGACCATCCCTTCTTATTCCCGGTGGACCATGGCGCACAGTTTCACTTAGAGTCCCTCCCCTAGTAACATTTTGGTATTATACTGGTTTTATAACACTCTTGTAGAGTAAATTATGGTCTTCAGAGCGTTATAAAACTTAAAATGTTACTTGGGTCACTGGCACTCGGACGATGATCAGCCGCCCCTAACATGGAGAACAGACGCTGTTGTGAGCCGATCCTGGCATGGAGAACAGACGCTCAATAAGATTTGCACCTCCGAAGAGGAGCAAACCCCCCCTTCCTTGTCAGCATACGACCATAGTTTCCACCGGGGTTGGTTACCCGATCTTCTCTAAGGTTGCTCGTATCCTGGCCAGCACCACGAGGAGGTAGGGATAGGAGTTGCTGGGTAAGAGGCTAAGGACCGTGAGACGGGGTCTATTTTATTCCTTCAGGTACGCAAAGTACCAATGGTACGCATTTGCCATGCCATGCCAAACTCTATGTTACATAATAAAAATAATATTTCTAATGTGAACTCTTAATCGACACTTCATAAAAAAATCATAACTAATTCGCAACAACTTGTGGTTTGAACCTCCCTCGATTTGCTTCAATTTATCTTCTCATACATGTTTTCTAGACTACCGTGCATTTCGATGGTACAGAGCCGAGCAACAAAATTCGAATTTCACAGGCAGCCAAGAATGACAGTGCATGTTTTTTTTTGTTTGCGCTCCTTGCCAGCTTGCCGCTCTGTCAATTTCAGCGCTACAACAAATAGTAGCTGAAAATTTGCAACAAAGCAACAGGCACAACTTCTGCACCGTATACTGCAGAGAATCTGGTAGTGGATCAATCGAGGTTATTTCCGAGAAGCCAGTTACATTAAAAATATGATAATTTAGAATCCGGTGTTCATGTGGAATTGTTCAATATAGTGATTGGTAGCATAAACAAATAGGGTATCTATTCCTATACCAATCAAAATAAGGCAATGTGCACAGGAAATGCACTGATTACTTACCCAATAATCAAGAACCATGGAAATGATTATAATCAGCTCATATATTTCTTGAAGAAGTGAGACGTCTCACTTCTCACTAATCATTTCTGAATTCTCACTTCTCTCTTTGAAAAGTCACATATTCTGCCAAATGACATAATCGGCAAAATGACATGTTCGGCCAAATGGCGCTTACCTGTAGGCCAGTTTGTATACCGTTTGGAATACGAACAAGAATATTTAAGAAGTTGTTAAATTCGATATTTTTTGGAAAAAGAAAATTATTTTAGTTAATAGCGTTTACAATCAAGAAAAGTTTGCATACTTTCGAGCTTTGTTTTAAATTTGTTGAATTAGATTAACGATATTTTTAGGAATCCTTTTATTTATTATTTAATTCTCATCCCCAGATTAAGATGCTAAATAATTAAGAATTGTGGCATGAATAAAATCAGAAGAAATTCTCTGAAATGAATATAATTCCTATGTAGTTTTAGCATCAGAAGAACTACATTGGGGCAGCTTATTTTCATAACACGAGAAAGGCTCCATCACCGCTAGGTGGATTAATCTGGGTTTTTTATTCGGATTTTGGAATTGACGCGGTAAAAACCATTCGGCATGAAAACCGGCTTCAGTTTATATATTACCCTGAGCCTATCAAAATTAGTAAAATAACTGATTAATCCACCTAGCGGTGTTGGTATCTTTCTCGTACATAAGAAAAAAAGTGTATGGTTAATATTTGTGAGCCCATAGTGCAACCTGGCCAATATTCAATAGAAAACAATGGGACAGGATTTCTCGTCGAATGCAACTTGTTGCGAGCAATTTGGTTAAGGATAAGTGCCAAAAAATGATTGAATATTTTTAGCGCACGTACATACACACACAGCCAGCCATCATCTCAGTTCGTCGAGCTGAGACGATTGGTAGATAACGCAATGGGTCTCCGGGTCTTATAAAATGTTTGTTGTTTGCACTCACGTATATCCTCTACGTACACTTAGTATACGAGAAAGTCAAAAACTGGATGCTGGGTCATTAGGTCGAAGGTCATTAGGGCGAATGAGAAGAAGGGGAATGAGAAGAAGGGGAATGAGAAGAAGGGGAATGAGAAGAAGGGGAATGAGAAGGAAGAAGGAAGAAGGAAGGATGAAGTAGGAAGAAAGAAGAAAGAAGAAGGAATAAGAAAGAAGGAAGACGGAAGAAGGAAGAAGGAAGAAGGAAAAAGGAAGAAGGAAGAAGGAAGAAGGAAGAAGGAAGAAGGAAGAAGGAAGAAGGAAGAAGGAAGAAGGAAGAAGGAAGAAGGAAGAAGGAAGAAGGAAGAAGGAAGGAGGAAGAAGGAAGAAGGTAGAAGGAAGAAGGAAGAAGCAAGAAGGAAGAAGGAAGAAGGAAGAAGGAAGAAGGAAGAAGGAAGAAGGAAGAAGGAAGAAGGAAGAAGGAAGAAGGAAGAAGGAAGAAGGAAGAAGGAAGAAGGAAGAAGGAAGAAGGAAGAAGGAAGAAGGAAGAAGGAAGAAGGAAGAAGGAAGAAGGAAGAAGGAAGAAGGAAGAAGGAAGAAGGAAGAAGAAGAAGGAAGAAGGAAGAAGGAAGAAGGAAGAAGGAAGAAGGAAGAAGGAAGAAGGAAGAAGGAAGAAGGAAGAAGGAAGAAGGAAGAAGGAAGAAGGAAGAAGGAAGAAGGAAGAAGGAAGAAGGAAGAAGGAAGAAGGAAGAAGGAAGAAGGAAGAAGGAAGAAGGAAGAAGCAAGAAGCAAGAAGCAAGAAGCAAGAAGGAAGAAGGAAGAAGGAAGAAGGAATAAGGAATAAGGAAGAGGGAAGACGGAAGAAGAAGAAGGAAGAAGGAAGAAGGAAGAAGGAAGAAGGAGGAAGAAGCAAGAAGCAAGAAGCAAGAAGGAAGAAGGAAGAAGGAAGAAGGAAGAAGGAAGAAGGAAGAAGGAAGAAGGAAGAAGGAAGAAGGAAGAAGGAAGAAGAAGGAAGAAGGAAGAAGGAAGAAGGAAGAAGGAAGAAGGAAGAAGGAAGAAGGAAGAAGGAAGAAGGAAGAAGGAAGAAGGAAGAAGGAAGAAGGAAGAAGGAAGAAGGAAGAAGGAAGAAAGAAGAAAGAAGAAGGAAGAAGGAAGAAGGAAGAAGGAAGAAGAAAGAAGGAAGAAGGAAGAAGAAAGAAGGAAGAAAGAAGAAGGAAGAAGGAAAAATAAAGAAGAAAAAAGGTAATATGAAGGAAGAAGGAAAAATAAAGAAGAAACAAAGTAATAAGAAGGAAGAAGGAAAAATAAAGAAGAAAAAAGTAATAAGAAGGAAGAAGGAAAAATATAGAAGAAAAAAGTAATAAAAAGGAAAAACAAAGATAACAGAAAGTAAAGCGAAGAAGGAAGAAGAAACAGCAAAGAACAAAGAATGGAGAAGAACTAAGGAAGACGAAAAAAGGAAAAAGCAAGAATGGAGGAAGAAGAAGTAAGAATTAAGAAGCAAGAAAGAAGCTACTTATTCGTCCTAATGGCCTGACACCCTTTTTTTATATAAGATATCAAAAAAATTTAAAATTGTCAGTCAGATACCGTTTTCGAAAACAGTAAATTGCAAATCAATAGGCCCCCAAATTACGGTGCATCAAATGCCAACATTGTTAAGCGTACTACTGTACATAGGCAGATCGAACTTCCGTCGGCGTTTTTGAGTATAAATTATTTCATTTCCAAAAGCGTGACTGAAAAGCATGTTTACAATGTTGCTTGGATTATCTCTAGATATTATTTAAGGTTAGTAAACTTTGAATTAGAGGCAGGTACTTACTTTAACATAGCCCCAAGTAAATGTGGTAAGTGCATCATAGAATGAATATTTTAGCACGTGTTCCGTGGAGTAAAGTGGCATAACACTTTATAGCGGCTATAAAAGATTCAGATAGAATCCAATTCATCTCTATATCCACGGTATTTATTTTCTTTAAGGATCTGTTCCTATTCTTGAATCACTCCGCGGGGCCAAACATCCTTCAATTACAGTATTCTTGACTTGTATTCCTATCTGGATCATGCCATAGTTTTCGTTTCTTTAGGTTTGCATCGAAAGGTCTGGGCGTTTACTAACAATTTCCGTTCGGAGTCGAGCAAAGCCTTAAGGCAACATTGATAATGGCCTGTCAGGAACAGCAGAATTTAAATTAATTATAACGGGCTCAAACTCACCGGGTGCTTCAGTCGGTCACAACAGAACGGCGGCAGCGACAATACTGTTAGCGAATCTTGACGTCGCCAGCCAGCCACTATGGTTCACTTATCGCATTTCATAATTTTAATTAAAAGACATCAAGAGCCGAGCGGAAAAGATTTTAATGTTAACAAAACATATTTGAATTTCATTAAAGTTAGATCTGAAATTATTTTGCTAATGAATCCTGTCGGCAGTTGGATGGTGCTGGCTGTATCTTGCACCTTTATGTCTCTCTCCACGAAGAACCTCACCGGGATGGAACGGCGGCTGCCTAGGCATGGCTAGAAGCCGAGACAAACAATTTTTACTTTTTCGCAGCGCAAAGAATAAAGCAAAAAATAAAATTTCCATAACGATCATCAGTTGGGAACACAAATATATATGCAAAACAGATGCTAAACATTTCAAACGCTAAGGCATTCTGATGTTTGGTGAAAATTGAAAAGCGAATCAACAGTGTGGATTCCATGCCATCATTTGGAGTTTAGCAACTGGAAAACAATGCCCAAAGCAAGAGGAAATTCAAATACAACGATTTCTATCCAAGGTTCGGTTAACTAAATTAAACTATTTTGCATACCACGACCAAATACAACGCATTTGTAAAATGTTTGCTTTTAGTATTCTAGCAATTTAACTACATGCTCCCGTTGTATTAAGTTTTTTCATCATCAACCAACAGGTGCCAATAATACTTAAAATCGGGCTAAATCGGCTTCTTAATAAATTGAAAAATTCTTGATTACCTAATTTTTGGCATCTTATATTAATTTGTAAAATGTAAAGAAGGGATATATTGAATCGCAGTCTAGGATTGATAAGAGCAGTTACTATGTATAAGACTGTGGGAGCGCATGAGAAACATTATTTGTAAATTTTAAAACTATTAATCAAATTGTTGCCTCAAGTCTATTGAAAATAAAGAAAACGAATGTAAAAACTGCCAATGATACAAAAACAAATATAAAACGCAGATCAATTCACCTTAGGATGATATATTGTCTTTCTCGTGCATCACTAAAGGCAGTAAGGAAGGTACGTTAAAGCATACAAATGTTTGAACAAACGAATTAGTTTGGATTTTCGCCTTCCCTACTGATTTTGCCTTGGATTACACTGTGATAATTGAAACGTCTGTTCAATTACTTACCATTAAGGTGTTGCCTTCTTGATTCCGAGACGGGGTGCTAAAAGCTTTGCTATGTCTTCCATTCATTTTATGATTGGTTCACCACAGAGAATGTGCAATTGCGATTTGCACATGAATAGTTGAGATCCAACAATTGATAGAATCAGCGAATCGATTTTGCATTAAAAACAATTTCGTTTCGCTCGACCGGTTGTTGCTATCGTTTGCCAGTGTATGTAGGTACGTTCGCCCGTTGTCCAAACTCTGGGCTGCTGTGAAACTCAGTCGCCGTTGTGTTGAAACACGTTGAAATGTCTGCCGTGCTATCTAGGTCAATTGATTCTGATCCTGTCAACATGGGCACAGCTACAGTAATACATACCTCTCCTGCAGCATTATGTTGGCGTCTGGGGAATAGGGATGATATGTAGAGTTTTGATACAGGCTTACAATATTGCTCTGGCTGGTATTACTATGGTTATGTGACTATCAGATTATGTACCCATGGGTTGTGTTTCGACGATGACGGGACGGCTTGAATGGCCGGTAATCTATTTGTCATGGTAAGCAATGGAACTTTGAATCGCTAATTATGTGTAGAATCCTTGTCACGATTGTTGAAGCATGATTTGTTGCATTATGCGTCCGAATGTAACCTTGGAGCTATTTCAAGCAATGAGATTGAGAAATTGTTACATAATCCATTTCTTGTAATATTTGCTGAATCAATTGAGCCGAGTCGATTGGTATATAACAACAATGGGTCATCTAACTTCCTATAAAAAGTTCGTTTTGGAAGGAAATTTCAGTCTTTCAATATAGCTTTATTAACTTGAATTGGCCAATCACTTTTTTAAAATATCAATAAACAGACATTTCACAAAGTGAACATCTTCCAAATCGGCAACTCCAACTGGTATTTAATTCACAATGCTCTGAAAATTTCCGATGTGACTATGTTTACTATATGAAAGATTCTGATTTGAAAAATGTAACCACTCAACGTCAGAATATATTACATTTTGCTTTATAACTGATTGATAACTTAAAAGCGTTCGTAACTATTTGGGGATTATCACGCTCAACAAATTTTATGGAAATGAAAACATCAAAAAATAAAAAAAATATGGAGCTTTGAGCTTGATTGACTGCTCGTAGTTGCTACTCCATTATGACCAGATCAGTTGTTCTTGCACAGGGAACCAACAGATGTTTGCTTGGGACTAGCACACATCTTCAATGTACAAGTACTGGTGATCTCATTTGTTACGTCATACTGGCGCCTGCAACGTCAGAATGCAAGTCAATGTAGGGAAGGGGGAGGGAATGATGATGCAATCAGTCGCCCACTGCAAGCCGAATATACCTCTGCACTTGCCACCAGTACATGCGGAAATTTTTGGAATTTTTGGGTTAGGTTCGAGAGGCAGAGGTCCGTCTTGGTTAACGAGCTGTCAATGTGATAGATAGGAGAAGGTAGCTGATGGAATTTCTAATTGGATGTAGGAAACGAGCTCTATAGTTCATTTCCAATTCTAGCAGAATACTCAAGTTGAAGGTATAAGGAATAGTAATGGAAACGGTATGGAAGTCCATTTCCAGTTCTAGCGATCGCTAGAACATGAGAAATATAGAGAAAGATACAAAGTAGGAGAATGGAACGCACTTGGGATTGAACCCACGACCTCCTGCGTATGAGGAAGAAGCAGTAGCCATATGACTAACAGGCCCGCTTCAAAAATTTAAAAAAGATATGGAGAATACAAAGTGTTGTGGCAGCATTGGAGACAATGTTTGGACGATCTCATAGTACGGCTCGCTTATGTTCTACACATAAGTCAGCTTTTTAGCTGCAATTTAATGAAGTCCAATTAATTCCAGTTTATGCTTACATTTATAATCCTTATAAAGGTTAATTTGTCCATTGTCCAACAACTTTTACTTAAGAAAATCATTTGGTTAAGAAAATTATTTTGAGCTTTTTAGTGGAATGTCTTCACTTGTCATAAGAGGAGTTTGTACAATCCCATTTAATTCCATCACTTAATTGTACCTTGACAGATACGTATTTCGACCTCAACAGTAAGGTCGTCTTTCACTTATTTCTAACTAATTTATAAACAATTTTAGAATATATTTTATATTTAATTTTATATATTCAACCTGTAAGCGCATAATTTGTGGTATGTGTATATTTCTGTAGGTAGATAAAACAAGTTCCCACATGACAGTCCTGACGCATGGATACGATTACATTCATTGCTTTCTACTGCGAGTTGGTCGAGTGACCCTTTTCGTTCCGGGTGCTGATTTCACGCCGTTCGTAACACAAAGAGTCACTGAATGCACCTTCATGTCGACGAAGCAATCAAAGAAAAAGAAACTGCATCGCCAGGAATCGCAACATGCTCTGGGCTATTTTTTACCCCCACGATGACTATTTTTGTTCAGCAATTTCGTGTGATTGCTTTTTGGTGGAAAAGGTTCTTTGTGTCTTTGGCAGCCAATTTGAAGGATTAATACCGATGAATCAATACCTACTGGTAGTACACTTTCATAGCTTTGCACTACAGGCAATTAGGAATGAGTTTGCGTTCTTCGCGCTCTTAAATCACGGTCCTTCTTCTTCTTCCTCAATGGCTCTACATTCCAACTGGAACTTGGCATGTTTTTCAACATAGTGTTCTATTAGCATTTTCACAGTTAATTATTGAAAGCTTTTCTATGCCCGCCAATTGCATGAGTATGTATCTTGTGTGGCAAGTACAATGCAATGGATACACTATGTATGGGCGTAGCCAGGATTTCGAGTACGGGGGCCAACTTTTTGGATCTTAATTTGTTTTTGCCTTTCTCGTATACTAAGTATACGGTAAAGGCTATATGATCGCTCCAAAAACAAACTTTTTATAGAAGGCCCGGAGACCCATAGTGTTATATACCAATCGACTCAGTTCGACGAATCGAGGTGATGTCTGTGTGTGTGTGTGTGTGTGTGTGTGTGTGTGTGTGTGTGTGTGTGTGTGTGTGTGTGTGTGTGTGTGTGTGTGTGTGTGTGTGTGTGTGTGTGTGTGTGTGTGTGTGTGTGTGTGTGTGTGTGTGTGTGTGCAAAACTACTCAAAAAATGTCACTCATTTTTCGGGCACTTATCCTCAACCGATTTGCTCGCAACAAATTGCATTCGACGCAGAATCCTGTCCCATTGTTTCCTATTTGAAATTGATCAGATCAGACTATGGGATCAGAAGTTATGGCCAAAATACAAATTCATACGAAAAAATCGCGTAAGAAATGTCACTCATTTTTCGGGCACTTATCCTCAACCGATTTGCTCGCAACAAGTTGCATTCGACGCAGAATCCTGTCCCATTGTTTCCTATTTGAAATTGGTCAGATCGGACTATGGGATCAGAAGTTATGGCCAAAATACAAATTCATACGAAAAAATCGCGTAAAAAATGTCACTCATTTTTCGGGCACTTATCCTTAACCGATTTGCTTGCAACAAGTTGCATTCGACGCAGAATCCTATCCCATTGTTTCCTATTTGAAATTGGTCAGATCGGACTATGGGATCAGAAGTTATGCCCAAAATACAAATTCATACGAAAAAATCGCGTAAAAAATGTCACTCATTTTTCAGGCACTTATCCTCAACCGATTTGTTTGCAACAAGTTGCATTCGACGCAAAATCCTGTCCCATTGTTTCCTATTTGAAATTGGTCAGAATTGATCAGAAGTTATGGCCAAAATACAAATTCATACGAAAAAATCGCGTTAAAAATTTCACTCATTTTTCGGGCACTTACCCTTAACCGATTTGCTTGCAACAAGTTGCATTCGACGCAGAATCCTATCCCATTGTTTTCTATTTGAAATTGGTCAGATCGGACTATGGGATCAGACATTATGGCCAAAATACAAATTCATACGAAAAAATCGCGTAAGAAATGTCATTCATTTTTCGGGCACTTATCCTCAACCGATTTGCTTGCAACAAGTTGCATTCGACGCAGAATCCTGTCCCATTGTTTCCTATTTGAAATTGGTCAGATCGGACTATGGGATCAGAAGTTATGGCCAAAATACAAATTCATACGAAAAAATCGCGTAAAAAATGTCACTTATTTTTCGGGAACTTATTCTCAACCGATTTGCTCGCAACAAGTTGCATTCGATGCAGAATCCTGTCCCATTGTTTCCTATTTGAAATTGGCCTGATCGAACTATGGGATCGAAAGTTATGGCCAAAATACAAATTCATACAAAAAAATCGCGTAATAAATGTCACTCATTTTCCGGGCACTTATCCTCAATCGATTTGCTCACAACAAGTTGCATTCGACGCAGAATCCTGTCCCTTTGTTTCGTATTGAAAATTGGCCATATCGGACCATGGGATCGATAATTATACCATTTTTTTTATGAAAAAATCGATACAAAAAATTTTCCCTAATTTTCCAGGCACTTTTCCTCAACCGATTTGCTCGCATTAAATTGCATTCTACGCAGAATTTCTCATATTTTCTTATTGAAAATTAGCCAGATCGAACTATGGGCTTAGATGTTATACTCAAATTACTATTGTGAAAAAGAGTTCAAAAAAGTCTAGCTCACTTTCTTAGCATTTAGACTTCATCTATTCCCCAAGCAACACAATTTCAACAAATCTGGTTGCAGTAACCATATTGTGACTGAATCCGGTCATATATAAGTTACTGTGATAGATGTGCAATATGTGTGCTTCTCAGGTCTTTCGCAACAGATTGCATTCGACGCAGAATCTTGTCCCATTGTTTCCTATAGAAACTTGGCCGGATCGTACAATTGGGTCAAAAGTTATGGCGAAAATACTAATTTTAAAACTACTAAATAAAATGCCATTTTTTGCTCTTATGCTCATCCGATTTGTTTGCAACAAATTGCGTTTGGCGAGAATTTTTGCCTTTCTCGTATACTAAGTATTTTATGCATATAAACAAATATGAAAAATAAGACCAATCCACATATTGGTGTTATTTGAAATTTTTCCAAACCTTTTGAACGAACGAGAAAGGCACCATCACCGCTAGGTGGATTAATCTGGGTTTTTTTTATAAGTTTTGCAAAACACATGAATATTAGAGCTCGGCACTATTTCCTTCGAAGTTCCAAAAACTTTGAAATTGAATTCACAACCAACAGTAAAGGCTGGATCACAATAGCACGTTGCGCTGGACAGTGAAGTCAGTTTTTCGTACTAAAACGCAACGCCAATGAACGTGATGCATTCACGCCCACTATGCAACATTCGCGTTGTGCGTTTATTTAACAACAATAATGATTAAAACAACAATAGATTTTAAAATGCATGATTTATTGAACAGATATTTTTAAATAAAGTGAGATAACTTTTAACGAACTAAGGCAGAAGAAACAATATGCAAGCTTTCTCCAGGAATTTCGTCGACAATTGCTCCAGGCATGCTATCGGGAATTCTATCAGCAATTCTTTAGGAATGCCTTCAGCAACTTCTTCGGTAATGTCATCAGGAATTTCACCATAAATTTTGCCGGGAATTGATCCGAAAATTCCACCATTCCATCCAAGAAATTCTCTACAAGCTAATTCTTTCGTGCTGTTTCTCATAAAAATTTCTGAAAAACTGCACCGTGGAATTCTTAAAAATATTCCTGGAAAGTTCCGCAGAATTGCCAGTAAACATTTCTGAAAGTTTCTCCGGAAATTCTTCCGGGAATTCTTCTTAGAGTTCCAGCGGCAGTTCCTCCAAGAATTCCTCCAGGATTTTCTCCGAGAATTATTCTGGAAGTTCTATCGGCAGTTCCTACGGGGGTTCTTCTAAATTTCTCCAGAATTTCCTCCGGGAATTCATTCAGGCTTTATTTCTAGAATTCATTTAGGGTTCTTCAAGAATTTATATAGAAATTCCTCCAGAAGCTGCTCCGAGATTTTCTCTGGGAGCTCCTCAGGGAATTCTCCGGGAGGTCCTCTGGCGATGATGATGATAATCCAGTTACATACCCCTACAAAGGTTTTAACTAGACGAGATTTATCTATAAGATGAATTATCCAAGATTTTTTTTCGAGAAGTTCTTCCGATAGTTTCTCTGGGAGTTCCTCCGGGAGGTCCAATGGGAATTCTGCTAGGAGTTCCTCCTGAAATTCTTCCGGGAGTTCTTACAGGAGTTCTTCGGGCACTTCCTTCGGGAATTCCTCCGGGAGATCTACCGGCAGTTTCTACGAGAATTCTTCCGGGAGTTTCACCGGCAGTTCCTCCGGGTGTTCCTCTGAGGAGGAACTCTTAGAGTAATTTCCGGAGGAACTCGCGGAGGAATTTCTGGAGAAATTGCTGGAGAAATTAACAGAGGAATTCTCGGAGGAACTGCCGGTGGAGCCTCTGGAGGAATTTCTTGAAGAACCACAGGAAGAATTTCCAGAGAAAATTCTGGAGGAATCCCTGGAGAAACTCCTGGATGAACTCCCAAATGGACCTCCCGGAGCAACTCCCAGAAAAAATCTCCGAGGAACTTCTGGAGGAATTTGTACATGAATTCCTAAGGAAAGCCTTAATGAATTCCTGAAAGAGAGAATGAATGAATTCCTGAAAGAGATCCTGAATGAATTCCCGGAGGAACTTTCGGAGGAATTTTCTGAGAAAAAGCCGGTGGAATACCCTGAGTTGAATTTCTAGAGGAAATTCCGAAATCCCATTTCCCGTGAAATTGCTGCCAAATATCCTCCAAGAATTCCTTGTGAAGTTCCTGAGGAATTAACGGAGGTACTATTGGTAATACTCCTAGAGGAGCACCCGGAGGAACAAGGAGGTCCTGAAAAAGTTGTTGGAGAAGTTACTGAAGAATTTCCGGAAAAATGTCCCGGAAAAAACACCAGGAGGAATTAATGCAGAATTTCAGATGAAATCCTGAAAGTATTCCCAGATGAATTGCTGAAGAAATTACCGGATGAATTTCTAGGGGTTTGTTCTGAAGAAATTTCTGGAAGATATCCTGGAGGAACTTTCAAATTAATTTCCGAATGAAATTCTGGAGTAAATTCCGAGTGAAGTCCAGAAAGAATTCTAGGACAATTCCACGGAAAAATTCCCGGATTTTTTTTTCTTTATTAAAGTGTTTTTTTAAATAGATTAAGTTCAACACCGAAAATTCCCGGAGAAATTCCTGAAGGAATTCTTGGAGATGTACCTGAAGGAATTCCCGGCAAACTACCTGGAAGAATTTCCGGGGAAATACTTGGACGAATTCCTGGAGAAATTCTTAAAGAAATTTTTAGAGGAATTATTGAAAGATATTCTGAAGTAGTTGCGAAAAGAGTTCCAGAATGAAATCCTAGAGGATTTCGCTATTGAATTCATGGAAAAATTCCTGGAAGTTATCCCGGAGGCAGTGTTGTGCTTAATCATTATCAGACGATCATGATTGCAATTTTCATGTGAAAACTTCTCACGTGAAAACAGTAGGCGAGTTGTCACCGGCGACAGCTTTTCAAATTTTGAACTCAAACGATAATAAACACAGAATTTTCATTCAATCATTAATCTTCACTAATAATAGCTAATTGTTAACAGTCCCGTTATATCTTCTATTTGGCGTTATAGCTTCATGCTAGTGAGGAAAAAGAGTTCAAAATGTAACGGTAAATGCTTCAAATCAAGATACGATTTTCAAACGATTCTTAATCGCTGGCGAGTTTTAATCACTTGATAATTTAAAAGTAAAATCGCGGGTGAGTTTGATCATGCTCGATTTTTCGAAAATTTGATTTTTCCCAACCCTGCCCGGAAGAATTAAAGGAAGAGTTCCTGGAGGAATGCCCAGAGAAGTTCCTAGAAGAATTTCCGAAGGATTTTCATATAGATTTACAAGTGAAGTTATGGAGCAAAATCGGAGGATTTCCGTCTTAAATTTCTGAAAAAAACTTTTGGTGGAATGGGGGGAAATTCAGTATGTATTCTTGAAGGAACTCTCAAATGCATTCCTGAAGGAAATGCCGGAGATTTTTCTGGAAGAATAGCCGTAGAAATGTCTAGAAGTAAAACTTGGAGAGAAGGAAATAAATCTTCAAGGAATTTCCTCATGAATTCCCTAAAAAAAATTAGTGGGGGTTTCTACATAAGGAGGAATTACAATTACATCAGAAAGATTTTCGAATGATTTTCAGAAGAATTTGTGAATAACTTTCCGTAGGAATTGAGAGGTTCCCAGGGGAGCTTCTAGAAGGTTTTCAAGGAGAATTCTTGAGCCCGAAATGTTTCGAGATATAGATTATGGATCCTGGATAGTCTAATAAGTTTTTGGGAATCTTTTGAATTTCAACCACCTATTTCTGAATATGATTGGATTGTAAAGTGCACATGTTTAAGGGAATTCATTTCAGTACCCGTTCAAATTTTTCACCAATAAAGAGGGGAGCGAGGGGGCTTGACGCGTACTACGAGTGTACGATCCGTCAAGCATTAATTATTTAACTTCACTGTCTCGGACCTATTGAAATGGAAATGAAGAAATCTCTAAGAAATGTTGTGAACTCATGAACTATTAGCTCATATTATTAGTCATATGGTTATAAAATTGAAGGTTTTTCAATTTTGTTCATTCGAATATCTTTCTATCTTTTATCCATCTGACCTCTTGTCTTTTCAACCTTTTGTCCTTCGATCTTTTTGTTCCATAGCATATCCTAGAATTCTTCTATCCGTAACGCTGGGTAGACATCTTTACGTGGCGTGTTGACCCAACGAATACCTTCCCTATCATCCAGCTCCGTGGTACTCATTAGGGTGTCGCTGAGCAGGAGACCTCTTATTAGGTGAGTACTACATCAACACTTCTTCCAAGTTTCAGTGATAATACCATGATTAGTAACCCTCATGCTTTTGTCATTTTTGTCTTTAGGTTAAAATTGTTTTGTACTCGCTTTGATTTCTGATAGCAATCTGGAAAGAGATTTCAAAAGAATTATGAATACCACTGGAGTCCAATCTACTAAGTACATGCTTCTGATTTTAGAAAATCTTTGCAAGCTTCCAGTAGAGGTCATCTTCTTCTTCATAGGCGTTACATCCCTCCACTAGGACATTGCCGCCTCGCAGCTTAGTGTTCATTAAGGATTTCCACAGTTATTAACTGCGAGAATTCTAAGTCAAGCTACCATTTTTGCATTGGTACATCATGAGGCTAACACGATGATTCTTTGTATGCCCTGAGAAGTCAAAACAATTTCCAATCCGCCACCCTTCGCATGGTTTTGCTTTGTAGCCGCGCATTTTACCGCACGGCTAAGGAGGGCCCCAGAGGTCATGGATTCCACAAATGTCTTAATGGTCTGAAGCAAATATTACTAACTTCTTGGACCTTTTTTTAAGTTTTCAGAAGTTTAGAATTCCTTGCAAACCAAATTTCATGCAAACTTAGCGATGTTTGTGTTTTTTAGATTTCAATAAATCCTCTCATCTTTCTTCAAAAGTGTTTCCCATGGGCATCAAATAATCCATTCAAGCTTGCTATAATTTCTAGCCGTTTGTGTAATCACAATAATTACAGGTATCTAGCTACAATATGCCTAACATTGTTAAAAGTTATAGCTACAAAATAGCCATTTTTGGCGTGGGACTGTGTCTGTGTTTTCTATATCGAAGTACACTTGCTTAAAAAACGTCGCAAAAATATGATAGACTTTGATCGTTAATAACACAGCTTTTCTTGAATTTCAACTTTTTTTGACCATTCGATCAAGAAAGAGTCAACGCTACATACCCGAGGAACACTGAAGTCTTTTTTACGCGATTTTTTACGCCATTTTCAATCCGGATTTCGGAATCTACGCGGTATTTTAGTCGTGTTTTGGGATATATACGCCTTTTTAACGCGTCTTCTCCATTCGGCTTGGTTCATGGCTACACGTCGCCAACCACGCAATCTACGGAGGGTCCGCAAGTCATCTTCCACCTGATAGATCCACCTTGCCCGCTGTGCACCTCGCCTTCTTGTTCCCGTCGGATCGTTATCGAGAACCATTTTAACCGAGTTACTGTCCGACATTCTGGGTACGTGCCCGGCCCACCGCAGTCGTCGGATTTTCGCGGTATGAACGATGAAAGCTTCTCACAGCAGCTCATGCAACTCGTGGTTCATTCGCCTCCTCCACGTACCGTCCGCCATCTGTACTCCACCATAGATGGTACGCAGCACTTTCCTTTCGAAAACTCCAAGAGCGCGTTTGTCCTCCACGAGCATCGTCCAGATCTCGGGTCCGTAGAGGACTACCGGTTTAAAGAGCGTTTTGTAGATTGTCAGTTTGGTACGGAGACGAACTCTATTCGATCGGAGCGTCTTGGGGAGTCTAAAGTACGTACGATTTCCAGCCACAATGCGTCTCCGAATTTCCCTGCTGGATCATTTTCGGCAGTCACCAGTGAGCCGAAGTACACGAATTCTTCTACCACCTCGATTTCGTTACCACTGATGCAAACTCGCAGTGGGTGGCTAACATTGTCTTCTCTTGAACCTCTTCCTATCATGTACTTTGTCTTCGACGTGTTGATGACTAGTCCGATCCGCTTAGTTTCCCTCTTCAGCCTGATGTAGGCCTCCTCCATCTTCTCATAGTTACGTGCCATAATATAAAAGATATTACCAGATAAAGATTGTCGCTGTCGTCGCTGTTCGGAACATCTTTTGCTGGCGAGGATAAGGGATCTAAATGCCAATGAAGGAAAAATACATACGATTTGACAATTAGGTACCACAAATGTTTCGGACAGTATAACAAAGGCAACCGAAGCGACAATCTTTATCTGGTAACTAAAATATCTTTTCATAATATCTATGTCATCGGCGAAGCCAAATAGCTGGACGGACTTATTAAAAATTGTACCACTCGTGTTAATCCCTGCCCTTCGTATTAGCCCTTCCAAAGCGATGTTGAATAGCAGACACGAAAGACCATTACCTTGTCGTAACCTTCTGCGCGTTTCGAAAGGACTCGAGAATGCCCCTGAAACTCGAACTACGCACATCACCCGATCCATCGTCGCTTTGACCAACCGTGTCAGTTTATCCGGAAATTCGTGTTCGTCCATTAGCTGCCATGGCTGGTCCCGATCGATTGTATCATATGCGGCTTCAAAGTCGATGAATAGATGATGTGTGGGCACTTTGTATTCGCGGCATTTCTGCAGTACTTGGCGAATGGTGAACACCTAGTCCGTGGTGGAGCGTTCGCCCATGAAACCCGCCTGGTACTGCCCTACGAACTCCCTTGCGATTGGTGCTAGTCGACGGCATAAAATTTGGGAGAGTACCTTGTAGGCGGCGTTCAGCAATGCTACAATTTAGCTTATCGTCCTTTTTGTAGATGGGACGCACGACACCTTTCATCCACTCCTGCGGCAAAACTTCCTCCTCTCAAATCTTGGTAATGACCCAGTGTAGTGCTCTAGCCAGTGCCCCACCATCGTGTATAAATAGCTCTCCTGGTAGTTGGTCAACCCCAGGGGCTTTTTTGTTCTTCAGCCAGCCAATCTCCTCCTGGATTTCCTGGGGATCCGGAGCTGGTAAAATTATGTCCTGCGCGCGTTCTCCCAGGTCCATCACCATACCGCCATCTTCGTCTGCCACATCGCCATTCTTCGTAGTGCTGCCGCCACCTTTGGATCACCTCACGTTCGTTCGTAAGAAGGTTCCCGTTTATGTCCTTACACATATCATGCTGTGGCACGTGGCCCTTACGTGAGCAGTTCAGCTTCTCATAGAACTTTTGTGTGTTATTAGCGCGGTACAGTTGCTCTGTCTCTTCGCCGTCTCGATCATCCTGCTGGCGCTTTTTCCTCCGGAAAATCGAGTTTTGTCTGTTCCGCACCCGTTTATATCGTGCCTCGTTCACCCTCGTGTGGTGTTGCAGCAATCTCGCCCATACTGCATTCTTCGCTTCCACTAACTGCTCACATTCGCCGACATAACAGTCGTTTCTCTGATCCGGGGGAACCGTGCCAAGCGCAGCGGTTGCTGTGCTACCAATGGCGGATCGAATATCTCTCCAGCCATCTTCAAGAGACGCTGCGCCTAGCTGCTCTTCCTTTGGGAGTGCCACTTCCAGCTGCTGCGCGTATCCTTGGACTAGTCTACCGTCTTGTAGCCGCCCAATGTTTAGCCGCGGCGTTCGACTTCGACGCGTGTTGTACACCAGGCATACTGCAACGAGGTAGTGGTCGGATTCAATATTCGCACTGCGGTAGGTGCGGACGTTCGTGATGTCGGAGAAGAATTTACCGTCGATTAGAATGTGGTCGATTTGGCTGTCCGATTCTTGGTTAGATGATCTCCATGTGACCTTGTGGATATTTTGCGGGGAAAGAAGGTGCTTCGGACTACTATTCCGCGGGAGGCTGCGAAGTTTATGCACCGTCGGCCATTTTCATTCGATACGGTGTGCATACTATCCGGTCCGATGACCGATCTATACATTTCCTCCCTTCCTACCTGTGCGTCCATGTCGCCGATGACCATTTTGACGTCCCGCAGTGGGTATCCATCGTATGTCTTCTCCAGCTATGCGTAGAACGCTTCTTTCTCGTCGTCGGGTCTCCCTTCATGTGAGCAGTACACGTTGATGATGCTATAGTTGAAGAAACGGCCTTTTATCCTCAACTTGCACATCTTTGCGTTGATTGGCTACCACCCAGTCACACGTTGGCGCATCTTACCTAGCACTATGAAGCCGGTTCCCAGCTCGTTGGTGGTGCCACAGCTTTGGTAGAAGGTAGCCGCTCGATTCCCGCTTTTACACACTTTCTGTCCTGTCCAGTAAATCTCCTGCAGCGCCACGACGTCGAAGTTGCGTAATGTAATGATGTAATTTATCGTAGATTATCCTGTCTCAACCTGGGAATCCTAGCGACTCGCAGTTCTATGTTCCAAGCTTCCAATCGTGATCCTTTATTCGTCGCCTAGGGCTTTGCCGATTATATCGAGTCGTATTATCTCTTATATTTCTCGTAATTATTGGTTTTTCAGGCGGCTTATTGGGCCTGCGCAAACCTTCCGTCTCGTCGGAGAGCCGTCGTGTCAGGTCTGTTTTGTGTCCCACCTGACACCAGGACTTGGGCTTGTGCGCTTTGAGCGGTACACGGTCGCTTTGGTGGGGCCTACTTGCGGATACATGCAGCTTTTTATAGGAATTTAACAGGGTCCACTGGCAAGCCCCACAACTCGCAGACCGCCTGGGGAGGGATCGTTAAGCCCTTGGACATAGTCCCTGCTGCCCGGTATAACAACTGATCCCAAAAATGCATCGCAAGAATAGACGTCAAATTAATTCAACTTACAGGGCTTTCAGCTGGTGCAGTTTATTTCTGCTAACTTGCACGTGCCGTTTCTTCCGAAAGCATGGGTGTTTGACAGCAGCTTTTCGCTTACGTTTATTAGGAGTTCAGTGCGTGTTTTCTCTTGTTTCGGAAAGGGAGAAAAATGATAATGTTTTGCTTGTTCAGTCGTGTTTCTTCAGGTCCAGAGCGATCGGCCGGTCGTCGAAGTTTAGTTTTGCTTTGGGGGTCGTTCAACAATGATGTCACAGGTTTTAGAGAGGTGGGAGGGGGTCTAATATTTTGTGACACTGCATATACTAGGTGTACAAAAAAGCGTGTCAGAGGGAGGAGAGGGCTCTAGAAATCTAAAAAAGTAGTGGACGTCATTTTTGAATCGCGGGTGAGTAAGTTAATCAGAAAGTGAAAATTTAGTTCGCATTCAGTTGTGTAGTGCGGTCGATAATTAAAATAATTAGCGTTCGTTCGATTGTTTTTGTTTTAAATCAAACTACACGCTATACACGGCAGACCGTTTACCAAAACGAACCCTGCCACACTTCCTACCCCATATATCCAACATCCCAATGATTACTCGTGGAAGTGCAGATGACCTGTCGGCTTCTATCAAAGCGAGTATCAAGTCAACAATTTCCTAGCTATTCTTCAATTGACCTGCATTCGGACACGGCCGGCGCTGGTATTGCTTATTTTTGGGTCACCAGTTCTTACACATTGAAGATGATGTCCCAAACTTCATCTGTTGGTTCTCTGTGTAATAACAGCTGACCACTGGCAATAACGGAGTAGCAACCGTGGGTGGTCAATCATGCTCATGATGATGCTTAAGCTCATGAACTGTCAAACTTATTTGTCACGTCGTGTTGCATCTCGTCTACTCTGGCTTCCCCTCTAGGATGACCACCAAACGCCGTTGACAGCCCCAGCTTTAACGATGGGCTTTTCTATTATGAGCCACCGGCGGTTTAGACTGGCTTCGTGGCGGCTCTTCTTTGATCTAGTTTGCGTTGGTAATGGTTGCAGCGGTATTCTATCAGCAACGGTTGCGGTCGTCGGAGGTGATTGCTGCAGAAAATTTATTCACAAGGATGACGACGGTAGCGGATCAAGAGAGACTAAGATTTTTAAGTAAAATTCCAATGTACCAAAAACAAAAAGTATAATTAGAAAATGTATATTTTTTACATACAGCTACGTAGCTCAACGTCACTTCTGCGTACAACCCGATTGGGTCGCACCAAGATGAATACACTACTAGGTGCTCCAATCCAAGATGAATACACAGGTAGGTGTTTCAATGTGCCCAATTTATAGACGAGAAGAAGGCGGGGGTGAAAAATTCATTTTCGGTGCAAAACATAAACAAACCGGCTGGCTCTCCCATACTAAAATCCAAGATGGTTGAATCGTGAATTTGGCAGATTGGAACACCTAGTGGTGTATTCATCTTGCGTCGCACCTTTGAGTCTTTGATTTATTTTATTATAGCTCATTTTTAAGGTCTACATATATGAACACTGCACCCAATGCGAATGCCATTGATTCAGAGCTAACTGAGGGACGTTATTGCAACTCGAGCATAGGATTTACGGTCCGATGTCAATCGTCCTGCCAAAGAAGCAGATATAAATCCATCAATTTATAACGCCACTCAATGACTGACATCACGCCAACTAGAAGGAATGTGACGCCTCACGATTTTGCACCTACTTCGATAACGCTTCCTTTGCGGGATGTGCGATTGATTCACTTCCATTTAAAGGATCATTTGCTTCCAACGTGGCTTTAATTATGGCCTCTTTCGATCTAAAACACGACTTCGGACAAGAAGTAAATTATTCTGCAACTTTCCCGGAGAGGATACGTGACGTGCCTGGTAATGTCTCTTTCTACTCCGGTTGGGATTCCATCTTCATCAGCTCAACCCTAATTCATCACTTTGCCATGGTAACACGTACCGGGTCGAGACCGCACTGGCGATGCGGAAACTCAGGTTGAGCTGGCTTGAAGTCCTGTCGAGGAGCGCACACACACCAAACCTGGTGGCAGTTGCAGTGGTTATAGGAAGAAGTATGGCAACCAACAACCTGGAAGTAGCAGAAAAAATAGAAGGTTGCCAATGACGCCACTGACTCTGGCAATGAGGGTATGTAGTAGCGACGGGAACGATTTGGAAGCTGGCAAATGCACGTCGAGACGACGGATGAACATAGTTTCGTTCAGGGTTGAATGGTTATTTTTAGAAGTCAGAGTAAGGGACATTGTTTTTCATTCATCGAGAAAACTTTCGACCTACTTTGAACCTCATAAATTTGTTAAATAATGTTCACAGAGGTGTCTGTGGGGCGTGTAATTGAGGGGTGGAGGGTAAATGTGAAAACCGGTGAATAGAGCATTTCACAACTGCATTCAATTTGTGTGGATTGGATACAAATTATTTTCGAAGGAACAGTAATGCATGTATCTGGGACTGACGTTAATTAGAAGTGTCGATCTACTTCTCAAAAGAATAACAAGTTAACAAGTGACATGGGTTTAACCCTGAGCCTGCAGGATTGCGAAAATCTAACACCATGAGAAGAAAAGAATTTGCACTATCCACTTCCTACGTAGAATATATCACGTTCGGAGCTTATTGGTGCATTCTTTTGAGTGAGACACATTTTTTATCTGATTTTTTGTTATTATACATTCTATTGTTAGTTCGCAATTTTTCGTTCTTTTGACGGCTTGCTCCTCCGTAGACGATGAGAAGTGTCACGAAAGGATGTTTTCTGTGGAATGGAATTGAATCCATTGCATGTGGTGAGTAAATTTTCAGTTTGAAATCGTTTGTTTATTATCCTTTCAGCATCTCAGTTATAGATCAAGATAGCATTTCTCAACAGTGTTTTTTGTGATTACTTATAACCAAAACATGACATCCGCTGTCACTTGTTGATTGCATGATGCTCACAAGGATCAAGGCAAATAACTACTTCTATATCCACACTACATTCCAGTACCACGTATCAAGTGAATATTTTGTAACTAGGAACGTGCTGCTGATGTGGAAGCTCATTGATAAACCAAACTCTGATGTGGAGCTTGCTTCTAACTTCAATTCTAAGCACACGCCATACCTTCCCACAGCATCACAACGAAATCAGTTCAACATCAACTGCAATGTGGGACTGACTTTTCTTATTATTCAAAACTTTGTACAATTTTCCACTCGTCACATAATGGATTCTAACTTTTAGTGAGCTTGCTCAACACAAGATACACTGTGCTATAGTTCGGATTTGTTTAGCATCTCTCTGTGGTTCAATGGGGAACTCAACTACGTAGTTTACGTTGTATTTATCGAGGTATTGTTGCTACCAACTAGAACTTTGAATGTTGTTCGTTAATTGCTCTAACTGGTTTGCATTAAGAGAACGATTTGGGAGTGATATTCTGGTTTATGTTTTACAAACGTAACACGGTGTTGTAAAAGTTTTGACATATTGTAGGTTCGGCACTATGTCAGTGAGAATAGCTGAATTGTAGCACCGGATAACGAGATAACCAAAAATAAGATACGGTTTGAACGCAACAGATAGACGAAACCCCAGAAAAATGATCAAAAGTCAATTAATAATAGGTTTACCGCTTCTTCAATTCATACCATGTACCCAAATCAATACCATTCAAAAACAAAGAATTGATGCGCAAATTGTTTTATTTCTCATTTTTGTGATTTTTTTTTTCAGCACGCCGGATAACAGTAAAACACGACACAAATTGAGTCTAAATTGCCTGTTTTGCGAATGTTATTGATATAGGGGTCGTACACTTATTACCTAAGCCATTTTTCTGGGTTTTTCAACCCCCCTCCCCCTATGTAAGATTTTTTTCATACAAATTTTTATTTATGCGGTGCGTACGATAACGACAGACCCCCCCTCCCCCCATAAGTGCTTACGTAACATGTGTTCAGCCACATACGAGCATGTTATTAATAATGGAACAGATACCTTCTATGAATTTGAAGCATGTTTCTTCCCAGTATTCTTTATTTTTTATTACAAATCTTTGCAAACTGATAATATCTTCAAGGTAAACAAAATATTGGGATTGGGGGGGGGAGAGCATGAATTTTATTCAATTTTAACTCTGCTCAACTTTGCTTTGCTGGGAGGCTTAAATTTAACGATACAGAGTCTGCTTTTTTCAGTTTTATTGTAACAAATAAAATAATGATCGCAATTATTCGTGTTGGAATAGCATGCCTCATTCATTGCAGTCATCGCGCAGTAGCTGTAAGTGGCATTTCCAATCAGTCAGCGTTACTGCCAGTGATGGAAAATGTCATCTCGATATTATGGGACTAATTTGTCGTTTAATAAACAATGTGCACTCGCTTGACTGTGGTCATACAACAGTAAAGCACATGTGAAGATTGGACAAATCAAGCATCCGAAAAATAATCAATTTGCAAAAAAGAGCTAACCGCGGTGGAAGTTGGTACTCGGATTCTGATGGCTTTTCCGCAAACGTGACCTTTAACCCTTAAAAGGCCGGGACGACAGTCACCTCCTACAAAGTGCTCGTTCTCAGTCAATCGTTGACCAAATTTCATGACCCCGGACTTTTCTAAAAGGGGATTAGTAGCCGCCCCGCTAGAACCCTCCCCGCGTTCATGAGTATCGAAAATGTCTGTGATTTTTCCTTATTTTTTTCTATAATGGCCAAATTTCTTCAGTAATCAAGTGCAATAAAGTTCTGGCGTCATAACATGAAATATATCAAGTAGAAGTGATTTTGAACGTTTTCAAGTTATCTGATTACTGTAATTACCGATATTGAAAGCCATATTCCTGATCTAAGATTTATTGTCATATTTCTTAAAATCTGATCACGAAATAAATCAGACAGGAGGGAAAAATATCACAAAAAACTGTAGACATATGTGTAATCATTTATATGTTTTGAAGATACTATTTTGGAACATCCAGTTCATCCAAAATATCCGTGAGTTCAGGTCTTGAATTCTACCATAGAAGCGAAAGGTAATGTGCACATAAAAATACTCAGAGTACATCCTACTCAATTCAAAGATATCAAATGACTCATGGGACATTTTTCAGCGTGTCCCATAGTGACATTCAAGAATGCGCGAAATGTTCTGAAGCTCGGCTCGTAAGACCTACGTTACAACGGCATCGAAAATGTTTTCGGCAGCTATCAAAACCATTCCCAACAGATCCTTGGATACCTGCCAAGAAACGTTATACCGATCTTTCTGCATTTCAATATACTGGAATTCATACAAAACGTTCTTGAGTTCAGGTCGTCAGATCTACAATCAAGTAGAAGCGCAATGCTTGTTTCAAATCAAGCTCAGGTCATCCTGCCCAGTTCAAAGAAATCAAATGACTTATTGGAAATTTTACTGCGTACCCCATAATCAGCTCAAAGAAATCAAATGAGGTATGGGAAATTTTGCTTCGTGCCCCATAATGACATTCTAGAATGCGCGAAACGTTCTAAAGTTCAGCTCGTAAGACCTACGCTACAACGGTCTCGAAAATGTTTTAGGCAGCTATCAACAAATCCTTGGATTTGGCAGGTTATACCGATCTTTCTGCATTTCAATACACTCAAAGCCATCCAAAACGTTCTTGAGTTCAGGTCGTAAAACCTCTGTCACAACGGCCTCGAAAATGTTTTCGGCAGCTTTTCCAGGTAAAAAATATTCAGCGGCGTGGTCAATTTTCATACGGCGGCGCGCCGGTTCATTTTTCACGGCGGCGGCGGCCTGAGAAAATAGTCGGTAGTAGCGTGGCGCTGCGGCGCACAGGTCTAATCAAAACTTTTTTTTCTCACAAGGGGGAAATTTTTTTCTGTTTTTTGATTGTAAAGGACTCAAAACGTATGAAACTTTGAGAATTATTTTTTTGAAAAAATCGATTGTTTTGGGACAAACATTTCCTAAGCCCTAAAATATGCCTTTATGCAAAATTTTAGCTCCATCGGACATGATTTAGGGGTGCTCAAAAACTTAAAAAAGATTAGATTGGATTGTACAACCATCTTAAGTATAGGTAGGCATATCTTTAAGGCAACATTTAGCAATGTGATTACACGCTAGTTGCTAAAATCCAGCTGTAGATGGGATCCATGACACCTTCATCTACTCCTTCGCTAGTACACCATACGTATTTAAATATCGCTCCTGGTAGTTGGTCAACACCAGGAGCAGTAGCCTTGTTGTTTTTCAGCCGGCCAAACTCCTCCTGGATTTCTTGGAGATCCGAAGCTCGAAAACGTATGTCCTGCACACGTGCTCCCAAGTTTGTCACCATACTGCCATCGTTTTCTGCCACATCGCCACCTTTGGATCACCTCACGCTCGTTCATAAGAAAATTTATTTGTAATGTTTTATTGAGATTAATATCTTTTGATACTAATTCGGCTCTCACGTCGCCAATTTCAGATTTAGAACAATGATCTATAAGAAAAAAAAAAAGGAGCCTTGAAGAACTACATGTTAATAAAAAACCCAAATTTATCCACCAGTGCTGATGATGCCTTTCTCGATTCAATATGTTGAATTCGAATTAATGTTGTAAATGCAGTGCTTAATATACAAACAACACGAGTCACATTTGAGTCGCTGTAACCAAATCGAACTGAATTGTGTTACTAAGGAAAAGAAGGAAGTGCTCTTTGACCTTTTGCACCCTTCGACGTTTTGTCCTTTCTACCTTTTGCCCCTTTCCACCTTTTGTCCTTTTCCACTAATTGTTCCTTCGATATTTTGTAATTTGACTTTTTGTCATTTGACCTTTTGTCCTTATCCCATAATTAGTGTTGGAGAAATGCAGTGAGATTTTATTTCAACGAGATAAATCCATAATGCTTTTGTACATTATTTTGTCATCGAAACATCACATTTACCCAGAGACTTTATCCTTTTGACTCAAATATAGAACATGACTTATATTCCGAACACTGACGTTTTAGTCCCCTAAAACTAAATCTTTTATCAGTTTTCCGTCCTGTGGATCAATTTTACAAATGAATTTGAGATTATGTGGAAAGAATTACAGGAATAATGCAATAAATGGCAATTTAAAAGCGAGTGATAGGAACAAGTCAGTCAAAACTGTGGAACAAAATGTAAACTAACTTGTGCTGCAAACTAACCAAAACTTAACCGACATTATTGCTGTTGGTGGTATGTGTGTGCTTTTCAGAACCAACCTTTTTCCGACTTAAATTTATATTTAAAAGTGGGCGGAAATCCTTCGGAAGTAAACCCTCAACGGCAAAATCAGTGTAAACGTGGAACATAAAACTGGGTCCACCATCTACTACGGCAAGGATGTACTGCCGTGGTCCGGTCAGTGGAATAGCCCCCACTGACGCCGAAATAACGCTGACCCAGTGAGACTTGGAGTGTGTTCTTAATTTTCATTCCTTTGTAACGGCGGCGGAAACCGGATGCCAGAGCTGCGGGTGGCAAATTTAAGAAATGAGAAATTGTACTTTTATTGTAGCACGGGATGACTTGCCGGATGTGGAAAAGGTAGCTCAGCAAAGCACCGTAATAGTAACTGTAATTTATGCAGAGTAACATTTAGCCGCAGTCTAGAATGGTTCCCACTGCAAATGAAATTTTGCAGAATTTTAACGGCGAGATTATTGAGGGATAAAATTAAGTAAGTTGAAGAATAATTAGCGGAAACGGAAAAGGCATCCACGGGAAGATTAATTAAGTACGCCACGATTAAATTAACCATTTTCAACTCAACCTTCGTCGTACTGCAAGTTTTGCAATTCTCATACACTAAATGTGGGTAAATGCTATGAGATCACCCTAAAATCGAAACTTTGATAGAAGGCTCAAAGACCCACAGTATCATACGGAGAGAAAAACGCAGAAAACGACTTTGCTCAGATTCTGGTTTTGATTCGTTTGAGCCTTAGGTTGTAATTGCGGCAACGAACCGCGGAACAGTATTCTAGATAAAGGGTTTGC
Organism: Armigeres subalbatus; assembly: GCF_024139115.2. Taxonomy (NCBI): domain Eukaryota; kingdom Metazoa; phylum Arthropoda; class Insecta; order Diptera; family Culicidae; genus Armigeres; species Armigeres subalbatus. The sequence continues at coordinate 186,232,942 of NC_085141.1, read as the reverse complement.
GCCAGTTCAGAAATAAAAAAAATCCAAAGCAAATTATTCCAAATTTTTATGTGACAATTTTCCGAATTTACGAAATTTCTTGAAGACTTCTTCAGAATTTGCATCGGGTAATCTACCAATATTTTATGGAAAATCATACGAATTTCCTTGAAAAGTCAATCTTAAGTTCTATAGGAAATTCACCCAAATTCGAATTTACAACTCTACCGAATTTGAATGAGAAATTTGACTACAAATCCATAAGAAATTCTTCCGAATTTCTTGGGAAACTCTTTCCAATTTTTGTAGGAAATCCTTCCAAGGTTCGGTTGGAAATTCTCCTGGAATTCTGTAGAAAATGCTTTCAAACCTCTCTAAATCATGATGTTACGTTTTTTTAACTGTGCATTGTGTACATTGGAAATCGGTAAATATAATTCCTATTTCCTTTCATTAAAACATTCATAAGCCAAAATCGTGTGGTCTGTAACCGTGCATTTATGCGTATGACTAACCCGCACGTCTCTTCCACTGAATGGCTGTAAAAGATTAGCTTTCATTTCGATTGCTTTCCTTCCGGACAATGTGACGATGGTAGTGAAGCGTCGTCGTCGTCCATGTGCATATCTTCCCTAATGCGTTGAAAGGACGAGATTCCCTTGTGTAACCCAATTTCCTGCTGTATTTTCTCGGCAGATTCTGTCCGTTGTTGTTACACTGCACTACCGCTGGGCTAGTAAGGTAGAAGCATCATACGGAGCAGACGAAAGTACCGACAAGTTTATCCTGCCAGCGCTCGACAGAAGCTGTCCTTCCCGTCTCTTGTTGATGTTTGAGTAAAAATTTGTTTTTGTTAAAAACATACACACAATAGGGGAAGCAGCAGAAGCAAAAAAATGTTTTCCTCCTGAATCAGTCTCAATCTACTGACAATGGGGTGGGGAAAAAAAGTTGCCATTCATAAATCATAGAGCGGTTTCTTCGTATCTTTGCTGCTTTCTCCACAGGCAGTAACCGAGAGTGTTTCAACATATGTGGGTCTATAGAAAAATGTACACTTTTCAATGTTTGTAATGCACAGGATGCTTCAGAGAAAATCCCAAAAGTTAAGTTGGAACATTTCTGAAGATGGCATATATTTCAAGTTCGAAATTTTCTCACGAACTAGTAGGAGGTGATTTAGAGCAATGCGGTACCACAAGGGCAGTATGGCAACAAAATTCGAACCGCATCAGAAGTGTATGAGATTTACGAACCCAGATCACTGGTATGTCTATTGGCCGAATGAAAAGCATGAAAGCTCGCTCCGGTCATCGTTTCCTATCAGTGTAGGCCTCAAAATATGGTGGTGAGGCTGGCTAGAGCGCTGCAGTTCGTAATTACTAAGATTTGATGGTAGGAGAAAGTTCTATCGGAGGGAAAAGAGATGGAAGGTACTTCCAAATATGTATACGACGCGACGTTTACTTCTATGCAGCTAACACATGAACCGTAATTTTATTCAATGGTTAACAACAGACCAAATTATTATTTGAACACTGTTCTTGGACTCCCTGTATTCTATTGTTTTGTATATATTAAATAGATAAATCTTCTTGTGATTTATAAATCTCTGCAATCTGCATGCTTAATTTCGTGTACCTATTAAACTTATTCCCAAAATTTTATATTCTGTTTACTCTGTATAAAAAATGAAATATCTGATTTTATTCGTAAAACCTGTCTACATCTTGAAGTCTGTTTAGTATTTTTATTCAAGATATTTAATTATAGTGTTGGGCAAATATTAGTAATTATAATCAAGGATTATAATCAATATTTTCAATGTTTAATTGAATGTGCAATGAAATAATAGTTAAATCTATATACATAATCTATATATATACCTAAAAATGAATTTCTGTCCGCCTGACCCTAATAGACTCGGAAACTACTAAACCGATCGGCGTTAAAATTTGTACGCAGAGTTTTCTTTGAGGATGGGGAAGGTTCGTAAGATGGTTCGAGAACCCTCCCCCATATAAATAAAGCATAAGTTTCTGCATAGCTCGTGAACTAATCAGAGAATAATTCAATCATTGTCGCAACGAAGTTCGTCGGGTCTGGCATTATTTAATAAATGATAAATTGCTGAATAATTAAAAGCTAAATTAATAAAATACGGTGTGTGTCTGCCATTTTTTTTGTTTTTTTACTGGTGTTTATTTGAAATGATCTACTTTTGTATTATATTTGTGATGAATGTGCTTTACAGTTTACTCAGATTAATCTATTTATGATAATAAATATAATGATGAAGAGTAAGTTAATGCCAATCCCATATATTCAATTTTCTGTTTAATTTTTAACTCGATTATTAATATAATAAATGGCGCAATCTGAACAGGCTATTAGTGTGTAATCTGTAAATAGTTTTTGCCTTTCTCGTATACAAAGTATACGTAAAGGCTATATGTTCGCTCCAAAAACGAACTTTTTATAGGAGTCCCGGGGACCCATAGTGTTATATACCGATCGACTCAGCTCGACGAATTGAAGTGATGTCTGTGTGTATGTGTGTGTGTATGTGTGTGTGTATGTGTGTGTGTATGTGTGTGTGTATGTGTGTGTGTATGTGTGTGCGCAAAATAATCTCACTCATTTTTCAGGCACTTATCATTAACCGATTTGCTCGCAACAAGTTGCATTCGACGCGGAATCTTGTCCCATTGTTTCGTATTGCAAATTGACCGAATCGGACTATGGGCTTCGGAGTTATGGCCAAAATATATTTTTTTACAACAAAAATTCTCACTCACTTTTTAGACACTTACTCTTAGCTGATTTACTCGCAACAAGTTTCATTCAACGCAGAATCATGTCCCATTGTTTCGTATTGAAAATTGGACAGATCGGACTATGGGTTTCGAAGTTATGGCCAAAATCCACTTTTTCACATGAGAAACACGTACAAAATTCTCACTCATTTTTTAGGTACTTATGCTTAACCGATTTGCTCGCAACAAGTTGCATTCGACGCGGAATCTTGTCCCATTGTTTCGTATTGAAAATTGGCCCAATCGGACTATGGGATTCGGAATTATGGCCAAAATATATTTTTTTATAAGAAAAATGCTCACTCACTTTTTAGGCACTTACTCCTAGCTGATTTACTCGCAACAAGTTTCATTCGACGTAGAATCTTGCCCAATTGTTTCGTATTGAAAATTGGCCCAATCGGACTATGGGTTTCGAAGTTATGGCCAAAATTCATTTTTTACATAAGAAACACGTACAAAATTCTCACTCATTTCTCAGGCACTTATCTTTAACGGATTGTCTCGCAACAAGTTGCATTCGACGCGGAATCTTGTCTCATTGTTTCGTATTGAAAATTGGCCCAATCGGACTATGGGTTTCGGAATTATGGCCAAAATATATTTGCTTTATAAGAAAAATTCTCACTCACTAGGCACTTACTCTTAGCTGATTTACTCGCATCGGAGTAACTTTACAATCGGACTATGGTTTTCGAAGTTATGGCCAAAATTCATTTTTGCCTTTCTCGTATACAAAGTATACGTAAAGGCTATATGTTCGCTCCAAAAATGAACTTTTTATAGGAGGCCCGGAGACCCATAGTGTTATATACCAATCGACTCAGTTCGACGAATTGAGGTGATGTCTGTGTGTTTATGTGTGTGTATATGGGTGTGTGTCTGTTCACAAAAAATGTCACTCATTTTTCAGGCACTTATCCTTAACCGATTTTCCGCAACAGATTGCATTCGACGCACAATCCTATCCCATTGTTTCCTGTTGAAAATTGGCCGGATCGGACTATGGGCTCGGAAGTTATGGCCAAAATACATTTTTCAATAGAAAAATCGCGAAAAAATGTCACTCATTTTTAGGCACTTATCCTAACCGATTTGCTCGCAACAAGTTGCATTTGACGCGGAATCGTGTACCATTGTTTCGTATTGAAAATTGGCTCAATCGGTCTATGGGCTTCCAAATTATGGCCAAAATACATTTTTTTACAAGAAAAGTTCTCACTCACTTTTTACACAGATAACAGACATCCAGGCTAGAACAAATTTGACTCAAAAGCTGTGTAAATCAAAGTACATTAGAATACTGACTGTGGCAAAACGTCGTTTGGTGGCGCTTAGGTGTCATTCATGGCGTCATGCGTACTAGCTGTCATATTTCATCAAACAAACATTGCGCGCCAAAATGATACCAAACATGCCTCTTCCAGCACGTGATAACTGTTGATGTTTATTTTTCATGCACTATGGAACCAACAAGGTGAAAAAACAAACTCTGCAAAACGCATTTTCGTACCTTCAAACAACCTTATTCATTTGCCAAGTAAAGTTTCTGCTACTAATGCCACTTCTCATATTGTTTAATAAATAAATGCTTATAATAGTATGTTCAGATTGCGATTAGTTAAAATTGTTAACTACTATCAAAGAGAGATAGTGTTCCAAATAATTGTTTACTGCCGGAAATGCTAATTATATTCTTACTTATACACAACCTGAATTGAATAACTAAACGGGACATGAAAAATTGAAGAATCATGAATATACTTGAGCACAAAGTATGGCCTTTCCATCCTTTTAGTGCTTCGCAGCTGGCTGTTACGATGACTGTGGCCTAATGGAAAGGATGGTAAAGATTCAGAAGAAGTAACAATAATGAAAATACAAACAAAGGCGGTAGCTGCTGTTCACAAAGTTTGACAAAGTTTAACGAAACATCTCAGGGAACATCTATAAATTTCATAACGTGGCCTGAAGTGTGAAAATTTATACAAAATTCTAGATACCTAATTCATATACAAAGTGTAACATAGGAGAGAGGAGGTGTCATACATGATCGTTTTGGCGTTACGTAATTAATGGACCTTCCCTCATCACAAAACGAACTATGCGCTCCATGATGGCAGAGAAATCGCTTGCGTAGTGTGAGAAAGAAACATCACATATGGAATTGAAAACAGAGTGAGGAGGAGGATCTGTTGTTTATGTCTATGGTCTATTTTGACAGCTTCTTGATGAGAGAAACTATGCGATGCCAGCGCCTCCACGTGATTGCCACTTGTGTTGCGTTTCAAAATGTCCGTTAAATTCCTTACACACGATTGAGAACGGACTTGTATGTCTGTTCTCTGTGCTTTTTAGGCGAAACTTAGCCGAAACACATACAAAATTCTCACTCATTTTTCAAGCACTTCTCTTTAACGGACTTACTCGTAGCAAGTTGCATTCATTCGGAATCTTGTTCCATTGTTTCGAATTGAAAATTTGCGGAATCGGACTATGGGATTTGGAATTATGTACAAAAAAAAATTTTTTTTAAAAAAAAAAAATCTCACTCATTTTTAGGAACTAACCTTTAGCCGATTTACTCGCAACAAGCTGCATTCGACGCAGATTTCGGTCCCATTGTTTTCTATCTAAAATTGACCGGATCGGACTATGGGCTCAGAAGTTATGGCCAAAATACTTTTTTTTCATGCCAAAAGTGCTTAGAAATTACTCACTTGAAAAAAACGAGAAAGGCACCATCACCGCTAGGTGGATTAATCTGGGTTTTTTTCAATTGTGTTGTATGCAAAAATTTTGTTTATAATGCTACGTTTAGACAAGGCAAGTGAATTGAGCAAGTCGCTTGAATCGGACGCGAATGGAACGTGTAAACACCTTAATTCATTTCACTTGAATGAAAAGAAAGTTGAACATGTTCAACTTTTGGCAAGTCAATTGAATTCAACTGAGTTGTTCAATTCACTTGCCCTGTCAAAACGTAGCATAATGGTCATATCATTTATAGAATTTTCGTCACTTGTTATTTTTATGACTGAAGTATTCCTTGTGATTTTTTTCTATGTATTTTAAAAAATCCTACTTTCCATTACATTATTATTTCAATTATTTCCTTATAATCTCTTGCAAAAACCTTCACTCATGAATCCAGGAGAATAGAGGATCTTTCTATTGTTGCAATGAATTTTGATCAAGGTTATTTAAAATCACTATCACTTTGCGAAAGTATAATATAAACAGATTTCTCATCACTCTTTCTTGATGTTTGCCGAGTTAAAGTTTGACGTCAATTGTGATGTTTTAGCTTTTAAGACCACCAAATACACCAAGACATATTATACTCTTTAATGCATGATGCTTAGTGAAACATTTGATATACTGTGGAATTGGATTACCAAATGACTGTGACAGTAAACTACTTTCATTCTATTGTCTCAAAATAACCCTTTTATGAATTTACATTTAGCCGACAAACAGATCTGTGGGAGCCAAATCGGAAAAATGGCGACTGTTGATTTTAGTTGTGGTTGCTGGCTGTTATAAACATTTTCAGTAAGATTGGAAAACAAGCAAGTTGATGATTTATTTTAGATTTAAGCATTGAATTGGTAAGTAAATTGGTTGTTATCACAAACAAACGTTTAGAAGAACATACGTTCAATAGGAAATGTTCAAAATTACAAGCTGTTAATCTGCCATGTATTATTATCTTATTATTATTATGAACTATTGTGATGAAACTAAATAAAATATATTGGAAAATGCTAATCACTCCGTAATATATTTAACAAACAGATGATGCGTAGGACTGATGAAAATGCAGCCAAAGTGCGACCTCAAATGCCCCGAAGGGGACATTTTAGCTCATAACAAGTCATGCGACAGCTCTTTCTTCATGATTTCTTACAAATAATTTCCTAGTACAGTACTATGTACCCCTAGAAGTTCTTTTACCGGCCCACAGTGGGATGGTTTTGAAAAAAGTGGGACATTGGTATTATCGGCGAAACTATTGATTGGAGACTTTTGACGTGTTCTGGAGGGTGTCTTTATTTTTAGAGCATTTTATTTTAGGAGTAAGAAAAACTGACTTAAAAGGGTGCACCCGAGAAAAAAATATTTTATATAATTATAATTGTTTATATTGTACGGTGACATTGTAGAAATGACAATTTCAAGACACTTTGTCGAAGACACCAATTTTATATCTCTGAAGTGGAAAAAGTTATAGGGGTGCGAAGTTAGTAACCCCTTAAAATTATTATTTTAGCTCTAACTTTTTTATTTAAATTTTTACATTTTACAATGTTCTACAAAGTTTTAGGTGCTTCAAAAAAACATTTTGTCGTAGAAGAGTGCAAATCGCTATCTCTTCATTTTAAGGAGCTATATCAGATTTTAAAGTTTTTTAACACTATTTTTAATCGGGTATACCTTTCAGGGTAGCAGGTTGTAGCAGCTGTTATTTATGTCATCAGCTTCAGTAGCTCTTACTCTTTTGTTACATATATAAATCATAGGTGGATCTAAGTGGATTCATAAAAATATTCCGCAAAATGCACATCAACTTTTGATTCTTATTTTGTTTCTCCGTGCATAATTTAGTTATCATTATTTTTTCCTCGTTAATTTTTCCCTGTACGCTGTCTGCTGGTCTAGGTGCTGCGTTGTTGTTTGGAAAATTTTAATTGTGATTCGAAATCGAGCCTTTTTAAGTGATTTAGAGCGTATATTTATTCCTAGACCACTTTATTTAAGGGGTGCACCCGAGAAAAAAATTTCCTCAAAATTATTTATCTTGTGCAGATACATTTTAAAGACGGAAATATTAAAATACTTTAATGAAGACAAAAAATGTCAATCCTCATGTGAAGGAAATTATAATGGTCCAAAGTTGACAACCATTTAAAATTATTTTTTTTTAAACTTTTTATTGTGGAAAACATTTTGTCGTAGAAGAGAGTAAATCGCCACCTTTTCATTATGAGGAGCGATATCAGTTTGCTCTTTCAAGACATGTTTTTCCGGTTGGTACTTCTATGACAATATGTTTTTTCGAAGCACCTACTATTTTGTAGAACATTGAAAAATGCGAAAAAAAAACAAAACAAAAAAGTTACAACAAATAAATTGTTTTCAAGGAGGGGGTAATTTTGCATCACTATAACTTCGTCATTTGAGAAATAGGAATTTAGTGTTTTCAGAAAAAAAAGTTGTCGTTTTTACGATGTCTCCATAAAAGATAAACAATTGAGCGATAAGGCCGATAAAAATATATAAAAAAATGTTTACCTCCACACCCCACGCCCAACTTCTCCCCACCCAGTTCAGATTTTGAAAACAACATCTTGAGGGGTAACAAATACATTTCAGAATAAAATTGTGAGTTTTCAAAACACTCCTTAACAAGTCCCAGAGTTTGCTGATGAGGTTTTTCTTTCTTGTTAAATAAAGCACTCAAGGTATAAATACACGCTCTATATCACATCAAAAGGCTCGTTTTTGAATCACAATTCAAATTTTCCAAACAGCAGCATAGCACCTGGACCAGCAGACAGCGTACAGGAAAAAATTAACGAGGAAATAATAATGATAGCTAAATTATGCACGGAGAAACAAAATTATTGATCAAAAAGTTGAGGTGCATTTTGCGGAATATTTTTATGAATCCACTTAGATCCACCTATGATTTATATATGTAACAAAAGAGTAAGAGCTACTGAAGCTGATGACATAAATAACAGCTGCTACAACCTGCTACCCTGAAAGGTATACCCGATTAAAAAAAGGGTTAAAAAACTATAAAATTTGATATAGCTCCTTAAAATGAAGAGACAGCGATTTGCACTCTTTTACGACAAAATGTTTTTTTGAAGCACTTAAAACTTTGTAGAACATTGTGAAAATGTAAAAATTTAAATAAAAAAGTTAGAGCTAAAAAATTAATTTTAAGGGGTTACTAACTTCGCACTCCTATAACTTTTTCCACTTCAGAGGTAAGAAGATGGTGTCTTCGACAAAGTGTCTTGAAATTGTCATTTCTACAATGTCTCCATACAATATAAACAATTTCACCAATAAATTTAAAAAAAATATTTTTTTCTCGGGGTGCACCCTTCTAGGTCAGTTTTTCTTATTCTTAAAATAAAGTGCTCTAAAAATAAAGACACCCTCCAGAACACGTCAAAATTCTCCAACCAATAGTTTCGCCAATAATACCAATGTCCCACTTTTTTCAAAACCATCCCACTGTGGCGGCCCCAGGATGTACCTCGGACCATAATTTGTGATGGCGGATGTATTACAATTCATATAAAAAACTTATTGATACATTTTTTATAAATGTGTAATTTTAGATACTAAACCTTTTGAATCATGTTCACTACTGTGGAACAAAAGATCAACAGGAATGCAAAGGCCTTTTCCGAAAAGTTCAGTAGCTTCGTTGAAAAAGGCTTAGAAGTCTCCCTCCAGAAAACTCATAAGCTTTCTTTTGAGAAGCTCCGAAACATTCTTCCAGAAAGCTCGGAAGCCTCCTTTCAAGAGGCTCGGAAGCCTCCTTTCAAGAGGCTCGGAAGCCTCCTTTCAAGAGGCTCGGAAGCCTCCTTTCAAGAGGCTCGGAAGCCTCCTTTCAAGAGGCCTCGGAAGCCTCCTTTCAAGAGGCCTCGGAAGCCTTCTTTCAAAAGGCCTCGGAAGCCTCCTTTCAAGAGGCCTCTGAAGCCTCCTTTCAAGAGGCCTCAGCCTCCTTTCAAGAGGCTCAGAAGCCTCCTTTCAAGAGGCTCAGAAGCCTCCTTTCAAGAGGCCCGGAAGCCTCCTTTCAAGAGGCTCAGAGCCTCCTTTCAAGAGGCTCAGGAAGCCTCCTTTCAAGGCTCAGAAGCCTCCTTCAAGAGGCTCAGGAAGCCTCCTTTCAAGAGGCTCAGAAGCCTCCTTTCAAGAGGCTCAAGCCTCCTTTCAAGAGGCCTGGAAGCCTCCTTTCAAGAGGCCTCGAAGCCTCCTTTCAAGAGGCCTCGGAAGCCTCCTTTCAAGAGGCTCGGAAGCCTCCTTTCAAGAGGCCTGGAAGCCTCCTTCAAGAGGCTCAGGAAGCCTCCTTTCAAGAGGCCCGGAAGCCTCCTTCAAGAGGCTCAGAAGCCTCCTTTCAAGAGGCCTGGAAGCCTCCTTTCAAGAGGCTCAGAAGCCTCCTTTCAAGAGGCTCGGAAGCCTCCTTTCAAGAGGCTCAAGCCTCCTTTCAAGAGGCTCAGGAAGCCTCCTTTCAAGAGGCCTCAGAAGCCTCCTTCAAGAGGCTCCAGCCTCCTTCAAGAGGCTCAGAAGCCTCCTTTCAAGAGGGCTGGAAGCCTCCTTTCAAGAGGCCTGGAAGTCTCCTTTCAAGAGGCTCAAAGTCCCCTTTCAAGAGGCCTGGAAGCCTCCTTTCAAGAGGCTCAGAAGCCTCCTTTCAAGAGGCTCAGCCTCCTTTCAAGAGGCTCCGGAAGCCTCCTTTCAAGAGGCTCAGGAAGCCTCCTTTCAAGAGGCCTCAAGCCTCCTTTCAAGAGGCTCTGGAAGCCTCCTTTCAAGAGGCTCAGAAGCCTCCTTTCAAGAGGCTCAGAAGCCTTTTTCAAGAGGCCTGGAAGTCTCCTTTCAAGAGGCTCGAAGTCTCCTTTCAGGAGGCCAGGAAGTCTCCTTTCAAGAGGTCTGGAAGCCTCCTTTCAAGAGGCTGGAAGCCTCCTTTCAAGAGGCCTGGAAGCCTCCTTTCAAGAGGCTGGAAGCCTCCTTTCAAGAGGCTCAGAAGCCTCCTTTCAAGAGGCCTGGAAGCCTCCTTTCAAGAGGCTCGGAAGCCTCCTTCAAGAGGCCCGGAAGCCTCCTTTCAAGAGGCCTCAAGCCTCCTTTCAAGAGGCTCCAGCCTCCTTTCAAGAGGCCTGGAAGCCTCCTTTCAAGAGGCCTGGAAGCCTCCTTTCAAGAGGCTCAGAAGCCTCCTTTCAAGAGGCCTGGAAGCCTCCTTTCAAGAGGCTCAGAAGCCTCCTTTCAAGAGGCTCGGAAGCCTCCTTTCAAGAGGCCTGGAAGCCTCCCTTTCAAGAGGCTCCAGCCTCCTTTCAAGAGGCCTGGAAGCCTCCTTTCAAGAGGCCCGGAAGCCTCCTTTCAAGAGGCCCGGAAGCCTCCTTTCAAGAGGCCTCAGCCTCCTTTCAAGAGGCTCAGGAAGCCTCCTTTCAAGAGGCCTGGAAGCCTCCTTTCAAGAGGCTCGGAAGCCTCCTTCAAGAGGCTCAGAGCCTCCTTTCAAGAGGCTCAGAGCCTCCTTTCAAGAGGCCTGGAAGCCTCCTTTCAAGAGGCCTGGAAGCCTCCTTTCAAGAGGCTCTGGAAGCCTCCTTTCAAGAGGCCTCGAAGCCTCCTTTCAAGAGGCTCAGGAAGCCTCCTTCAAGAGGCTCGGAAGCCTCCTTTCAAGAGGCTCGAAGCCTCCTTTCAAGAGGCTCGAAGCCTCCTTCAAGAGGCCTCGGAAGCCTCCTTTCAAGAGGCCTGGAAGCCTCCTTTCAAGAGGCTCAGAAGCCTTCTTCAAGAGGCCTGGAAGCCTCCTTTCAAGAGGCTTGGAAGCCTCCTTTCAAGAGGCTTGAAGCCTCCTTTCAAGAGGCTTGAAGCCTCCTTTCAAGAGGCTTGAAGCCTCCTTTCAAGAGGCCTGGAAGCCTCCTTTCAAGAGGCCTCAAGCCTCCTTTCAAGAGGCTCGAAGCCTTCTTTCAAAAGGCTTGGAAGCCTTATTTTGAGAGGCTCGGAACCCTTCTTACAAGAGGCTCGAAAGCCGCGTTTTAAAAGGCACGGAAGCCTTCATTCAAGAGGCTCGGAAGTCTCTTTTCAAGAAGTTTAGAAGCCTCCTTTCAAGATACTCGGAAGCCTCCTTTCAAAAGGCTCGGAAACATCCTTTCAAGAAGCTCGAAAGCGCCTCCTTTTAAGCGGTTCGGAAGCCTCCGTTTAAGAGGCTCGGAAGCCTCCTTTCAAGAGGCTCGGATGGCTCATTTCAAGAGGCTCGGAAGGCTTCTTTCAAGAGTCTCGAAAGGCTTCTTTCAAGAGGCTCGGAAGGCTCATTTCAAGATGCTCGGAATCCACATTTTTAGAGGCTCAGAAGTCTTCTTTCAAGACGCTTAGAAGCCTCTTTTAAAGAGGCTCGTTATTCTCCTTTGAAGAGGCTCAGAAGCTTTTTTTTCAAGAGACTCGGAAGCCTCCTTTCAAGAGACTAGGAGGGCTTCATTTATGATGCTCGGAGGCCTTCATTTATGATGCTCGGAAGCCTCCTTCAAGAAGTCGGATGCATCCCTCCAAGAGGCATGAAATTCTTCTTTCTCTCGTATACAGTGCGACATGCGGCGTCCGTAGGAATACTGACTCCAAACTAATGAGTTACACTCTAATATGAGTCAATTCCATTTGACCACCATACAAAATAGTGTGACTAATTATTGTTACAAAGTGACCCATATATGTGAGGTCAGTGTATCGAACATTGGACAGTTTTAGGCGCTGAGAATCATTGAAAGATAGTAGTCAGAGACGATGTTAACACCAGAATTGGATGCCATTTTGAAGGAAAATTATTAAGCTCTTTTGGGGAAGTATCTTCACCTGTCATAAGACGAGTTATTAAGGTGATTATACAATAAAGCCAGAAATCGACCATTTTGTAAACCACGTGCTTTTCCAATATTTTTTTCAAGAGCACGAGATGAAAGAACCATAACGCGTATGCGGCTGAAATAATGGTAGATCGTTTGCTTAGTTATGCTGAACAATCATAATTTGAGTTTCGGCACTGTACGAAGACTATTACGCCAGATTTGGGCTTTTTGAAATGTATGTATATAAACGTGTGGTGAATTTGAAATTCACCACGGGCTTCATTCTATAATCACCTTAATATCCCGTTGAATACCACCACGTTGTAATCTGTTCAGGTACGTATATCATGGGGAAATCACTTTCCACCTGACCCAGGTCCTTACAGGCCATGGTTGCTTCAGACGGTACCTACACCGGTTCGGACACTCGGCCTCGCCCGAGTTTCCGGTGTGCGTTGGTTTAGAGGAAACGGCGGAACACGTGTTGTTCGTGTGCCCGCGTTTTCGCACAATGCGTGACCACATGCTTGCCACATGTGGTCTGGACACTACCCCGGACAACCTAGTCCGGAGGATGTGTAAAGATGAAGTTGGCTGGAACGCCGTTTTATCGGCTATCGTCCAAATCGTCTCGGAGCTACACAGAAGGTGGCGCGTGGACTCGAGGAATGGCTAGTTCAGGCGCAAATAAGAGGTGGTCCAAGGGTTCGGAGTCGGCTTCATGGGTCATACCGGTGCCCTGTGGTCGAACTCAATCCTTTTATCGAACAAGTGGCCGCTTTCGCGGCGTCGGTCAACCGGGCGGGTTCCGAGCCCGAGGACGGAAAGGGGTCCTCGTCAAGGCTGGAGCAGGCGTAGGCACCGCGTCGGCATGTCCCTCTGTGTGCTGGCGAATAGGCCCTATCGCAGAGCGGTCAATTTGGGGTGCACGCGGCATCATCATTCTTGATACCAGTCGTGCAGAGGGAAGCAGGCGCGAAGTCGACCCTGCCCACCTTCCGAGGACATAGGCGTGGTAAGGCCACCTGGAAAGCCGGCAATACGCTGGCACGATACCATGGTGTTCTTCTAAAAAAGCGAGTCACGATGTTCGATGCTGCAAGGACACGCAGCTAACCTCGAGGGTGCGTTATGCACTGGCCCCCCTTTGAAGCATTACTTTCTGGTTGTACCGAAGGGACGATGGGCTTGGCGGCAATGGAAACGGTTTAGCGGGTCGGGGATGCAGTCCTGCCTCCCTCATTGGAGGTGGCCCCTAACCCCGCACTTCCTGGTCAACCCAGGATGTCTGTTGAGCAGATTCCCCCTCCATTGTTTAGGAAGAAAAAAAAAAGATACGTATATCGACCTCAACTGTAAGGCCGTCTTCATTGTCTCGTACTTGATTCAGTCGAAATATGTACATATATAAAAAGATTACAACATGTTGGAATTAATTGGAAAAATTCTAACTCGTACTATGAGATGTGACTACGTGAGGACTTAAGTCGATGATGTTGGATAAGTGCCATCCATCAGTCAGAACTTGAAATCAATTTTTCGCCGATGGGTGCTAAACTGTCGAATAGACGGTCCAAATATCTTCTTCTTCTTCTTCTTTCATCTTTTTGGCATTACATCCATCCATTGCCGTCTCGCAGATAAGTGTTTATTAAGCACTTCCGCATTTATTAACTGCAGGTTTCTAAGCCAATTGGCTTAAGTTACTTAAGTTCCCATTTTTGCATTCTTTTTCCATAAGGCTAGCACGATGGGCCTTTTATGCCCAGGGAGGTCGAGATAATTTCCAACTTGAAAATTTTCTTAGACCGAAACGACCTGTGTGTTGGTATTAAAATAACGATAACATTTTGTTAAGAAATATGGCATTTGATATCTTTTGAAATGTTTGCGCACTTTACATCTAAGCGAATGAGAGGCTCTTCGCAGTAAAAATAAGGCGAACATCAAGAAAAAGAAGACGATTTGATGTATGACATTTGAACCTAATGAGTTCTCGAGATTACAAAGAGGATAATACTAAAAAGTTTTCGAGGTAATATTTCCAAAAAATATTGTTGTTCCATACCAGACATCTATGTCTGAGACGATTTCTACCGAATCTTGTAACCCACCATGTGTTTTTATAAGTCCAAGCCATCACTGTAGGACCTGTGCTGGATGCAATGTCCTATGAAAGTAGTATAGAAAATCCTGGCAAGCTCGTAACATTGGGAACGAGAAGTCTCATTCCAGCAGCCAGTGCCGCAATTGCAATTGATGCCATTGTGAGGAGCTTTCCCGCAAAAGGAGTCCCGCAATTCTCCGCGCAGATATTAATTTTTAAAGTCTGTCTCAGTATTGGTTGGTTGCACGCTACCCTGCTGCTGACGGTGGTGATGTGTTTTGGTGGCTTTCGCCATGGCAGAGAATCATTTTCTTCGCTATTGTTACAGTTATTTCTGGTCTAGTTCCGGCCAAACCGAAGCGAGAGCAATGAAGCGTCACGGAACGCCAGGAAACGAGGGTAGCAAAACCGGACGACAACATGAAACACGAATTGGCGCTGTCTGTGGGTTGGCTTCTGACAATGGTACCTAGTGGTGTTTTCGGCTAGAGGCCCTGGTTCCGTTGTCTAGGAAACGAGATCATTCCGGTGGCTGTGTGCTCATCGGCTGCTGCCATAGACCAAGTCCCACATCCTGTACGGCTACGACCAAGAACTGAAAGCAAAACTCTAGACACAACATTGAGGACTATTCGCTGCGGGGAAGGTGCAGTTTATGTGAGCTTAATGTAGAGCAGAAAAACATTGCCAGCAGGAGCTTTATCTCATTTCTATAGGAATAAATAGAACGTAAAATAATGTGGCATCATTTTGGGACCTGACTGCTGCAAAACAAACCTCAGCACGGTTGAAACGTTCCCACGGAAGAGGAAAATGGATGTATGTTCTGCAACATTGAACATTTTGACCGTTTGTCAAATCCATTTGCCAGCAGATAGAACACTATAACTACAATAAACATCTATGTGCTCTTCTGAGCTCGGTATGGTTGCACTTCAGGGCATCTGACGCCAAGTGTAGGCTCGCGTGTTGAACAATCTTGTCGAAACAGATTCTCGAATTTGAACGAGCTTGAACAGTAAATCATCAGCCGGTGGTCCTATTTCCTTCTGGGGGGAGAAAATGAAACGTTGGCACAACAAACGCTTGTAGCGTTTGTAAATTAATTGTTTCCTTGAAGTTAGTACTCTGGAGTTTCTTTAGTAACCACTTGTGGCACAACTGTCTTAAATCTGAACATACTGACTATTTTTTTTATATTTATGTATCATCATTTTGCATTCCCTGTGTCGCATCGGACCGAGTCAGACGCATTTAGTTTGGATCTCTTCACGCGAACTCGATAAAGTGCTTTTTCAAGTTTACTTTGCCAAATATACGGCACCGAAGTTTCGCAAGGTGAATTCCTGGCGACCAGAAGGAAGCGGGCTGTAATTGGTAAATTACCAACCGGTAATCATTACAGCGCCGTGAATATCAGCATTCGGACAGAGCATCATCCATCCCCGTACGACGACGTTCGTAGGCACCTACAAAGGCAACAACAAAACGGCTAAGTACCTATTCGCTTTGTATTGTTTGCATGCGGTGGAGTTGGGTACACTTTTTCTCGACAGAAAGAATCGGACAGTGCAGAAAGAGTGGGCATTAGCCTGGTCCAAAAAATATTTTTTTCTTAAATAAATTTATTTAAGTTTTTTATCTTTGATACATGGATGAAGTGAGTGGAGGCGAAACGCCTCCCAAAGACAATGTCGTTCGCACGCGATTTTACCAGGCCACATCACCTGGTCCCTGGGTTGTTTATTTCCGGCAGAAAGTGAAAAGTATTGATTTTTAGGAATCAAACGTGACTTGACGCGTCGTTTTCCGAAAACTGATTTTCATCAGATCAATCGGAACAAACTACGTGTAACCGCACCTACATACCAGGATGCAAATGCTATCGCAAAAGACCAGAACTATAATGTGGAATATTTGGTTTATGTCCCGTCGCGGGAGGTCGAGATTGAAGGCGTAATTAACGCAGCGAGCCTGACTTGCAAGGATGTACTTGCAGGAAAAGGCCGTTTAAAGAATGCCCTGCAGTCTACCGTGGATATTCTGGACTGCAAGGAATTGCATTCAGCAGCTATGGTAGATGGTAAAAAAGTATATTCGAAGTCAGGTTCGCTACGGGTAACGTTTGCCGGTTCGATACTCCCAAAATATGTAGATATCGAAAATATGTTGTTTCCGGTGCGTCGTTTGTACCCAGAGTTTTCAATTGTACCAACTGCAAACAGTTGGGGCACACTGCCGAGTTTTGCGACAACAAGCCCCGTTGTGGCAAATGTTTTGAAAAGCATAGGAGGAGTCCTGCCAACAACAAGTTACAAAGTGCGCTTATTGTGGCATGGACCCTCCCCATGGTTTGCAAGAATGCCCGGTGTACAAAAGCGCACCCAAAAGTTAAGCGCTCGTTAGTACAGCGCTCTAAGCAGTCGTATGCAGAAATGGTGAAGTCGCAAGACACATCCGCAACTGCCAACGCAACGGCTGCTATTTCAGCTGCCGTTCAAGTAAGTGATTTTTATGATGTCATTTCCATAGACGAATCGGACTCTGACGTAGCCGATATGGATGATTCTGCGGAGGTACACGTACCCGAAAAGAGGAAGAAACCGTCTTCCCCGGGATTGCGCCGTAAGAAAACAAAAATCATCCCTAGAAGCTTGCCTAAATCTGATGGTAATGGGGGATTATTTAAAATTCCGAAGCAACCTGTCTATACTGCTCCTTTTGATCCATGTTGCAGTAAGACATTCCCGCCATTGCCTAAAACTGATGTTACAAAGAAACATCAGTCAAGGAATATCTCTGAGCAGAAAACTGCTACTCGCACTTCCAAGAAAAGAATCTCGTCCAAGCGAGGATTGATATCCTTTAAGGACCTTGTGGATCGTATTTTGAACTTATTCAATATTCCGAATTCATTGAGGCCAATCATTGACCTCTTTATTCCAACAGTTGAAAGTTATCTGAAGCAATTGACTGTTTCATGGCCCTTCTTGCAGGACTTGTATCTTTCGATGGATAATACGGCCATACAAGATACAATCACTGTGCTGCAGTGGAACTGTCACAGTCTGAAACATAAATTGGACGTGTTTAAGTTTTTAATTCGCAACTCTGATTGCGATATATTTGCACTCTGTGAAACATGGCTTTCTTCTGAAGATGAAATCAACTTCCACGATTTTAACATTATTCGCCAAGATCGGAATGATCATTATGGTGGCGTTCTTTTGGGAATCAAAAATGTCACACTTTCTACAGAATTCTATTCCGACTGTTAATGGTTTAGAAATCGTCGCTTGCCAAGTAAATGTAAAGAAAAAGACCTTTGCATAGCTTCAGTGTATATTCCCCAAATGCCTCACTTAATCGTCGGCATCTTTGGAGCGCAGTCTCTCTTTATCATCCCCAGTTTTAATACTGGGTGATATGAATGCACATGGTATTGCATGGGGCGAAACTAGAGACGATAACAGAGCGCCTATTTTCTATGATTTGTGCGACGATTTCAACTTGAATATTTTGAACACAGGCGAAGTAACTCGAATAGGACCTCAAGGTCAGGAAAGTCGAATAGATCTGTCTTTATGCTCTAATTCACTATCATTAGATTGCACGTGGAAGGTAATCCAAGATCCCCATGGTAGTGACCACATGCCGATAGTCACCACAATCAAAAGCGGCTATCAACGATCAGTGCCAGTTAATGTTCCTTTCGACCTCACGAAAACATTGACTGGCAAAATTTGCATCGGCGGTAAAAATTGGTATTGAATCAACTGATATTCTTCCTCCACTGGATGAGTATCGATTCCTTATCGAATTGATTCATAAAAGCGCACTAGAAGCTCAGAAACGACGCGTTCCAAGTACATCTGTCATAAGAAGACCAGCCACTCCTGGATGGGATGATGAATGTACTAAGTTGTATTCCGAGAAATCTGATGCCTTCAAGGCTTTCCGTAAACACGGAAGGTCTGAGCTTTTCGAAAAGTATTTGAGGCTTGAAAGAAAGCTCAAAATCTTCTCAAGGCTAAAAAACGTAGCTACTGGCGACGTTTTGTTGAGGGACTATCACGAGAAACCTCAATGACAACACTTTGGAAAACGGCCCGCAACATGCGGAACCGCATTTCCACCAATGAGAGTGAAGAATACTCCAATCGATGGATATTCAACTTCGCAAAAAGGTCTGCCCAGATTCCGTACCAGCAGAACCGCTATTTCGAGAATCAGTCACTGATCCCGGTTCTTTGGGTGGACCATTCTCAATGCTGGAACTTTCTATGTCTCTTCTTTCATCAAACAATTCTTCTCCGGGATGCGATAATATCAAATTCAATCTTCTTAAAAACCTCCCAGATATCGCTAAAGACGATTACTTGACCTGTACAACTGTTTCATGGAGTACAACATTGTGCCCCCAGAATGGCGACAGGTCAAAGTAATAGCTATTCAAAAGCCTGGGAAACCAGTGTCTGATCACAATTCATACCGACCGATTGCCATGCTATCGTGCATGAGGAAATTATTGGAGAAAATGATCCTTTCAAGAATTGACCATTGGGTCGAGCAAAATGCATTACTGTCAAACACTCAATTCGGTTTTCGAAAAGGTAAAGGAACAAATGACTGTCTAGCGTTGCTCTCTTCAGATATACAGCTGGCCTATGCGCACAAGGAGCAACTGGCTTCAGTTTTCTTGGATATTAAGGGCGCTTTTGATTCTGTTTCCATAGAAGTACTGTCGGAAAATTTGCACAGTAGTGGATTACCCGTTATTTTGAATAATTTCTTGTACAATTTGTTGTCAGTAAAACATATGAACTTTATTCTCGGCACTCTGACAACTTCCAGAAATAGCTACATGGGCCTTCCCCAAGGTTCATGTTTAAGTCCCTTGCTTTACAATTTCTATGTTAAAGATATTGACAATTGTTTGGAAGGACAATGCACGCTTAGACAACTTGCAGATGATGCCGTGATCTCCATAAGAGGTTCATGTGCAAATGTCCTGCAAAGACCATTGCAAAATTCCCTAAATAACCTGACTGTTTGGGCCAGACATTTAGGAATCGAGTTCTCTCCGCAAAAAACTCAATTGGTAGTGTTTACTAAGAAGCGGTACCCAGCTCAACTGAAACTAAAGCTGTTGAAAGATGACATAAACCAATCTTTATCTTCTAAATACCTTGGGGTCTGGTTTGATTCCAAGTGTACCTGGAAAACCCATATTGATTTTGTTAGAGAAATGCCGAAAAGGATCCATTTTCTCCGTTCTATCTCTGGAACTTGGTGGGGCGCTCACCCGGAAGACCTCATCAAACTATATAAAACGACTATTCTCTCTGTTTTAGAGTATGGCTCTTTCTGCTTCCTCTCAGCAGCTGATTGCCACCTGATCAAATTGGAACGAATTCAATATCGTTGTTTGCGTATTGCCCTTGGCTGTATGCATTCAACGCATAACATGAGCCTGGAGGTGCTTGCTGGAGTCACTCCTTTAAAGCACCGTTACTGGGAGCTCTCACTTAGAATACTGATCAAATGTGGAACAAGTAACACACTTGTATTAGAAAACTTCGATAATATGCTTGAACTGGCTCATCGTTCAAGATATCTGCGAGTCTATCTCAACTACATATCGTCAGATCTCTGTCTTCCATGTTATAATCCACCTCGAGTTTACTTCGTCAACGACAGTTCCTCAATTGATTACGATCTGTCCATGAAACACGCTATTCAAGGAATACCAGATCATCTTCGACAATCATCTATCCCTTCCATTTTTTCTGAAAAATATGAACATGTCAATTGCAATAACAGATATTTCACTGATGGTTCTCGCATTAACGGATCCACTGGCTTCGGTGTTTTCAACGTAAGTTCAACCACCTTCCGAAAACTTCAGGAACCGTGTTCGGTTTATGTTGCTGAGCTGGCAGCAATTAATTTCGCTTTGGGGATAATTTCCAATCAGCCCGTAGACCATTATTTCATCTTCTCGGATAGTCTTAGTTCTATCGAGGCACTCCGGTCGATGAAACCTGTTAAGCACGCATCTTACTTTCTTACAACTATAAGAGAGCAGATGCGTGATTTGGTCGAAAGATCATTCAAGATTACCTTTGTATGGGTCCCATCCCATTGCCTAATCTATGGCAATGAGAAGGCGGACTCGCTAGCAAAGGTGGGCGCACAGGAAGGTGAAGTTTATGATAGACAAATCTCGAATAACGAGTTTTTCCCATTAGTCCGTCAGAGTACTCTTCAAAATTGGCAAATGATTTGGTCACACAATGAACTTGGACGGTGGCTATTTTCCATAGTTCCTAAAGTTTCTGCGCGAGCGTGGTTCAGAGGTGAGGACTTAAGTCGAGGCTTCATTCGCACGATGTCGAGGCTTATGTCCAATCACTATTCACTAAACACACATCTCTACGGAATAAACCTGGTCGAGAGCAACCTATGTAGGTGCGGAGCCGATTACGATGACATCGATCACGTAGTTTGGTATTGCTCGGAAAATGACGCCTCCAGAGAGCAACTATTGGATACCCTTGTGGCCCGAGGTAAACAACCCTTCCGGGATATAAGAGGTGTTTTGGGAGATCGCGATGTGATATATATGCAGGCCATCTATGCCTTCCTTTGCTTGGCTGACATCAAAGTTTAATGCCTATATTCTTCTCTTTCTCAGTTTTTTTCTTGTCCGATTCTGTTTCTCTGTATCATGTACCCCGAAGCTCTGGCCATCCGGAAGATGCTCCCTGACGAACCAAAATCGAGCACGACGCCACGCAAAATCGTTTTCAACGTTCAACGTCAAACGCCCGGATGAGCAGCTGAAATAACCTAAACCCAAATCCCTACCCCGTCCGTCCTGTATTAAGTTTTTTAACCTTGAGTCGCCACGAGTATTATGGTCTATGTCCCCTCCCAACTAACTGTTAAGATAAGATGATATACCATGTAAAAATATCATACTTGAGAATTGCGGCTCCGCAAAGTGTCACACACGACTGAGCCTACCAAATAAATGAACTGGTAAAAAAAAAAATCATCATTTTGCGCTTCAAGGCCTGTATTATTTCTGTATTATTTCAGTACAAAAAATGTATTAAAATCTTCCGGAATTGTATATGCCCAATTATTATACAGTTTCTGTAAGGTTCCTTTGCAGAATGGTATTAAAATCTGTCATCCGCTGGTTGGGTGTAGTAATGTAGTTATAGCTATAGTTTCAGTAACTCAGACTAAATGACAACAAAATTCCAATAATTTAGTTTAAGTTACTGCAACTAGCGCTATAACTCCGTTATTAGTTGAATTCTTACATCGAAACATTAGGCAGAGTTGTAGAAAAACTTCCGCATTAGAAGTCCACCATACAACACATTTTGAGTTAACCTCCTCAGGTGTCTGGATGCAAATTTCTGTTTACCCTTGCTAAAAAAATACCAAGTTAAGTAAAGGCAATCGGGAATAATAAATCCGTTCTCAATAAACGGTGCATTTGTTAAAGGCAAAGTGATTGAATTCATTGCCTAAGCCCACCGAAACTCAACAGTGATCAAAACCCAATCGCTCTTATGTGCGTCAAAATAAATTTTAGCACGCAACAACACATACGCATATCTCATTGCTCAGTTATGTCGTCGATTGTTATGAGACTTTACCTTTACTGCCACCAATGTACACTTAAAATACATGTAACTAACTATTAAACAAGAAAAAAGTGACTTGCATTTCATGTATTTCAATCCTCATTTTCCAATATGTGCCTTAATCTTATCAACAGTTGCACAGTTAAACAATTCCACAAAATAATTAATTGAGAGGAATAAAAAATATGATAATTTCCTGAAATAAATATAAAAAGGCAATAAAACTGAGCATTTTTCTATGGATGACACCTTCTTTAAAAGTATTTAAAGTTCATGGAAAATACTTTCAATTTTATTGCTTTTATGTATTTTTTTATGGAAATTATCATATTTTTTATCGGTACTTACTTGATACTTGATGGGCTACAGCTCTTCGATGAACCTACGCCGAATGGAATATCCTTCTCCACTGGACTCGATCCTGGGCCAATCGCTTCCAGTCGCCCTGAACATTGAGCGCCCTCAGGTCCTCTTCAACTGCAAAAGGCGATCGTGTACGTGGCCTTCCACGAAGCCTGCGGCCTCTTCCGGGTTCTCTACTAAATATTATCTTCGCTTGTCGTTCTTCCGGCATACGAACAACGTGACCAGCCCACCGTAGTCTGCCGTGTTGTATAATCTTAATAATATCCAGCCCTTTATACACCTGGTACAATTCGTGATTCATGCGACGCCGCCAGATACCGTTCTCCTGTTTACCGCCGAGTATTGTCCGCAGCACCTTACGCTCAAACACTCCGAAAGCTCTCCGATCAGCCTCCTTTAACGTCCATGTCTCATGGCCGTATAAAGCCACCGGAAGAATCAGAGTAGTATACAGCGCGAGTTTTGTTTTCGTTTGCAGACTACGGGACTTAAGCTGGTTACGAAGTCCGTAATAAGCCCTATTTGCAGCTGCAATACGCCTTTTCACCTCGCGGGTAACATCATTATCGCACGTCACTAATGTTCCAAGATACTCAAATTCTTCTACCACTTCAAATTTTTCACCATCCAGCACTATTTCGCTACCACCACCACTAATGAACCCACGTTGATTGCCAGCGACCATGTACTTCGTTTTGCTGGTATTGATCGTGAGTCCAATCCTCGCTGGCTCCCTCTTAAAAGGCGCAAAAGCCTCTTCCACGGCACGGCGATCAATTCCGATAATATCGATATCGTCCGCAAATCCCAGGAGCATATGCGATTTTGTTATAATGGTACCGCTTCTTTGCACACCAGCTCTCCTAATCGCTCCCTCGAGCGCTATATTGAACAGTAGGTTCGAGAGTACATCACCCTGCTTTAATCCATCTAAGGTAACAAATGACGTCGATATTTCATCCGCAACCCTTACACTTGATTTCGATCCGTCCAACGTTATACGAATCAGCCGTATCAGTTTCGCCGGAAAACCATGTTCAAGCATAATTTGCCATAATTCATTCCGTTTCACTGAATCGTACGCCGCCTTGAAATCAATAAACAGATGATGTGTCTGCAAGTTGTACTCCCGGAATTTATCAAGGATTTGTCTCAGGGTAAACATTTGATCCGTCGTTGATCGGCCCTCACGAAAACCTGCTTGGTATTCGCTGACGAAGGACTCTTCAAGCGGTCTCAATCTGTTGAACAGAATACGGGACATAGTTTTGTACGCCGAATTAAGGAGGGTTATTCCTCGGTAATTGGCGCACTCCAGTCTGTGCCCTTTCTTAAAAAGAAGGCAAATGAGGCCGTCCAACCAGCTAGCAGGCATTTCCTCGTCTACTCATATTTTCGACATAATATGGTGCAGAACTTCATAAAGCTTCTATGTCGTTCGTAATAGTTGTTTTTAAAGGCGGCTTATTGGGCCTGCGCAAACCTCCTGTCTCGTCGGAGGGCCGTCGTGTCAGGGCTGTTTAGCGTCCCACCTAACACCAGGACTTGGGCTTTGGACTCCGCAAGACGCTCCGATCGAATAGAGTTCGTCGCCGTACCAAACTGACTATCTACAAAACGCTTATAAGACCGGTAGTTCTCTACAGACACGAGACCTGGACGATGCTCGTGGAGGACCAACGCGCACTGGGAGGTTTTGAAAGGAAAGTGTTGCGTACCATCTATGGTGGGGTGCAGATGGCGGACGGTACGTGGAGGAGGCGAATGAACCACGAGTTGCATCAGCTGTTGGGAGAACCATCCATCGTTCACACCGCGAAAATCGGAAGACTGCGGTGGGCCGGGCACGTAGCCAGAATGTCGGACAGTAATCCGGTGAAAATGGTTCTCGACAATGATCCGACGGGAACAAGAAGGCGAGGTGCACAGCGGGCAAGGTGAATCGATCAGGTGGAGGAGGATTTGCGGACCCTCCGCAGACTGCGTGGTTGGCGAAGTGCAGCCATGGACCGAGCTGAATGGAGAAGACTTTTATGTGCAGCACAGGCCACTCCGGCCTTAGTCTGATAATAAATAAAAACTTCATAAAGCTGCTCACTGATATGTTGGAGAAGCTCCGCCGGTAGCTGGTCCTTCCCCGCAGCCTTATTGTTTTTCAGCTCTTTAACAGCTTTTTTAACCTCATCTAGTGTAGGCGACTCCACAGCTTGTCCATCGTCGCTAATATTTATTCTGCTCACCGATGCACCGTCACTTCCACTATTCAACAAAGTCTCGAAGTGTTGCTTCCACCTGGCAGCCACTTCGGTTTTATCTGTCAGCAAATTCCCTTGTTGGTCGTTGCACATGACGGGAGATGGCGCTGTCTTTCTCCGCACGCCATTGACAGACTCATAGAACCTCCGCATATCGTTCTGCTCCATTTTTTCCTGCTACTCGCTAATCACTTGTTCTTCAAATTCTTTCTTCTTCCTGCGGTGGGTTTGTTTTTCGGCTGCTCTTGCTCCCTTGTACCGATCTCTATTCGATCGGGCACCCGACACCAACATCCAGCTTCTGGCACCGTTCTTCTCGTCTGTCACTCTCTGACACTCCACATTGAACTAACCCGTCCTGGGTCGCCTCTGTGCAGTGCCTACCACTTCTCGTGCTGTTGTGCTCACCGCTCCATGGATCGACTCCCATAGATCGTTGATGTTGTCGCTAACGTTGATTGCACTTATCCGTTCGTTGAGCTTCTGGCGGTACTCAGCCGATACTCCTTCCGCCGACAATCGCTGGATATTGTAACACGTCGTTCGCTGTGATCTTTCGTTCGATACAGTTGACAACCGTGATCGAGTTTTACTGACAACGAGATAGTGATCAGAGTCAATGTTCGGACCTCTGAATGTCCGCACATCGATAACATCCGAGAAATGGCGCCCATCCACCAGGTCCAAACATGGTCTATCTGGTTGCAAGTTTCACCACCTGGTGTCTCCAGGTGTGCTTTCGGATATTCTTTCGTGCAAAGTAGGTGCTACTGATGGCCGCCATCCCTCTGGCAGCAGCGAAATTTACTAGCCATAGTCCGTTGTCATTGGTAGCGGAGTGAAGGCTCTCCCTACCACAGTACCGGTCACACAAGGGTTAAAATCGACCGGTCAACTGCTATTCACAATTATTATGCTAAGATAAACTTCTGGTGAAAAGTTCAGCAGTTTTGCCCCTAAAAAACCCAGATTAATCCACCTAGCGGTGATGGTGCCTTTCTCGTTCGTTCAAAAGGTTTGAAAAAATCTCAAATAACACCAACATGTGGATTGGTCTTATTTTTCATATTTGTTTATATGCATAAAAAAATTCTCGCCAAACGTAATTTGTTGCAAGCAAATCGGATGAGCATAAGAACAAAAAATGGCATTTAATTTTGTAGTTTTAAAATTAGTATTTTCGCCATAACTTTTGACCCAATTGTACGATCCGGCCAAGTTTCTATAGGAAACAATGGGACAAGATTCTGCTCGAATGCAATCGGTTGCGAGCGACCTGAGAAGCACATATATTGCACATCAATCACAGTAACTTATATATGACCGTATTCAGTCACAATATGGTTGCTGCAACCAGATTTGTTGAACTTGTGTTGCTTGGGGAATATATGAAGTTTAAGTGCTAAAAAAGTGAGCTAGACTTTTTTGAACTTTTTTTTCACAATAAATAGAAATTTGACCATAACATCTAAGCCCATAGTCCGATCTGGCCAATTTTCAATAAGAAAATATGAGACATTCTGCGTCGAATGCAATTGAATGCGAGCAAATCGGTTGAGGAAAAGTGCCTGAAAAATGAGTGAGTTTTTTTAGCGATTTTTCCATAAAAAATAATTTTTGATCCCATAGTCCGATATGGCCAATTTTCAATAGGAACGGGACAGGATTCTACGTCGAATGCAACTTGTTGTGAGCAAATCGGTTAAGGTCACTCCTGACGGAATCCAAGTTTCAAAGTGCTCGCGTTTTCGGGGGCACACCACTCGATACGGAAACGGTGCACAACTGTCATTTTTGTTGATTTAGCTTTGCTGCGTCGCAGCATGCGTAAAAAATAAAAATGACAGTTGTGCGTTGCTTCCGTATCGAGTGGTGTGCCCCCGAAAACACGAGTACTTTGAAACTCGGATTCCGTCAGGAGTGATCTTAAGGATGTGTGCCCGAAAAATGAGTGACATTTTTTACGCGATTTTTTTTGTATGAATTTGTATTATGACCATAACTTTTGATCCCATAGTCCGATGTGGCCAATTTCAAATAGGAAACAATGGGACAGGATTCTGCGTCGAATGCAACTTGTTGCGAGCAAATCGGTTGAGGATAAGTGCCCGAAAAATGAGTGACATTTTTTTCGCGTTTTTTTCGTATGAATTTGTATTTTGGCCATAGCTTCTGATCCCATAGTCCGATCTAGCCAATTTCAAATAGAGAACAATGGGACAGGATTTTGCGTCGAATGCAACTTGTTGCGAGCAAATCGGTTGAGGATAAATGCCCGAAAAATGAGTGACATTTTTTACGCGATTTTTTTGTATGAATTTGTATTTTGACCATAACTTCTGATCCCATAGTCCGATCTGGCCAATTTCGAATAGGAAACAATGGGACAGGATTCTGCGTCGAATGCAACTTGTTGCGAGCAAATCGGTTGAAAATAAGTGCCCGAAAAATGAGTGACATTTTTTACGCGGTTTTTTCGTATGAATTTGTATTTTGGCCATAACTTTTGATCCCATAGTCCGATCTGGCCAATTTCAAATAGGGAACAATGGGACAGGATTCTGCGTCGAATGCAACTTGTTGCGAGCAAATCGGTTGAGGATAAGTGCCCGAAAAATGAGTGACATTTTTTACGCGGTTTCTTCGTATGAATTTGTATGTTGGCCATAACTTCTGATCCCATAGTCCGATCTGGCCAATTTCAAATAGGAAACAATGGGACAGGATTCTGCGTCGAATGCAACTTGTTGCGAGCAAATCGGTTGAGGATAAGTGCCCGAAAAATGAGTGACATTTTTTTAGTAGTTTTGCACACACACACACACACATACACACACACATACACACACACACACACACACACACAGACATCACCTCAATTCGTCGAACTAAGTCGATTGGTATATAACACTATGGGTCTCCGGGCCTTCTATAAAAAGTTTGTTTTTGGAGCGATCATATAGCCTTTACCGTATACTTAGTATACGAGAAAGGCAAAAATTGTAACTATGAGTGGGATGAACGAAATTCATTGCAAAAACAACTTCAACAAAACAAAAACAACTTAATACCCATCCTCGACAACTTTGTAGAACATTGTTTTATAATCGGAACAGATCTTCTATGTGTTTCATCAGATTTCGTCCTTCGAGATACCCCAAAAATCAAAATTTTTCGTTGATAAAAGGCCTATGAAATCTAAATCCAAATATTTTTTTGGATTAAATTTGTCGGGGAGTTGAAGCTACTCATTCATTTTAGTATAGCCAGGTATTAAATCTCGGTGCAAGTGCGACGTGTCAAGAGAGCAGCCTCGCTGCTCAAATGGCAAAGAGCATGGGACACCGCAGTCAAAGGTCGTTGGACCCACAGACTGATTCCGGATGTGTCCAACTGGGTCGATAGAAAACATGGTCAGGTCAACTTCCACCTAACACAGGTGTTGTCTGAACATGATTGCTTTAAAAAATTCCTACACAGGTTTGGCTTCGCAGATTCTGCGGAGTGTCCAGAATGTGTAGGTGAGGTAGAGTCGGCAGAGCATGTGATGTTCGCATGTCCGCGATTCGAGGTAGAACGCAATGCCATGCTGCTTGTTAGCGGTATGGATACAACCCCGGACAAATTCGTCGAGAGGATGTGCCTGGAGGAAGTTATATGGAATGTGATGAACACAGCATCTCAACAGATTATGTCGAAACTGCAGCGGTGGTGGCGTCTTGAACAAAACCAACGAATGCAGTAAGGGCACCTGTGATGCAGTGAACACTTTGCTCACCCCGACAACCAACATGTCGCGGGTGGGCAGCGGGGACCTCAGTATGTAGATATAGAGGTCATTGCGGTTCATGCGCGGTGGTTGTTGTCGGGGTGCTCGTCTCCAACGTGAGATTATTATACGGACCGCTAGGTTACTATCATAGCTTGCGATCGACTGGTGGTGAAGTTACCACCCTTAAAGTCGATGTGTATTAACGTCAAGTGCGTTAGCATAGGCGTGAGCGTTCTCAATAGTCCTCCCCTGATGTATTGCTTAATTGCGGGCCGGGGTACGGACTGGTGGAAGGGTTTTGGTTTTAGTGGGTCGGGTAACATACCCATCCCCACACTACCTGAGTTAACCTCCTCAGGTGTCTGGATGCAGATTTCCGTTTACCCTTGCTCAATAAAAAAAAATACCAAGTTAAGTAAAGGCAATCGTGTATAATAAATTACAGTCTTCCAAGTCAGAATTCCGTTCATCCGTTCTCAATAAACGGTGCATGTGTTAAAGGCAAAGTGATTGAATTCATTGCCTAAGCCCA
Organism: Armigeres subalbatus; assembly: GCF_024139115.2. Classification (NCBI taxonomy): domain Eukaryota; kingdom Metazoa; phylum Arthropoda; class Insecta; order Diptera; family Culicidae; genus Armigeres; species Armigeres subalbatus. The sequence goes on along the minus strand of NC_085141.1, from coordinate 186,203,879 downwards.
CCGAAACCTGACAGTGATCAAAACCAACAATCGCTCTTATGTGCGTCAAAATAAATTTTAGCACGCAACAACACATACGCATATCTCATTGCTCAGTTATGTCGTCGATTGTTATGAGACGTTACCCGAGCAGCACGAATCGGACAGAAATGGTTGCAGCAACTTTATTGTGACTGAATCCGGTCACATAAGAGTTGCAGTAACCCATGTGGAACATCTGTGCTACTAGGGTACCTTTACTGCTGCCAATGTACACTTGAAATACATGTAACTAACTATTAAACAAGAAAAAACTGACTTGCATGCCATTCAATTCATGTATTTCAATCCTCATTTTCCAATATGTGTCTTACTCTTATCAATAGTTGCACATTAAAATTAGCAGATTAAAAGATAAACGAGAGTTTGATTACTAACTTACCTGCTTGACCCCCATTTTTATGGAGACTAAAATATTCAAAATTGAGAACCATTCAGCAGTCTTGCATTTGGATTTTTTTCTGTTCTCTGCAATCGATCACAAAATTCATATCGTTTTTAGGGGCGTTGGTCATTGTTTCGGAATGGTCATGGTTCCAGAAATATTTATGGGAGTACTGCACTTAGTTTGCCATGAGCTTGGGAGTCAGACACTTAAGGACATAGTTGGAAGAGTACCACGATGGCAGTCAAGATGGCACCGGGCCTTCCACGGGTCAACCCCACACCTCCCGCATCCCTCTCCCACCAGCATTTGAATGCTTTGAACAGCATCGAACAAAAGTTTAATATTCAAATTACTAACCTGTTCACAGCATATTTATCCACTTCCCGTGATAATGAACATGTTTATCCAAAGAGTCCTATATATTTCGGCTCGAATAATATCATAAATTAGCAGTTTCGTGCCAATTTATTAGCCGTTCGCGATTTGGTGGGTTTATCACTGCACTTCACTTCTTCTCAAAGGGCATTGAAAATATCAAGTTTTTACTCACTTCTCCGCACATGAACACCCCGAAATGTTGATGGAATGCAAATTAAACATCAATTTTCGAAATCAGTCACTTGTTTAAACCGAAAACTTAATATAAACTGCTATTTTTGCCCGAAAAAAACGATTAAAAACTGATCGCGGAGCGAATGTCAACAACGGCACCGGCAGCAGCAAACTAATAAACAGAGTGGTTCAGAAAATAATTTTGCTCCGCTACGCTATGTCGGTAAGTTGGACTGGTTTGATTAGAGGCTTACCGTGCACAGGTCGTTTCAGGTTTGTATGACAGTTGATATGGCGAGGTTGAATTTAACATTATTCTGATTCTGGCACTCCGTCGTGGGCGATGGCGAGGGGGGAGACCATATGACTGGATGAAATATTCAAGAGCTTCAACTCCATAGCCAATCCCTATAGAATGGTCGTTCCAATAGTTGGGAGTCGATTTTAAGCGAGGTTGCGAATCTTTAGCATGATCATCTTTGTTTTTTATAAATACGACACCAATACAGGCATACCTCGATAGTACGTACCCTCGATAGTGCGTACCCTCGATAGTACGTACCCTCGATTGTACGTACATTTTACCTCGATAGTACGTACACAAAAAAAAATTTTTTTTCGTTCTATTTTCTGTACGATTTTAGTTAAAATTTTAATATGTTTTGATCATGGCACATGCGTGGGGTCCTTTATATGCTACGTAATCATTTTACATCTGATTTAAACACCATCGTGAACTTATAACGAATTTAGTTGCAGTACTTTAAAGAAGCAGCGTTTCATAAATGTTTGACAGTCTCACGTAGCACACATCATTCTATTATTTTAAACAATTCAAGGAACATCTGAAACAGCTGATTACATTCTCTAAAAATATTATCATAATTGTATGGGTATGGATGTATAGATGATTTTCTTAGAAAGCAGAATAGCTATCCACTTTATTATTGAACGATTATTATGTATATGAATTATTTTAATCTATCAAGGAAGTTAGTTCCACTTCTAGAACCCGTCCCCATGTATTAATTCACCTTATAGACCAGAGAACATTTCCCCGAAGAATAAATTAAATTCATCATTGGAATAGTGTTTCTCAAAAATGAATTTGCGGCAAGATGTCGATTTGTTTAATTCAGTTCACAGTAAGTTTAGTTCTAATCTATCCACTTGTTGGTGGCAATATTTTTCTTGAGAAACAAATTAGCAGCGTTACTAAAATGAAGATATTTTTTGGTCGAATAGTTATTTTTATTTTTCTATGTTTTTCAGTTATTTATTTGATATAATAATTCAGTTATTTCCCAGAAGTTCCCTGGATTCCACTAGAAATTCAATCAGGAGTTCCTTCTAAGTTTCCTCTAAGACGTCTCACTGGAATCCCAGAAGAAGTTTATCCTGGAACCGCAGTTTCTCCCAAGGGTCCTTCCTTACAATTCCAAACAGGATTTCACTTGATATTAAATCAAGACCTGTGCGCCGATTGAAATTGTATTGGCGTGCCAGATCATTTTCAGCCAGAACCAGTGGCGGTGGAGTGGCGGCGTCATGCCGCTGGTGATTTGCGGCGACGTGAATCAATTTCGTGCATTTATGTTTCTCCGGGATTTCCTTCGGAAGTTTCTTCAAGAATTTCTCTGCAAGTTCGCCCCAGAAAGCTCCGCCAGTTCCCCTCCAGAAGCTCCTTCAGGAATTTATCCGCAAGTTCCTTCAGGAATCCCCCGCAAGTTCCCCAAGGAATTCCTCTGAAAGTTCATTCAGGTCTTCCTCCGCAATTTCCTCCAGGTCTTCCTCCGCAAGTTCCTATAAGTATTCCTCCAGAAGTTCATCCAGGAATCTCTCCGAAAGATCCTTCAGAAATTTCTCCGTAAGTTCCTCCAGGAATTCCTTTGGAAGTTCCCCGAAAGTTCCTTCAGAAGTTCCTCCGGAAGATCTTCCAGAAAATCCTCCAAGATTTCCTCCGGAAGGCCCTCCAGAAATTTCTCCGGAAGTTTATCCAAGAATTCAACTAGGACGCATAGGAATTACTTCAGAAATTTCTCCGTAAATCCTTTCAAAAATCTTTCAAAATTCCATCCTAAATTTTTGCCTTAGAAATTTCCAGGTTTCCTTTCTCAGAACTTTCACCTGAAAATCATTCAGAAATTCTCATGTAAACTCCTCCTGGCATTCGCTCTGAAGTTACTCCAGAAATTCCACCAAGATCTCTTTATAATTACTTTGAGGTCTTCCAGAAATTCCTTATGAATTTCTTCATAAACTCACGTAAAAGCCCTTGATAGACATCTCTCACTCACGCCCTGGAAATTCCTCCAAAAATTGCTACAACAACTGTCCCGAAAAATTGCTCTTAATTTTTTTCGGGAATTCTGTCGGAAATTCCTTGAGGAATCCGCCTGAAAATTTATCTGGCAATTTCTCCAGCTATTCTTTCGAAAATTTCGTTAAAACTCTTTTGGAGCTATTTCTCAAAATTCCCCTTGAAATTTCTCTGGAAATTATTGAAATATTTCTCCCGGAAAAAAAAAACACCCGGAATTCTCAAAATTTCTGCGGGTACCTCCTCTAAAATGTCTACAAAAATCATCTAAAAATCCTTCATGATTTTCCGAGAATTTTATCCAGGAGTAAGCAGCAAAGGTGGCAGCAGCACTACGAAGAGCACCTGAATGGCGATGTGGCAGACGAAGATGGCGGTATGGTGATGGACCTAGGGGAACGCGCGCAGGACATAATTCTACCGGCCCCGGATCTCCAGGAAATCCAGGAGGAGATTGGTCGGCTGAAGAACAACAAAGCCCTGGGGTTGACCAATTACCAGGAGAGCTATTTAAACACGGTGGTGAGGCACTGGCTAGAGCGCTGCACTGGGTCATTACCAAGATTTGGGAGGAGGAAGTTTTGCCGCAGGAGTGGATGGAAGGTGTCGTGTGTCCCATCTACAAAAGGGCGATAAGCTGGATTGTAGCAACTACCGCGCAATCACATTGCTGAACGCCGCCTACAAGGTACTCTCCCAAATTTTATGCCGTCGACTAGCACCAATTGCAAGGGAGTTCGTGGGGCAGTACCAGGCGGGTTTTATGGGCGAACGCTCCACCACGGACCAGGTGTTCGCCATTCGCCAAGTACTGCAGAAGTGCCGCGAATACAACGTGCCCACACATCATCTATTCATCGACTTCAAAGCCGCATATGATACAATCGATCGGGACCAGCTATGGCAGCTAATGCACGAAAACGGATTTCCGGATAAACTGACACGGTTGATCAAAGCGACGATGGATCGGGTGATGTGCGTAGTTCGAGTTTCAGGGCATTCTCGAGTCCCTTCGAAACCCGCAGAGGGTTACGGCAAGGTGATGGTCTTTCGTGTCTGCTATTCAACATCGCTTTGGAAGGGGTAATACGAAGAGCAGGGATTAACACGAGTGGCACAATTTTCAATAAGTCCGTCCAGCTATTTGGCTTCGCCGACGACATAGATATTATGGCACGTAACTTTGAGAAGATGGAGGAAGCCTACATCAGACTGAAGAGGGAAGCCAAGCGGATTGGACTAGTCATCAACACGTCGAAGACGAAGTACATGATAGGAAGAGGTTCAAGAGAAGACAATGTGAGCCACCCACCGCGAGTTGGCATCGGTGGTGATGAAATCGAGGTGGTAGAAGAATTTGTGTACTTGGGCTCACTGGTGACTGCCGAAAATGATACCAGCAGAGAAATTCGGAGGCGTATAGTGGCTGGAAATCGTGCATACTTTGGACTCCGCAAGACGCTTCGATCGAATAGAGTTCGCCGCCGTACCAAACTGACCATCTACAAAACGCTCATTAGACCGGTAGTCCTCTACGGACACGAGACCTGGACGATGCTCGTGGAGGACCAACGCGCACTCGGAGTTTTCGAAAGGAAAGTGCTGCGTACCATCTATGGTGGGGGGTGCAGATGACGCACGGTACATGGAGGAGGCGAATGAACCACGAGTTGCATCAGCTGTTGGGAGAACCATCCATCGTTCACACCGCGAAAATCGGACGACTGCGGTGGGCCGGGCACGTAGCCAGAATGTCGGACAATAACCCGGTGAAAATGGTTCTCGACAACGATCCGACGGGCACAAGAAGGCGAGGTGCGCAGCGGGCAAGGTGGATCGATCAGGTGGAAGATGACTTGCGGACCCTCCGTAGACTGCGTGGCTGGCGACGTGTTGCCATGGACCGAGCCGAATGGAGAAGACTCTTACATACCGCACAGGCCACTTCGGCCTTAGTCTGAATAAATAATAATAAGCAGCAATATCCTTGGAAATTCTTCTAGAAACTCTCTCAAATTTTCTTTCAGAAACTACTCCATGAATTCTCCCAACAATTTCATCAAGAATTTCCCCGGAACTTACTTCAAGAATTTCGGAATCCTCACAGAAATTTCTCAAGCTATTCTGCATGGAATTCCTTCAAGAACTACTCCGGGAAGTTTCTTTTTTAGGAAGAATTTTCGAATGAATTTTTGTGGGAGTATTCGAAGTAGTTCCCAAAGGATTTCCTGCTGAATTTCCTATTGTAAGTTCTGGAGGAGAAGATGGATTTTTTGGATTTTCTGGAGAAATTTTCAGAGGAATTCCTAGAAAAGTATCGGAAAGTAGGAGAAATTATAAAATAAGAAGTTTTATTTAAATGAAGTTCATAAGGAATTTTCAGAGGAAAATGTTTTTAAATTTCCAAACAAATTTCAAATAAAGTTATGAAATAATTTCAGACTTTTAGTAGAGTGTTTAGTAGATCACCATCCAATAATTTAGATTGAAAAACTTTATCGACAGACATCACCTCAATTCGTCGAGCTGTGTTGATCGGTATTTGGAAGTCGGCCCTCCGGGCCTGTCATCAAAACTTCGTTTTTGAGTGAACATCTAGCCTTTTCGTTACAGCTTAGTGTACGAGAAGCGTAAACACGATTCTAAAGACGAGAATATTAAAATAACATTGAATGTTATTCCGTTTTTACATCTTCGATATTTTTCTTGTTGTTTTTATGGGGTCGTACACATATTACGTAAGTATTTTTTCCGGGTTTTTTTTACCCCACCTTTCCCCATGTAAGATTTTTTATTTATATGGTGCGTAAAAAATGATGGACCCCCCTCCCCCCATAAGTGCTTACGTAATATGTATACGGCCCCTTATACTCATCTCAGTGTTAAATACTCATATAATTACGAATCATAATGAAGGTTCCACCAAACCAACGCGATGCGACTGTTGCTATGGGTTGCAGTTTGTTGCTTTGGTAAGTAAGCTGAATTGTGTATTTTTTGATTTATTGATTGAATCGCATCAGCCGAAACCTATATAAAAGTTCATTTAATCATCATACAATGTTCTGTGGAATTGTTCTGTAGCACACCAACTGCCGTTTTTGCAATTCTGAGGTCAATCGAGCAATCAGAACCAATTTCCAGATCGAATAAGTGACGGAGGTGTATTTTCCTATACATTTTGGCTGAAATCCCCATACAAACTTCAAATCAAATGCGCCAGCTTATGCGACAAGCGATTGTGCTGAAATTTTCAGAGATTGATTTTCTCACCCAAAGACACAATCCTGGGGGGTGCCCCGTGGAATTAGACAACTTTTTGTTTCCTGGGCCAGTCTAATAATCATGTACGATGTGTAACATATATTTAAAACATTACTCCTGCAAATGTCACGTATTTTATGGATGTTCTAAAGCATTAAAAACAGTACATATTGTGTAAAAAAGCCTCAAATGTACAAAGACGATGATTTAGCTCAATGCTACATGTAGGCACCATTTCAAGAAAAATCTGGGTCCTGTTGGTACCTTGTGTACTACATCAAATACAAATATGCTTAGAGTACAGAGCCTTCTATCGAAATTTAGACTTCCGGGTGGTTTTATGAACATTCTGCTATTACTAAATAAACAAAAAGGCAAAACAAAATTTTTTTCTTCGGATTTTTTTTTTGCTTCGATAGTACGTACGCTTCGATAGTACGTACACTAAAATTACGCAGGTGTACGTACTATCGAGGTATGCCTGTACTACTACAGTATATGACAGTTTTTATTGTACCAATACTTTCAAAGCTTTGTTTTGGTACTCAACCCACCTTCACCTTAAGTCTTTTTATTTCTGATTATATCCTCCTATTTGATCCGAATTTTATCAATAAATATAAATTTATCTCAAATAGCATAGCATGTATGGCATATGTGGTGATCTACCACTACATTGTCTCTAAGCATCTACCCGTCAAGGTAGATCAGGACAATGAAAACCAGGCAGCTCATCGATAGGTAAATAATTATGAATATTTACCTCTCGATAGTTACCTGATCATGTATATATATAGTATGTAAGTAGATAATAAAATTAGAGTTAAGGTAGAACCAAAGGCGTTTGGTAACTCTCCCAGATATCACATTCCCAGAGGACGACGGTTCACTTCACATATGTGATTGTACAAATCGTGGGTGGCTATACAATGCTCAATTGAGCAATCTACTGTATATTGTCGCAAATTGGTACTTGGGATTAGTACCTTTTCCTATACAGTAGTAGTTGTATACCTGGCCACGTCCTTACAATCACGGAAGGAATGTTAGTTCAACATCTACTAGTGAAGATGCAGGGAACTCATACTACCTTCATAGATGTCTCGGGATGGAAAATTGTTAGTGGTAGGGTGTATAATAGGGAGCTCTATTCGACAATATACAGGGGATGTCCAAAATAACTGGGATAGGCAAATTTTGGGCATAATTAGATGTGTTGTAACTATGTCAATTATTATCCGATTTGGACAATTCAAGGATGCCTGAACTAGAAATTTAATGTAGTTTCACCATATGTTGATGGTACCGACCGTGGCCATCGGATACCGGAGATATTCCGGGTTTTTCGAAGGTAGGTTCAGAACCGTAAATTTGTGGTGGGTATTAGGATAAGTTGTGGTTGAAAACAGAATAATATTAGTAACCACAAATAAAGTAGGGCTCATTCTGATTGGAACCATATGTTGAAATTCAAAATCGGACCAGAATCAAGTGAGATATGGCCATTTGTTTAGAATCGGTGCAAAAAGGAAGTTTTAAAAGGGACCAGGCCACAAATTCATTTGAATCCAGCTTTTTGACCGATCTTCCATTATAATTACATTCCAGAAGTGTTCTATCACGTTAAAAATGAAAAACCAACCAAAAAGACGTATTCTGAAGTCGCTGGGGTGCCCCCGGGGAACCCGTAGAGGGGACACTTCAGTTTTGGCACCAAAGCTAGCCATTACACGGTTCGTTTTTCATGGTTTTCTATCAGGGAGTGAGGTATGAATATAAAATGGACCATTGACGGCTCTGACCGCTTCCGGGACCTACGGATTGTCCCCGGGGAACCTGTAGATGGGGACATTCCAGTTTTGGCACCAAAGCTAGCCATTCGACGGTTCGTTTTTCATGGTTTTCTATCAGGAAGTAAGGTATGAATATAAAATGGACCATTAATGCCTTTGACCGCTTTCGAAACCTACGAATTGTACCCGGGAAACCCGTAGAGGGGACATTTCAGTTTTGGCACCAAAGCTAGTCATTCGACGGTTCGTTTTTCATGGTTTTCTATCAGGAACTGAGGTATGAATAAAAAATGGACAATTGACGGCTCTGACCGCTTCCGGGACCTACGGATTGTCCCCCAGGAACCTGTAGAAGGGGACATTCCAGTTTTGGCACAAAAGCTAGCCATTCGACGGTTTGTTTTTCATGGTTTTCTATCAGAAAGTGAGGTATGAGTATAAAATGGACCATTGACGCCTTTGACCGCTTCCGTAACCTACGGATTGTACCCGGGGAACTCGTAGAATGGGACATTTCAGTTTTGGCACCAAAACTAGTCATTCGACGGTTCGTTTTTCATGGTTTTCTATCAGGAAGTGAGGTATGAATATAAAATGTACCATTAATGCCTTTGACCGCTTTCGGAACCTACGAATTGTACCCGGGGAACCCGTAGAGGGGACATTTCAGTTTTGGCACCAAAGCTATTCATTCGACGGTTCGTTTTTCATGTTTTTTTTATCAGGAAGCGAGGTATGAATATAAAATGGACCATTGACGGCTTTGACCGCTTCCGGGACCTACGGATTGTCTCTGGGGAACCCGTAGAATGGGACATTTCAGTTTTAGCACCAAACCTAGTCATTTAACGGTTCATTTTTTATGGGTTTTTATCAGGAAGCGAGGTATGATTATAAAATTAACCATTGATGACTCTGATCGCTTCCGGGACCTACGGATTGTCCCCCGGGGAACCTGCAGAAGGGGACATTTCAGTTTAAGCACTAAAGCTAGTCATTCGACGACTCGTTCCTCATGGTTTTCGATCGGGAAGCGAGGTATGAATGTAAAATTGACCATAGACGATTCTGACCGCTTAGTGGACCTCTGGATTACTCCCAGGAGAACCTTAAAAAAGGGTCTTTTCGGATTTAGCGTCAAAACTAGTCACACGATGGATCTTTTCACATAGTTTTCTATCAGGAAGCGAGGTAAGATTATAAAGTGTATTATTAACAACTTTGTCCGCTTTCAGGATTTACGGATTGTTCCCGGGGAACCTGTAGAAGAGAACATTTCACATTCTGCGCCTCAAAAAATCATGGGACATTTCAGTTTTAGTGCAAAAAGAGGTCATTCGACGTCCAGAAGTCATTCGAAAACCATGAAAAAAGAACCGTTGAATGACTAGATTTGGAGCCAAAACTTAAATGTCCCCTCTACGGGTTCCCCCGGGGACAATCCGTAGGTCGCGGAAGCGATCAAAGCCGTCAATGGTCCATTTTATACTCTACCTCACTTCCTGATAGAGAACCATGAAAAATGAACCGTCGAATGACCAGTTTTGGCGCTAAAACTGGAATGTCCCTTTCTACGGGTTCCCCGGGGACAAATCCGTAGGTCCCGGAAGCGGTCAAAGGCGTAAATGTTCCACTTTATATTCATACCTCGCTTCCTGATAGAAAACCATGAAAAACGAACCGTCGAATGACTAGCTTTGGTGCCAAAACTGAAATGTCCCCTCTACGGGTTCCCCGGGTACAATTCGTAGGTCCCGAAAGCGGTCAAAGGCATTAATGGTCCATTTTATACTCATACCTCACTTCCTGATAGAAAACCATGAAAAACGAACCGTCCAATGACTAGTTTTGGTGCCAAAACTGAAATGTTCCCTCTACGGGTTCCCCGGGGACAATCCGTAGGTCCCGGAAGCGGACAGAGCCGTCAATGGTCCATTTTATATTCATACATCGCATCCTGATAGAAAACAATGAAAAACTAAACGACGAATGACTAGCTTTGGTGCCAAAACTGGAATGTCCCCATCTACAGGTTCCCCGGGGACAATCCGTAGGTCCCGGAAGCGGTCAAAGCCGTCAATGGTCCATTTTATATTCATACCTCACTCCCTGATAGAAAACCATGAAAATCTAACCGTCGAATGGCTAGCTTTGGTGCCAAAACTGAAGTGTCCCCTCTACGGGTTCCCCGGGGGCAACCCAGCGACTTCAGAATCCGTCTTTTTGGTTGGTTTTTCATTCTTAACGTGATAGAACACTTCTGAAATGTAATTATAATGGAAGATCGGTCAAAAATCTGGATTCAAATGAATTTGTGGCCTGGTCCCTTTTAAAACTCCCTTTTTGCACCGATTCTAAACAAATGGCCATATCTCACTTGATTCTGGTCCGATTTTGAATTTCAACATATGGTTCCAATCAGAATGAGCCCTACTTTATTTGTGGTTACTAATATTATTCTGTTTTCAACCACAACTTATCCTAATACCCGCCACAAATTTACGGTTCTGAACCTACCTTCGAAAAACCCGGAATATCTCCGGTATCCGATAGCCACGGTCGGTACCATCAACATATGGTGAAACTTCATTAAATTTCTAGTTCAGGCATCCTTGAATTGTCCAAATCGGATAATAATTGACATAGTTACAACACATCTAAGACTGTGAACCATTACAGCGATTCGTTTAACTTTTAGTTAATATTTGACAGTTCGATGGTTATTTTTCTGTGGTTAAAAATAACCCTGCTCCGGAGCATGGTTAGACTTGACAGTTCGATAGTTAAACTTTGTTCGCGAGAAAATTGGCGCCAAATCTATTTTGTTCCAAATAACTATCAATCTGTCAAAACTCAAATAGGTCGGCTTCGGGGTAAAATTTTAACCACGATGGGAAAATAACCATCGAACTGTCAAATTTGAACTAAAAGTTAAACGAATCCCTTGAATGGTTCACAGCCTAATTATGCCCAAAATTTGCCTATCCCAGTTATTTTGGACATCCCCTGGCGTTTGTCAATATTTAACACTATATGCTGAAAAAATATTAAAATATATTCATCAATTTAGGGGTAATGACGGCTTTGGCAGGTTTTGTTCTATTATTGGCAGAGGGTTTTTTATGACTGATTATGCTCAAATTTGGCCCAAACATTCTTTGCATATCAAAGAATATTGTGGCCAAATTTCATAAAATTCGGTCGACAAAAACCCCCCTGCCAATAATAGAACAAAACCTGGCAAAGCCGTCTGTTCCCCTACTTACGAACCGTCCAAAGGAGGACAAAGTAACCTGGATTTTACAAATGTTTCGCATTATATACAAAACACGTTCAACCACACACTTATTCACCGAACATTAAAATCAGAACCAAAAACTCGGATTTTAAGAATGTTCTAAATCCTACCTGAAACACGTCCGATCACGCACCAATTGTTTACTCACTCGGCCGCGCGAACTATCTGCTTACTGAGCAGAAACACGACAAAACAGGCACTGACGGCCGCGCAATGCAAAACACAAAATTTCGGCAAATCGCGAAATCGTTCTGCCATCCGAAACAAGAGCCGCGTGTTGGCTCAAATATAAATTTATCTCAAATAATGCACAATTTCCATTAAAAATTGAGAAATTCATATTGAGAATTTCATTCAACGTATTTCATCGTCGATAAACAACACACTAAAGATGTCCACAAGTGGTGGATGAAATACGTATTTGTGTAGATAAAAACGAATAGGGGAACAGACGGCTTTAGCAGGTTTTGTTCTATTATTGGCAGGGGGTTTTTGTCGACCGAATTTTATGAAATTTGGCCACAATATTCTTTGATATGCAAATAATGTTTGGGTTAAATTTGAGCATAATTAGTTATAAAAAAACCCCTGCCAATAATAGAACAAAACCTGCCAAAGCCGTCATTATCCCTAGTGGAAATAAAAGGAAGACAATTTTTTTTTCAAAACCGTGTAACATTTTCCTCTAAGACGCTCGCAAATAATTATTAATAAAAATAAATTAGCACTTTTGAAAGAAAAATTGCTTTTATAAAAGAAGAATGTTCCATAAAGAAATCAAAATGTTCCGCGGAAAAAAATCTAAAATTTCCAATAATAAATCAATATTTGCAATAAACAATTAGAATTTCTTCAAAATAAATTTTTTTTTTCCATAAAAAAATATTTTGTTCCCACCAAGGATGTTATCGATCATTTAGTAATCTACGTTTGATCATTTAGTAGTTTGCCAATAACTCATTCCATAGGCTAAATTTCAAAATGTGTTGTATGGTGGACTTCTAATGCAAAGGTTTATCTACAACTCTGCCCAACAGTTCGTTGTTTGAATTTCACTAATAACGAATTTCACTAATAGCTATAGCTCCAGTAGCAGTAACTTATACTAAATGATTGCAATTTTATTATCATTTAGTATAAGTTACTGCTACTAGCGCTATAGCTGCGTTATAAGTTAAATTCAAACATCGACCAGGAAGAGTCGCACTAGAAGTCCACCAAACAACACATTTTGACATTTAGCCTTTGTAATGAGTTATTGACAAACTACTAAGTGATCGAACGCAGATTACTAAATGATCGATAACATCCTTGGTTCCCACAAAATCTTATATATAAAAATGAAATGGTCTGTGTTCGTATCCGCATAACTCGAAAACGGCTGGATGGATTTTTTCATTTCTTCAGCAGAAACATTCGTTATAGTTTCCGACTGGTTTATATGATATTTCCTATAGCGAAAATTACGAGTGAAAAACTAAAATTGTGATTCCTATGCGAATTTTGCATGGGCAGTTCAGAACGTACATTCTCGCCTACTATGCAGGACAACGTCTGCCGGGTCGACTAGTAATTAATAAAGAGGAATAAAAAAATACGATAATTTCCTGAAATAAATATAAAAAGGCAATAAAACTGAGCATTTTTCTATGGATGACACCTTCTTTAAAAGTATTTAAAGTTCATGTAAAATATTTTCCATTTTATTGCTTTTTTGTATTTTTTATGAAAATTATCATATCTTTTATCGGTAGTAGCATGATGACTACTCGTGCCAAAACAGCCTGAGCAAAGCTTGAGAGCAAATCGATAACTAATTTTGTTGTTGTGAAATCGTCTAATTTTGATAACTTAGGTTGATATCCTTTTGATCGTTTTAACGGTTAAAAGATCAAAATCTACAGCAGAAAAATCTTACTGTGACATCAAATTGAAAACTATTTCTGCTATCGATGAGAGCAAATCTAAAACTAATTTTGATATTGGTTTCGATAACAAAATAAGTACACACTTTGAAGTCAGATCATACAATTTAGAAATCAACAGCAAAATGAGATCAAAATATGTAATCAGTCATGATGATTCATATTTGAAAACAAATTATGATTTCAATTCGATATCTATATCAAAATATGTTTTCTATATGCTCTCTTAATGTTTTCAGACTTTGCTCGGGAGACGAAATTACAGAGATTTCAATCTGCTATTCAGAGACTGATAACATTTCTATCGATCGATAGCTTGTTCGGAAATTCATTAGAAAGTCGCACTACTGTTTTTAAGCCTCGTTTCGCAGCTCTTACTCCGCCCAAGATGATTTTATTGGAACCGCATTTCCTTTTCCATTTTCTTCCTGACAATTGGTTTTTACAACTGGGAATGTTAATCATCATACATGACTTCACCATGATTGATTAATTAATTAATTATTCATTTATTATTCGGAGGGTAAACCGCTTGTATGATTATGTTGATACATTTATTCAAAGTTACGGATCATGAAGCCTTTGTTATACATTCAACTTTTGATGGATTTCACTCATGCCATTGTGCTATTGATCACAGGGCTAAATATAAAAAAAAAAGTTTATACATTATTGGCGATTTTAGTGTGCAAAGTTAGGGGTCTCCACTAGCCTTGCGAGCAAAGGCGAGGTATGCCAATCCGGAGATGGCGAGTTCGATTCTCGGTCCAGATATTTTCGAATTGGAAACCTTCTCGACACCCTGGGCATGGTGTATCCATTGTACTTGTCAAACGAGATACATACTCATGCAATGGCGGGTATAGAAAGCTTTCAATTAATAACTAAGAAAATGCTAATAGATTACTAAGTTGAAAAGCAGGCCAAGTTCCAGTTGGATTGTAGAGCCATTGAAGAAGAAGAAGTGTGCAAAGTTGAGGCTGCCTTCCTGCATGAATGAAGTCTCCATCCCCTATTACGAATGACATTAAAGATATCGAAAATAATAAAATGACTGCATTACTTTTTGCACTCAACATTGATAAAGGGTAGCAAAAAATATAATATCAATCAACATTGGTCCCAGCTTGCTTTTTCGGGCTGGGTTAAAAAATTAACTCTAAACGTGCTTTTTGCAGTGAATGAGAATAGTTCCTAACATAATTTTATGGATTAACATAATTTTTTTTTAGCTAAGAAAGTAATGATGATACTGGTCTGGTTTGAGCGAGAATGACTTAAATATTCTAATAGCTAAGCATTTTCCAACCAACGGCAAACAAGTGTTCAACACCAGCCAAGCTAGCTTGTGGTCTACCCCATAGAAACGAACTGCCATTATCGAAAAGTGAGGCTTAACAGACTTGACCCAGCTGGGATTTTTTTCCATTCCATACTTTGAGCCTATCCATCGTGCGGCTTACGGATGACGGGAAAACTCCATTCAGCCTAGGCTTGCAAAGCGGCGCCATTTTAAGCGCTCAAGTGATGACTCTGTCTCTCGTTACAACCCGAAAATGACAATAACGAGTCGAAGATAATCTCCAGCGCTTTCCTCGAGCAGTCTCATTTTTCTTCATAAAAGGCTTTTAAGTTTCATGGGTATTATCATCATCGTATGCCTCTTCTGGCTTTAATCCCGGGAAAAGGTGTTCGCGTTTCGAGAAGGGGAGCAGCGCTGGGCAGAGAAAGTAGGACATGAAAGAGCCGTCACTTCAGGAGATGAGACGATTCCACCGTTTTACGGTGCGATTATCACTGCAGGGGAAAAGTGACGAATTTTTCCCCCGTTTTGCTTCGTGCATCCAAATTGGCGTTTTATAACATCTCGCTATTACGTTTTCTATTCATTGTAAGAGGCGGGCCCCAATGGAGGCACTTTCGGCACAGCTTCAAAACGTTCAGCAAGTTTCGCTTCAAGCTCTCTTGAGTAGTTTCAGTCGATAATTGCCAGTGAAATGATAAGTGTGCTATCAAGTTGAAGATAGTGTAGTCATTTAGATGGCCATCAATAAATGTTTGATTTCCTCAGAACTCTTGCTATTTCCACAACAGGTGAGCAAATGAAAAAATAATTAAATGACTTGATGCATAAAATCTGCTTTCATTCTTGTAAAGACTCGTAGTAAGAGAGTTATTGAATACATGCCGAGAAAATGCTTCAAGGATTTCTGTTATTAAATTCCAAGCTAATAGTGTCCTGTGCAGTAAGCAGAAGCTGCCTACATTTCGCTCGAAACATGGCTCGTTCCGCTTTCAGATGTAGTCTCACTCAGAGTTCACAAGTCATAGATTTTTTCGCAAATAAGTTTGATCAAAACCTAAGCAGAAGCTCAGGCTCTGTGTCGCTGGGGAAAATGATGACTAATGCAGGTTTTGTTGCATTACAAATTATTTTTGTTTTCATTGAGCCTCAAAAAATGACATAACCGTCTACCCCATAGGTCGCTACGTAATTCGTGTACGATTCTTAACATCCAGAACAAGTTTATTATCGTGACTCAATTGGTCTTTTGTTTCTAAACATTTTTTAAATTTGAAAGGGTTCAAACAATTTTGTCTTTGGGGGTGGAGGGGACCCTATCGCAGAGAGGTCAATTTGGGGTGCACGCGGCATCATCATTCTTGATACCAGTCGTGTAGAAGGAAACAGGAGAACATAGGGCGTGGTAAGGCCACCTGGAAAGCCGGCAAAGCGCTGACACGATACCATGGTGTTCTTCTAAAAAAGCGAATCACGATGTTCGATGCTGCAAGGACACGCAGCTAACCTCGAGGGTGCGTTGTGCACTGGCCTCCCTTTGAAGCATTACTTTCTGGTTGTACAAAAGGGACGATGGGCTTGGCGGCAATGGAAACGGTTTAGCGGGTTGGGGATGTAGTCTTGCCTCCCTCGTTTGCTGTTGGAGGTGGTTTGCCCCGGGGGTGCATATTACCCCAGTTTCTCCTATTTCTTCTTCTTCTTAATGGCATTACATCCCCACACTGGGACAGAGCCGCCTCGCAGCTTAGTGTTTATTAAGCACTTCCACAGTTATTAACTGCGAGGTTTCTAAGCCAAGTTACCATTTTTGCATTCGTATATCATGAGGCTAACACGATGATACTTTTATGCCCAGGGAAGTCGAAACAATTTCCAATCCGAAAATTGCCTAGACCGGCACCGGGAATCGAACCCAACCACCCTCAGCATGGTCTTGCTTTGTAGCCGCGCGTCTTACCGTTTCTCCTATTTATATTTACAAAATTGTACAAAATGTCTATTTTTACATTCCATGGCATTATCTATGCATGTCAATGAAATGTATGGTCCACTATTGGTCATTACATCCTACTCAACGAAAGCAATTTTCCTAAAATCCTAAAACCTAAATAAATAGAATTTCTTCGGACAAAAGATGTTTCTATGGTTAATTTGAACAATTTTAACAGTTGTCAATGCTTTTATACTTAGAATAAACTATTTTTACAGTAACAGTTTTCCCATGATGTACTATTGCTCTAAAGTTGTTCTGTGGTGAATATTCACCGCTTGAAAGCGAAAGTTATTGCGAGCAGCTCCATTCATTCGGTCAGTTATTATTATGTTTCCAACCACAGTTGCTTTATAATTATGCAATTCAAATACACAACCAAGGATTGAACCACATCAGTTAACAATTTACACAAGGGTAGACCGCAGCAATCCTACCGTTCTGCCAGAACCGCTTGACGGCGCGGCGGTGGTCTAATTCTGATAGGTACCCGAAACATTCACCATCGTAATAACAGCAATTCATATTTCTGTTGGCGAACGTTATCACACGGGATCCGTATGGGGCGGCCAAATCTCTGCAGCCAGGTTGAGGTTCTGCTTTGCAACCTTTGAACCGGGAGGTACAATAAACCCGACTTCAAATGTAGCTACGAGGTTTGCGAGCGAAGGTCTGATTTAACGCCATTTAACCGGTCGAGAACCAAAAGTATGCTCCCGCCCGCCCCACACTTTCCCTGTTGCCAATTCCCACTAATGCCGTGTCGGGGAAAACATTTGTCCAAACAAACAACAGATGAGGATGATTTTTCCGAGCTTGATGCAGGGAGAAAATGAGAGAAAAGGGGGAGGGGGGTTCTGTTGCGTTGCTTCTACTCGGAAACCCTTTTATGGGACAGTTTGTATTATTCATGAGGTAAACAAGATTTGCTAACGTGGGCTTCGGCTTTAAACATTAAACATAATTATACGGGTTCATTAGGTTCAGGTGAGTTCTACAGAGTGCCATGTTATTCGATTATGTGGCCGGGTATGGTAGCTCGGATTCGTTTGGCTTGAAAACGCTGATTGGCAGTAAAATTTCCGCTCGGAGTTTGGATGAAGAGACATTCAATTAAAGAGGAATAGTTATTCGAAAAAGGTCTACAATCAACAATGTAAAACGAGCGATATGAATATTCAAATAAGGTTGTTATTTCGATTCTATCCAGAAACAGTTTATCAACAGTTTTGTGAACATTGCTATTTTGGTTTAAATATCCTTGGATCTCAGCTATAGCTACCCGATGGCTCGGGTGGGTATTATCTTAATGATCAAATATTTTTTAAATATCTTTAAAAAAGAAACGCTTGTGCGATAAAGCAACAGCATATCAGTATATTGTCCGTACAGTGAACTTTTCTTCAATAAAATTATACTTCAATTGAATATAACTTTATCATCATTTATCAAAATAGTTGAGATTTTAAGAGACTTGAAGCAGTATACTGACTTGTATAAGTATGTTTACTCATCTGGTCAACTCAGTGTTACTTCTGAGCCCTTTGTCCGTTTTCAACCAGCCTTGTGAGAAAAGCGTGCGATTGCTAAATGAGTTTGGCGAGTTCGATTCTCGGTCCGGATTAGAATGTTTTCGGGAGGGAAACATTCTCGACTCCCTGGGCATAGTGTATCCATTGTACTTGCCACACAAGATACATATTCATGCAATGGCGGGCAAAGAAAAGCGTTCAATTAATAACTGAGGAAATGCTAATAGAATACAATATTGAAAAGCAGGCCAAGTTCCAGTTGGAATATAGAGCCATAGAAGAAAAATATTCTTTGTCCTAAGGAGACAATCCCCTATCGACAAGTACACAAAGTCATGTGGGTCTCTCGTTATGGAAAAACTGAAAATCAAATCGGCCACAATGGAGACGGAGCTTTCTTGACGTCCGGATAAACGCAGCGCTGACATCGCATCAGACCATCACCTTGTAATTGGCGAGATCCGATTACGCATTGCTCGGATTCAGCGGCGGGAGGAGAGACTCGGACGGCAATTAACACACGCCGACTAGAAGATCCAGCTGTGAAGAGATCGTTCATTGAAGAGCTTGGAACTCGAACAGCGGATGTTCCGGAAGGTGGTGGCGTAGAAGAGCAGTGAACGGTCATCAAGAATGCCTTTATCGAAATAAGCGCGAATGACCTTGGCGAGCTGGGCATGTGTGGACAAAATTGTCACGCTCCGTATCATCCTGGAGCAAGTCAACGAATATCAACCCAAGCAGAACGACTGTAAAATAGCTGTTGGTTCCTAATAATTTGCATTGAAGATACTGGCAATACATCAAGTCACATTAAAGCCACTTTCCTGTCCTTTAAAGAAACAAACAATGTTTCATTTGATTTCATTTCTGTGGGGTTTGAGTAAAATGCCTTCAGCGTGTGTTAATAGATTCACATCTCAGCGTGTCAATCGGCGAGCAGCAAGCCATGACTCTGCCTCTTCCAGTCAGATCTCCGCGGGATGCACACGCATCCACGGCTGTTATAATTTTGTTCCCTTCCATTTAGGGCCACACATTTTGGTGATCCTGTCAGTCTATTTTTTAAATCCTGTCGCTGATTTCATGAGGTGAATAGAATTCAAGTGGTTAAATTGTGACAAGTTATATATTTGTAAAATCACAAGGCGCGCCTCGAACACTTTCGGAAAATGGTTAGTGGTTTGCAAAATCACAAGATGCTTCTCGAAGACCGTCGGAAAATTGTTTTTTTTTGGCAAATCTGCATACAGACACCAGAAATTATCACTAAGGGAGTCGGGTTGGTGCGGAAGGCAGAAGGCCAGCCCGCCGGACCCACTAAACCCACCCAAGCTACAGAAGGTTACTTGAGTTACCCTCTCTACTAATACTCTGGTTCCACCAGGAACTGCCTCCCAGCATTACTTCTGGGGGATAGGCAGTACTGAATGTACTCGCTCATTCGGAAAACGGTTTGTTGTGGCGCATCTGAGAGACTGCTGGAAAATGGTTTTTGGTTTGAAGAACACCAAAGCTTCGTCTGGAAGACCGTAAGAAATTGGTTTGTGTTATGCATAATCACAATACGCGTCTGGAAGATCAGTGGAAATAGTTTGTGGTTTAGAAAACTATAAGGCGTGTCTAAAAGGTGTCCGAAAAAATGTATTGAAGTTCGTGAAACTACAAGGTGCGTATGGAAGACCAACGGAAAATGGTTTACGATCTAGAAAATCTCAAAGTCCTGCGAGCATTGATTTTGATTAAAGCAAATTTAGATTCCATGAAGCGTGAAGTTAGTGTACATGAGACTATCAGTTGAGCTATGATATAACGAAATCTGAATGGAGAAATATTCTATGCTGTACTGTTCGAAACTGTTCGGAAAGCGAAATATATTATCTGAAAATTTATCTTGGAATGTACTGACTTAGAAGCCATAGCGGGATTACCTGTAGGATCAGATATCTTGAAATTTGTAAAACTAATATGGTTGCCGAATTTAACAAAGCTATTCGGAAGTTCGAATTTATTATGCGTAAGATTAGTTTGGAGTTATTGGCTAGCAGTACTAGTTGATGGCAAATGATTGATGATGTGCTATACGCGAAACTAAAAGTTGAAATAAATGTACGGATTTGGATTGGATTTGGAATGGATTTGAATTAAATTTGGTTGGATAGGGTTTTATTTGGATTTGCATTGGTTTGGATTTGGATTGGATTTAGATTTCGATTGGATTTGGATTGCATTTGGATTGAATTTGCATTGGATTTGATTTTGATTGAATTTGGATTGAATTGGATAAGCATGGATTTTCTTATCTTTATTAGGTTGTACTTAAATCTTATTAGTAATGCAGTTCAACACTGCTTAGTTTTGGATTGCATTTGGATAAGATTTGGAATGTTTGTTGGAAGAAATTGGAACTTCATTGTATTTGACAAACAAAAGAAGGTCATTGGCTTCGTAAATTTGTTGTTCTCTAATCATCCAACGAAAGTATGAATCACGTTTTATCTTTCGCGACCCACAGTTTGGAAACCCATGCTCTGAATCATTGTTCTGGTAATATAATCATGATGTCGAGACAAGTTTATTTTTGTGTGAAGTTTTCAATGGAGTTAACCGGTTGCTCAAATGCAACCGATGTTCACCTTTGTTTCATTTAAATAACCCAGGAGAAAAATAAGCATTGCATCATATGCTAGAAGATTTTTTATGCGTTTTTAATGAGAGAAGAAGGGAATTGTGGGGTTTGAATAAAATGCGTGTGTTAATAGATTCACACCTCAGCGTGTCAATAAGCGAGCAGCAAGCCATGACTCTGCCTCTTATAGTCAGATCTCCGCGGCGTGCACACGCATCCACGGAGAGTTGCTGTTATAACTTCGTTCCGGCCATTTAGGGCCACACAATTTCCATGTTAGTGGCGTCGCAATCTGCAAAGCATCTGACTTCTTGGATTATTTTGTATTTTGTATTTAATGTTTTTCATATCAGAAGCTAAACAGATAAAATGCAGAATTCATAACCCTTCGGTTTATTGCTGTTAGAACAATCTTTCTGATATGTTGCAAAAAAGTACGAGCTCAGCTGAGCAGCTGAGTTTACGACATATATGCAGATCCAATCAAATTAGTCAACGCACACAATTTCGGATATTCAACTCTAACGTGAAACCTGTGTTGTTAAGACTTGGTGTGTATCAGCAGAGATCACGTAGAAACTGCAAGTATTTATCAACCGATGCCTACGTTTTATAATTTGGGCCTGGTGGCCTCACAACTGGATCTCGAATACCGAGCTCCATCGATGATGTCATCAAAAACCGATACCAACAGAAATTCCAGGGCGTAAATAGAGGTTGGTCGGCCACAAATTACGAAAGGGCGGAGGCAAAATCTGCAAGCAAGAGTCAGCCTGGAATCCGGCAGGACATCGCAGAAGAAGCAGATCCAGGAGCTCGTGGCGGCGTAGCCTCAACAAAAAAAATAAAGGAAGTCGACAGGAGTCTGACCTGTGGCCAGATCAAGGCTAAAGCAAGCAGCCACACAAAATGTAGATCTTTTACGTTAGCCCTATGTAGTCCTAGAAGTGCTCAGAATGCATGAGTGGGTGGAATCTATGACAAAATCTCCAAAGGACAAAAGGTCGAAAGACAAAAGGTCGAAATGACCAAAGGTCGAAACGACAAAATGTCGAAAGAAACAGAAGGTCGGAAGAACAAAAGGTCAAAAGAGACAAATGGTCGAAAAGGACAAAAAGTCGAAAAGCACAAAAGTTGGGTGTATTCCAAAGGAATTTGTGAAAAGCATTTAACTTCAAGCAGTTTGTACACTGCGTGAAATTTCGGCTCACTGGCCGATATCGCTCCCTATCAACGACGGTGTAGTTCATTGCGCCGATCAGCTTCAGGTCCTTCCAGGTGCTGGAGCCGTACTGCAGGTGAACCAGGTAAAACTGGTCGTGATGTTTCCTCTCCTTGTTGTGGCGAGCAATCTTGTGCACGGCCACTGGCTTCAGGCGGCAGCCCAAAAAATGTCCAATTAAACAGATGAAATTGGCCTTAAAAAATTGAAAAATGTTCCTTAAAAAAGTGATCATTTTTCCTTAAATTATCAAACAAATTACCTTGAAATATATAAAATGCTCCGTAAACATTCGAAAAGCGTACCGTAAAAACGAAAAAAATGTACCGTAAACAATTAAAAATGCTCCTTAAAAAAGCAAAGATTTGCTATGTAATTAATGATAATTGCGCAGTATATTGACAAAAGAATTATTATAAAATAGTTCAAAAGGTACCTTGAAATTGGCTATCATAAATTAGAATCTTATGCACAATTGTACAGCCCCTAGAGTTTATTGCTGAACGGAAAACTAAGATAAATGCTCTTTAGGATGAATAAAATGCTCCATAAACAAATAAAAAATGCTCCTTAAACCAACGAAAAATGTTCCTTAATTTGAGGAAATGCTTCTTTTTTAATTGTTTACGGTACATTTTTTTTTCGTTTTTACGGTACGCTTTTCGAATGTTTACGGAGCATTTTATATATTTCAAGGTAATTTGTTAGATAATTTAAGGAAAAATGATCATTTTTTAAGGAGCATTTTTCAATTTTTCAAGGGTAATCATGAATCTTTCATGATGCATTTACCATTTTGCCTTGTTGTTCATTGTACTTTTATTAAAATGAGGTGCGCTTTCGATTTTATGGTGAAAGCTGATGAAAAAATTAGATTGCTTACCACGCGCTCTCAAAATATTGTAGTTTAGGGCAATAAATTTGAAAAAAAATATAACAGCAATATCGTAAATCTTCACTGATTGTATTGATTTTCCACCTCAATATATTTTTAGTGCAAATCAATTACCAAAAAAGTTGATTACGTGCTGAAAAAATCGTCAAGTCATGAATTCCAGTGATAAATATCACTGACTTGAAAATGCCTCTACTTTTTCAACATGGCCATCATAAA
The DNA here is from genome assembly GCF_024139115.2 of Armigeres subalbatus. Classification (NCBI taxonomy): domain Eukaryota; kingdom Metazoa; phylum Arthropoda; class Insecta; order Diptera; family Culicidae; genus Armigeres; species Armigeres subalbatus. The sequence goes on along the minus strand of NC_085141.1, from coordinate 186,180,510 downwards.
TTTCGATTAGAAAATTGCTGTTCTTATTACAAACCGTATTAAACTCTTTGCAATGCAAATATTCTTATTGGGGTTATTCATTTGACCACATTACGACCAAAAATTATGGCTTTATCCGAGCTTTGAAAATAGGATTTATAACGCTCTCAATCACAACCGTAGAGCTGCTCATAAGATCAATAGGCGTTTGACGTTTGAAGCTTTTTCAGCATATTTATGAGAGGTTTATTGATAGCAATAAGAGCGACAATAAAACTGTGCAACTAGCTATGGGGATTGCTATTTTAAATCCATTATAAGAATTGAATAAATCTAAGAAGCATGGAAATGGTTACTTGGGTGAATCTACCACACGAAAACTTGTATGTTTAAATGGCTGATTTTCCATTGGCGCTTAGTGCGATTTGGCTGAATCCCGACTATTTGATAAGTGCAGTTGCTTACAAACATAAACATTAAGACGTATCCAGAAGTATTGACGAAATATGTATGAAAACACATCCTTCCCAAAAAAATAGAGATCTTCTTCTTCTTCTTGGCTTTACATCCTCACTGGGAAATTGCCGCCTCGCTGCTTGGTGTTCATTCAGCACTTCCCCAGTTAAGGTACACCGGGGCAAGTTGAAACGGTTTTTTCAAAGTTGAACTTTGAAGTGCTATAAAAAAATTGCTTTTTAATAAATTTTGAATCCGTTTGCGGTGTTTGCTAGTTCGGGCCAAATATTATACATAAAAATAAGCAACCTCACCTAAATTTTTTATAAATATTTTGTAAATTGAAATTACTTTTTTATGTGCATCGTTTCAACTTGCCCCGCGTATCGGGGCAAGTTGAAACACTGCGCTACATACAGAGATAAGATATTTTTTCCGTATTAAAATCACAATATATGTACTCAGTGAGACTCAAGATGCACGAGGTTGAAATGGTGACTAAATTTGCATAAGAGTCCCATGTAATTTTTTGATAATTTTGATTTTCTTTCTAGAAACTAGCTTAAAATTGTCTCTTGTTTAAGAAAAACTGATAACATAGAAGGCATTGTTCTAAAACTTTTAAAACCAAATCCCAAATTGTGTTGCCTCATCTTGATATTTACTCGCATCAAAGTCACATTCCAGATATTGATATTCTTTTATTCAAAAAAATAAACCTAAATATGGTCCATTCAATTGTCTCATATCAATATATACCGTGCGACATCGAAATCCTTACTCTAGACTAGACTATATAAATCGAATGCAAATGAAACGTTTACCATTGACAAGGGGACATGAAGGCTTCTACTTTTGAAGTGTTTCACATTTACACATAAAAACTACGAAAAACATGAGAAAAATATGAATTAAATCAACTACTCCTGAATCGAAATCCGTCCACCGCGCACGGATTTCGAATCAAAGGATCATAATCCGTACAGCTATTTTTAAACTAAATATTTAAATTGAAGCAGACTGATTAAACAAACTACCATTGTAAATAGTTCAATACGCACCTTGAAAAGCGATCCCTTCGATTTGTAGTCCGCTTATCTTACGTAATGATTCGCAATTAGCAATTAAAACACAGTTACTTCTGGTGCAATTATGCTCTACCCGTAGAACAATGGCGGCAGAAACTCCGCGTTATGTGGGTGGCGACTTGTTTTTGACTTTTGTTGTTTTAATTTCAAAGCCTACTTTCCATTTCAGTGCTTACTATCAAGTATCTGAATTTTAGAAGAAAAAAATAATTGCGAGGGAGACGTTTTGAATCGTTGTTTCAACTTGCCCCGCACCACACATTTCTATTTGCCCCGATGGGTTTAAATTGCGGAGCAATTTCAAACGACCGAAATACAAAAATTAAAACGGATCTCCCATCGATTTTTCATAATCATTATGCTTGTTCAACATTGAATGATTACCTACTGTGAAAATTTGAGGAAAGCACTCTTCCAAACATCATTTTGAGACCTGTTTTATTGGCACGTCAAAAAGTTGGTTAAAATTTTGCGAAGGGCGAAAAATAAACATAGGCAGGGATTGCGTTTTTGTAGCTGCAATCTTCCGGGATTGGCAGTTAGAAGGTGCGTTCAGGGGAGTAGTTTGTTGTAAAAAATAATCAGGGTATTGGGTCATTTCCGATCGAAAATACAGCTTCCGTTTCAACTTACCCCGCATTTCAACTTGCCCCGGTGTACCTTATTACCTGAGAGATTTCTAAGCCAAATTACCATTTTTGAATTCATATATCATGAGGCTAACATTCTTTTACCCCCTGGGATGTCGAGAAAATTTCCTATCCGAAATATTCTAAACCGGGACCAGAAATCTACAGCTACCTACGGTCTTGCTTTGGGAGGCCTGTGTTAAGGTAGGCCCCATAGAGATAAAGTTGCATACATTTCAAGTTTTACCGAATGAGAAGCGAAACGATTCGTGCCGAGTACTTCCAAGTGAGTTTGGTCACCTTCATGGTGCCAATCTGGAGCCAACTCCTGTGGGTAGGACTTTTACGGATTAGAGCAAATTGTTGCCGTTTGATGGCTTGAAATTCGTGATTTTTATCTGAAGTGAATGAAAGTCATGCTGGTCAAACTAGGGCCAGTTCCAGTGGAAACAGTTGTGGAATTGGATATAATTGGTATAATACGACAGCTTATAGATCATTATTTTTATCCACGATGCAAATGAAACTCTTGCCGAGTTTTCTAAGTGAGGCTGTTCACCTTCAGGGGCTCAACTTTTCCGAACGAGGATGGTTACGAAATTGAGCATATTTATGCCGATCGACAGCTCCATATTCGTGATGTTTCTAGCATAAGCGAATGTAAATGATGCCACGTACTGAGAAGTATGTTTGCTTACCATGATCTGGAACCTTGAATCGGTACAGCTGGGGACCCAATGAGGACATTTACGAAGTCGAGCTGAAGGTGACCAAACACACTTAACAGTATACGACATGAGCTCTTTTCGCCTTCGTGAGTGAATTCAAGACATTTGGACGGCACCAATATGTCCATTTTTAAAAGTGTCCACTTTAGGTCCCTATCGCAGCCGATATCAAGCACCGATGTACCCGGAACCAAAGGCTTGATCCTAGAAATCTCAAATATAACTTATGCTTGCATTTGGATTCACCATACATAGATTTTCCATGAACAAAATCATTTAATCGTGAGTTCATTGGAAAAAATACATTTTGGTGACTCTCGGTACCCCACGTGGTTATGGCCACAATCCCGAATCATTACGAAAATTCACATCCTGATTCACCATTTCCTGAAAATATATAAAATTTTCGATCCAACCATACCTGTTTTGTTTAAATTGGTTGATGATTGACGAAATGAGAGCAAATTGAAAAATTAATTTCAGCAATTTTTGTCTGCTGGTATCGTAAAGGTTTAAAGCACGTGAACAATAGCTCCATCCCATCAAATTAAGTTTGTTCCACCTTGTTGGAACCATATGGACGCCCAGTCAATGAGTGCCTTCCATTATATTGTTCAAGAAGTTATAAATCTAAAGCTCAAACCTGCGGAGTTTTCAATTTCTGTTGCGATGTTATACTTTCGTGCCTACGGTACGTTGCACAGCAGTTGGTATCACCCCTCAATGTAAATAATATTTCGGGATCTGAACACGAGTTCTGTCTTTTTTTTTCATGGTGGCACATAGTTGGGAAGAAGAATAAACCACGCTATAACGTTAAAATAGGACACAATCAAGGACATAGAGTTTTTCTTACTTTTGCTGCGCTACGTGTTTAGTGAATCATGGTCTACACTTCAGATTTGTTTTCCTTTGAGCGTTCTCACAATTAAATGGGGTATTGTTTTTTAGCTGTTTAGTGGAATATTACTTTCCTGGATTTTCCGAAACGTTATTGATTATAAGCTTATAGAGCTAGCTCTCAACTTAATGTTTAGATACTCTTTCACAGTTATTAATTAAGAGCTTTTGATATCAACCAATACCTACATGAATTAGTATATTGTAGCCAGAGAAGTCGAGAAAATTCCCAATTGGAAAACTCACCTCGACCGCATGGGGAGCCGAACCACCCACATCAATCTTGGTAATACCATGCTTTTACCTACTGGGCTATCGGATGTCTCAAGGAGAATGTCGTTATCTGCAGACCCCTCCCGACCGCATAATGTAACGCCAGTGGATCTAGTTCCTCTTCGTCGTCAACTTTCGACGCATAGTGATGCTTCAAACTCGGGATGCTTCAAAGCTATAAACGGTTAATCTAATTAGGATTGACTTAAACAAAATAAATGAATGCGACTTACAATTAAGTGCTTCTTACGCTCGTATAGGGTTAAGTTCTTAGCAACAATTTGCAGACAAGACATTTGCAATTTGTGTGGGGCCCCCGGGGGAATGAACAGCCATTTCGTATTTCCGCTTGTAAAAGTTGATGACAACCCGCTCTCGATCTGTTCCCGTAATAGTCGTTCAGCACCTTGGAAATTCGTGCCATTGTCGCTGTAGAGCTCTACTGGTGTTCCTCGCCGACCTATGAACCTTCGTACAGCTGAAACACAGGACGACGTTGTTAAACTGTTGACTACTTCCAGGTGAACAGCACGCACGGTAAGACACGTAAAGAGTGCTATCCACCTTTTGACTGTTGATCTACCTTGCTTCACTAAAACCGGACCGAAGTAGTCTAGTCCAACGTAGCTAAAGGGGCGGCAATACGCGGCAAGTCGGGCCGCCGGTAGGGGAGCTATCGGTGGAGTTGATGGTTGGGCCTTTCAAAATTTACAGATCAAACATTGACGCCCGCATTTTCTCACAGTCGTTCGTAGTCGTGGTATTTCGAAATGTTGGCGGATTTCATTCACTACGCTCTGTAGTACTTATCTACCAACAGTGTGGTTACAATACTATCATTTGGCAGAATTACGGGGTTCCGTTGGTTGTACGAGACCTGTTTAGCTAATCCAATGCGCCCATTTTGCCTCATAACTCCTCTCTCGTCTAATGTCGGTACGAGATGGTGTAATTTACTGGTTTTCGGTATGTGACCTTGCTCTCCTCCGATGAACTTCTTCTTGTAAGAATAGTTATTTCTTCAGGGAACGACATCCACTGTACCTGCTTCATGATAGCGGCTTCTGCGAAATCGAGTTCCTGTTGCTGCAATACGCCCACTTCTTTATTAGGCTTGGACTTCAGGTTGTTCATGAATCGTAAGGCATAAGCTACGGTGCGATGAAGCTTTCCGAATCGTGAGAATCGGTCGAACTGAATTATAGGTTCGATCACATGATGATACATTACAGAAGCACGCAACTCCCCTCTCTCCTTTTCAATTGTAGAGGGTGTAATTGGCCAGTATTCTTCTGAGTAGGCCAGAAACTCTGGTCCTCCAAACCATTTACTGTCGTGGCTGAAATAGGGGCCTGTACCCCACTTGGTTCCTTCATCTGCCGGGTTTAGTGTCGATGGGACGTATTTCTACTCATCTACGGATGTAGACTCCAAAACTTCAACTGCTCGATGACCAACGAAAGGACGATAGTTCCTGGGGTCGGATCGGATCCATGAAAGAGCTGTTGTGCTGTCGGTCCACAAATATCGATTCGTTATGTTAAGAGAGTGGGGGCCCTCCTTAGCCGTGTGGTAAGACGCGCGGCTACAAAGCAATACCATGCTAAGGGTGGCTGGGTTCGATTCCCGGCGCCGGTCTAGGCAATTTTCGGATTGGAAATTGTCTCGACTTCTCTGGGCATAAAAGTATCATCGTGTTAGCCTCATGATATACGAATGCAAAAATGGTAACCTGGCTTAGAAACCACGCAGTCAATAACTGTGGAAGTGCTCAATGAACACTATGCTGCGAGGCGGCTCTGTCCCAGTGTGGGGATGTAATGTCAATAAGAAGAAGAAGAAGAAGATGTTAAGAGAGTGATTATCTTGAACGAATTTCAACATCCTCGCGCCGAGCACGCATCCCTGTAGCTCCAGCCTCGGAATAGACATGGGCTTCAATGAGCAACGTCCATACCCTTCGATGCCCATCACACGAAAGTAGATGACGCAGCAGTATGCGACTGGACTAGCATCAACAAAAACATGGATTTGAGCGTTCTTGTATGTTAGATACGTAGCAGATACAAAATAGCATCGCGGAATTCGAATCGTGTCTATGAACTGAATCATTTTAACCCAATCGCGCCATCGCTTGAATTCTAGATCTGCTATTTGACCATCCCAATCGATTCCGGTCCGCCATAGCTCTTGTATTAATACCTTCCCATGAATAAGAAACGTGGCCAACAGTCCTAATGGGTCAAACAATGACATCACACAGCGTAGCACCTGGCGCTTCGTTGCGTTGGTCGGATAGAGGTTCCTGTTAGAGTAGCAACCTCGTCACTCATTCGGGTCGAAAATAGTAGCTCGTCGGATTTAGGTGTCCATAACATGCCGAGAACTCGCTCTGCATGATCCTTATCGGCCAGATTGATGTTCCTAGCTTCTAAAATAGACTGTTCTCTTAAAAACTTCAGTACCGCGTCGCTGTTGGAATTCCAGTTCCGAAGATTGAATCCACTCTTACGTTAAGTGGTGATGGAATTCCACTTATTCCCAGATTGTGCATTAGGCTTTCTTCTACCAGAGTCACGGAAGATCCTTCGTCGAAAAATGCAAATGTGTTTACAACTCCGTTCTCTCCTTGCAGCGTTACTGCTATGATTCTGAAAAGAATACTCTATGTTACTTGACTATGCGTATGATTCTCCGCTACTTGTTCTGTCCCTGAGGAGCACGATCTTTGGTTCGAATTGAGTAGAGGATAATGTCGGTACTGGCAGTCGTTGATTCCGCAGCGTGTATTAACTCTGCAAGAGCGACGTCCGTGTCTGAATAGACAATTCTGGCAAACTCCTAATGAACGGATCCGTTGCCATCGATTGTCCACATTAAGCGATTTGAACTCCCACAATCACGTATTCGATGACCTATTTTACTGCAGTTTACACATTCAACCTTGACGATTGGCTTGGTGGCAAACGTTTCGTCGCCACACACATGTGAGTTGAGAAATCCTTTTTGCTTCATCCTATCGCGTGTGGGCTCCTTCCCGACGATGCGTTTTACATCTGATTCGAAAGAAAGTACACTCGTTGCATCTTCCACCACCTGCTGCATGTAATCACAAAAGGTCCGCAAATCGACCTGACCTACGCCTCTCTTGTAACCAGCCCACATCATCTTTTGGTCCGATGGCAATTTGGCGACCAATTCATGGAGAAGCGTGGGATTTGATAGGTGGCTGATTTCGTTTGCTGCTACAATATGGTCACATAATGCTTGAATTGCGGTCCCGTAGTCGACGAGTCCCTCTAGTCGATCGGCTCTAGGTGCAGGAATCGATCGCAATTTCTGAAGAAGACTTTTGATGAGGAGCTCCGGACGTCCGTAGCGCATTTGCAGAGCATCTATTACTTGAGGCAATAACAAGACGACTTCTCACACTTTCAAGCGCACTTCCTTTAAGGCATCGTTGGAGTCTAATCATATTCTCCCCATTCGTGTATCCGCAAGCTGCTGTAGTGTAGTTGAAACTGGAGATGAATATAGGCCATTCTGCTGGATCTCCGCTGAATATGGGAAGGTCTCTGGCCAAAGACTGACGTGCTACAACCTGCTGAGCGGTGGGACCTAGCTGAGGGTCAACGTGGACGGCTCGATGGGGATTTATGGGGGGAAGCTATTGACAAATGGAACTATTTCGGGGCATACCGGGGTTAAATTGTGGGTATGCGCCTACATTCAGTGACTCAATGTTAGAGGGTGGATTTCTGATAGTGTTCGCGGGAGGACTGGTATCGAAAAAACTGGTGCTGTTTTTATTCTGAGTGTAAAAAATAGCCGGACGCTTACCTGCTTGAATTGATTGATTAGGGTACAACTTAGGTATGGTACCTGTACCTCGATTCGGCTCGCCCTTCTGCTGTGTCGATTGGTTAGCCGACGATGGTACTAGCGTTTGTGACTTTGGCGGATGACTGATATGGAGGCCTTCATCCATTCGCTTCATACAATTTTCCAGCTGCGCGCGTAGTTCGGCGACTTCTTTACGAGTCTCTGTCTGCTGTGCCAATGTCTGGAAGTTCTTAGTGGTTTTCGGAGCTTGTTTTGATAAATCGGGCAGTTGCCTGATGAGAGGCTGTTCACCGTGATTCGATCGTGAGGCAGCTGGTTGGGGAATGCCTCCAACTGCGCCTTCTTCCACACCGCCACTGGTTTGGGCCACCCAATGTTCTAGCCTTTCTACATGTTCCTGCTGATTTACCTGGTTTGACTGCTGCACATCCTCGTCTCTCGAAGCGGCCTTGTTGAGCAATTCCTGTTGTTGATCCAGACACTTTGTCTGCATCATCAAGTTAGCACGTTTCAATTCTATTTCCTGCTGCTGCTTCAGGCGTTCTAGCTCCCGAGCAAGAGATGAGCCGGTTTTGCTCGAGGATCCACTTTTGCCAGATAAACTGGGAGCCACAGCACACTTGGCGCACTCCCAAGGCCGCTCGCTCACCGATGCATCGACTCCGGCGCATGAAAAGTGATACCATGCGTCACAACCGTCGCATTGAACAAAGTTAGCGGTTGCATCGTGCCTATTACATGCCATACAGCAAACCTCGTCGCCCAGCAGGAACGGCATCTCCTTGGAATTAGGCATACTCATAAATGCTTTGAAGAATTGTTGCAGTAAGAAAATTTCTCCTTTAACGACTACGCTCTATCATGCATGACAGTGAAACAATCGGTCACTCGGTGACGGCGGCAATGACGTTCTTTGTCCACTGTGGTCACTTCTCGTTCACCCTTTCAGTGCTGGTGCGAATAGACTTGCGGCAACATCAGTCGTGGGGTCAACAGTGAGGTTGACAAAGTGTGGACGGAGTCCTTTAAAAACAAGGTTGGCTCGGAAAGGGAATCTTTGCGATTCCCACTCCTACAGTGTTGACCTTGATTTTAAGATTAGAATACACGCTAATAAAGATTTAAAAAAATCTAGCTTGAGATCTTTTGATACCAATGAATTTGTATATTGTGGACAGAGAAGTCGAGAAAATTCCCAATCTCAAAATTCACCTCGACCGGATGGGGAGTCGAACTACCCACATCAGTTTCAAGGATTATGTAGTCTCTTCTTCTTCTTCTTCTATCTTCTCCCTTTTATCTATTATTTATTTATTCAGACTAAGGCCGAAGTGGCCTGTGCGGTATATAAGAGTCTTCTCCATTCGGCTCGGTCCATGGCTACACGTCGCCAACCACGCAGTCTACGGAGGGTCCGCAAGTCATCTTCCACCTGATCGATCCACCTTGCCCGCTGCGCACCTCGCCTTCTTGTGCCTATCGGATCGTTGTCGAGAACCATTTTCACCGGGTTACTGTCCGACATTCTGGGTACGTGCCCGGCCCACCGCAGTCGTCCGATTTTCGCGGTGTGAACGATGGATGGTTCTCCCAACAGCTGATGCAACTCGTGGTTCATTCGCCTCCTCCACGTACCGTCCGCCATCTGCACCCCACCATAGATGGTACGCAGCACTTTCCTTTCGATAACTCCAAGTGCGCGTTGGTCCTCCACGAGCATCGTCCAGGTCTCGTGTCCGTAGAGGACTACCGGTCTAATGAGCGTTTTGTAGATTGTCAGTTTGGTACGACGGCGAACTCTATTCGATCGGAGCGTCTTGCGGAGTCCAAAGTACGTACGATTTCCAGCCACTATGCGTCTCCGAATTTCTCTGCTGGTGTCATTTTCGGCAGTCACCAGTGAGCCCAAGTACACGAATTCTTCTACCACCTCGATTTCGTCACCACCGATGCAAACACTCGCGGTGGGTGGCTCACATTGTCTTCTCTTGAACCTCTTCCGAGCATGTACTTCGTCTTCGACGTGTTGATGACTAGTCCGATCCGCTTAGCTTCCCTCTTCAGTCTGATGTAGGCTTCCTCCATCTTCTCAAAGTTACGTGCCATAATATCAATGTCGTCGGCGAAGCCAAATAGCTGGACGGACTTATTGAAAATTGTACCACTCGTGTTAATCCCTGCTCTTCGTATAACCCCTTTCAAAGCGATGTTGAATAGCAGACACGGAAGACCATCACCTTGCCGTAACCCTCTGCGGGTTTCGAAGGGACTCGAGAATGCCCCTGAAACTCGAACTACGCACATCACCCGATCCATCGTCGCTTTGATCAACCATGTCAGTTTCTCCGGAAACCGTGTTCGTGCATTAGCTGCCATAGCTGGTCCCGATCGATTGTATCATATGCGGCTTTGAAGTCGATGAATAGATGATGTGTGGGCACGTTGTATTCGCGGCATTTCTGCAGTACTTGGCGAATGGCGAACACCTGGTCCGTGTGGTGGAGCGTTCGCCCAGAAAACCCGCCTGGTACTGCCCCACGAACTCCCTTGCAGTTGGTGCTAGTCGACGGCATAAAATTTGGGAGAGTACCTTGTAGGCGGCGTTCAGCAATGTGATTGCACCGTAATTGCTACAATCCAGCTTATCGCCTTTTTTATAGATGGGACACACGACACCTTCCATCCACTCCTGCGGCAAAACTTCCTCCTTCCAAATCTTGGTAATGACCCAGTGCAGCGCTCTAGCCAGTGCCTCACCACCGTGTTTAAATAGCTCTCCTGGTAGTTGGTCAACCCCAGGGGCTTTGTTGTTCTTCAGCCGGCCAATCTCCTCCTGGATTTCCTGGAGATTCGGAGCCGGTAAGATTATGTCCTGCGCGTGTTCTCCCAGGTCCATCACCATACCGCCATCTTCGTCTGCCACATCGCCATTCAGGTGTTCTTCGTAGTGCTGCCGCCACCTTTGGATCACCTCACGCTCGTTCCAATGTTAAGCCGCGGCGTCCGACTTCGACGCGTGTTGTACACCGTCGAGAGTTTTGAACGCAGGCATACGGCAACGAGGTAGTGGTCGGATTCAATATTCGCACTGCGGTAAGTGCGGACGTTCGTGATGTCGGAGAAGAATTTACCGTCAATTAGAACGTGGTCGATTTGGTTTTCCGTTTCTTGGTTAGGTGATTTCCATGTGGCCTTGTGGATATTTTTGCGGGGAAAGAAGGTGCTTCGGACTACCATTCCGCGGGAGGCTGCGAAGTTTATGCATCGTTATGGCCGTTGTCATTCGATACGGTGTGCAGACTATCCGGTCCGATGACCGGTCTATACATTTCCTCCCTTCCTACCTGTGCGTTCATGTCACCGATGACGATTTTGACGTCCCGCAGTGGGCGGGAATATAAAAATGAGTATGCATTGCCTCTGATGCAATATAACTCACGAATGGATAAACCTATAAGCATAATTTATGTACGGATTAATTCATTCTAGAATGGGCTGTGTTTATATGTAAAAAAAGATATAAATTTTCACGTGGACAGTTCAAAAATCAAAAACATGCAAAAAGTTGTTGAGTTGTGAATAAATTCAAGACGATTTTGCATAAATCTAGAGTGCGTTGCTGCAATATTTGACACTAGTTTATTTGTGGACGCAGTAGCGTTCGTGGCAAGAGTTTCCGCATTCAGGCAGTGTTATCCTCATATTCCTGAAAATATTTCAAATTCGTTGAAAGGTAAATCATCTGAAATTATTCATCAACTTACATACGGATAATATGATTCGATGTAAGGATTACAGTAAATATAATTACGTATGTAAATGTGACGAAGTTCATGGCAATAGATGCAAACACTTGAATTTTTATGCAAGTGTATGAATGTATGTGATAGTATATGGGTCTATTAAAATATATAAAATAAATCAAAATATAAAAACGAAAATGTATGTAGATCTAAGAGAATATTTGAAATTAATCCAGACCATATGTAAATAAATGGAGACATATAAAATATTTGAGTTCATGAATAGTTGTGTATGTAATTCCCGAAGAACCAACAGTTAAAAAATAGCATTGTGTGCTTCGTAGCATTGCAGCTCCAACAGACATACAGACGTTTATGGCAATAGAAATTCTCCTGTTAATTATTTTACACGGTCTTATGCCATTGCCTAATTGAATAAATACAATGTTAGAAACTGCAATAGATCATTTGTTTACTTAATTTGGAATTCATAGGCTATTAAATTGAGAGACAAATTCTATTAAAAAAATCGCGGATTTCATTATAATATCAGTCACTTGAATTAAAGGAATAAACTGTTTGTGCTACAACACATATGATATACCTTCTAAAATAATTCTGGAATTACCTTGGATGTATGTCAATATCGTAACATCAATATTTTGATACATATTTTCAATCATATTAACAATATTTGACGTTTAATTAAATTCATATTTATGAAACGAGTTTTAAAATAAAAAAAATAAACGTGCACCGTAATCTAAGCACATAACGAATTACTAAATACCTATGTTGGTACACAAAAGACAAAAATCTCACCATTTAAATCAGAAAATATACAAGTGGAGTTGAATTCAAATTCCAACTAATAATGAAAATAGAATGTAACGGAGAACTAATAACAAATAGATAATAAGGATAATCGGAAAGGGGTCTCCGAATTTTGAACACTAGAACGGGGGTTGAAACATGCAACGCATGGATGTTACCACAAACAGTTGGGGTAAAAAAAGATTTCCAACAAAGTACCTACGCTTTTCCCCAAGAACGTCCCTAATCTTAATACGGTACGGCTCTTATTGTGGCATCACTCAAAACATACATTCCTTGCCACAACAATAGAACTGATCAAGCTTTGGCGACTTATTGTGGGGGTAGTTTGTGTGTACTAGTTATAGTATCAAAATAAATAACCTCGAAAATAACAGTATTTAGTTTGTTGAAACAACCGTGTCGTGTTTTTCGCAAGAGTTAGAACAGACCAACATGACTGCAAGAAATAACATAAAAATACATAAAATAATAAAATAGACAAAGCCCCCTTAATTTGTTTTAAATAATTTACGTTACCCCGATTTAAACCATTTATTAAATAAAATAATATTGAGCAGGATACTCACTCACAGGATACTCTGTTTCTATATAGGCGGGGTTGAATTAACTTACGGTATCAATTTATACGGCAGTTGACCATAATAATGGGGTCAGGGACCAGGGCACCAATCGGTTGATGACATCATAGATAACAGCGCCAGGCGAAGTTTTTATTATACTTGTCTGTTCTGATTATTTGAATGAAACACGATAATTAACGTCCATAATAAACTCAATAGCTTTGAACTTGTGGGCTTGATTTTTTTTTTCAAATTTAACTTAAACTTTCAAAGAAATTTGACACGACAGAAAAAATACGTCTTCACATAGTCACAACTTACTTTGATGTCTTCTCTAATTTTCTTCTTATGTATAAAAATGAATTTGCATTTTCTTTGAGTAAAAAAGGTACCCGAGCAACAACGCAGCGTACGTTCTGGGAGGAATTTAGTTTAAATCTAATTTGATCACATACTCCAGTGTAATGGTATCAATTTAATGATAAAAGTTGTTTTATATGAAACTGTAGAATAGTTTTGAATGTCCAAAGCAAAAGCATTTATCAAGGCTTTTATTCCATCAGGCACGTTCCGTAAAGAAAATGTAACGTAACCAGAAGCACTTAACGACAAAGAGAAGAGCTTTCCCACAGCATCCAGTGTCAGAATCTGCTGAAAATGGCTAAGACACCGCTGCTAGGTATAAATTGAATCAGACACCGTCTTACAAATGAAAGCCCTTTGTCATGAACGATGCAATTTATCTCCAGCATGTTCAATTGTGCACCGTGGTGAAACACCTTTTAAAGTACACCGAGTTTAGCCATCCACTCTAACGAACGTCCGTGCTACAATTTACGTGGCGGTCTATGCAGGGAAATATACGACCCGGCCGGGGCTGTCCGTCCCGGTCCCTGCCATTCGGTTGACTACACAGTCACCCAGAATGGATACTTTCGAGGGAAAACGCTGCATCACCTGGAGCCATACACAATGAAATATGCTTTGGAGTTGTATTCCCTTGTACCCCACAGCACACCGAGTTGCTGCTTTGCGATGTTTGTTTCACTCATTTTCCCGTGATGAGAATAACAACCTGCAAACGTGTCCCTGACAGTGGCATTCCCCTCCGCAGACAACGGCGCCATTCATCTCTTTGAGGCGAATGGTTGTAAAACGTCCGCTCCAGAACAGCACAGATAAGTTTGAATAGAAACTTTACACTGAGTATGATAGGGTAAATGAATGTGTAGTCGATGCAGGACTACCATCAGTGATTGCATGATATTTTTTGCGTTTATTCTAGAAAAAAATACAAAGGATCTTAACTAAAATTCAAATATTACAAAACTGGTTTTGATATAATTTAAATTGCAACGACATTATTTTAACTGAACCGAAGACGCGGCGGATTTAAAGACTTTCTTCGAGCCTACGATAGCCATACTAGAGTTTCTAGTACGGGTTGCAAAAGATAATAGATTTTCTTCATTAGGACGATAAGGCTGACGGGATGCATCGCGTTGACGTCAAGGTTTGAAATTATTTATTCAATCAAATTGATCTGGAGTTTATACCCTTCGATTACAATTAATTAATTCAATACAAACATACTTAAATTTGCTGTTGAGACGGTTGGAGTGATCAAATGCATAAAGTGTAAATTAACTTTTATTGTACCAATGTTCTGATTGAGGGTCTTGCCCTGTTGTTGATCTCTTTGCTGTATCGTTCTATCGGGCTCGGCCATCGCGGACGTAAACTAGCAAGAACGATGCAGCTCAGTGATGGCGTATATCCAGATGTGTTGTGCTATTGCATAATATGCGCTTTGCGCCAGGCTATTGACATTGCACTGCGATGGGCCCGAGTAAAGTTTAATGACATGGTTTGTTTACTACGTTTTGCGATGTCATAGTAAGAGTGGTTTGTGTGCGATTTTATGAATGATTGGATTTATTATTTTGTTGAGATTTTGATCGATCTGATATGCTTCAATTATTCAACCTGTATTTTGGAATGAATAAACAGAATAACACACCAACATTGGTAAATGTAGCTTCTCTTATAATTTTGTCTACGGTTGATGTCTTTCTTGAACCATAACTTCTGCTACGATACACATGGTTTTGGTTTCCAAAGGGTTGTCTTTCAGGTTTTTCTTCATGGAAGCTCCATGATGTCGCCGCAAGCATAACTATCCGATATTGATATGAAGTTTACATCAAAATGGGACAGTTATGCTTACGGCGGCAGTATGAAGGTAATCGAATATTTTGGTGTCGTTATGTCGTCCCTTTTATATAGAAACAGTATCCTTTATCGATCAGAACGTTGTGGAATCACAAATCAGTGTGAGGTGGGATGAGAGTTTGCCTCAAAATGGAGTGAAACGTATTTTTAAGCCAATTGTCTTGGACTATTTTCGTTTTCACTTGGTGTTGATTTGTTGATCCAACCAGCAAGTTAGACCAGCATTACAATAGAATTGAGTCCTAAAATGAAGAATCGATATTCGATTTTCTTTCAGGGAACGATGAAGTTAATCATCCTGAACGCGTCAGTTTTTCTTTCGACTCAAAACTCGAAAGCAAGACAAAATTTTCAAAACGACTTATCTGCTTTTGTAAACAAAGATTCAAACGACGATTTGACGAATCTGATAGCTCTCCCACGCAAACTAATATCATCAATAGGTAGGTGAAGGTTTCCGCTACCTGTTGATGGTGTAGGTTTGCGTGGGAGAGCTATCAGATTCGTCAAATCGTCGTTTGAATCTTTGTTAACAAAAACGGATAAGTCGTTTTGAACATTTTGTCTTGAAAGAATCATTGTTTTATTCGAAATTTAAAAATAGACGGAAAATGCTTCCTCGACATTTTCGGCCCTGTTTGACGTACGAAATAATATGGTTCAAACGCAATAGCAAAACACCGCTGGGCATTTGACTCAACCTGACAGTTAATATATGGGCTTGACGTCTTGGGCTGTGGTTCATTCGTTCTGATATGTGTAACGGCCATTCGGTCCGTTACAGTTTTGTAAATATTTAGTATAATTTAATATGAACTTGATTTAAATATAGAAAGTAGTTTAATTAATAGTTTTTGTAAATAGTGCCAAATTTGAAATTTCCCAGCATTCCGTTGTACCGCGTTTCCAGAAAATCAAAAAGCTCTTCTAGCTTCCAAATTCTCTCGCGCTCGCGAAGCGAAGAACGTTCTAGATCAACAGATCAACGTGCAAACCATGTGTTGGCAAAGGCGAGCGCATGTGATTACGTCACGGAGACGGTTAGTGACCATCCACCTGGGGAAAATCCCAACAAAGCCTCTTTAATAATTTTCGGGAAAGATCGGCAGGCAAAGTAGGCTGTAATCCGAATGGATTAATTGCTTCCTGCACTTCGATCGTTAGGAGGGGGAAATGCGATCTAGGGACTTCGTGAGGTCAAAACCGAAGGCTAAGAATTAGGACAATCTTACATTTAATCTGAGGATTCTTGACTGTGACTCGTTCACTTTGATCTGGATTGTGGAAGAGGCAGGAGTTGTCCGATTTAGTTTCGCGTCGTGAGGTGATATTACAGGTAGACAAGTGACATGGTAGCCTCGTTGAATTTACTAATTCGAGTTAAACCTCTCTCCTAGTTATAGCAAAGACAGTCGTTCACTAGTTCCTAGTTTAGCTAAAAACTGTGCTGGTTGAGGAAAGTGTGCGAGTGTGGAGCGATAATCAGGTAAATCACGTGCTTTTAAATGTGCTTTGAATGTGCTTGTAACAGCGTGGCGAACACGTTTAATCTTCAGAATCGTGGCCGGTGTGCTGAAAGCCCGTCACCTCACCCGTTTACCAGTGACCACTCCTGACCCCACTCTGCAGCTTCGAAGTTTCCCGGCGCTCCACTTTGCCGGAAGGGGCCGCGACCGTCAATTTCGCGCCCAGGCAGGGCGAAGGGAAAGTAAGTCAGCAACAGCAACCGTTTTCCCGCTGTCGGTGACGACCGAGAGCGCAGCAGCAGCAAAGTCCACATCTCGTTGGCGAGGCGCCGTCGGCGCATGAAGTAATACCGTAGCGTAGAAGGAGGAACCGCAACAGAGCGCGCACCGCGACCGCGGTGTAAGAGACCGGCATCGTTCAGATGAGCCGGGGGTAAGCGTCACCCTCTCCGTCAAGCAAGCACATGGCAAGCGTCGCCATCTCCGTCTAGCAAGCACATGGCAAGCGTCGCCATCTCCGTCCGTAGAGGTAGAGCACGTACGTAGGCGTTGTCCGCACATCAGGCCGCCTGCGGCACCGCACCGTTCTTCGACCGGTCAACAGCATCGTCCAGCAAGCGACCGATAGCAGCGTCCCCGTCGTGGAGCACAACGCCGACAAAAGTGATGGTCCGTGAGTAGAACAAACGCATGCGAAAGTAAATTTCCCAAGCTTGGTGAAGAATATTTTTTGGATTTGCCTGCTCCCAATTTTGGTTGGTGATGCGTGGCCGTGAGAGGCTCTTTCTATGTTAGCCGATCACAGAAAGTGAATGCCCACACCGCACAAAAGCACGTGATAGGAGGTTATTAGATTGCGATATATATATATATAGAACAGAAGCGAATAGAATTAGAGGAGAAGAAGGAAGAAGAGAGAGTTTTGAATTATAGCATGTAGGCCTACGAAATAAATCGATGTGTATGAATTGAACGGGTTAACCATTGTGTTTTGAGCTGGAATAAAATGTTATAAGGTACCACAGACAATCCGACTTGGTTAGTTCACAGAAACGAGAAGAGGTAATGTAGAGGAGGTTTTCATGTCACTCGGTATCGTTTTTCAGTAGTTTTCTTTGAGATTCTTTTACTGGGGAGGTTGGCCCTGAATCCAACCAACGGACACTCTCCATTCTTTCCGATTTTGGTCGGGGTGAGCAGTTTATAGCCAACCGATGATGAAAACAACTGTAAGCGGATATTCTGCTTTCTACTAGGTTGTCTTTGTTTCTTATTAACGATCGATCGTGTTTTGAATGGGAAGTAATTTTCTTTGGAATCCCTATAGCCTGTCGATCTTCGCGCTTTCCTTCCATTATTGGAAAATAATAACCCTTTCCCTGAAAGGTCTTAGGCCGGGCAACCCTAAAACAGGTGGATGGTCTCCAATAGGAGTGGCGCTTAAACCATCCGCTAATCCTTTCGGAAGGCGCGGCCGGATCGTACGGTTATATCTGGCGCCCAACAATACAAGGCTTTTTTCATTCATAATTTTGATTTTTGATTTTTGCGTAGTTTAGACTTAATTTTTTTTTCTTTTTCTTTGCACATATTATTAATTTTTTTGGCACACATCATTACATTTTTTTCCTTTCGCGTTAGTACTCTTATAATATTAGTTGAATTATTTTCTATATTACTTTTTATATCTACCATTATTTTCTACATTTCCTACATTTGATATAATTTGATTTTAATTTGAATTTTTATAAAACAAAATGAGTCGTGTATTCCCTCGTGTGGAGGACTTAAACTTGGAGGAGTTAGATTTTGAATTGCAAATTCGCAATCAATCGGAAGATACTTTTAAGCTTGATTTGAATGCGAAGCAAAGACATTTGAGAAATTTATTTAAAAATGATCAAAAAGATGGACACATTTATCGTTCACCTTACAATATTTTCGAAGAATACTCTCACATTGAAGGAAGAGTACTAAATTTGGAGAAAGCATTAGAAAAAAGAGTGGAGTCAAAATACGAGTCACGTGTTCTACATTATTGGTATAGAGTGAAGTGGATTCAAGTGAACGGGGAGGAAGAGAAAAGAAAGAAACGGGAGTTAGTGCAAGTGATCGAAAAAGTGATGTCGAAATTTCAATTCGGACCGCCGCAATCGCCGTTAGTGTCAAAAATTAATACCATTATTCAAGGGAACGGAGAACAAGCGAGTGGAGGACAAATGTCGAGAAATTCTCCATCGCTCAGTTTGCAACTTCCTGGACATTCTCCTTTATCAAGGGACCAGAATGAGGAGAGTAATAGTCGCGGATTGGATACTCTAACACATCCAAAAGGAGTTATCCCAAAAATTCCAAAAATTACACCGAAGACCACTGAGGAGCCAGCGACACTTATTACTGTGCCGCGAAGCGAGTGGGAAGAAATGAGGACAATGATAGCGGATTTAACAGCCAGACTAGCGCAGAGCGAAAGCCAGAGGAGAATGGAAGATGTTCCGAGCAGAGATAGAGTAGGTCAACAACGGGAAACGCCACAAAGAGGTGCGCCGGTGCATGTGAAAAGACCGGAGCACGGTAACAGCCATGTGATGACCCACCACGGAAGTATTGACGATGACGACAGCGATGACGAACCGATCAGGAATCCGCCGGGTTGGCGAAACAGAATTCCTCAGATGGGTGACCACTTCTCAGATTATTCCAATTACAACGATTGGAACAACTACGCAGGACAAGCGATAAGGCAGCCTGGTGGACGATATGCAGGCCAAGGACGAGTGGAAAAGTGGAAGTTGAGGTTCAACGGTGAACCAAGATCAGTGATGACAGTGGAGAGTTTTCTTTACAAAGCAAAGAAGCTTGCTGAGCGAGAAGGTGTTAGCAAAATGATCTTACTGAGAGACGTTCATATGTTGTTGGAAGGAGGTGCTTCAGATTGGTTTTTCACCTTCGTGGATGACTTGAATACGTGGGAAGAATTCGAGACTTCCATAACGTACCGATTTGGAAACCCCAATAAAGACCAGGGAATTAGAACGAAGATACAAGAACGGAAGCAACAGCGAGGAGAACCGTTCATTGCTTTTGTGACGGAGATCGAAAAGATGAATCGCTTACTGTCTAAACCGCTTTCAAACCGAAGAAAATTTGAGGTAATATGGGACAATATGCGGCAGCACTATAGATCCAAGATATCGATTGTTGAGGTCGAGAACCTTCAACAGTTGACGAGGTTAAATTACAGAATAGATGCCGCTGATCCACAGCTGCAATTCCATAATTCAGAAGGGACATCAAGTTTTCAACGCCGGCCAATAAACCACGTCGAACCGGAAGGTAGTGACTACGAAAGTGACCATTCCGTCAACGCAATCAACACTCGATCCAATCGGAATTTTTCCCAAGCGACCAGGCAGACATCGGAACAGCAAACAAGACCAGCACAAAGTACGCCAACACCAGTGAGTTGTTGGAATTGTCAAGGCCAGGGCCATGGTTGGAGACAATGTCCTCGACCCAAGATAGTATTCTGTTACGGATGTGGGAACTTGGGCAGAACAATTCGGAATTGTGAGCGCTGCTCCAGAGCAACGAATGTGCAAGCCACAAACCAGGGAAACGAGTAAAGGGAGCGATAAGGAATTCGTCACACCCGGTCGTTAGTAAACTCCCAAAATGTAACAAGTTACGATCCATTTTCTCAAATTTATCATATCAAAGTTCAGAGGACCAAATGTCCCCATATTAAAGTGAAGGTCTTCGAATCAGAACTCGAAGCTTTGTTGGATTCGGGAGCAGGAATTAGCATCCTGAACTCCCTGGAAGTGATTGAAAAATATAATCTCAAAATTCAGCCGGCGTCCATCAGGGTTTCAACAGCTGATGGGTCCGTATACAACTGCTTAGGGTACGTAAATGTTCCATTCACGTACAAAAAGTTGACAAAGGTGGTACCTACTCTCGTAGTGCCAGAGATTTCGCGACATTTAATATTAGGAGTAGACTTTTGGGAAACTTTTGGAATAAAACCGATGATTGACGTGGGCAGAGGGCCAGAAGAAGTGGAAACAGTAGGTGTTAGTGGCAACTCATCAATGTGTTTCACCATTGAACCGTCTGGGGATCCACTATCTCCAGAAGTAGCCGAATACGACGAAAACCTGGACATTCCAGTTTACGAAGGACCGGTAGAGTCTGTCCCGGATCCTGATGCAATCGAAACCGAACACGAACTATCAGAAACGGAGCGGACACAGCTGACCGAAGTAATCAAGGAGTTTGAACTGACATCAGATGGAAAGCTGGGCAGAACGCATCTGATAACCCATGAAATCGTTCTCCAGGAAGGAGCTACACCCCGTAACCCGCCAATGTATAAATGCTCGCCTTACGTTCAACAAGCAATAAATGAGGAGGTACAGAGATTCAAACGGTTGGATGCAATAGAGGAATGTTACAGCGAGTGGACCAACCCGCTGGTGCCAGTGATGAAGAAAAACGGGAAGGTAAGAGTCTGCTTAGACTCTCGCAAGATCAACAAAGTCACAATAAAGGACACTTACCCAATGCGGAATATGCAGGACATATTCCGACGATTGGGTAAGGCAAAGTTCTTTTCGGTGATTGATCTTAAAGACGCATACTTTCAGATCCCTCTGAAAGAGGAGTGTCGAAACTTTACCGCTTTTCGAACCAATGAAGGAGTATTCCGGTTTAAAGTACTGCCGTTTGGACTCACGAATGCTCCCTTCTCAATGGCCCGGCTTATGGATAAAGCTTTGGGGTTTGATCTAGAACCATTTGTGTTCGTGTATCTGGATGACATTGTCATTGCATCCAGAACATTCAAAGAACACCTTAGACTCTTACGTATCGTCGCAGAAAGGCTTAAGAAGGCAGGGCTAACAATTTCCCTGGAGAAGTCGAGATTTGTCGTAAGCAGGTAGTGTATCTGGGCTACCTGCTGAGTGAAAACGGAGTAGCCATTGATTCTGCTCGCATTCAGCCAATACTCGACTACGCCCAGCCAAAGACTCAGGAAGATATCCGCCGCCTGATGGGACTTGCAGGTTTTTACCACAAATTCATAAAGAATTACAGCGGAATAACATCTCCGATTACCGATTTGCTTTCAAAGGAGCACAAGAAAGTTATTTGGACAAAACAAGCGGAGGCGGCATTCAGGGAACTGAAGTCAGTCCTAACATCGGCGCCAATACTTGGAAACCCCGATTTTTCGAAGCCGTTTACCATCGAGTCGGACGCATCTGATCGAGCGATTGGAGCTGCCCTCGTTCAGGAGCAGGATGGGGTAACGCGAGTGATCAGTTACTTCAGCAAAAAGCTGAACCGCACCCAACGAAGGTACGCAGCGGTCGAGAAAGAATGCTTAGGGGTACTCTCCGCAATACAGCACTTTCGACACTATGTAGAGGGTACAAAATTTAGAGTCATCACCGATGCAAGAAGCCTCCTATGGCTTTTTAACGTAGGTTCCGATACGGGAAATGCAAAACTACTAAGGTGGGCTCTCCGAATCCAGGCCTACGATTTCGTGTTGGAATATCGCAAGGGGAAAGCCAACATCACAGCTGACTGTTTATCAAGGTCGATAGAAGTGGATACCTTGTCAGTATCCCAACCTGATGCCGAGCAAGAGGAACTCATGGAACGTATCCAAGCTAAGCCTAACAAGTACAAGGACTACCGGATTATCGATGGGGGACTATTTCGATTAGTCAAAACGGGAAATCGTACCTGCGATCCACGCTTCGAATGGAAACGCCTCCCTCCAAAAACAGAACGTGTCGATGTCATTCGCCAGGAACACGAAAAAGCGCATTTTGGCTATGAAAATACCCTCGCGTCGTTAAAACAACGGTTTTACTGGCCAAGAATGAATATAGAGATCCGTAAGTTTTGTAAAGAATGTCTCACGTGTCAGACCAGCAAAGCGGGGAATATAAACACTACACCACCCATGGGGTCCCAAAAACCCGTTGAATACCCGTGGCAGTTCATCACACTGGACTACGTAGGTCCGTTGCCACCGTCCGGGAAAAACCGAAACACATGTTTGCTAGTCGCCACGGACGTATTTAGTAAATTTGTCCTTATCCAGCCTTTTCGAGAAGCCAAAGCTCACTCGCTAGTTGATTTTGTGGAGAACATGATCTTCCGTTTATTCGGAGTTCCCGAAATAATATTGACGGACAATGGCTCTCAGTTTATTTCCAAAGAGTTCAAAAAACTGCTTGAGGATAATCACGTTTCTCACTGGTTAACGCCTGCGTATCACCCGCAGGTGAACAATACTGAACGAGTAAACCGGGTGATTGTTACTGCGATACGCGCAACGCTAAAAAAGTCTCACAACCATTGGGCAGATGATATCCAACAGATAGCGGATTAGGGGAAATTTACGAATGGAACCGAAGCTGAGGGTACCGATTCTGAGCCTAAACAAATTCAAATAATTTACACAGCTATGAACAACTTATATAAGTGACTATGAATCAAAAAAGTTTTCACAAAAACACCTTGAAGGGCTAATCTTGCCATGAAACTTATTCACAATAGAGACGATCAAACGAGAAACTCGATTTGACGAGTTTGTAAATATCTGTAAATAGTAGATTAATAGTACAAAACACTTTATCATTCAACATTAGAATTAGTTTACATGTAAACATTGAATTTGGTTTGAATTTCTTCCGTAGATTTAAATGTTCCACAATTTTATTCGATTAGTTTTCGTATTTTTTTTATTTATTCTTCTTAATCATACATATTTTCACTTTATTTTCAATTTTCTTTCACCTTATTAGTACGTAGTTTCATAGTTTACCTAAAATACATGTAAATATTTAAATTTTGCTTGTAAATATTGATTTATTCATAGTCACCTTATTATTTAGTTGGTCATGAATTCGCAACGTTTCTCAGATTTTTCTTCGTTCTATCCTTAATCCTTTTTCCTCCATACACCGTTTTTTACCCTATCCAGATACTCATTCATTATCAATCCATTCCTTCGTGGTAGATCCAAAATCCAAAAATAGTCCGTACACAGTCCGCAACACCACACATGCTCAACAGTATTTGTTTTCGAGTCCGTTTTGCGTTTGATGTCCTTCCATCTATCCGGCTGGTCATCTGCAGAACGGTGGCGGCTGTCCGAATAATATTGGTAACTGTAACGACAGAAACAAAAACATACCAGATCACATCGATAGGGAAAACAACACTGCACTTATACTCTCCTCAAATAGTCCATAGTCAGGTTCACAATTCTCGTACCACTCAGCCTAATTTTGATCGTGAATTCACGAAATTCACGGGATTGTGGTCTAACGATCGCAATCTGCTATTAGCTTTCACTTGTACCTTCCTACGTTGTTGTTGACGCGAAATGAATAAGAGACCGGTAAGACGGTAGAATCTGAGAGAGAGTGTGTCGAAGCTCGGCACGGTGTAAATGAGAGGTGTGTTTGCGTAGATTATCTTTTCTTCGAGATTTCCTAGTCGGCAATAGTCCTGGCGTTTGGAAATGCTCGTGGGGTTATTTAAGATTTGAGTTGCAATGAGTGTAATTCGCAGTTGTTTTACTGTGGCAACGAATTGCAACAGGAATCGGTTTATTTTTCGTGAGGAAGGTTGGATCTCATTTTCTCGCTTCGAGCTGGGGTTGGAGATTACCAACTAGACTCACAGTAACGTCCACACAGGTGGAGATTTTCGTAAGTGCATCTTCGTGTATCGGCATTTGTCCTGGTTTAAAAGATGTACTTCGGTTCAGGTTTATTTTAAGGCTTACTTGGGGTATAGTCGACTACCCTAAGTTGAAGCCGGGGTGATTGTAATTTGAGAGTGTAGTTTATGAATGAGTTTAGTATGAGTCAGGTCATCATCAACACATTCAATAGTACAATAGATTTCTCAAAGGTTTTTTTTCTTCCATTTCAAATTTTTTTCAAAAGTTTCTTTTTCCGTTTCAAATCCTTTCCAAAGTTTCTTCCGTTTAATCAAATAGTTCAATATAGTTCTAAATTTTAGTAGCATGATATGAATGAATTTCGCAGGAGACCGGAGACCGATGGTCGCTGATGGTCAGTGGCAGATGTAGCTATTCAGGCTGCATGCTGTAAACAGAGATGGAGTTGATTAATTTCAACGATGATTCTATATGACCCCGAAATTCTGAAATTCTCACGCTGTTAAAATTTTGGCCTACGAAAATTTGATTGGCTTTTGTTATTAACACAGCATCGCCAATCAAATTTTCGTAAATTTAGTAGGGAGTGATGTAACGGCCATTCGGTCCGTTACAGTTTTGTAAATATTTAGTATAATTTAATATGAACTTGATTTAAATATAGAAAGTAGTTTAATTAATAGTTTTTGTAAATAGTGCCAAATTTGAAATTTCCCAGCATTCCGTTGTACCGCGTTTCCAGAAAATCAAAAAGCTCTTCTAGCTTCCAAATTCTCTCGCGCTCGCGAAGCGAAGAACGTTCTAGATCAACAGATCAACGTGCAAACCATGTGTTGGCAAAGGCGAGCGCATGTGATTACGTCACGGAGACGGTTAGTGACCATCCACCTGGGGAAAATCCCAACAAAGCCTCTTTAATAATTTTCGGGAAAGATCGGCAGGCAAAGTAGGCTGTAATCCGAATGGATTAATTGCTTCCTGCACTTCGATCGTTAGGAGGGGGAAATGCGATCTAGGGACTTCGTGAGGTCAAAACCGAAGGCTAAGAATTAGGACAATCTTACATTTAATCTGAGGATTCTTGACTGTGACTCGTTCACTTTGATCTGGATTGTGGAAGAGGCAGGAGTTGTCCGATTTAGTTTCGCGTCGTGAGGTGATATTACAGGTAGACAAGTGACATGGTAGCCTCGTTGAATTTACTAATTCGAGTTAAACCTCTCTCCTAGTTATAGCAAAGACAGTCGTTCACTAGTTCCTAGTTTAGCTAAAAACTGTGCTGGTTGAGGAAAGTGTGCGAGTGTGGAGCGATAATCAGGTAAATCACGTGCTTTTAAATGTGCTTTGAATGTGCTTGTAACAGCGTGGCGAACACGTTTAATCTTCAGAATCGTGGCCGGTGTGCTGAAAGCCCGTCACCTCACCTGTTTACCAGTGACCACTCCTGACCCCACTCTGCAGCTTCGAAGTTTCCGGCGCTCCACTTTGCCGGAAGGGGCCGCGACCGTCAATTTCGCGCCCAGGCAGGGCGAAGGGAAAGTAAGTCAGCAACAGCAACCGTTTTCCCGCTGTCGGTGACGACCGAGAGCGCAGCAGCAGCAAAGTCCACATCTCGTTGGCGAGGCGCCGTCGGCGCATGAAGTAATACCGTAGCGTAGAAGGAGGAACCGCAACAGAGCGCGCACCGCGACCGCGGTGTAAGAGACCGGCATCGTTCAGATGAGCCGGGGGTAAGCGTCACCCTCTCCGTCAAGCAAGCACATGGCAAGCGTCGCCATCTCCGTCTAGCAAGCACATGGCAAGCGTCGCCATCTCCGTCCGTAGAGGTAGAGCACGTACGTAGGCGTTGTCCGCACATCAGGCCGCCTGCGGCACCGCACCGTTCTTCGACCGGTCAACAGCATCGTCCAGCAAGCGACCGATAGCAGCGTCCCCGTCGTGGAGCACAACGCCGACAAAAGTGATGGTCCGTGAGTAGAACAAACGCATGCGAAAGTAAATTTCCCAAGCTTGGTGAAGAATATTTTTTGGATTTGCCTGCTCCCAATTTTGGTTGGTGATGCGTGGCCGTGAGAGGCTCTTTCTATGTTAGCCGATCACAGAAAGTGAATGCCCACACCGCACAAAAGCACGTGATAGGAGGTTATTAGATTGCGATAGAACAGAAGCGAATAGAGTTAGAGGATAAGAAGGAAGAAGAGAGAGTTTTTGAATTATAGAATGTAGGCCTACGAAAACCCTAAATCGATGTGTATGAATTGAACGGGTTAACCATTGTGTTTTGAGCTGGAATAAAATGTTATAAGGTACCACAGACAATCCGACTTGTTTAGCTCACAGAAACGAGAAGAGGTAATGTAGAGGAGGTTTTCATGTCACTCGGTATCGTTTTTCAGTAGTTTTTTCTTTGGGATTCTTTTACTGGGGAGGTTGGCCCTGAATCCAACCAACGGACACTCTCCATTCTTTCCGATTTTGGTCGGGGTGAGCAGTTTATAGCCAACCGATGATGAAAACAACTGTAAGCGGATATTCTGCTTTCTACTAGGTTGTCTTTGTTTCTTATTAACGATCGATCGTGTTTTGAATGGGAAGTAATTTTCTTTGGAATCCCTATAGCCTGTCGATCTTCGCGCTTTCCTTCCATTATTGGAAAATAATAACCCTTTCCCTGAAAGGTCTTAGGCCGGGCAACCCTAAAACAGGTGGATGGTCTCCAATAGGAGTGGCGCTTAAACCATCCGCTAATCCTTTCGGAAGGCGCGGCCGGATCGTACGGTTATATATGTTGCCTTTTCAGCAACAGACGTTGCTCAGCCAAAAACATGTCCTAAAGAGTCTCAAACACACAAATATAATTTTTACTGACATAGACTATTATCAGAATTTATATAACATCGGTTCATGTATTTATTTATTTATTTTGTCGTCAAACAATTCGTAGACCAAATTAACAATACAACATGATGGAGTTAGACGGAATATGTAGTACTAAACTAGTCTTATTACAGGTGTAGAAAGTTCCAGAGTTTTATTGCTGTTTAACTATTAGTAAATGATTGGTGCACACTCTCGGATGAAACCAACGAGGTGTTCTTAGGGGCGCATATTGGCAAGAAGCTGAAACATGCTTTTACCCTAGCATCATAAATTGACTTGGGCTTAGAGATTATTTTAAACTATGAACCAATTAATATCGAAATTGTTGATACAGACATATGCTTAAGTAAAATGGCTTTCAACATCTTCCATATGGATGATACGGTTTGTCGTCAGTATTTATTCATTACTGTGCTTAAATATGCAGATACCAAAACAATGCATCAGAGCCCAGTGCGTGTGAACGATTTCAGCCACAGAACTACGCCTCCGGTTACAAGAGATTTTCCCTATCCCTGATTCCTACTATTGAGCTTTTCCATTCGCCTTCTTGTCGATTGCAGAGAGCATTTGAAAAGAATGCCTTCCATGATAGTGCGTTATATTGCCAAGTTGGCCGTTTGTATTCCACCCACTTCATAGCACAATGCATATACAGCTTCTGACTGGACTGTAGGATCTATTACATCTAATTCTGGAAATGCTTCAAGATGCTCAGTTTACTTTTCGACCCCAATATGCATAAGTTAAATTTACTTTGATTGAAAGATGTCAGATTCTAATTTCATAGTGCTAGATATCGTCAATTAGACATTTCCTGATGATATTTACTCATCAACAACCTCCAATCATATCCCATATATTCCTACCTCGGATCGAATACTGCCTGAACTGTCTATTTCAGTTATCCTTTGTTTTAACTATTTCAAGGAATTGCAGAAAAAATAGTCTTCCTCTAGGATAAGTAGTAGAGTGGGGCGTCATGGTCATTTTTTCAAATCAATGGTTTTTCGAAACCATTCTGGGTCCTAAACAACTATGCAGAATTTGGGCCCGATTGGTTGCTTTCTCGCTTTCCGCATCGCGTTTAAAGTTTGTATGGAAATTAGTATGGGAGAACGTATATTTTTGCATTTTTACTTCTAGTAAACCAAGTGGCACATTGGCATTGCGTTAAAGTATAGTCCAAAGAATGCCGAAAAACTTTGCCGAAGAAGGTACGTTGCTAGAACGTCCAGGAAAAAAGTTTTTTTCCTGTTCGGGTGTGCCACTGCGACCTGTTATTCGAAGATTGAGTGTTCAAACCATATGCAAAAAATCGTTTATTCTGCCGAACTAGGTGGACCATTAATTTAACTGAGTGTTGTTTCAAAATTATTGATTTTATAGGGCTTTGGAGCTAATGGGAGTTATTCGGAATGATTTTACAAAGTAAAAATTCCAACAAGAAGGAAGGTGGGTTTTCGATCCGATAACCAAAGGTTGTCCGGTAGTGCTGGCAGAAACATTGATTTCTTGCATATGGTTTAAACAATCAATTTTCGAAGCGTAATAACATTTTTTGTAGACCTTCCAACTACGTACCTTCTTCGGCAAAGTCTTTTGGCATCTATCAGACTATATGCTAACTTATTGAGTCACGTGATTGACGGTAAATTGAAGCTGCTAAGAGCAAAAACATAGAAAAGTACAACCGTATAAGACGAATTAAGTACTCTCCATTTAATTCCACCAATTATTTTCGATATCTTTGCAGATACGTATTTCGACCACAATTGTGTGGTCGTCTTCAGTGTCTCGTACTTGACTCGACTTAGAAAAGTAGAAAAGTACGTTTTCCCATTCTAATCTCCATAGAAATTTAAAACGCGATGCGAAAAGCGAGGACCTTGAAAACCTTGATCTTACTTGATTGGATGAAGTTTGCGTTTTCCCATATGTAAAATATTGTATAATACGGTTGAAATTTAAATTGGTCAATTCTCCACCTGAACCACTCTGCACATGATCAGCTTCGCTGAGATTGTGAGAATAACATTTATATACAGCATCTGAGTAGGGATGCCAGATGATATTTTCAAATGTGTTTAAGAGGTGAATGAATAAGATATTAGTTTAAAGCCTCCTTAATAAACAAAAAAAAAATTCAAATGTGTTAAAAGTCGTTTAAAATGACTTCAAATGTCTTCAATATTAAAATTATGATTATTAGCGAGACATTTCCAAATAAAATAGGTTTGTAAATTTAATCAAGTCCTTATTTTATTGATGTGGAATAATGTTTATTGCATTGTATATAATTGTTAGAATTTTAAAGAATTTTTCTTAAATATAAATTAAATATTTTTCAAATAAAATTTTACGAGATAGTGTATACCCAGGTAACAATTTGATGCTGATTAAGCGCTTCTCTAGCTTTTACAAATCAGCCTTCATTTGAACAAAAGCTGCGTAAAAGAACTATAATCGTTTGTTCAAGTCTTAAACATCTAATTTTGGTGATTTTATTCAGCCATAAGTCGATTCAAAGTTCTTCGGGGCGCTGAATTAAGGCTGCAGAAGCGCTTATTTTTAGGTTGCAGGAATGTGAGAGCGCTTCTCATACCTTTATGTAGCAATTAAACAGCAATAATCCAGCAAATGTGCATCGTTTATGATTCTATTTATAGAACAAAAAATATGACCAGATGAAGCTTTAGAGTCGCTTAATCATGTTCAAATCAGCAATTAATCATCACTTATGCAGCATCACGAAAAAAAATGTCCCGATTATCATGTGACATGTGAGATTTAGGAAGGATATCTGTATATACACTGTCCATATTGCCTGAAATTGAAAGATACGAATTAATAATTATAATTGGGAATCGAACTTGAGTACATTGATTGATAGTCACTTACCTTAGCATCTGCTCCACCTGGAATGGTACGGGTTTAATAACTCATAACTATATACATACCGTCATGTCTGAATAAAGGTTGGGAGGTATTGATCAAAGGTTGTATTGAAGCTGAATAAGCGATGTGAGTGCTTGTAAGAACACATGGATTAGCTGTCAAAAATATCAGAGCTGTTGTTTACAGTTCAGTGCTCGCCCAGATTTTCAACTATAGTGGATCTCCGGCAAAATCCAATAAAATGAAGAAAAATCCAGGTAAATATAAATAAAATACCTTCAAGGCGTGGATAAAAGTATTCTTTATTTATTTGTATCGAATAGTTCTGATAGACGATCGATTTCCTCTTCCGCCGCTTCATAAGATAGTGAATCACTAATACCAACTCCTTCGCTACAACGGTCTTCATCTTTCTCCACGTCTCTGGGACCTGCCGATGATGATTCCCCCGGTATTTGTTCGTCATCGGGAAAATCGTTGTTGTCTTTTAATAAATCAAACAAAAATTGCCAAGTGATATTTCATCATTTACCAAACATCCAATAGATTACCTTTCGATAATGTATTTTCCTCAGCATATTTGCAATCGATCGTTGAGTGATCAGGGAGGACAACATCGGTTTCATTATTTTCTGAAAACATGCTCTTCAAAACTTTCTCACATTTCTCACGTCTTTTTTTCAGATTTCGGTAATAAGTACCATTTCTTTTGAATTTTTTATGAGATTTTCGATTCATTTCTGGGTTTTATTATGATCCGCACAAACTTTTTGTTATTACATTCAACAGTTGAATAAAAGATTCATTGTGCTCACCATTAGAGATGTCGCAAATTAATCGATTACTTCTATTAATCGATTCATCGTTGTGATAATCGATTAATTTTGAATCGATTATTACCCAACGATTAATCGATTCAATAATCGAGAGGAATCGTGAGTAATCGATTAGTTACTAATCGATTAATCAGAATTTTACGACATCATAAGGATGTCGAAAATTAATTGATTATTTCGATTAATCGATTCATCGTTGTGATAATCGATTAATTTTGAATCGATTACTATACAATGATTAATCGATTCAATAATCGACAAGAATCAAGAGTAATCGATTAGTAACTAATCGATTAATCGGGATTTTACGACATCTCTACTCACCATTGAATATTACAGATAAGCTGAATAGAAGGTGGTAGAGTAGATGGATAATCTTCTATTGAGTATCATATTCAGCATACGATGATAAGCTGAGCAAGAGACACGCTATATACTCAACAAGCTACTGTTCAACTTGATAATCAGCTATCATCTTGTTCAGCTATTAACACCATTAACCAACCATTGTTCAGCTATTGCTCTCACTGTTCAGCTATCATTGTTACTTGGGTAACTAGTTTCCCTGGATTTTTCATTGAGTCAGATTAAAATTCCACCGGATGTTTGAACTGAATTTCCACGTCGAATTCTGCCAAATTTATTTTTAAAGAATACCCTGTAGGGATTCAAAATTTACCATGATATTTTTTGTGGGAACTTCCGGATAAATTTCTGGAGCAACTTCCGGATAAATCATTTATGGAGCTTCTTATTACTTATACTTATTTCTTCTGGATGGAACTTCTTATTACTTCCAAAACTTCCGACTAAATTTCCCGAAGAATTCCTGTTGGAACATCCAAAGGATTTTTTTAAGGAACTTCCGGAGGAATTGCTGGAGGATAAACTCCGGAGGGATTTTCTGGATAAGTTCCTGAATGATTCTCCTGATGATTTTCTGAAGGATATTCCTTAAAAATTACTGAAGGCATTTCCGGTGTTCAGGAATTCCACCGAAAATTCCTTCAGTAATTCCTAAGGAATATCCTTCAGAAATTCCTAAGGAATATCCTTCAGGAATTTCACCAGAAAATCCCTCTTGAATTTATCCTGGCTCCTACAGGAATTTCTTCATGTTTAAATATTTCTAAACAAACTTCCCGAGGAATTCTTGGAAGTAGTTCTGGATGAATTCTTGGAGGATCTGCTTGAGATATTGCTGCAGAAATTTCCGAAAGAAATCCTGGAAGAAATACCAGAGAGTAGTATAGTTCCGGAGGCATTCTTGGACAATCTTTCGGCAACATTCTTGGAGAATCTTCCAGAGGAATTCCTGGAGAAACTTCCGAAGGAATTTAGGAGGAAGCTTCCGGTGGGATCCCTGGAGGAGCTTCCGCGGAAATTCCTTGGGGAACTTTCAGAAAAATTCCTGAAAGAACTGCTGGAGGAATTCGTGAAGGAACTACCGGAGGAATTCTGGAGGATCTTCCGAAGAAATTCTTGGATATACTTTCGCTGGAATTTTTGGACGATCTTACGGAGGAGCTCTTGAAGGAAATTCCAAAGGAATTCCTGGAGAATTATTTGGAGAAATCTTTTCGCATATTAGATCGGTCATTGCGTTCCGATGTAATGATCGAAATACCTTTTCACAGACACGTCAAAAACGACGCCGTCGCTAAGGAAAATTCAAACAAATGCTGCCGGGAATTTTTTTAACCAGCGCATGGCTCAAAGTAAAGTGCGTATACGGTCTAAAATGTGTTGCAGTTTTCAATCGGCTAGTGTGAATGTATTTTTATGTTTGAGATTCTAAGCCCGAGACAAAGACTATTATAATGCTATATCCGCACTACGATCGAATAACATGTTATTCGCGCTTTGGTGTTATTCGGCCAATAACATGTTATTCAAAGGTAATATTCCCATACATTTCTGACAGCCGAATAACACCTTTGAATAACATGTTATTGCGAATAACATGATACAACTGATCGAATGTGCTGCTCGACTGAAGGCCGAAGGCCCTGCGCATGTTTTCTTGCATTCATGTGGTTGGTCATTTCACGTGTCCAATTGGATTATACGGCAATGTCATTTTTGATTTCCTATTCGTTTTCTATCGGATTCTTCAATCAGCCGTGTAGAACAACGGAGCTGAAAATTGGCAAGGTATACTTCATGATGGACTGTCGCCTTTAATATTTAATATTTGAAATTTAATATTTAATATTTAATATTTAATATTTAATATTTAATATTCAAAATTTAATATTTATAAATATTTAATATAAAATATTGAAAATCAAGTATTTAATTTTAAATAAAAAATATTAAATATTAAATATTGAATATAAAATATTAAATATTAAATATTAAATATTAAATATTAAATATTAAATATTAAATATTGAATATAAAATATTAAATATTAAATATTAATATTAAATATTAAATACCAAATATTAAATATAAAATATAAAATATAAAATAATAAATATTAAATATTAAATATTAAATATTAAATATTAAATATTAAATATGTAATTAATATTAAATATTAAACAATTAATATTAAATATGTAATTAATATTAAATATTTAATATAAAATATTGAAAATTAAATATTAAATACTAAATATTAAATATTAAATTTTAAATATTAAATATTCTATATTAAATGTTAAAATGTTAAAGGCTAGATATTAAATTAAATAATAAATATTAAATATCAAGTGGAATTAAATTGGAATTAATGGAATTAACTTGGGTTCAATCAAGTAACAAAGTTTGTTGAATGAAAGTAAAAACAAACATCTTTTCAATGAAGTGAGTTTTCAATAACATTCGCTCAACATAATATGATCTGTAAATTTAATACAACAAAAGCTGTTGACAAATGTCTCATTTCAAATAAAAATATTTACAGGATTGGATGAAAAAAAATACATGCATAAATTTTTTAGAATTCCATTTTGATAAAATAAATTAAAATACGCATACATGGTATTTGAAATTCATGTGGATCATAACTACATATCTTCTAGCTAAACAAATGTCAAAAAATTAACATGTTAATAGTAAGTTCGAGAAATCATCCTGGCGAGATGTTTTATGTCTAGAGAGTGTAAAACAAAACATTTTGAAAAACCAAACAAATATCAAAAAATTACATGTTATCAGAAAGTCGTGAGAATGTAATACAAAACATCTTCTATCAATCAATAAGCTGTATGTTTAACAGAAACCTTTTCACAACTTACTTCGAACACGTTATACATCAATTTTTAAATTCGGTATTACTTGGGAAACTTTCATAAATAATTTTTAAATTCATAAAAAATAAAGCTAGATTAAAACTGAATTGAACCATAGTTAATAAAAACAAGAATAGATTTTCAGGTTGCTTACATTTTATTTGAACCGTCTAATTCATATTAACTTGAATATATTTAGCCCTTAAGCTATCTGCCTTTAACTGAATGCGTAGGACTGCGAATCCAGAGTTAACAAGTTTGATTTTCGGTTCAGTCTAGTATGTTTTCGGGTGGAAAACAATCTCGATTGCTTGGGCATAATGTATCCATTGTACTTGCCAAACAGGACATACACTTATGCAATGGCTTCTTCTTACTTCTTATTGGCATTACATCCCCACACTGGGACAAAGCCGCCTCGCAGCTTAGTGTTAATTAAGCACTTCCACAGTTATTAACTGCGAGGTTTCTAAGCCAGGTTACCGTTTTTGCATTTGTATATCATTTGTATATTCCAATCCGAAAATTGGCTAGACCGGCACCGGGAATCGAACCCAGCCACCCTCAGCATGGTCTTGCTTTGTTATGCAATGACGGGCATAGAAAAGCTTTCAAATTTTACCTGAGAAAATAGTGAAGGATACCAAGTGCCAATGCGTTTGAATATCTTTATTTCGTTCGAATCATTTTAGTCTAGTATATATTATAGTTATTAGTACTTCACGATCCCTCCCTAGCGAAACACAACAACGTAGTTCCGTGCCTGCCCTCGTTCACCTAAGTTGAGATATAAATGGAATGTGATGAATGGTTTTAGCTGATTTTGGCAACTAATACCATCTCCTCTGATGATGATTACGTGCGTTGTTTAATTGTTATTTTATTATAAAAATTGGAAGTTACTTCGTACATCCTCTTGTGGGTGAAACGACGGTGGGTTTCTTACTCTTAAAAACAATTATAATACTATCACTACCGGCAACTTGTGGTTTTCCGATTGGTGACCTTTTGAGCAAAACTGGATCTACAAAATAAGTGCAGAATAATCCGATCAACGATACAACCGAATAGGGGAGGACAACTATAGAGGTAATAAACTATAGAGGAAGATTGTCGCTGTCGTCACTGGCGATACATCTTTTGCTGGCGAGGATAGGGCACTAAATGTCAACGAAGGAAAAATCAGTACGTTTTGACAGATAGGTACCCAACATGTTTGGGGACGATAACAAAGGGAACCGCAGCGACAATCGCCCTCTATAGTTTATTACCTCTATTAGGACAACCAACACTGATGACACTTCCCATTGGGTCCAAGGACTAGACGCATCTAAATACATAAAATTATTACCGTCAGTAACATTATTTCGAAAATTTCAAAAATATATTGCATAATAAACTGTTTCGGACTTAACGCAGTAGAAAGCCGTCGGTCGCTCCAAACGATAGCACTGAATATTTTTGGAATTTCCACCGTAGTTCTCGAGTTAGTTCGGGTTCCAGGAATCCTGTTTTATCGCGCTGAAGTTGTTCCGTGAATTCCATTGTCACACTGTTTTGGCGATACAATTTTGTTTAACTTGAATTCACGTTGGCTCGTCTTGCAGCTGCTAAACATTGTATTATTTCTGATCCATCTTGACCTTCCAGGCTCCATCGATGCTTTCTGCCTGTGTAATATTTATGGAATCCTCGACTTCACATCCCGTTCACCGGTGACGAAACCTACAAGACAAACAATACACACCATTTTATATAGATAGCAACATCAGTAAACAAGCTAATGAAATTACCTACTTGTAATTACAGTTCCTAGCCGATTTCCGAAGGAAAAATTAGCAAAATAAAATTTAAACGAAGCACACAAATACTTCTGGCTTCTTGGCGCACACTAATCACTATCAGTTTCATCCCATACTGAACTCACGCCTTCGGAGTTTGGTCCGCTTCTTGCAATTACGAAGAAAATAGCAAATTAATAAATCTCATTACCGCGGAATAGTTCTTTAATCGCAAACAGATTTATTGTTTAATAATAATTGAATTCTAATTTGAAGAATCTCGCTGCATATTTGTAAACAAACAACAAACTGCTCGAAAAAAATTGGCGCTTGACACATGCTGTCAGCTGTCAAATAGTATTACCTAAAATGCTAGTGCGAACGGTTTTGTTATTCAGAAGTAACACCTTCGAATAACATGTTATTCAGCTGTAATCTGAACAAGGCATTATGCACTTTTGTAATATTTATATAGTTTACATATGGAGGTTGCAGAATTTATAAGTCAGTAATACAATTGTATTTTCTATTCGCTGGCTTATTTATTGTCTTCAAGTATCTTCAAATGAGTATATAAGTCTTCAAATATTTTGAAAAGTCTTCAAAATGTCTTCACGAAATAAATGTCTTCACAGAGATTCAAATGTCTTCAAATTGAAGACATGTCGTCAAATCTGGCATCTCTGCATCTGAGATAGAGATATTAATTTGAACCAGGAGATAAATACTCATTAGCACAGTTCTCTTCTCTGCCCAAATTTTAGCTAGCGCGAAGAGGGGAGAAATTCGCCTAACTCTGTAATTACTCAGTACCAATCAATAAACCAACCGCGCCGGACGCATAGTGCCTTTTCATGAAAGCGTCGTTTTGATGCACTTAAAAGTTTTGTTTTATTTGAAACCAGTACCGAAAATCGAAGCTGTTAATTTTACACCATACAACTGCGCCCCACTTTAATAAGTAGTTTCATGTTTGTATGGAAAGTAGTATGGGGAAACTAAACTTTTTATTTCACTTTTTTTCAACTTTTTCATAATATATTTACAATAGTGTTTTTATATAAAAATTGAGCCCTAGAAGGGTCCTACAACTATTACCAATAGATTATTGTTCTAAATCTGAAATTGGCGTCATGAGAAACGAATTAGTGTGAAATGACACTGATGTCATGGCATTCCGTGACATTTTTAATAATTTGGTTTTTATGCCTCACACTTTGAATACCCAAAGCGCTATGTTTGGCTTATCATTGATTTTTTTTCAAGAAAAACACAGAACACCCTGGACTACGTGCCGGATCCGAACAAAAGGGCAGATTAGATTAACTGTTAAAATCCTGGAGAATTTTGAATGCTTCGGAAAAAAAAATGTTCGATTACATATTGTGATGTGGCATCAGAAAATTTATGTATATTCTTGGCTTACTCATCTCTGAAACATCAGGAAATTATTCTTCGGAAAATGGCGGTCTAGAGTTCGCGTTTACGAATGTGTGATTCAAACTATAAAAATATATGTGAAAGGGAGAAATGAGCATTGAAGGATGTTGAACCCCCCTGATAATAGAACTGTAGTTAATTTCTGATTTCTGATCACTGATATGAAACCCCTGAAAAAAAAACAGGGGAAGCCCGTTTGCGGGTGGTTGGTTGCAGGTTGGGATGCTTCGAGGCCTACGATGGCGACTGAATTTTCTGCCATAGCCACCCGTCTTTGACGATACTGCGTGGGACGGTAGGCTGTTAGGCCTGACAACCGGAAAGATTTTCCCAGGATTTTAGAAGCGATAAACAACGTGCATAAAGACATAAAATTCACCCACGAGGAGGAACCTTTCTTGGGTCTACTGGTTATCAAGGGAACAAATGCAACATTAGAATACGAAATCTACAGGAAGCCCACCAACAAGAAGATCAACGGATACAAGGAGAGAACAATACAAGCAGTCATCAACAAAAAGCAGAAGAGCCTACGAAGGAACCGAACTGACAACACTGACACCGATCGATGAACCGCTGAAGAGGGTATCGGTCCCCTATGATCAACATATCACCCACCAACTTCGCATCGACTAAGGAAATTCGGCATCGATTTAGTATTCTCCAGCAGAAGCAATCAACTGAAGACATTGCTGGGCTCCACAAAGGATAGAGTAGACATGGTAAATAAGGAAGGGGTTTATCAAATTAATTGTTCACAGTGTAATAAAGTATATGTAGGTCGAACAATAAGATCGTTAGATGTAGGGTTCAAAGAACATATTGCAGAAGTAAGTAAGGCTAAGAGGGAAACCGATAAGGGAATAAATTATGATTTTAGGTCCAAGGTAGCTGGACATGTAGATCAGGAACATTCAATTACGACATCAAACATTAAGATTTTATGAAAAGTCTCTTCTCCGTGGAAACTTGATGTTGCTGAGAGCTTGGAAATCTACCGACAGGTGTAAACGTGGTTGTTGAATAAAGATTAAGGAAATTGTAGCTCCTGGCTCTTCAAGTTCATACCTAAGCATTAAGCGCAACAAGCGAATAGAGTCAAGTCGAGTCAAGTACGAGACACTGAAGACAAGCTTACTGTTGAGGTCGAAATACGTATCTGTCAAGGTACAATCAAGTGGTGGAATTAAATGGGATCGTACAAACTCGTCTTATGACAGGCTCTGGAAGGTGTTGAGAGGGGAAGCTAGGGCAGTGACCATTATTGTGATTGGAAGTTGATTGCTCCCAAAAAGGAACGATACTTTCCATTTCAGTATGGGAAGAATATACAGACTAGCCTTGGTCACGTCGAAGAAGGTGGGTGAACCATTATTGAGC
Source organism: Armigeres subalbatus (assembly GCF_024139115.2). Taxonomy (NCBI): domain Eukaryota; kingdom Metazoa; phylum Arthropoda; class Insecta; order Diptera; family Culicidae; genus Armigeres; species Armigeres subalbatus. Next base: position 186,141,608 of record NC_085141.1, on the reverse strand, counting down.
GGCACCAGGTTGGCCGACTTAAAAGTTAGTCGACATCGCGAGGATCGCCCTAAGTCGCAAAATACAAAAATTAAAACTAGTCTCTTGTCGATTTTTCATAATCATTATGCTTATTCAAAATTGAATACGTTGACCTGTTTCATTGGCCCAACAAAAAGATGGTTTGCATTTTGCAAAGGGCGAAAAATAAACAATGGCAGGGATTGCAAGTTTCTGGGAATGGCAGTCAGAAGGTGCGTTTAGGGGAGCAGTTTGTTGGAAAAAATAATTAGGGCATTAGGTCACTTCCAATCTAAATTACAGCTTCCGTTTCATCTTACCCCGCATTTCAACTTGCCCTGGTGTACCTTACTCTCCTTGATTCTGATGCCTGGATAGCGGGCCGCAAGATAGACTTGCACTCTATCATGGATCAGGTGATAACCGTTCGCGTGATATTGCAGAAATGCCGCGAATGCAACATGTTCATTTTCCAAACTATTAATTGACTTCAAAGCTTCATTGATACAATCGATCGAGAATAGCTGACACTTTACTTACTTATGGATCCTGTACACCTCCGGTGGTGCAAAGGGCCGACTTGAAAGATCTCCATCCTGAGCGTTGCCCGGCTATCGCTTTAACCCAGTGATCCCCAAAGTGCGGCCCGCGGGCCGCATGCGGCCCTCGAAGCCTTTTCCTGCGGCCCGCGAATGGTTTCAGAATATACACTACATGTGGCCCATTGACAAATATCACAACCAGGAAAAGCTTTCATCGTGTCCAGTTCTTCGTTGGATTCTGGCTGGGCATACATACTTAATTTTTTTACCGGGATCTCAGCAATTTGTTCAATTTTTACCGCACAGCCAAGCCCCATTAAACATGATTTATGCCGATATTTCTGTCAAAATTGCTGAAAATCAGCTAATATTTGCCGAAAATTAGCTAACAAACCTCACCTCACCTTTTGACGAGATATCAGTTTTTTTATTTTGATGGGCACACGGCTGTGGATTTTGACGAGCTGCAGAAATAAAAACTGAGTGTGTATGTCTAGTTCAAATTATTTTGATATTCAAGAAACATATAAACCAAGTATCTTTTTATCATCAAGATTAAATAAATTTCTCACTTCATACATGCTATGTAGTCTAATGGCAACATACTTTGATGGTATTTTTGGCGCTTTAACCAAGCTGAATATATAACGTTCTTAGGTAAAAATAATGTACCCTAATGCACCCTTATATGACTTCTTTCATTCTTATAAATAAGGTAAGTTGTGGCAAAATTCGATTGAAAATTTTTTGATTTATAATTCCTGAAAATGCGTCATGTTAACGTACTTCACAATAAGAAAAATGTTCAACGAAATCAAGATTTTGTCATGCTGCGATTAGTTGGGATGATGAAGAAAAGGTTTCCAAAAAAATTAATTACTTGAAAATAATAAAAAACACGGTAAACAGTTCAGAGTAAAGATTTACTCAATGTTCTATTCAATAATTCTGGTAAGTGGTTGTAGTTCGACTGGGATAATTGTTCTTATTTTCTGAATTTGTTAGTTTGAGATATTCAAACGGGTTTATGTTTGCAGAGTCCGAAGTTTCGGCCCGTTATTGAGTCTTTTTCCTGATGAGCATTTTCTTTGAAAAAAGATCAAATAAACGAGTCGACACGTCGGGCAATGCAGGTATAATCCTGTTTGTATATCTCAGATCGAAAAAGTCAAAAAATAAGTACATGGCACCTGGCTTCAAAAACACGTTTCAAACATGCTGTCGTTATTTGCAACGACTTTCATTGAACAATAATCATCGAGGATAAAAAAACACTTAGAATCGGTCGACAGATGTTTATTTGGTAAAATAGTTTTGCCAACAAAGCCGAGGAGATTTTGTTAGGAAAGTAAAATTTTACGCTAAGTCTACTATCGCAGACGTGTGTAACAATATGAACTAAAACTCAGCTACGCTGTAGTATGTAATGCCCTTACAAGTGCGTTTTTTAAACAGATTTTTTGATTACTTTGTATTATACTTCAAAATTCATTTCGAAATGATAAACATATATTGCAAATATACCGCGGCCCGCTTCAACAGTTCAAAATTGCTGTGTGGCCCTCGATAGCAAGCAGGCTGGGGACCACTGCTTTAACCTGTTGCCAGGTTAGATTTCGGTCGACTTCTTTTATTTCTTTATTGAGGCTTCGCCGCCATGAGCCTCTGGGTCTGCCTCTGCTGCGATGTCCCGCTGGGTTCCAGTCTAATGCTTGTTTACAGATTTCGTTTCCGCCCCTACGTAAAGTGTGGCCGACCCAGCCCCACTTCCGCTCCAGAATTTCAGGTGCTACCGACGTATGGTGACAACGACGATGGAGCTCGTTGTTTGAGATCCAGTTGTGAGGCCACCAGGCCCGAATAATATACCGCAGGCCTCTGTTAATGAACACCTGCAGCCGTTGAGTGTTCTCCACTGATACACACCATGTTTCGCTAGCGTATAACAGCACAGGTTTCACGTTAAGTTGAAAATTCGTATTTTGGTGCGTTCACTTATCTGCCTGTTTTTCCAGATATTTCTTAAACTCGCAAAGGCAGCGCCTATCGATCTTGGTACCGCCGTCTGACGCCATTTGGCTACCAAGATATTGGAAGCTTTCAACATTCTCCACTGGTTGCCCGGCTACTGTGAAACTGGAAGGAGTCACCGTGTTTACATCCAACGATTTGGTTTTGTTGACGTTGATGACTAAACCTGCCGAGGAGGAGCGCTCGGCAAGGTCGTTGAGCTTACTCTGCATATCAGAGCGCCGTTGCGCGAGGAGTGCAACGTCATCAGCCAATTTGAAGTCGTTTAGGTGCTCCATGGTTATAGGCTGCCATAACAGCCTGCGGTTTGGATCACGGTCAATCGCATCTACCAGAATCTCATCGATTACGATGAGGAACAGTAACAGTGATAGAATACATCCTTGCCTCACACCAGCTACGACCCGGCTAGGGTCGGACAGGACCCCATTGTGCAGCACTCTACACGAAAAGGCCTCGTACTGTGCTTCGATGAGGCCGATGATTTTCTCAGGAACCCCCTTGCGTCTCAGGGCGCCTCACATATTCTCGTGGTTGAGACGGTCGAAAGCTTTTTTGCAGTCAATGAATACTAAGTAAAGAGACTATTGGAATTCGTTGACCTGCTCCAGAATGATGCGGAGCGTGACAATATGGTCCACACAGGATCTTCCGGCACGGAATCCGGCCTGCTGCCGCCGGAGAGTCGCATCGATCTTCTCCTGAATCCGGGCTAGAATAATTTTGCACTTTTGCAACTTTAAGAACGGTACACAGCAACATAATGCCACGCCAGTTATCGCATACAGTCAGGTCACCCTTTTGGGCACCTTCACTAAGATACATTGCATCCAGTCGAGCGGGAAAGTTGCGGTGTCCCAGATATTAAGAAATAAACGATGCAGTAGTTGAGCGGATGTCATGGGGTCAGCTTTGAGCATCTCGGCTGATATGCGGTCGACCCCTGGGGCTTTATTCGATTTCATGCTTTGGATGGCTGTTTGAATCTCTAGCAGTAATGGAGCTTCGGTATTGACGCGTGTTATACGTCGGATCCTAGGCAGATCATGCCGAGGTGGTGATGGCCTGGCTGGCACTTGAAAAAGTGTTTCAGCTGGTCAGTTGGGTCGGTCAATAACTGATCATTCGCGTCTTTCACAGGCATCGTTGTATTCATCTTCGCCCCGCTTAAGCGTCGTGAGATATCGTAGAGGAGGCGAATGTCCCCGGTTGCGGCGGCTCTCTCTCCTTAGTCGGCCAGAGAGTCTGCCCACGCTCGCTTGTCCCGTCGACATGAGCGTTTTACTTCCTTCTCAAGAGCTGCGTATCGTTGACGGGCTAAAACTTTGGCTCCTCTGGTTTTCGATCGCTTCATCGCGGCTTTGGCTTCTCTTCGTTCCTCTATCTTCCTCCAGGTCTCATCGGTGATCCATTGTTTCCTCTGGGTGCGCAGTTCGCTGGTTGCGATGAAGGCATTCTTGATGGCGGTCCATTGGTCTTCCACGCTGTCACCTTCCGGAATATCTGCAGCACGCATCTCCAGTGTTTCAACGAAGGACTGTTTCACCGTGGCATCTTCCAGTCGGCGTGTGATGAATCGTCGTCCAACTCTTTCCTCCTGCCGACGAATCCGCGCAATGCGCAGGCGTATTTCGCCGATGAGGAGGTGATGATCAGACGCGATATCGGCACTACGTTTATTCCGTACATCAAGAAGGCTCCGTTTCCATTTTCGGCTGATGCAGATGAGGTCGATTTGATTTTCTGTAAAGCCGTCACGGGAGACCCACGTGACCTTGTGAACCGGTCGATGAGGGAAGAGCGATCCCCCGATCACCATGTCGTTATTACCACAAAATTCTGCGAGCAGCTCTTCGTTTTCGCTCATTTCTCCGAGACCATGGCGTCCCATAATGCGCTCATGGTTCGAGTTGTCGGATCCGATCTTCGCATTAAAGTCGCCCAAACAGATCTTGATGTCACATTTCGGAATACTATCTACGACGGCATTGAGTTGACTGTAGAAATTCTCTTTGTCTTGCAGATTGGCAGCATCGGTTGGCGCATAACATTGGACTATAGTAAGGTTTTGGACCCGTGTTCTAAATCTGGCAACGATTATCCTTTCACTCATAGGTTCCCACTTCATAAGCGCAGAGTGTGCCTGAACGCTTAGTAGGAAGCCAACTCCGCGATGCCGGGGAGCGTGTTCACCTCGTAAACCAGAGTATAGCAGAACTTGTCCCGACGGCGTTCTGTGTTCTCCAAAGTTTGGCCAACGGACTTCACTCAGTCCCAGGATTTCAAGCGGCATGCCTCATTGGCAAGTTGTGCCAATTTACCCTGCTGGGCTAGGGTTAAAACGTTTCATGTTCCAATTCGTGTCCGTTGTTTCGTGCTAAGAGTCGTCGCCGTAAAATCAGTCCGTATTCTTTCATTATCGGATTCTCGAACAAATGTATGTTTCGGGAACAGTAGGTTGTTGGCCCAAGGTTCCCTATCCACCGGGATGGGCCGCCATCTTAGGTATAGCTTCCGGGGAATAGCATTTCATACTCAGCCGCTGGATGCCAGAACAGACGCTGTTGGAGCCGCAGCTCCTTGGTGGGCAGACGCTCGATCAGTCGGGTCAAAATTGTTTAAAGTTCCACCAAACACCAGGACTAGGCTAGTGTGCTTTGAGCGGCACACGGTCGCTTTGATAGGGCCTGCTTGGGGACACATGTAGCTTTTTATAGAAGTTCAACAGAGCCCACTGTCGAACCCCACCACATCCTAGGCAGACCCCACAGGACGCACCCTCTCACTCTAGCTGATGTTAGAAGGACAACAGTGCCCAGGCTACACTACCAGCTTAGTACGCAACCCCTAGCTGGCGGTCAATTGTCATCGGAAGACCCGTGGAAGCGTAAGTATTGGAACTTGTGAGGACCAGAGCTATGTTAGGCTATGACAGCTTATGGATAAACACCTTTTCTGGGTAAACTGACACGGATGAATGAGACGACGATGAATCGTGTGATATGCGTGGCTCGAGTTTTAGGAACGCTCTCGAGGCCTTTCGGCAGTGCAAGTAAACGTCGCATTCGATGGAGTATAACAATGATGGGATTGACACAAGTAGTATGATTTTCACGAAGTCCGCAGGGCAACTTGGTTTCACCATTGATGTTGTAATTACAGCACGTTATATTGAGAATCAGACCACTGGCAGCGCCAGATAAAGTTATTTGATGGGCATCACTTGGTGCAAGAAAGGGGAAAGTTAAGTCACCGATCACTCATTTGTATTGGTGGTGACAAAATAAATGTGCCTAAAAAATCATTTACTTGGGCTGCTTGGTGACTTCCGAAAACGATACCAGCAAAGAAATTCGGAGACGCATTATGGTCTGAAATCGTACGTACTTAAGACTCCATGAGTTGTTGGTAGAACCATCTGTAGTTGACGCCACGAAAATCGAATGTATACCGTGGGCCGAGCACGTAGTCAGAATGCCGGACAAAATACGGCGAAATTGATATCGATAGTCGATCATGAGGGAGGTTTTTTTATGGAATCGGAATGATATTCAATTATTCAACGAAATTTGTTTATAATAGAAAGGCAGCAACAAGCAAAATCGCGTACCCCAAAACCCCACCGCATGGGCTGCAAAACCGGCGACTGACGAGGGTTTGTTGGAGGGGCTAGGAATCGAACCCATAACCATTCGCTTATAAGGCGAACGTGTAGCAAACTATGCTACGGGACCCCCCATAAGCAAAATCATGTTTGCAGGTTTTGGTTCTCAGTGTAAGGGTTACGGGTTGCAGGTTAATTGAGATGATTTGTGTCTTACTCACAATTCCAATAAGGACTTGAATCGAAAAGCTGATAAACAGATAGTTAGCGTTCTGAGTTGCTATTTACAAAAGATTAATAAATCAGAATTATCGTACCGTCCTAATCCTGCACAACAACATGCATTGCCAAGAAATGATAATGACACCAAATATCAAAACGGAACTTCTCAAATAACTCTAGCCAGTTGTATTTTTTTCCAGAATTAACTAGAAACGTGAAATATTGGGCATATTGAACAATAGAACCAAGCATAATTCCACACGCGCGACTCCGCTAAACCGCATCAAAAGCCACAACATTTGTAATCCGTTTATCGATTGGTGGTTACACTTTGTCCCAGTCAGAACTCACGCTTCAAAATCACCACTCTCACCCTCGCGATTAATGGGATTGGGCTTAAGCTTTTCCTTTGTCTGCAACCGATTCCCCGTATTATCTTCACTTTTGTAACTGATTCCTTAATTTGATACCAAGAACTACATAACAGTTTAACTTCTCTACGGTTCCAAATGGTGAGACAACATTTCGAACGTACTCTTGTCGTTTTCAACGTCGTTCTAGCCACCCATCTAACACGCTTGTCGTCGTCGTTTTCGCCGCCGTATGAAACACATTCTACGTCTGATTAGGAAAGATGAAAAAGAATACTTTCGACACAGAAATGTCTGCGGAAATGGAAGTTAAGCAGAAGATAAAAGTTTTATCTTAGTGCCTCCGATACGGGTTTGACGGAGACAGCGTTAGACCTCTATCGTTGCCGAATGGTTTGCGAAGGCGTTGAATTGAAAGAAAGGAGAAAATGTTTCATCAATTCGTCGATCCATCGATTTCCCTTCCGTTTCCCATTTCGAAAAACGGCCGGGCCTGGCCTGGCCTGTGCGTGTATGTGTTTGTGTTCCGGCTATACGTTTCCTGCGGAGTGGAGCACCGATGAATTGCCTCGCATCAGCGGAAACTGATGGTACCCTTGTCAAAATCTCTTTCGAACAATGTTAGGACTGGAATTCAAAGAAATCAATCTCCGTGTTTTTTGGGATGGCTTGATGTTTGTTGGGCTGAGTGGAATGAAATTAAGGTTTATGTGCAGTGGAAGAAGTATAAAATGGCAAACGGAGTGAACCTTGGTACTCTTTCAGGGTGCACAAAGGTGAACCTATTGGCTGAATTGACTTTGTCATTCTCTTTCGCTTTATGTGAACATTGGCCAAAAGTGGAAACAGCGTCCGTAAATCAATTGTCCTAACTTCACCTTTCGTCAAGTTCGCACCTACCTTAGAGTGCCACAACACCAACCGGCTTTTATTGACTGAACGATGTCATGAATCGCAAGTTCATGCGATATTCATGCATTGTTTATATGCATGTTGTTAAAGTATATGGCCCTGTAAAAGATAGATAGGTGAAAACGACTTCAGTAGTTTCTATTCTATTATTGTTAGGGAGTTTTTGGTGATTAAACATTCTGAATCTCCACCATGTTTTGGTATATGAGGAATGCTGAAATCTCAAACAATCAGTCATAAAAACCCTGCCAATAATAAAACAACGCCTACCATAACCGTATTTTTTCTACTTTATTTAGGGTAGATGTACCAGTCGTGGTTATAACACCAATTGTCGCACTAGTGACACCGAATCACACCAAAACAACACAAAACATAATCTGATAATTGAATCATACCCATAGGATACGATAACACCTTTAGCACCAATAGACACAAAACAGAATTGTAAAAATTCATTCAACTTCATTTTTCACGTCGTTTTCACCAGTTGTCGCACTGGTTGTCCCTTTATGGCCAATCCCATAAGAAAACAATGGGATTTTACATAATATGAGCATGAGAATGAGCGTTATGACCTCTCAGTTCGTTGTTGCTACTCCGTGATTGACAGAACTTGCAAAATTGTACATCAGAGAACACAATAAATGGGGCTTGAGATTAGCTGCCCATTCTCAATATACACGTTTCGGGAGTTCAAATATTTAGGGTCAATAACGGCGCCGGTCACGTCCTTACGGTCATATAAGAAGGGAAGGATTGTTAGTCCGACTCTCGTTACTACTAGAGACCGAGTATACCTCTGCATATCCACGATTGTCTTGGGATAGGATATCGTTTTAGTTACAAAGGATAATTTATCTGGTTTCATTTCACACTGTCCTCACTTGCTCGATTCCTACTGCAAACTATTGAAGATAGCGCTTTTTCGACCGGAGCAAAACGCAATACATGCGAATGAGCCACCGAACACCAAACAGATAATTTACCATTTTCGCGACGACTAAAACACGCACTGTACTTACTTGCTCGATGGCTATTGTAGAACTATTAAAATAAGGAAGAGTGCCACAACTGGTGCATGCGTTATGATTATGGATTGAGAAATTTTGGAAATAATTACAGAATTGTGTGATTTTTACTACTACTTTAAGGAGCAGGAAGGGAAAGCTTTTGTTTGTTGTTCTTAAGTATAGCGGAGATTGGTAAACCCACCCTAGATCGGGATTTGTGTGTTGTGCATCGGCAGCTCTCAGATGGAACTATTTCGCAACATTCGGACTATCGGCTGCTTGTTTCGCTTCGATGGCGATGGCGATGTTGCAGTCGTGACATCTATGCAATGCACAATGGGGAAATCCGATTTCAAAGGTGAAAAAAATTGATAACTTTCTTCACGAACAACTTACAGAAGAGATCAAGAGCTTATTCGAAAGGGAATTTTGCAAAGAATTCAGTGAGTGCTGTTTCGTGGACGTGTAACGCTGCTGTATGTAGTTATTGAGCTCGTTTTGCCCTAATGCCCCATATATCGCGAGTTTCCAAACTATTTGTCATTTTATCTTTAAGACATTGTTCTCAAATTTTGTTTATCTCTTCACTGTGGATCCATAGAAGGGCACTAAATATATTTTGTTGGTAAAAGTTGGAAATTTAAGGGATTTTGGGGTCAAATAAGCATCAAAGTGCATTTTATGTGCAATTTTCATGTATTCTGTAAAAAATAGTAATATTTACAGATAAGTGTTGATATTATTGTCCCAAAGTGTTGAACAGATATTGACAAATGTTTGCTGAACGAAAATTAATGAAATAAATCGTTTCACAAATGTTTTATTTGATTATTTGTTGAGTAAAAAACGATTTTTAAAAACTTTTGAATAACACCGATGCCAAACATTTCCAAACCATACCCGATAGCACTACTAGACAAGAATAGTCATCTGTTATGAGTCTTGATGTGATCATAGATAGGAGGTGATGGGAGATACTATTTTTTCTTACCTTTTTGCCCAAATTCCCCTATAAAATAATATAGCTCAATGATTTCGAGCAAGGAAATGATGTAGTAATGTTAATTTAGTCGATATTTTCCAATGATATAATGAAAATAACAAATAATCATATAATTCATTAAAAATATTGAATTATAGGGGATTTAGGGGTCATACAGCTCATTTAATGTAATTTTTTATTCAAAATGAGATAACATTTTTTACAGACGACACACATAGAAGATTAAGGGCTTATTCGAAAGGGAGTTTTCCAAGAAATTCAGAGAAAAATGTTTTGTAGACGTGAGACACTTCTGTATGTAGTTATTAAGCTCGTTTTGCCCCAATGTCGCATAAATCACAGTTTCTCATATTTTTCGTGCTTTTATCTTCCAAGTATTGTACTAAAGATGTGTTCTCCTCTTCATTATAGATCCATACATAGCACTATACATATTTTGTTGGAAAAAGTTGGAAATTTAAGGGATTTTGGGGTTCAATAAGTACTAAATTGCACTTTACGTGAACTTTTCATGTATTCTGTGAAAAATAATAAAATTATTATTATTCTCCCAAAATGTTCTACAGACATTGATAAACAAATTCCCCTTATAAAATAATATAGCTCAATGATTCTGGGTTAAGTAATGATGGAGTAACATTGATGCTGTAGATTTTGCCAAAATTGACCATATTAGGAGCTACTTCAATACTTTCCTGTTTTTAAACCACCGTATATTAACCCTAAATGATTATTTGACGTAATATAGTGCAAATGATTTCTTGGGTATTATTTTTTTTTACAGAATACATGAAAAATTCACATAAATGCACACTGATGATTATTTGACCCCAAAATCCCTTAAATTTCCAACTTTTTCCAACAAAATATGTATAGTGCTATGTATGAATCTATAATGAAGAGAAGAACACATCTTTAGTACAATACTTGGAAGATAAAAGCACGAAAAATATGATAAACTGTGATGTATGCGACATTGGGGCAAAACGAGCTTAATAACTACATACAGAAGTGTCTCACGTCTAAAAAACATTTCTCACTGAATTCCTTGGAAAACTCCCTTTCGAATAAGCCCTTAATCATCTATGTGATTTACACCAATATATTTCGCAAGGTTAAAAAACCTTGCGAAATATATTGGTGTAAAAAAAAAAAAGTATTCGAGAGACGGGTGCTTAGGACCATCTTTGGCGGTGTGCAAGAAGACGGTGTGTGGCGGCGAAGAATGAACCATGAGCTCGCCCAACTCTACGGCGAACCCAGTATCCAGAAGGTAGCTAAAGCCGGAAGGGTACGATGGGCAGGACATGTTGCAAGAATGCCGGACAGCAACCCTGCAAAGATGGTGTTCGCTTCCGATCCGGCAGGTACGAGACGGCGTGGAGCGCAGCGAGCGAGATGGGCAGACCAGGTGCAGAACGACTTGGCGAGCGTGGGGCGTATCCGAGGATGGAGAGATGCGGCCTCGAACCGTGCATTGTGGCGTCAAATTGTTGATTCAGTGTTATCTGTTTAGATGTTAACTAAATAAATGAAATAAATGAATGAGTATTAATGAGTATTAATTTCCTCAATAGCAAAATTAAATATTTTTTATCTAATCAAATTGTTTCTAGAATGTAATTAGGTACTTTTTATTGTCGGACAAGACGAGACCCCCGCCCTCTCCCCTTGTCAAAAAATGTCACAAAATCTAGACCCCCTCCCCCCTCAAACCTTGGCCGTAATTTTCGGACAACCCCCAACCGAAGCGTTTTTCTTGGGGGCGGAGTCAATGTTCGTCAAACTGCTTGACTGGTGTGTACGTTGCATTACATGGGGACTACAATGAAAACTTTATACAGTTATAAACAAGCATTGGTACCCTGCTAGACATCGCAGCAGTGGCATATACAGAAACTCATGGCGGATCATGGCCTCCATAAAAAAGTCGTTCGAAATCTAACTTGAGAACAGGTTAAGGCGATAGCTGGACATCGCCTAAGATGAAGATTTCTCGCTTAACTTTTCAAAAGGACCTAAGTAACATTCTTTTCATGAATTAATTTGAATACTACAATCAATAGCTTTCATGTTGTTCTGTTGATTCCGCTATTCAAATTAATTCATGAAAAAAATGTTACTTAGGTCCTTTTGAAAAGTTAAGCGAGATTTGTCAAGTCGGCCCTTTGCACCACTCGGGGTGTACAGGACCGATAAGTAAGCTATTAATTACTTAGCCACACTCATTATTGTTCCTCCTCCTCACCCATCGTGCATGACAAGCAAAAAGCGTTTTAGCCGTGAAGATGGGCAACGTTGGAAGCTTTTATGTGATCATCAATCTGTAACGCCAAACGGCGTTCTATCTGAAGCAAACAAACCTGCAGTGGGATGGAAATCATGAAAGCTGAACCAAGGAGTCCACGAAGGAATTTGAAAGAAGGAAACAAGAAAGGCATCATCTCCGCTGGACAATAATTCTGGTTTTTGAATCGACTCTCAAAACAAAAACCGCAAAAAATAATGTCAGCTCCGTTATATGCAAAGTAATTTCACTTTTCCCCATTCCATTCATAAAGGGATAAGCCCGCTATCGTTGTTCTGATTTGCCTTTTAAATTGCGTTCATATCAGAAACAGTTATTGGTAACACAACAAGTCCCTATAACCTTGGGCGCATAATTGAGGAGTGATAAAACAATTAACAATGTCTTTCCATAAATAAAATTCTGTTGTTTGCATAATTGGCCGCTAAAATTTGCCTTCCACCCGCCAGAAAGCCAAGAAAAGAGGGTACTTGACTTCGTAAGACAATTAAACGACAAATAATCCTTCCGTTGCCTGAAGCAGTCATTATAACTTTATGTTGTGCCTCGTTTTTAAACTTTATGTTCTTGCTACTTCTGATGCCGCCGCCGTCTCATAAAGGTATAGGTACCGAAACCGGCTTCTTTCACCTGACTTTGATAAATTATACTGCAGTGAAGAGATGAGTTATTCTTTGAAAGCATTCAAAGGAAAAACCGTTTGCATTTTGCTCGTTTCACGACAGTAATGCGAAAATCGAGCGGGGAGAAGCAGCTGGCACAGACTGCAAGTACTAATGGTGTGAGGATCCTGTGCACTAGCCCTTGTTAAGGAGTAAAAGAATCTCTTAGAATTAGACGCCGCACAGCGGTTACATTTCTTTCGGAGGATGGTCATGAATATATATTACTAAAAGAAATAACAATTTGTTGAGCTTTGACGTTATTTCGGCTTATTTTTTGTTTATTTGGTACACTCCAAGGATGTTATCGATCATTTAGTAATTTGCGTTCGATCATTTGATTTTGATTGGAATTTTATTATCATTTAGTCTAAGTTACTGAAACTATAGTTATAACTCCGACACTAGTGGAATTCAAACAACGAACCATAAGGCAGAGTTGCAGAAAAACTTTAGCACTAGAAGTCCACCATACAACACATTTTGAAATTCATCTTCTGGAATAAGTTATTGACAAACTACTAAATGATCGAACGCGAATTACTAAATGATCGATAACATCCTTGGTACACTCTAAGCCTCACATACTCAAAACTGCGTTGCCTTCAATTTCGTATGAAGGATTGATGACGTATTTTATTAGTGACGGGTATTTAATCAAATATCTGACATACATTGGGGTCGCTTTTACGTATAGTTTTACGCGAATTTGAGGATTTACACGTTGTACGCGACTCTTTTGCTATTTTTGCGCAAACTTCAGTTATGTGGTATGTACGCATTCCCCGCGTAAAAAGCTTTTTCGGTGTACATGGTGACTTACGAAACATTTCAGCCCTAATGCTTCAAAAATGATAACTGCATATCATTCAAAAGATAAATTGAGGAACGAATTTTTGAATTTTAACAAGGTTAGTTTTTGGGTTTTTTGTTCTTAGAGAAACCACAGTGCGGCGGTAGAGACATGAGCTTCAAGTGACTTTCATTCAGAAAAGTGAAAGCAAACTTAATAAAGAATCACGGTACCGTGCACAATTACGTTTTAAGCGGTCATCGCATGGCATAGATCCAATGGTCTCTTCTTGAACATATTTTTGGGTTTACTTACCGAACTAAAGAGTGATTTGCACCTCACAATTCTATTTATTCAAATGTATGAAACATCCAATAAGAAAATAAAACAAGGAGCATGTTTGGAAGCTGGTCCTTGTCTCTCTTCATACATGGACTGTATTAGGGTAGATATGGGTGATGAATGATGAATCCCGGTTACCAATTTCGGTGGATTTGGCCAGCCTCGGCGAGCTTTTTTGGTTTCGTGCACAATGCTTCTTTTGACATTCACACAATTTATTTATATGTAGTCCATTACACATTACAATCACTACACAAACTAAACTTTTTTGCATGAAAGAAACCATATTTATTCTTACTAATTAAACATATATTATTGGGTCAAGATGCAAAATGAATGCACTTCCCCTAGCCGAGCCAGATCGCATCGAGGGGTGCATCGATTATTTGGACGTTGATCCATAGATAGAGCGCATTCAACTTATTTGCTAAACGCTCTCTAATCTGATGTGCAATATAGCACATGTGGTGTGAATCTTTTCGGGATGCACGAGATTATCGCGTTTTGTATTCCATGTATTTAATGTATTAAAAAAAACATGAACATATTTGAATTTACAGCCACACCACACACCAGTTCCGCTATTCATGATTCAGATACGATAAACGTATCTTCTTCCTCTTATTGGCATTGCATCTCCACACTGGGACAGAGCCGCTTCGCAGCTTAGTGTTCATTAAGCACTTCCACAGTTATTAACTGCGAGGTTTCTAAGCCAATTTACCATTTTTGCATTCGTATATCACGAGGCTAGCATGATGATACTTTTATGCCCAGGGAAGTCGAGACAACTTCCAATCCGAAAATTGCCTAGACCGGCACCGGGAATCGAACCCAGCCACCCTCAGCATGGTCTTGCTTTGTAGCCGCGCGTCTTACCGCATGGCTAAGGAGGGCCCCGATAAACGTATACAGATATTCAATTAATTGCATATTATTCGGAAACTCGACCGTACGAAAACTTTTTTTGTTAAATATCTTGGCTGTACCAGCCCCCTGAAACGGCTGTCATCTGCATACAATGTGATTGAAGCCGAAAACTTGGTGCTAAACTTGGTGCTAGCTGTCAAGCGATGGCATTAAGCACAGCACACAGTGACGCATGCGACAATATCGCTCGAGGGCAGATTTAATTCAAATAAAAAACAAAATAAACAGTTTTTTTTAATTTTAGGCTCGATTTTAAGCTGTTGTTAAAAGAAAAAGCGCACCATCTAAAATATGTTTCAAAACTTTATTGCTATTATCTCTATAGCTGATTCGTTCATTTCAGATACACATGTTTCGCTATCCAGTTTTCCGCGAGCGGTAATGGCCGCCAGCTTGCCTGCGGGTTAGTCTCTGATTTGACATTTCTGGAGGTCAACTGCACTCACCATTCGAGCATTTTGATCAATGTGGTATATAAGAAGGCTTGAATTCACTGAATCAGCACCTTCTTATATGCAACATTGGTCAAAATGCTCGGAGGGGTAGGTGCGGTTGACCTCCAGAAACGTCAAATCAGAGACTGACCCGCAGGCAAGCTGGCGGCCATTACCGCTCGCGGAAAACTGGATAGCGCAAAAGTTATCAGCACTGTCTTTGTCACAATAACAAATATCAAATTAATTATAATAACAAATTTGTCAAGTCTGCCTGATACCCATATCGATATCTAAAGTTTGATAGATATCTTAAATAATTTGACGAATATTTGGCATTGTGATAAAGAGTGGGCCTTTAATTCCTAATGCATCCCAGTCAACACAAAATCGTATATGATGCATAATAAGATGCTAAAGTGGAGGCGATATACGTATATATTGTTTGGGGAAGTACCTATATGGCCTCCACTTTAGCATCTTATGTGACATATTGTACGATCTTGTGTTGACTGGGATATGTTTGAAAACCAAATTTTTGCAAGTAGAAAAATAAGACTACAAACCAAATAACTGATTGATCAGCAGTGATTCATTTTTCCTTTTTTTAGATCACTATTCTCGTTGGGATCTGAAGCCAAATAATGTTTTAATTTTGTTTAAATAAATGAAAATTATCTTACTGCTCAGAAACGCCGGGTGAAGTGCATTGATCCGAATTCCTTAGTTAAAATAACGCGTTCATTCGTCAAAACATAGAAGAAATGTTTGAATCTCATGATTCAATCTGCAGAAAATAGAACAAAGCTGTGCAACAGTTTTGAGCTTTTGAATCTGAACATAAACAAATCTAGGGCAGCTGCTGGGAGATGCATGTCTTAGATTCATATTAAAATTGAATGCACCAATTTGAATCACTACTAAACTGATTTGATTCTTAGGTTACTTAATTAATAATACTTAGGTGACATGGCCAGTATAATTAGGTTTCTTGTCATCCAAAAGAACTTTTTCCGGTGCATGATAGTTATTATTTTTAATCTCCAGCTGTTTACGCTAAGTCCATTATGCTTCCAAAAACTATTATTCTTAACACACAAATGGTCCAGAGTAGAGCAAAATTATATCCCAAATGTGACATCCACTTCCAGTTGGATCAGATCAAATGTAAAGGAAAAAGGTTCCAATAGTGTTTCATAAAACACCTGTCGATGACACGTACAATGACTAAGTAGATTAATTTATCTTAGTTTCGACGCCCATATTATAGTGAGCTCAAGTTTGTAACCAAAGAGTTTATGCATCAAGATCAAATAGATGAATTGATTTCGTCAACTGGAAAGTAGGTGTGATGTCTCATATCTCATAGTGGCAGTTCAATAATTATCGAATAACCCTGCCTGCAGAGCAAGATTACTTTTGATAGATTTATGTTTTAATGGTTTTGGAGGGTGCTCCAGCCTTTTTTAAGACTGGGTATTTATTAAATCTTTGAACTGGCACTTTCAATTTTAATTCGGTAAATGAGACGGACCTTAATGTGTGTTTTTATTCTGATTCTGATAAACTTATTTTACAGACAACAGACGTGGATGATCGAACAAAATTTCGTGGAAATCGTGAGTAAAGATTTAAATCGCGCCTCAGCACCGCGAACACAGGCTGCCGACATGAAAGCTCAATCTCACTAAGCGACGGTGGTGGAATACACAACATAAGATTGAAGATGAACGTCTGTTCTCTGTACTTATTTCTCGGAGGACCTTAGCCGGCCCGGGGTCTCCAGTAGCCTTGCGAGCAAAGGCGTAGGATTGCCAATCCGGGGCGAGTTCGGATTCTCGGTCCGGTCTAGGATGTTTTCGAATTGGAAACTTTCTCGACACCCTGGGCAGAGTGTATCCATTGTACTTGCCACACAAGATACATTGGCATTGGCGGGCATAGAAAAGCTTTCAATTAATAACTGAGGAAAGTTGAAGCAGGCCAAGTTCCAGTTGGAAAGTAAAGCTATTTAAGAAAAAGAAGAAGACCTTAGCCGGCCCTGTAAACATACTGTGAAAAAATATTAAATCTCCGGTTCAGGCATCCCTAAATTGTCAAAATTGGATGATAATTAACAGAGTTACAATATATTAATTTAATTTCTCTCAAAATTTGCTTATCCCAGTTAATTTGGTCATGTACAGCATTTTACGAGCGCTAATGGCCGCCTCAAGTTTCCCATTAACTAAACCAAGATGACGTCATGCGCCGATTTCCGAACCTCGACATGAACATCCGGTGAACTAAAATGCTCCGAGTTCACTGAAATATTCCGATAAGATATAACGATATAACCGATAAGAAGAAACATCGTGGAAAAAGAAGACGCTCGTGGTAAGGCGATTAAAAGTTGCAAGAAGAAGAAGAAGGATGATATTTGAAAAAAAAAATCACCGGGAGGCAAACGGGAATTTTTTTAAAACTCTTCCTAAAAATTCTAGAAGTATACGAAAAATATTTGAAGCTCTTTTGGTGGAATGTTTAAAAGTTATTTGATTAAAACGGAAAGTAGTATGTACGTAGTTGGACTTTTCTTATATCACAAAATTAAACTTGAAATCGAAAAATTGCGTTTATTATGCAGTAGAAGGAAAGTAAAGCCCCGTAGTGCCAACCGTTTCTAATTAAATTGCTCCTAATTTTTTTCTGAATAGCTCTAATAAACTTCCCGTATGCTCCCCCGTGCAATTTTTTTTCAAATTTAATCCTTCAGCTTTTTCTTTTTCTTCATGCAACCTTTATTGGTCAATAATGATAAAGTCATGAGGATTATGATGATCGCTGCGATGTCAAACGACACAAGACAATCGTCAAATAGATTGCACCTTACCAGAACATGTTAAATTGTCGCGGCCTGAGAGTGGCGGCTACGAAATTAATTGATTGGCTTTTTTCGGTGATAATTTCGGCTGATTTCGATGATAATTATATTGTGGCGGCTATTACCGCACGTAAAATGCTGGATAACAGAACAATATAACTTGAGTTATTGAAATTTAAATTTACACGATCGATAATCATTTTGCGATCATTAAATACTCGCGCGAAATGTAATCAGTGCAATATGAACGGAGCTTTAAACTTCAAGAACAGCACTAGCGCCACACCAACAAACGGTGGCTTCAAGAACTAGTGCTTGTTTCGCGGGGTTGGGCTGTACATATGCACAGCACATGTTTCAAAATGGACAAATTTATATGAAATTTGCGAAAAAAGAATCCACGTGTCTTGGAGGGACTCGAACCCTCAACCACCTACTATCTAGATAGGCGTGATAACCCCTACCCTACACAACAAATCAACAGCATCAACCCAAACGTTACCCAAATGTGCGAAAAATGAGAAGACCGTCGGCAACATGCTATCCCCGGTGAAGGACAAGATAGACCAGAACGACCGATCAAACGTCATATACAGGATCCCATGCGAGAACTGGAGGGTGACATTGCGCATCTCGAATCGAATCACTCGATTCGTAAGTTTTTGGATTCGTTTTGAGAAAATTGCGGCATTAAGGCTCCCCCAAAATTAAGCGATTTCATCGCAGCGACGGCGACAACTAGTCGCCGCGATTCTATCGCTGGGTCGCTGCAGGCAATGTTCTATTTACGCTTCCATACCAACAAACGACGACAGAATCGCTGTCGCCAAGCGATAGAATCGCGTCGCGACTGACTCGTCGCGTGTGTTTGGGGAAGCCTTTATGCATTTCGTTCGACTTCATTCAGTCGCAGTACAAGATTTCGAATAGTGCTGTACTAGTTCAATCGAGTATGTTCTGTCAAACGAAATGTAAACAGAGAGAATAAGAGATAGCTGTCTCCGTGTTTAGTATAGACACTATAGGTTCCATAGACGAGCGCAGGAACGGTTGGGTCATTTCGATTAAGTGTGTTTTTCCACTTTTCAACAGTGTACCGCGTGAATTTGACGTCACACGCTCCGTTGCTTGGGTTGCAATCGTGACGTCATGCTCGTTTGGCTACACTAACTGACAGTTCGTTTGGCTACACTCGCCTTCGCCTCAGCTCGTCTATGGAACCTATAGTGTCTATAGTGTTTAGTATGCCGCCCGCTGGAGAGACAACCTTCAGCGCATGGCGAATGTGAGTAAACAGAGAGAATAAGAGTAATTTCATCTACGTGTAGCATGTTGCCTGTTGGAAAGGCATCCTTCAGGGCATGAATTGGCAGTTAATTTATAAACAAGCAAATTGTGCTCAATGACTTTAAAAAGCAATATTATTTATTGAGCAGTTGCAACCGATTAAAACATTACGCCGAGACGACATGTTTTGTAAATTGAGTTACTGTTATGACACAAATTATAAGTTTAATGTTTATTCGAGTGTATGCCACAGATCCATTTTTGAGCTAAATAATTTAAAGCTAAGGAAGGATTCGATAATAAATTATTTTGATGTTTCCATGTATTTTAGTTAAATGCACTTGAGTTATTTCATGCGCGTTTTTTTATTTAACTCATCTATTTTTACGTAGATTTTGGAATATACACGTTTTTACGCAGATTTTCTTCATAGATTTTTCACGCGATTTATCGAAATCGTCAAAAAATACGTGAAAACTTCAAAAAAACAATTTAAGTTGAACTCGTTTTTACGCAGATTCCGGGATAATTAGAGATTGCCTATTCACCCATATTCTTGTTTACGTACGAACGCGCTTTCGATCGAAAGTTGAAGCGCATTCTCGTTTACGCCAGCAAAATCAAATGGAGAAACGGTTCGAACGAATCGCATTCGTTCGAAAGTATCGTTCGTCCGTAAACAAGAATAAGGGTGATTGTCTGGAAACTATAAAAGTAGGTTTACTAATGACATTCTTTTCCTCAAGACAATTATAAAACATTTATTCTCTTCCCGCAGAGAAATAATAACACATATAATTAAAATCTTTCAGCAAGAAATAACTCTTGAACAACATTCGAAAGCTATAAAGGTGACGAGTGTTTTTCATTCGACTTGAGTCGTTTTTCAGTGTGCTATCGAGTTTCCATAATGCCAAAACATCTCGTTATTCTTGTACCTCCTCGAGCATACTCGAACGATGAGTCGTTTTCGAGATCGAATCGAACCCCGTAATGCCAAACATGTTCGACTCGATAGAATTAAGTTCGAATCGAGATGCACAATGCCACCCCTGTTCAGCCTGTTACGTGGGGATGACGTCAAACAAGCTGAAAACAAGAATTGCCGGCCACCGCTCCTGTTCCAAGCAGCAATGCGAGAACGAACAGCGTTACTCGATCATTCCATCGAGAACCATCATGCTTTCGCATTCGATCGCACACACGTTCTAGACTCTAGTCTTAAGAAACAAAACCTACACATTCTAGAAACATGTCATATTATAAACACACAGAACCAGAGGACCGACATCCAAATTTTTTACTATGGATTTTGACAGGTTTGCCTGTTCGTTCTTTTTTGGGGGATAAATTTATCCTCCAGTGTCAAATTACCCTAATACTTATTTATTTTGCATTAGTATGTGCGCGAATTTTGAATGTTTTCGTTTTTACAGGAGAATTTGATGCAAAACGCCCATATCACTCAATAATCTAACATGATACAATCATGAGAAAATAGAGAAACAAATTAACGAACTATTAATTAAAATAATTTTACACTCGATTCCCTGCTTTAAACATAAGAATGTTCAACTTTTTTGCACAATTCTCCAGAATACTACTTGCACAAGGTACTGTCTACACGGATAACTTCGTAAACTCATTAATGAGTAAAAATTTAACCATTTTTGGATCTTGTATTGAGCTGTCACAAAATGGGGAAAATTTGACAACTTAAAGTGGGTGAAAAAACACCCATTTTGGGAATATTGACCGACATTAAAAACGTTTATTTGTAAACCCATAAATGGGTGAAAAAATACTTGTGAATTTACGTATCGTACGCTGTCATCAGTTGCGTGTTGCGGCTTTGTAGAAGCTCAAAGTATCTTTGTGACCTGATTAACGCGGGAACCACGGATAAGCTTAAACGTAAGTAATTAAAATCATTTTCAATTTAATATCATAAATCTTTACATTGTTTCTTGATTTATCAGGATCGAAACAGATAGAAGCAAGGATGGAAGCGGGAAGAACATCTTCAACCACACCACGACGAGGGATGTCTTGATTTTAATTAATATTATTGTATTTATAAACTCATACATAATGTATAACAAAATAAATAAACAAGCTTGGGCATTTTATTTGTTATATTCTTCTTTAAACTGCAGCAAATCCTATTTTTATTATTTTCCATTCTAGCTCCATTCTCAAAAATGAGAGAAAAATCATTTTCTATAAATGGGTAAAAATGCAACATTTTTTGACATATATTGCGTTTACTCATTTATGAGTAAAATGTGTCATTAAATGAGTAGATCCACTTATTCCCAAAAATGGGTGAAAATTTACTCCTTAATGAGTTTACGAGGTTATCCGTGTATGCCTTTGTCCGTTTCATTTCATTTTCACCCTCGGAATTGGTTATGTTGCATTCGCAGTGCACTCGTATTGGTTACTCAGAAAATATGTGACAAAGATGGCGTAGCTTGTCATCCCCGTGCACAGAACACAGTCAACAAGCGCACAGACACAGAAACCTCAGCAGTACGTATGCCGGCATACTTCACACATTCAAAAACAATCAGTGTAATAGAGCAAACACACATACACCGAAAAAATTCTTTATATTGAATATATTTGTCGCACACATAAATTTTTGCAATTTTGCGACCCAAATATATGCAATTTGTACCCACACATAAATTCAATAGCTGCATATTAGAGACCACACATACATTTTATTTGATTATAGATTATATTTGTACTTCGCGTGGAGAGTGGTTATGTGTGCACTAATTAGAATCATGAATTAAATTAATGGATTTTTGCCAATAAAAATTTGTGGAATTTTTGTAGTGTACAGAAACGCAATCACAACACAGTTCGATACAAACAGAAAAAAGTAGAACCATGGAAATTTGACATGGCATGATATAGAAAATGAGAATTAAAATGTCTCTAGAACGTTATAGAATTTTTTTGTCAAACAATTTTTATTTTTTGAGGTTAGAAATTCAACAATCTTAAGCATTAACTGCTTATTCGAAAAAAAAATAAAAATCGAGATATCATGTCTATCTTGTGAGCTTTTAAAATTCTAACCCCGTAAATTAAGATTTTTTTGAGAGACGTCCTTCATCTTTGTTTTATAACAAAAATATACTTCATTTCCTATACCACACCGTGTGAAATTTCAATGATTCTACTTTTTCTCTCGATGACAGCTGGTGGTCTTCTCCTCCCCTATAGAAGTGGCGCTAAAAAAGTACTACACGGTAGTTCCTGGTGCCCGGATAAATTCAAATTTCTCTCTCTCTCTCTCTCTCTCTCTCTCTCTCTCTCTCTCTCTCTCTCTCTCTCTCTCTCTCTCTCTCTCTTTCTCTCTCTCTCTCTCTCTCTCTCTCTCTCTCTCTCTCTCTCTCTCTCTCTCTCTTGTGTGTGCGTCGCTGCTGCGAGACATTTAAAATTTAAAGTCAGCAATGCACGAAGGCGATGATGGCGGGGGTACATCGTATTCCTCGTTTAATAAGGCCTTGTTGGTTTCCGATGCTCTGCGTCAAAATAAAATGGACACTATCAACACCAATGTTTCCCCCACGACCCCCCGCCTCAAGGCCTACCCTCCCGATTCTATTGGGCCGTACGTTGTTTTCTTCCACCCCAAAGGCAAGCGGTTGAATATAGGTCAGATCAGCAAAGATCTGGAAAAGCAATTCTCGTTTGTCACGACCATTTACCTGGTTGGGTCCAGTAAGCTTCGCGTCACGGTCACGATCACGGCGTCACGCCAACGAGATTGCCACCTGTGCGCTTTTCACTCTCGAATATAAGGTCTATTTACCGTCAGCAGTTTGTGAGATCGCGGGGGTGGTGACGGAGGGAAGTATGACATGCGACGATTTGAAACAAGGTTTCGGTCGTTTCAAGAACGCTTCTTTGCCTCATGTTGCGATACTGGATTGCAAACAAATGTATTCGGTGTCGCAGGAGAGAGAAAGAGAGAAGCGGATTTATTCGCCGTATGATTCTTTCTGCGTCACCTTCTCCGGGTCCGCACTTCCTGACTACGTAGTGATTGACAAACTTCGTCTACCTACCTGTTCGGCTGTATGTACCGAAGGTGATGAATTGTGCTAATTGCAAGCAGCTGGACCACACCGCTCAGTACATCATCTACTCGTCTCTTCCTTTGGACGATCAAGGTAGCTCTGACTCCGAAGTTGGAAATGGGGCCTTTGTTTTCAAAGGCTCAACGAGGAAACGAGTAAAACAAAGGTTAAAAGACTATTATTCTTCCATTTACTTCCACTATTCAAATAGTGGAAGTAAATGGAATAATAATAGTCTTTTAACCTTGTAGCATTTCCCCTAAGACGCTCTAAAATAATTAATCACGAGTAAAACAAAGCCAGCGTCCCTCGAAAAAGCCTAGGAAACATCCTCAAAGAAAGCCCCATTCCAACATGGCCAAATCAAACGCAGGTGGAACTCAAAAACGTTCAACTTTTGTGGTTTCACATTAGGATGAACGAGAGTTTACGCCGCTTTCGGGGACATCTAAAATCCCAGATGCCCCATTTTTTGCGATTTATCAGCCAGAAAGAGAGCATAGAGAGCGAGCACAACAACCTCCGAGCGCTCCAATTTTCACACTTTCTGGCATCGTGGAGCTCATCCTCAACTTCTTCGATGCTTCCGACACCGTGAAGAACATGGTCAAAACTGTTCTTTCTATTCTGACTCCTCTCCTGAAGCAGCTGGCTTCAAAAATGCCCCTCCTCGAGTCATTCGTATCCTTCGATGACTTATTTCGCCGATAAGGCTCATATGATTTTGATTCTACAGTGGAACTGTCGAAGTATTCTTCCAAAGTTCGATATTTTCAAATTTTTAGTTAACAAATTACAATGCGATGTTTTTGCTTTATGTGAAACATGGCTAACATCAGATGTAAACCTTTATTTTCCCGATTTTAACATCATTCGCCGCGATCGGGCAAATCCATATGGAGGGGTGCTTTTAGGGATAAAAAAACAGCACTCCTTCTATAGGGTCCATTTTGCTCCGATGTCAGGCACCGAAGCTGTCGCATGTCAGGTGACTATTCAAGGAAAAGACCTTAGTATCGCCTCGATATATCTTCCTCCAAACACCGCGATATCTCGTAGAGATCTCTCGCACATCTGCTCGGTTATGCCGGAGCCACGGTTGCTCTTGGGAGATTTTAACTCCCACGGAACAGGCTGGGGGGAACTGTACGACAACAATCGTTCAACAATGATATACGACCTCTGCGACGACATCAATATGTCAATTTTGAATACAGGAGAAGTTACACGAGTAGCTCCTCCAGCAAGAGATAGCCGTCTAGATCTTTCCATTTGTTCGAGCTCATTATCGTTGGACTGTACTTGGAAGGTGGTCCAAGATCCCCATGGTAGTGATCATTTGCCAATCGAAGATTTAATTTCCAATGGACATAATCAATCCGCTTTTATCGACCTCTCATATGACCTCACAAAGCACATCGATTGGGGGAAATATGGGGAGGCCATCATTGATGGCATACAGTCGATAGAAACACTTCCACCGCAGGAAGTGTTCCACACCAGTAGTTTCTATCTCAGTTGGTTATTGACAGCGCTCTCCATGCACAACGCCGGCTGGTGCCAGGAGCTTCGGTTCGTAGGAAACCACATAGTCCGTGGTGGGACACCGAGTGCACACAGCTCTATCGTGAGAAATCTAACGCGTTTAAGGAATTTCGGAAACACGGATCGATCGTTCTTCACAAACGGTACATCGCGCTCGAGATCCAGTTCAAGAAGCTGGTCAAAGTGAAGAAACGTGGATATTGGCGCACTTTTGTTGAAGGTTTATCGCGCGAGACCTCAATGAAAACTCTGTGGACCGTCGGGAGAAGAATGCGCAACGCGTCGTCCGTAAACGAAGATCGTGAAAGCTCGTCGCGGTGGATACTCGATTTTGCAAAGAAAGTTTGTCCGGATTCGGTGCCGGTGAAGCAAGTGTCACGTGATGCTTTTGCTGACAGGGATAATATGGATCGGCCCTTTTCGATGATTGAATTCTCGCTTGCTCTCCTTTCATGTAAAAATTCTGCTCCAGGGATGGATAAAATAAGGTTCAATTTGCTCAAAAACCTCCCAGACGTCGCGAAGAGGCGCCTGTTGAGCTTGTTACTGGAGTGCAACATTGTTCCGGATGATTGGATGCAAGTGAGGGTGATAGCCATCCAAAAGCCTGGAAATCCCGCGTCGGATTGTAATTCGTATCGCCCCATCGCGATGTTGTCCTGTCTCCGGAAGTTGTTGGAGAAGATGATTCTCTTCCGGCTAGACGAATAGATTGAATCGAATGGTTTGTTGTCAGATACACAATTTGGTTTCCGCAGGGGTAAAGGAACGAACGACTGTCTTGCGTTGCTTTCGCTAAAAAAGAGCAAATGGGCTCAGTGTTTTTGGACATTAAGGGGGCTTTTGATTCAGTTTGCGTCGATGTCTTATCCGACAAACTCCACGAGTGTGGACTTTCACCAATTTTGAACAACTATTTGTACAATTTGTTGTCAGAGAAGCGTATGAGTTTTTCTCATGGTGACTCGGCAACTTCACGAATTAGCTACATGGGTCTCCCTCAGGGCTCATGTTTAAGTCCTCTTCTTTACAATTTTTACGTCAGAGACATTGATGAATGTCTCATGCCAAATTGCTCGTTAAGACAGCATGCAGATGATTGTGTTGTATCCGTTTCGGGGCCAACAGCGGTTGATCTGCAAGGACCATTGCAAGATACTTTGGTCAATTTGTCTACTTGGGCTTTAAAGCTGGGTATCGCATTCTCTCCGGAGAAAACTGAGATGGTTGTCTTTTCAAAAAAACATAAGCCGGCAAAGTTTCCGCTCCAACTGATGGGTAAGGCAATCACTCATAGCATGTCTTCTAAATACCTCGGGGTCTGGTTCGACTCTAAATGCACCTTTGGGAGGCACATTGTGTATCTGATACAAAAATGCCAGAAAAGAATCAACTTCATGCGAACGATAACGGGAACTTGGTGGGGAGCGCATCCCGAAGATCTTATCACGTTGTACCGAACAACCATTCTGTCGGTTCTCGAATACGGTAGTTTCTGCTTCCAGTCCGCGGCACACATGCTGAAGCTTCAACGGATTCAGTACCGCTGTCTCCGTATCGCGTTGGGTTGTATGAACTCGACTCATACGATGAGCCTGGAAGTACTTGCGGGAGTACTGCCTCTGACAGATCGTTTCGCGAAATTATTGCTCCGGTTCCTCCTCCGTTGTGAAGTTCTCAATCCATTGGTCATTAACAACTTCGAGAAGCTGCTTGAACAAAACCCTCAATCTCGTTTCATGAGTATTTACCACTGGTATATGACGCTGGAGGTAAGCCCATCTTCGGTTGACACCAATCGTGCTAACTTCTTAGACTCTTACAGTTCCTCTGTTACTTTTGATCTATCCATGAAGCAGGAGGTTCATGGAATACCAGATTTTCTTCGAGCGGAGGTCATTGCATTGAGTTATTTGCAAGTAAATACGGGCACGCTAGCGAGGAGAGAAGCTTTTTCACTGACGGGTCAAAAATGGATGACTCCACTGGTTTCGGTTTTTCAACGTTTTCCATAGCGTCTACTTTAAGCTCAAAGAGCTTAGTTTCGTGTATACTGCTGAGCTAGCAGCTATACACTATTCACTCGAACAAATCGCATCCCTACCTCCTGACCACTTTTTCATCTTCACCGACAGTCTAAGTTCATTGGAGGCTGTTCGGTCAATGAAACCGGTAAAGCACCCAGCGTATCTCCTGAAGGGGATAAGGAAAGCTTTGAGTGCTCTATCGAAAAGGTCATTCACAATCAACATGGCTTGGGTCCCTTC
This sequence comes from Armigeres subalbatus, assembly GCF_024139115.2. NCBI lineage: Eukaryota > Metazoa > Arthropoda > Insecta > Diptera > Culicidae > Armigeres > Armigeres subalbatus. The sequence goes on along the minus strand of NC_085141.1, from coordinate 186,114,382 downwards.
TCATTGCTCGATCCCGGGAAATGAGAAAGCGGACTCTTTGGCTAAGGTGGGTACTATGGAAGGTGATATTTACGATCGGCAAATCACCTTCGATGAATTTTTCTCATTAGTTCGTCAGGAAACCATGATCAGCTGGCAGCAGAAATGGACAAATGGGGAGCTGGGTAGATGGCTGTATTCAATTCGCCCGCAGGTGTCGAAGCGTCCATGGTTCAAAAAATTGAATATGGGACGAGACTTCATTCGAACCATGTGTCGTCTAATGTCCAATCACTACACTTTAAACGCACATCTTTTCAGAGTGGGGCTCTCGGAAGGCAATCTTTCTGTTTGCGGCGAGGATTACCAGGACATTGATCATGTCGTGTGGGCGTGGGAGAATCGTGGCCCCAGATCTGCATTAACTGAACATCTCCGGGTTCGAGGAAAACAACCAAAGCCTATTAGAGAAGTGTTGGCGGCCCTTGATCTCGAATACATGTCCCTCGTCCACCAATATGTGAAAGTTGCTGATGTAAGATTGTGATCTTAGTCTGCGAACCCCCTTCTCTGTCGTACCCCATATCGAATATCTTCCTCTCTTTGTCCATTTCAATGTCTGTCGTTAACCCCTTCTGTATGTCTTCCTCTCATTATTGTCTCCCAAAAAAAAAGTTTGTCCCGTTACAGATGTGAAACATCGTCAAGAATGTCATCTATGTGAACATCAGCATCGTAATTACTTAAGCACCCTAAATTCCCTTCCTTTCCTACTATATTATTGTATTCTCTAACCTGTACCAAACCGCGAGTCTTTCGGTTCCCCAAAACTAACATTATGTTTAAGATTTAATAAATTTTTTTTTTTTTTTTATTCCTTCTATTTTATTTGTTAGGCACTCTGTGTTACTTAACCGCTACTGTGCCGAGATCTACTGTGGTATTCTGCTCTACAGAATCCACACAGAATCTATTTATAGACTTCCATTACCATTATTGTTGTCGTTGCCAGTCCATCTCATCGTGAGTCCATTGTGTCCGTTTGTCCATGTCGTGTATTCAATGATCGTTGCATTGTTCGGTTGCCATTTAATCCGGGTAACGTTGGAGGAATGCCTTCGAGAAGAACAAGTTGTCAGTCGTCATCAGGCAGCCGGGACGGTGAGGCGCGTACCCCAAACGCCACCGTATGGGCTGCGGATCTGGCGACTGACGAGGGTTTGGTGGAGGGGCTGGGAATCGAACCCATGACCATTCGCTTGTAAGGCGAACGTGTAGCCAACTACGCTACGGGACCCCCCGAGATTTAATAAATGTTAAACTCGATTTCGGCTCCGTAACGCTTCACGGCAATTGAACCTCCAAAATAAACGAAAGATTAAAAAAAATCCACCATTGTCCACAGACTCCTTGATAAAGGTACAATATATGTAACCGAAACGTCGGATAAAAACGTAAAACCCGTTTTCGAGCATAAGAAGACTGAAAGCCATAACCTCAAAAATATAAAATCGATTAAGAGAAATCGATCAATACAGTTACGCCCCTATGAAACTAAACGCGAGAAATGGTTCGATGTCATGAAGTTTCTGGAACACCACATTACAAAACAATCTACCATCTTCTGAAGCTCCATGCAATCTTGTAGACTCTTAATTATCATGTAGATCTTGACATCGTCTGCGAAAAACGATCGGCATCCGGGTGGCAACAATGTATCGATTTCATTTATGAATAGCATAAAAAGCAATGGGCCCAGATTGCTTCCTTGAGAAATTCCGGCAATGTTACAAAACATTTCAGACTGTTCGGTTCCTATCGGCGATTCGATTCGGTTCCGGCGATTAGCAATTCGTCGTTTCGTCTTTCATACGGGCAAATAACTCTTTTCAGGTTGGTTGTCAATTAACTATTCCTATCTGCTTATGGATTGCGTAATCTACAATTGAATTGCAAAAATAAGTCACACGTCTTTCAAAGCAAGCGTACAAAATCACATCGTTAACAGATTGAACACATGTCTATCAGGCAGTCAATCAAGCAAAGTTCAAGCTAACAAATTTTACCAGTTGCTCAATAATCGCTCGACAAATCATTGCAAATTGTGAGGCACCGGCTGCCAATAAGTCACCCGGCTTGTAAGCACATAGCAGCGGGCCTGATGTAACGTCATCACGTTGTCGTTGGCCGTTGGATGTCGCCGGAGTTTTACCTGTACCCATAATGTGAGGCTTGAGTGACTGCCGTCATGCCATATCGCATCCCAAGCTCGGGAATATGACGTGCGCCACATTTCAATCAGGCACCTTTCTCTGTGTGTCTCCTCTCTGTCATCACTTGCTGGAGGATATCATTTTGTACTCACATGGACATGAAGGGAAGCAAATGCCGGTGGCAATATTTTCTGTGATAATCCAATTCCGGTAGCCAGACGGCATGACGACGACCTACGCGAGGGCAGTCTGCAGGCATCCGCATCACTTGCACCGCATTGGCCTGTCGGAAGCTGATCTCGATTTATCAAAGTGGTTTGCGCGTAAAACCATTATTCATTTAAATAAAATTCCAGCCTCTGCTGTGAGCCATGTAGCTTTTGATTTTTTTGTTCCTTAACAAGAATTGACGCTTTAATATTGTACTTCCGATAATGTAATTTTCTGCTGAAGGCTGACGAAATCCAGCTACATAGGTTATATAATATAATTGCAACAGTGTTACGGGATTAAAAGTGAATGAGCAGTTACGATTTAAACGGTAACTACCAAAATTGGTTCTAGAGTAAATTATTTGTCTGAAATTTTTAAGGTTAAGGTATTTTTTTTTGCTTTTCCCGAATTTACGTATATACGTACCTATATACTAAGTATACATAAAGGCCATACATCCGCTCCAGAAGTAAACTTTTTATAGGAGGCCCGGAGACCCATAGTGGTATTTACCAATAGACTCAGCTTTACGAACAGAGATGATGTCTGTCTGTGCGTGAGTGTGTGTGTATTAGAGAGGGGCATCATGGCCATGATTTTCAAACTTATGGATTTTCAAAACCATTCGGGGTCCCAAACAACTAAGCAGAATTTTGACCCGAGTGGTTGCTTCTTCACTTTCCACATCGCAATTGAAGTTTGTATAGAGTTTAATGTGGGGAAACGTATATCTTTTGCATTTTTGCTCCTAGAGGATTTAGTTTATCATAACCCAGGTTTTTTCTTTTTATTTTAGTAATTTTTTAATTTAAAATTAAGTTCATCACTTCATAACCCAAGTGACAAATTTGCTGAAGAAGGTACGTTGCAGGAACGTCCACATAAAAAGTTATAATGCTTTGAAAATTGATTGTTCAAACCATGTACAAAAAATCATTTATTTTGCCAGCACTGCCGAATTACATGTTATCCATTTGCCTATGTAGAAGTTCAAAATGCTTCCACGAAGCTTAATTTAAACCTGTGAAATAAGTTAGACATAATCGTGATTTCTGTTCAACCTCATCTAAACTTTTATTCATTCAAAGCGCTGAGGGTTCTAGAAGATAACCGCAAGAATTATTGGAGAAAATTGGCATGAGCGTAGCCAGGATTTCGAGAAGGGGGGGGGGCAACTTTTTTGGTCTTCTAAATCGTAGTTTTATAGTAGTTTTATAAAAACACATGAATATTAACACATGAAACCAAATCCAAACCAAATCGAAACAATAATGGATTTAAAAATGCGTGATTTATTGCTCATTAGATATTTTTAAATAAAGTGAGAAAAATATTAACGAACTTAGAATTCAGAAAGAATATAAAATCGGCTATAACAATTATTATAAAAATCCTGCATTCTTCCATAAGTTTAAGAAAACTAGAACCATGCATCTGAATTTCAAAACAAATCCTCTCTGAAATAATATTTATTATAAAATTGGCAGAAAAATTAATATGCAAGCTTTCTCCAGGAATTCCTTCGACAATTGCTCCTGGCATTCTATCCGAAATTCTATCAGGGATTCTTTAGGAATGCCTCCAGCAACTTATTCGGCAGTGTCTTCAGGAATTCCACCATAAATTTTGCTGGGAATTGATCCGAAAATTCCACCATTATTTACTCCAAGAAATTCTTCACGAACTTCTTTATAAGTTCTATAGAATTCCCTGCAATAATTCAAATAATTTCGTGCTGTTTCCCATAATTTTTAAAAATAAGAATATTCCGTGGAAATTCCGCAAAATTTCCAGTAAACATTCCTGAGAATTTCACGAAAAATCTTCGAATTTGTTGTGTAAATTCCATAAAATTTTCCGTGAATTGTTTCGAATAATTTCTTGTGAAAATTTCAAAGAATTTCTCCAGGAATTCCACCGGAAATTTATACAGAAATTATACCGAAAATAAAATCAACAATGGAATTTTCGGAGGAATTCCTAGATTAATTCGCAATGAAACCCTGAAAGAATTCCGGTGGAAACTTCAAAATTTCCACTGGGAGATCCTCCAGGAGTTTCTCCGAAAATTCCTCCTGCAATTCTTCCAGGAGTTCCACCGGCATTTCCACCAAGAATTTTTCTAGGATTTCCTTCGAGAATTATTCCGGTAGTTCTATCGGCAGTTCCTCTGAAAATTCTTCCGGGAATTTCGGCAGAATTGGAATTTATTTAGGCTTCTTCAGGAATTTATATAGATTTTCCACCAGAAGCTCCTCCGAGAATTTCTCTGCGAGCTTCTCAGGGAATTCTCCGGGAGGTCCTCTGATGATGATGATGGTCCAGCTACAAACCCCAACAAAGGTTTCAGCTAGACGAGATTTGTCTATAAGATGAATTCTCTTGTTTCCGAGAATGCTTCTGGTAATTTCCCCGGGGTTCCTTTGAAAATTCTCCCGGGAGTTTCTTCAGAAATTCTTCCAGAAAATTCCTTCGAAAGTTCCTCCGAGAATTCCACCAGCAATTCATCCGGGAGTTTCTCCGGAAATTCCTCCGGGAGATCCACCAGAAGCTATTCCAGGAAATTATTCAGGCTTTTCTAGGAAATCATTTAGGCTTTCTTCAGAAATTAAGCTGGAAATTCCTCCCGAAGTTCTTCCGATAGTTTCTCTGGGAGCTCATCTGGGAGGTCCTCTAGGAATCCTTCTAGGAGTTCCTCCTGAGATTCCTCCGGGAGTTCTTACGGGAGATCTTATGGGAACTCCTCCGGTAGTTCCTTCGGGAATTCCTCCGGGAGATCCACCAGCAGTTTCTACGAGAATCCCTCCGGGAGTTTCACTGACAGTTTCTCCGGGCCTTTTTCTGAAAAGGAACTCCTGGAGGAACTCCCTGAGTAATTTCCGGAGAAACTCCCGGGGGATTTTCTATAGGAATTTCCGGAGAAATTATCAGAGGAATTCTCGGAGGAACTGCCGGTGGAACTTCTGGAGGAATTTATTGAAGAACTACAGGAAGAATTTCCGGAGGAAATTCTGGAGGAACTCTCGTAAGAATTCTAGGATGAACTCCCAAAGGAACTTCCGTAAGAATTCCAGGAGGAACTCCTGGAAGAATTCTTAAAAGAACCTCCCGGAGGAATTCCCGTGAGAACTCCCAGAGAAATTCTCCGAGGAACTTCTGGAGGAATTTGTAGATAAATGCCTAAAGAAATGCTAAATGAATTCCTGGAAGAAAGCCTGATTGAATTCCCGAAGGAACTACTGGTGGAACTTCAGAGAAACATCCGGTGGAATACCCTAGAGGAAGAGAAAAAATATTTCTGAAGGAACTTCCGAAATCCCATTTCCCGGGAAATTCCTGCCAAATATCGTCCAGGAATTCCCTGTAAAGTTCCTGGAGGTATTACCGGAGAATTTCTTGGATAAACTCCTGGAAGAACTCCCGGAGGAACTTCCACAAGCACTTCCGGAGGAATTCCCACATGGAAGTCCTGAAATAATTCTTAGAGAAGTTCCTAAAGGAATTTCCGAAAAAATATCTGAAGGAATTCCCAGAAAAATACCAGGAGGAATTAATGCAGAAATTCCCAGACGAAATCCTGAAAGTATTCCCAGATGAATTGCTGAAGAAAATCCCTGCGGATTGTTCCGAAGAAATTTCTGGAAGAACTCTTGGCAGATATCCGAGTAAATTCCGAGTGAAGTCCGGAAGGAATTCAAGTACACTTCCGCGAAAAATCTCCCGGAGAAATTCCTGAGGGAATTCCTGGAGAAGTACCTGAAGAAACTCCCGAAAAAATACCTGTAAGAATTTCTGGGGAACTACTTGGACGAATTCCAGGAGAAATTCAATAGATATTTTTTAGAGGATTTCTTGAAGAATATTCTGAAGTAATTGCGAAAAGAATTCCAGATTGGAATGCTAGATGATTTCGCTATTGAATATTTGGAGGTATTCCCGGAAAATTTCCTGGAAGTAATCCCGGAGGAATTAAAGGAAGAGTTCCGAGAGGAATGCCCGGAGAAGTTCGTAGAAGAATTAACGAAGGAATTTCTTATAGATTTACAAGTGAAATTATGGAGCTAACTCGGAGGATTTCCGTCATAAATTTTTGTAGAAAATTTTGGTAGAATTTTGGGAAGAAATTCCGTATGTATTCTTGACGGAACTCTCGAATGCATGCCTGAAGGAAATGCCGGATTCTTCCTGTAGAGAGAATAGCCGAAGAAATATCTAGAAGTAAATCTTGGAGAGAAGAAAAGAAATCTTCAAGGAATTTCCTCGTGAATTTCCTAAAAAAAAATTAGTGGGGGGTTTCTAGATAAGGAGGAATTGCAATTACATGAGAAGGATTTTCGAACGATTTTTCAGAGAAATTTGTGGATAACTTTCCAGAAGAATTCAGAAGTTCCCAGGGGAGCTTCTAGAAGGATTTCAAGGAGAATTCTTGAGCCCGAAATGTTTTGAGTTGTTTTGAACTTTCATATATTATGGATCCTGGATGCCCTAATTAGTTTTGGGAATCTTTTGAATTTCAACCACCTATTTCTGAATATGATTGGATCGTAAAGTGCACATGTTTGAGGGAATTCATTTCAGTACCCGTTCAATCTTTCCACAATTTAGGGAGGGCGACGCCCCCCCCCTGCCCCCCCTTGGCTATGCCCATGAAAATTGGAGTAATTCTTGTATCAGGAAAACTAAAAACCACGAGTATACAACATTGTTGACGTATTTTTTAAATGCGTATACTTATTACAATTTTGATTGTCTTTTTTCATTTCTCGTACAACAAATTTGTACCGAAAGGCTATCATTTCACTCCGTAAGCGAAGTTTTTATATAAGGCTCGTAGACCCATTGTGTTATATACCAATCGACTCAGCTCGACGAGCTGAACAAATGTCTGCCCGTCCGTGAATGTGTGCACAAAAGATGAAAACAATTGTAACAAACTTTTCATATAGTAATCCTTCACCGATTTGCTCACAACAAGTTGCATTCAAGAGGTGGTAAGGCTTTTTGATCGCTATTGAATTTGATAACGATCAGTCATTGCGTACAACAGTTATAAAGAAAATGATGAATCAAATCGAAAAGGTTGGTGTCTTGGCTAAATGCTAGAAAGGCAGTACTACTACTAGGTGGTTTAATTTGGATTTTTAAACATGTATCAAAACTTACATTAACTCGGAGCACTTTGTTGTGCTGCAATAAAAGAGCAGTTTATTGACGACTACATCACATCGTTCATCAAACTTGCCTTGCCATGTAAAATGGCGCGCAGACCACCAAAGGACAATTAACGCTCGGGAAAATAATTATTTTCCATAATGGCATCATTCAGCGATAACGGTGACTAAAATCGCAGTCAGTATAATGCATCATACACAGCGACTTTCGTCAAGCGTAAATCATTTTAATTTTGTCTCGTGGGAAACGAAATTACCGGCTTTGTTCTTTCAAAATTGACCGTGCTTTTTCGCCATTGTTGGGCTGGCTTGAGCTGGCTCTAGAAAAATGTAAATGCCACTTGATGTCTTCCTTCCTTCCTTTGACGCGGCACGACGGTCAGGTGTTGGCCATGGTGCTGCTATTTACCTTGATAATGGAACACTAGAACACTAGAAGGAGAGTTCACTTTAATTGTTTAATTGTTTATCGGTTGAAGTGCTTTCAGCCCGTGCATTTATACAATGCTTTTAGGCATAATCAAAACCTGTAGATAATAATTATTCAATTACAATTCTAATTTGGCACTACAGAAGGACAGACATTGATTAAGACTTAACTAGAAACAGAGAATGGAAATGACTAACGAAATCTCAAATTAATCCAATTAGGAGTGATAGCGGGAGAACCCCCAGTGCCAGACACTTCTCAAAACGACACTTCAAGACAAAATTTTCAAAACGACTTATCTGCTTTTGTAAACAAAGATTCAAACGACGATTTGACGAATCTGATAGCTCTCCCACGCAAACTAACACCATCAACAGGTAGCGGAAACCTTCACCTACCTATTGGTAGTATTGGTTTGCGTGGGAGAGCTATCAGATTCGTCAAATCGTCGTTTGAATCTTTGTTTACAAAAGCAGATAAGTCGTTTTGAAAATTTTGTCTTGACTTGTAAAAGTCCCTCCACCATCTTATCTTCTTCTATATAATAAAAATGAGTTGAGATTTCCTTCCTGACGATTTAACTCGCGATCGGGTTGACCGATATGCAAGATTTTTTCCCTAATCGATTCGTTTTGTGATCCGCAAGGTTTGTATATGCAAAAGGTTGATGAATTTAACGGGCAAATGTAAAAAATCATTAGAATACAATTTTGGGTCAGCTGTTGAAGAAAACAAAACAAACGCACGGAAATTGATCTAGAGTGCGGTGCTGCAAATAGTTCATTGTGACATTTGCAACACCCGGGCAAAGCTGGGTTTCTTTCGCTAGTACTATATATAATAGCCCTGTTTGTCTGTCCGGTGACTAGCCAACCAGACACAGCACGCGGGGAAATTCTCACAAAAAATCAAATATTTGACACTTCAATTTTTTACTATCAGATGCAGAAAACAAAACCAGTGCCAACCTTAGACAACCAGACACAGAATTTGATGAAAAAAAAATTACAGACAACAGACGTTGAAAATCTTGATTTTTTTAATGAACCGTTTATATTGAAGAAAAAAAAACACTTGCCACGGGCGCTACAGCGTCCACAAATAAACTAGTTTAGTATATAAGGAAGCCATTTGTTGATAAGTCATTTTTATGCATGGATCATCAGATCTCATATTGTAAACTTTATAAAAAAATTGAAATTAAACAAAAATGCTCAAAGTTTTGAGGATTCGCTTTACTTTGGAAGGTTTGAATTTACATAATTAAAATCAATCGAATGCAATCTTATAATGTGGAGATGAACAATATTAGCCATATTTTAAGGTGAAGGTGGGTTGAGTACCAAAACAAAGCTTTGAAAGTATTGGTACAATAAAAACTGTCATATACTGTAGTAGTATTGGTGTCGTATTTATGAAAACAAATAATTTTAGTAGGGTGACTCAAAAAACGACCCAGCTCCACCACGCTCAATCGATTCCGTCCCATGCTCCGAGTGTCCTCCAAAAGCCGATTTGAACAAAAACTGATTGAGCATAAGCCGGTTAAAGTTTGTATGAAAGCTAGTATGGGAAACTAAACCTTGCATTACACTGGCTACAGTGCCTCTCCTCCAAACGCTGACAAAAAGAGAACCCACACAGCTGAATGAAAACCGCACCTTGGGAAAGATCCATTGATTACGTATAGCCAAATATAGCATTTTATACCCCGCTCACTCCCATGTCACACTTTTTGTATGAAGTATCTGCTCCTGGTGCGACAGATATCACAGGCAAATTCTGGCTATTTTGTTGAATTACACGTTTTTCACTGATGCTTTCTGAGAAGCCTAATTATCATGCTAAGGAATCGCAACCTCGATTAGAATCGACTCCCAACTACCGGAACGACAATTCAATATACATTGTCTATGGAGTCAAAGCTCTTGAATATTTCATCCAGTCATGGTTTCCCCCCTCGCCAGGGCCCAATGACGAAGCACCACAATCAGAATAATGTAAAATTCAACCTCGCCATATCAACTCTCATACAAACCTGAAACGACCTGTGCACGGTAAGCTCCTATTCAAACCAGCCCAAACCATCGGAAGACATCCAGAATATGAAACATATTCGACTGAGCGTGGCAGAGCAAAATAATTTTTGAGCCACCCTAAATAATAGTTTGCTGCTGTCGGTTCCGGTGTTTACATTCGCTCCGCGATCCGTTTTTAGCTGGGTGCTGCGGATAGAGCCGCTTTTCTGCGCTCAAGCGAGTAGAGGGATATTTTGAAATCACTCCCATAAACAAAATTATTTTGCAGTTACTTAGCTGTCAAACATTTACCGCTCTTCGAATTTCTCTTTACACGCTGCATGAGGGCGCACAAATGTGCTAGACTCTACATGACTTTACGATTGTTTACATACATTCGTGCTCCAATCAGCTGCTGAATCTCGTGAAATTTCGTAACGAGTGCTTTTTAGTTGCATTCCTACTAATTTTCCACTCGAAATATAATGTGAGAATATTGGTTACAAAGAATACAAAACTCAAACAAAGTTTATTTTTATTTTTTCCACAAAAATTAACAATACTTCTTAATATTAGATCAGAAACGAACATAACCACATTCTTCAATGTTTGGCTCCGGCACAATAGAAAATTTTGGCTTCAGTTTGACAACCAAATCGATTCTATCCGCACCACCCAGGTTTTTAGTGGTTTTTGTCGGTCAAAAATAGCAGTTTTTATTAAGTTTTCGCTTCAAACAAGTGACTGATTTCAAAAAGTGATGTTTAATTGGCATTCCATCAACATTTCGGGCTGCTCATGTGCGGAGAACTGCGTGAAAACTTTGTTTTTTCAATGCCCTTTGAGCAGAAATGATGTGCAGTGATAAGCCCACCAAACCGCGAACGGCTATAAAATTGGCACGAAACTGCTGTTTTATGCTATAATTCGTGCCGAAATGCATAGCAGTCTTTGAAGAAACATGTTCATAATCAGGGGAAGTGAATAAATATGCTGTGAACAGGTTAGTAATTTGAATATTAAACTTTTGTTCGATGCGGTTCGATGCATTCGAATGTTGGTGGGAGAGGAGTGCGAGAGGTGTGGGGTTGACCCGTGGAAGGTCCGGTGCCATATTGACTGCCATCTTGGTACTCTTCCAACTATGTCCTTAAATAATGATCCAGATTTGTTAGATATTTATTGTATCTGTTGTGCAATATCAATTTCTTCCGATAGCTGTCCCCCACGTCCGGACAGAGAGATTTTCCATGTAACTAAATAGCCATTCTTTACACCTTTTTTTAACTTACTTCCATTCAATGGTTTATTCTTGCTAAAGTATCAGAAAGCCACAGAAATAAACACAAACAAAAAATGAAGATGACATTAAAAAGAGGTGAGAATTTGCAGAAGGATGTGAAAAATTTTACGTGAGACTGTAGAGTCAAACAGCTCTAATCTAGAGAGCTCTACTAACACATTTATGTGTCTACAATTTGAAGCAAGTGAAAAATATTCTTCTTCTTATTGACATTACATCCCTCACTGGGACATTGCCGCCTCGCAGTTTGGTGTTCTTGTTCTTGGTGTCCGAACTTGAGGACACTTTTCTAATCCGGGATATTTTTCAACGACATTCATCATTAATTTACATCTTCGAAAAACATGTTCATATGATGAAATATAGTTTGTACGAACATCAATGATCATATTTTGTGTATATGGTCCACAAGTAAACATAATCCGGATAGTTTGAGAGTTTTCCGATAAATGGCTCATGTGTCTGGAGAATCTACCCCTACTGCTTTGCCTAGCGATAAGTGAATAGCCAAGATCATGATAAAGTTAGCTGCACGCAGACCAATTTTTGATGACATTAATTGTAATAAGCGTTTTGTATCAAATATCGCATACAATCCAATCAGAAAATGTTATATTTGCTATGCCAGCTCATTGCATTAAGTCGGTTCATTTGCTTTCGATAAATACATCTGAACGACTCTCGTTGGCTCCCCCTGGAACTAGTACATAGTATGTAACTTCTGTGGTGTGGGGCGATTCAAATATGACGTCCACTTCTTTTTGAGATTTCTAGACCCCCCTCCCCCCTCTGTCACGCTTTTTTGCATACGTAGTATATGTAGTGTCACAAAATCTTAGACCCCCTCCTCCCCTAAAAGCTGTGACATCATTGTTGAACGATCTCTGTCTCCAAACCACCGCATCCAGACCCATTTGAGCGACTGATGTTTTTGTTCTAAATTGATCTGGCCGGAGGTAGCAGGGACTATGTCCAAGGGCTTAACGGCCCCTCCCCACGTCCTTTACGAGTTAGGGGGCCTGGCTAGGACATGGTGGGGCCCAGCAGCAGGCTCTGTTAAACCTTCACAAACAGCTGCATGTGTCCTCAAGCAGGCCCTATCAGAGCGACCGTGTGCCGCTCAAAGCGCACAGGAGCCCAAGGAGTGCCAATTGGCACATCAGGATCAATGCCAGCGACATCCTTTTGTTTTTTTTTCCTTGAACAAGGGTAAACGGAAATCTGCAACAAGACACCTGAGGAGGTAACTCAGGTAGTGTGGCGATGGGTATGTCATGTAACTCTTACCCGACCCACTAAAACCAAAATTCTTTCGCCAGTCCGTACCCCCGGCCCGTAATTAAGCAATACATCAGGGGAGGACTATTGAGAACGCTCACGCCTATGCTAACGCACTTGACGCTAATACACACAACATCGACTTCAAGGGTGGTAACCTCACCACCCGTCGATCGCAAGCTATGATAGTAACCTAGCGGTCCGTATCATAATCTCACGTTGGAGACGAGCACCCCGACAACAACCACCGCGCATGAACCGCAATGACCTCTATATCTACATTCAAAGGTCCCCGCAGCCCACCCGCGACATGTTGGTTGTCAGGGTGAGCAAAGTGTTCACTGCATCACAGGTACCCTTACTGCACTCGTTGGTTTTGTTCAAGACGCCACCACCGCTGCAGTTTCGACATAATCTGTTGAGATGCTGTGTTCATCACATTCCATATAACTTCCTCTCGGCACATCCTCTCGACGAGGTTGTCCGGGGTTGTATCCATACCGCTAACCAGCAGCATGGAATTGCGTTCTACCTCGAATCGCGGGCATGCGAACATCACATGCTCTACCGACTCTACCTCTACTACACATTCTGGACACTCCACAGAATCTGCGAAGCCAAACATGTGTAGGAATTTTTTAAAGCAACCATGTTCAGACAACACCTGTGTTAGGTGGAAGTTGACTTGACCATGTTTTCGATCGACCCAATTGGACACATCCGGAATTAGTCTGTGGGTCAATCGGCATCATCCCAGCTATAACCAGGCATTGCAATTTATCCCATCATTCGATCTTCAGAGCAAATATACTGATGGTATGCTGGGATCGATCTTAGTTATCTACCTGCTCAGTAAACAAAATGCAATGTTCGCCATGGAGAAAAGTTTTTTCACTGCTTTTGTTGTAGCAACGCCCTCGCAACGTGAACAAACCCCAAAACGCGCTGGCTATCAGGATCATCAGGATCAAGTTCTCAAATGATAATATTTTTGCACAAGCTTATCATGTGCTCAGATGATATTGCAATGCCTGGCTATAACGCACACCGCCTCATACGATATGCTGCGATATGCGCTCGCGACACGTAGGCACATCAGCCGGTGTACGCCCAGATGCTTAAGAGACCTGACGGAGTTAACTGTGCAGGTCCCTACTCTTATCCTCGCTTGCTGCAACCCATGGCGGTTATGCACCACTACGACTTCCGTCTTGTGTTGTGCAAGGAACAACCGCCTCGAGTTGAGCCATTCCTCCACTCTGCCAATCGCGTATGAAGCCTTCAGTCTGACTTCGTCGAGAGTGTCTCTTGTTACCTCTGTATGCTGAAGAGTCCCCCGGCTGTTTGCCAGGCTTCGGTAATAGCACCAATTTCTGCTGTTACCATCGATCTGGGAAGTTTCCTTCGTCCATGCATCTCTGGAGGCTGCTCCTGAACATATCTGGATCAGCAAGAACGGCGTGTTTAAGGGCCAGGTTTGGAATACCATCCGGGCCTGGCGCCTTATTGAGCTTAAGTTTTCTTGCGGCTACGATAAGCTCTTTGTTAGTCACTAGCGGTACCACGTCAACTGACTCGTACGGTGTAGCGGGCCAGTCCGATGGTTCATGTCTCGGAAACAATCCCTCTACTATTCCGGCTAACATCTCTGGGGATCTCTCAGGAGGTGTGCTGTTGGTCCTAGACATCACTATCCTGTACGCATCTCCCCATGGGGTGTCATTCGCCATCCTGCACAGCTGTTCAAAGCAGGCTCGCTTGCTACATTTAAGCACGTAGTTCAGAGCTCTGCTCGCTGTCCGGAATACCCCTCGTCTATCGACTCGCTCAGCGTCTGTTCTAGCACGTCGCAATCTTCTTTTAGCTCTAAGACAGGTTTTACGAAGATCTGCGATCGCGTTAGACCACCAGTACACTGGTTGTCGATTGCCTGGGGGCTGGGTCTTCCTTGGCATTGCTATATCGCAGGCACGTGTTAGTACCTCTGTCAATTCAGTCCTGTAGTCCGAATTTCCCAGCGCAGCGCTTCCTCCAACAGTTCCTGCACCGCCTCGTCTTGTCGTACTTTTCCGGGTATACTCGACCATAAAACGTACCTCCTGATGGTCGCTAGAAGTATGACCCTCGTGGACCATCCATCCTGGTTCATCCGTCCATCCTGCGCTGCAGAAGGTGACGTCGATACATGAATGCAACTGCCGTTTTCAGCAGGGCCGCGGTATGGGTCGGACAGCAAGGCAAAATCAGCTTTACACTCGATAACCGACTGTTGTAGCAGCAGTTGAGCCGCCTCGCAGTGGTTCAAGACCCTTCTAGAGGCCGGACAGGCCTGAGCACCAGTGAGATGCCTGTTGTCTGCTCCCGGAGGGCAGATCAGACATCTTGGTGCAGCCTAGCAGGTGCGAGCCTGGTGGTTTTCGGCTCCACACCTATGGCACAGCTTACTACGGTCAGGTCCCTTACAGTCATAGGATTTATTACCGTGGCCAAGGCACCTGTAACAGGCCTGACTGGGTTGGCTTGTGCTCAACGAGCACACCGACCAGCCCACCTTCAGTTTACCTTATCCAGCACCTTCTTGGCCTCGGCCGTAGGTACTTGGAATAAGGCAACCTGCATTCCCACAAAGCCTTTGCGTAACCGAATCGCGGATTCCTGGATCTCGACATTGCACTGATTCTTCAGTGCGTCTACCAGGTCTCCGGCTTCGGTTATCTCATCCATGCCCTTGCACTGGATGCTCAAAACTGGGCTCAGGGCTCTAACTTGAGCCCCATCACCCAGGACCTCCTCTGTCAACTTTTCATACTCGGAACTCTTCCGAGCAGCATCCCGCTTCAAGACGAGAATCATCTCGCCTTTCCGCGTTCTTCGGATGCAGTTGACGTCCCCTCCTAGACTAGAGAGCTTCTCGTTGCCTCTCATAGTCTTTAAGACATCGGCATAGCTTTGATCGTCAGCCTTGACGATAATCGCTTCGCCTCTGTCCTTTCGCTTGTCACTGCCATTGGAAGGCGCACCCTTTTTCACACGGGCTCTACCCTTCGTAGCAGTGACCTGCTCCGCTCCTTTTGTCGCACTCCTTGCGACTTGCTGACAACTCCGATTAGCCTTTCTTGGATTCACGACCCCCGTCCATGGCAGGTCTTCCTCCCGGCGATCCTCTGGTATCATCCTTGGTCTCCCTTGGTCTTATCAACTCGGACCCTCTCGACTGTCCGAACCGAGGATTTTTTAGCTACTTTCAGGTCCGCCTATTGCGTGACCTTACTTAGCTTAGGAGTTGCTCCGCTGATTGCCATACACCTTTGAAGCTCTGCAGTCTGGCTCTCCACCAGCTGCTTCCCCTCTGTAGGGAGGCGAATTTTCGATTCGGCCTCCTTCGAGGTCTTCACCGCTTGGCTCACCGCTAACTCCTTTTCTTCAGTAAGAAGGCGGATCTTATGCTCCGCCTTCTTACTGGCTTCCAGTGTAACGAACTTCCTTTTTACGAACTGTAGCGAACTTCCTTTTTTTTCGATGTATTGTTCACGCTCAAATGTTAATAATCACCTTTCCACGATGTGTTAAGCGTTCTATGCCGAAGGCGCGGCACTGGTTTTTCGGGTTTTTAGTTCAAACACTCAACTACGGTTAGAATAAAACTTTATTATTTATGTATCACTTGTTTGTACATTTATAAACTTTTTTTTACATTTTAGCACTTATTCATTACACTCATTACAATTAACACCTTTCGTATAATTATAAACTCGAATATTTTCGTTTTTACAAACTTTTGCACTATTTCCCGTATGACAATGTCTTTCCCAGAGATACTAACACTTTTTATTTATCGATACTTATTCTGAGACTCTAACACCGATTTTCGATTTTACCGCGACGGACTATTTAACTGTTCACTTTTATCTTTTTCAAGAAGTTAATTAATTTAAACTTAGATCTCGATTCGTGCACTAGTCACGAGTGTCGAGGTGTCTAAGGGACAACCCTGATTCAATTGGAGTGTTCGGTAGGCCGGCTAGGGAAACCTAGAAAGCGCCGAATTCCAATAAAGGTGCTGCTGAATATTTGGGACTGACCCCGAGCTCAATTGGAGTATTCGGTAGGCCGGCTAGGGAAACCTAGAAAGCGCCGAATTCCAATAAAGGTGCTGCTGAATATTTGGGACTGACCCCGAGCTCAATTGGAGTATTCGGTAGGCCGGCTAGGGAAACCTAGAAAGCGCCGAATTCCAATAAAGGTGCTGCTGAATATTTGGGACTGACCCCGAGCTCAATTGGAGTATTCGGTAGGCCGGCTAGGGAAACCTAGAAAGCGCCGAATTCCAATAAAGGTGCTGCTGAATATTTGGGACTGACCCCGAGCTTGGAAAAGCGCACGGTATATATAGTCAATCCGAGTTCTGAATTTCATAATGATTTCATGAATTGCATCAGACTGGACTTTGGACCCCACGAAAGATCCGAGAATCCTTAAATAACGTAATCATTTTCTTCATCCCACATTTATCTGTTCAGACTATGTGGTTTTAATTTCAACTTCGTAAATATCCTCAATTTTTTTTTTTTTAGCATCCATTGATTACTCAACTTTGCATTCTTTATGGATGCTCCCTAAAGTTCTTTTTCACGAAATGCTTAATCAACTTATTTGAAAAATCCATAAATTCCGAAACATCTTCCTTTTTATTTCAAATTTTATACAATAGTTATTTAATTTCTTGTCATAAATTAGCTAATTCAGCCTTAATATTGGACTTCCATACTTTACGAAACTTTGCCCCCTTTTTTGGATGTCCCCTTTGAAATTCTCTTGGAAAAATTCTGTTCTCTTTCCACTCTCTAAAACTCTTTTATTTCGAGCGCACATTTAAGTGGCTACTTCAATTTACTAATGTATTAATTCATATAATTTTTGTATAAAATGAGTATCTCTAAGTCCTGCCCCTTTCTTTACACTTCACACTGAACATTGCTGTCTCACAGAGTAATGTTCAACAAGTCCCAAATGTTTAATAATGCATGATACACCTAAACCACCGGAGCTGTGAAAACATTCACTTAAAACTCTGTATTCAGAACCCAGCATGGGTTCTTTGTAAAACAGCGGACCATACCGCCGATCAATTAACAGCTACCGCTTGTATTTCTCTTTGATGGTAAGTATGCTCTTAAATAGCAATCAATCAATATTTTTCTCTTTCTTTCAACTGGGCTTTGAATTAAATTCTTTCCTAAAGAATCATTACCCCTTCGGGTCGGCTCTTCCTTTTCCCGAACCACTAAGACCCCAATATCAATATTTCTTTTCAAGTTTATATTGGTAAGAACAAAATCATGTTCTCTCTGTTTTTCATACTGGGCAACAAACCCCTTTAAATCAATACACCTGTATACGTGTATGTAGATTCAATGAAGACTCTTATTGTCTCTATCATTTTGGCTAAGTTATTATTCCGCGCTCCTCACCCAAACAAATTCTTTCCTTAGTGTCCTATACATATGCGCCAATGCATCATCATCAATGACGATCGCGGCTATGTACCGCTATATCGTGCACTGTCCAATATGTGAGCACGTTTGAACATGTCAATCCACCGCGCTCCAGTTAAGTAAATCTGACTAAGCTGTTTTCGACGGTTTCGCCAAACCGTGATAAGGGTATGCGATATTTCACATAGCTTTAAAATTGATGAAAAGTAAATTAACCCAACAATTCCTACATGCAACATTTTTAATTTATGTTGATTGCTTAAATTACTTTGCGTTGAGTTATTGAATATATTCGGCCTTGTTTTTACAATATCTCACTGCCATCGGTATTTAAAATTGTTTTAGGAAGGTGTCGGCACATAAGGCTGTGCATATCCTTCCATCCCATCGAGTTGAGCATATATAGTAGATTATGCTCAATTGTTTGCGCCGGAAAATCCGAGTAAATATATCGACCATTTCAATTTAACGGTCAAAAGTAACATGAATTATACTGTCAATAGTGATTTTATGTCACATTGACCCTTAATAACGTACTTGTCGTTCCATTACGTTAAGAAAGGTAATGAACGTTTTCCCTGCGTACAATAATTACCACTAATAAAATTGAAATATGATGCTCCGTATGTGAATCGCCGGGCGTTGGTCCCTCACCAGTGGCAATGTTTTTGCCCTCTTGTATGTATATTATTTCGTAGGGGAAGGGGGGCAATATGCCCTAGCTAAGCAAACACTGCTCTATTGTCTTATTTGTAACGCTATTCATGGGTATTTTTACATTATGCATCAGTTGAACAAGATAGCTAGTTGATGCCATTCAAAAATTGTCAAAAATCTCAATCATATTGATAATATTCACATTTCAAAAAAGTGGTGATATTCTGTTGCCGGAAAACTCATGAGGCAAAACGCCTTTTAGCTGGCAGCTCCTAGGGAACAAAGTACCACGCGTCGGCGAATCAGCATTCTAGTATGGATAGTCCGTGGAGACGCAAGTACTTTGTAGGTTATTGCCACTAGGGCGTTTTGCCTCGCCAAAATGTTAGATGTTTCTTCAAAATGTGGAAATTTTCGGTTTTTCCGACCTTCCCTTGCACTATTTTGAAACTTTCTTCGCCTATCCTACATAATTTTAGATCTAGTTTTGTTACGGGCATCTTAATGACGGTAAATATGAGGGAAACCACAAAATGCGTTTTGCATCGGGGGGGGCGTTTTGGGGCCTCTTCCCCTATGCACGATCGTTTATTTTAATTTGTTTTGGATCAGCTGATCGCAAGTAAATGGGTCAGCTGAGTCTGTCTCAAAGTTTTACGCTTTCTTCTATGTTTGGTTTTAAGAGTCCTACGATATATCCCGTGATCTGATATGAGAAATGATGAAGGATATCAAGGCCGTTCATCTCCTCCCACACAAACGAGGTGAAGGTTCATTAAAAAAATGATCCTTCGCTTGTTAGGGTAGGCCAAAAACATATATATTTTTCAATTATATAATCATTCAATGGTCCGTTGTTTATCAATCATTAACTATTATCTGTCATATTTGAATTTTACTTTCGGTCGAGTTTAGTGTTAGAATCTCTTGATGTTATTCGTTCTGTATATGTTTTTTATAAATTCTTTTAATAATAATTTCTTACAAAGTTTACTTTTGGATCTTTGATATGGTTCAGCTAACATTTTTTTGTTATTCTTCAACGCTTCTCTTGACCAAGATTTAAATACATTGATACGTTTCTGAGTTAATATATATAATTATTCCACAGTATTTTTCATGTTCCCTATTATTCTTCTAATTTATCATAACCCTCTTTTTTTCTTGAAATCTTTTAATGCTATATAATTGTATGCGTTTTGCAATTTTTTCAAATATTTTGCCTTAATTCGTACTCTTTGTATTATTTCAAAATTATTTTTCACCCGTATCTTAGTGTTATATCAACTTATTTTATTATTAAAAAAAAAGTGTGTAGTTCTATATCTTTTTTTTTGTTTGTTTGTTTTCTGACCAAACTGCATCTATTACGTGTTCTTCTAATCTATCAAATCACCCTGTAACATCCCTTTTTTTTTCGTCGTGTGACCATTTTATTTCCTCTAATCTTTTAAGTATTCTCATATTTGCACATGAACTTTCTCGAGAGTTTCTTACCTGATGATGCCTTCTCGAATCGCCTCGCCTTTACTTGGTGTTGCTCTTGCGTCCTCGTAATCATTCGTGTTGTTGATCACTTGGTTGGTTGTAAATCTCGAGTGCAGGGTGTGTTCCTAGTCTGCTGTTTGATTCTTCCTTATCGTCTTGTGCTTTCTGATGCCTTACTTGTTTCGCCTCTTAAGCTGCTCCTCTCGTGTGGGTTCCTTTGTACTGCCGTCTAAATTTGTAATCTTTGATGAAATTGTTTTGGCCAAGCCATGATGATGTTTTGGTAAATGATGTCTATTGTTTGTTGTGTGCAAAAATTGCTGTTGTACCGGCCACTTGTATAAATCTGACGTGATATCTCCAGCGGAGTAGAAGTAGCTCTGCTCTAGTTGTATTCCAATGATTTTCTGCATGTAACATTGTAATAGTTTGACGTTATTACAGTGCCTTTTTCAATAGTTTCAAGCTGCTTCCGTTCAGATAAGTTGCTAGTTAGCAAGTCGTGATGAATTGACGTGTGTCACACTGCTTAAATGTATGGATTCTTAAATGTTGTACCGTTATCATGATGTTCGCATTGTTTGTGTTTGATTCGAAGTCTTTGTTGTTGCTTTTTGAATTTCGCTGTGTATTGGCTTCAGCTTGTGGAAATTTTGATTACTTGATAAGTTGCCTTTGTGTTAGACCCGCCTCCGCTGTAGTTTTAGGACCTCTGCTTTGAATTGACTTTTTGGGGCCGTCTGGTTAAATTGATGAACACTGTTGAATTGTTGATTGTTCTAAAATTTCGTCTTAACGTTGTTTTTATCTTTGTGAGGCGACTTGTATCCGCTCGTTCCGTCATTATTGTGTTACTTTAACTCTTCCAAAATCATCTCCAGGGGTTGAATTAAAATCTCTTCTTGCACTTTCGGTTGTGTATGATGATGCTCCTGAATATGTCCTTGCTTTCAGCTTTGTATAATGTCTTGTCATTCACTTATCTCCAATCGCCTTGTTGAATCCGCCTTTTTGTTTTCGTATGATGCACATCCGTCTTCGCCTGTTATTTGTCACTTTAATTCGTATTGTTGATTTCGTATGATGTATTTAACACTTTCACTTCCTGGTTGAGTTCGCCTTCATTGTTAACCTCCGAATATTTCGTCTTCCGTCTCCTGATCCCCCACACTCTCGATCTTCAACCCACCGTATGACCCACCGTATGACCCCCGTATTGTGAAACGATCCATTCTGAAAGATATTCATGTTGAATGGATATTCACAATAGAGGGTGCGTCGATGGAAAAGTTGAAGAAGTCCAAATACACCCTCAACTACCGATTTGGTGAAACCCAACTAAGGAAGATTACAGATCAACCGACTGCCGCTACCGCCAATCCGACTGGAAGGCCGACCCAAGAGCAATCTGAGGAGGCCTCCTGTTCGGGCGAGGTTCGGCTAACTGGAAGGCCGACCCAAGAGAAATCTGAGGAAGCCTCCGGTTCGGGCGAGGTTAGTAAATCTCACCCCAAAAGCACCATAAAGGCTAGTCTGTCCGCCTCTAAAGGAAAAGCTCGAAGCTTACATGCGACCCCTGCTCTAGTGGTACCAAACCAAAGGTATCTAAACAGGGCAAAGGGGTGCAAAAAGCGACAGTTTGACCACAGAGGCGAAACTGGCGGGCCAGGTTGCTACAGGAAGAGAGAAAACCCAGACTGTAATACCAAACGACATCCTGATGATCCGCAACATCCAAAGCCGGACAGTCGTCGTCCGGAAAAAGCAGGAACCCCGGAAATGGCGACTAAAGTTCTGCAAGTGAACCTCCACCATGCTGAGAGCGCCACGGGTGTGCTCTGTCGGAGGTTCACCAAAGAGAATTTAACCGTGGCCCTCATTCAAGAGCCATGGGTCAATAAATCCAGAATACAAGGTATTCCACAACACTCATGTAAGTTGGTATATGATGACAGCCAGCTTTCTCCTAGAGCGGCTATTTTATTACATAACAACTGTAAATACTTTCCAATTTCAGAATTCATAAAAGGGACATCGTAGCGGTCAGGATGGAGGTACCTTCCGCCAGAGGGAGTAGAGAGATCTTGGTGGTCTCGGCATACTTCCCAGGTGACGTGGACGAAATCCCTCCTCCAGAAATAGCTGCGCTCGTAGCCTACAGCCACCGACACAACATCCCCTTCGTCATAGGGTGCGACGCAAATGCACATCACACCGTATGGGGAAGTACCAATATAAACACCAGAGGTGAGTACCTGTTACAGTTTCTCTCTTCCAAGAACATTGACATTTGTAATGTTGGTGACAAGCCCACGTTTGAAAACTCCATTCGTCAGGAAGTTTTGGACTTGACTCTATGTAGTCGGTCTATCTCTGATAAAATAAAAACTGGCATGTTTCTGAAGAAATATCAATGTCAGACCATAAACACATCATCTTCGAATGGGAAGGGGGTCTAACGATGGAAAAAACGTTTAAAGATCCTAAGAAAACTGATTGGGAATCCTACTCAGCTATGCTACGATCCGAAGAGTACATCATAGAAAGTCACATCAAGTCCATAACACAATTGGAAGATGCGTCCAAATCCAAAATCCTTAACGCCTACCAAGAGAGCTGTCCAACTAAATCAACTAGTTCGAGTAGAGACGTTCCATGGTGGAATAAAACTCTTGAGAAGCTTAGGAAAACTGCGCGTAGGGAGTTCAATCGTGCTAAGCGAACCGGCGATTGGAGCCTATACAGAAAGGCCCTGACGAACTACAACAAAGAAATAAGGTCAGCCAAACGGAAATCGTGGATTCTAATGTGTGAAAGCATAGAGAATACACCCGTAGTGGCCAGACTCCAAAAACTCTTTCAAAAGACCACTCCAATGGTGTGGGTAGCCTCCGAAAGACGGATGGTTCGCTCACTGTAGAGCCTAGCGATACACTGAGCGAATTGTTAAAGATCCACTTCCCTGATTCAATCCCTGAGTCGAGCATCGGCGACCAAGGCACTGGAATTGCTGTCTCAGATCCACAAGAGATCCAATCATGGGTTTCTGGGTCTAAAAAGACGCAATAAAGGTTGCAAAGGAAGCTTTCACTCGGGCCAGGGTTGAGAGGGCTGTGAGATCTTTCGAGCCATTTAAGTCTCCTGGCATGGATGGAATATTTCCAGCGTTGATCCAAAAGAGGAGAAAACACTGGTTCCAATTCCTTTGGTTGAGATTTTAAGGCGAGTCTGATTTTGGGGCACATACCTAACGATTGGCGTCAAATCCGGGCTGTCTTCATTCCGAAGGCAGGCAAGAGAGATAAAACCAACCCCAAAGCATTCAGGCCGATAAGTTTATCCTCTGTAATGCTCAAAATTATGGAAAAGGTACTATGCGAGTACATAAATCACAAATTTATGAAAGCAATGCCTTTGTCAAAAAACCAATTCGCTTATCAAAGTGGAAAATCTACGATCTCGGCACTACATACGGTAGTTCAAAAAATCGAAAAAACACTTAATGCAAAAGAAATTGCTCTTGTAGCATTTCTTGATATTGAGGGCGCATTCGATAACGCTTCTTATTCGTCTATAGGGTCAGCAATGTTGAGGAGAAAATTCGACCCATGCATTGTTACCTGGGTACATGCTATGCTAGCTAATCGGAAAATCTCCTCTGAGCTTAGCGGTTCATACATCACTGTTAAAGCAACAAGGGGGTGTCCGCAAGGCGGAGTGCTTTCTCCTTTGTTGTGGTCACTGGTGGTGGATGAGCTTCTAGACAGCTTAGAGAGAAGAGGCTTCGAAGTGGTTGGATATGCTGATGACGTTGCCATTATTGTACGAGGCAAATTCGAAAGTGTTATCGTGGAAAGAATGCAATCTGCCCTAAATCACACTTTTTCCTGGTGTCAAAAGTATCAACCAGGCATAAATCCTACAAAAACTTCCATTATCCCTTTCACCAAACGGAGAAAGGTACAACTGAAACCCCTTTTCTTGAATCAAACACAATTAGTTTATTCAAGTGAAGTAAAATATCTAGGTGTCATACTCGACGCAAAGCTTAATTGGAACTCTCATCTCCAATCAGTTGTGCAGAAAGGTCTCAATACACTTTGGGTTTGTTCAAAACCCTTGGTAAAAGATGGGGCCTAAAACCAAGTATGATCATGTGGATATATAAAACCATTGTCCGTCCCAGGACAACTTACGCTTCCCTTGTCTGGTGGCCTAAAACTAATGAGGCTGCTGCAAGGGCTAAGCTCAACAAAATCCAACGCACCGCTTGCATAGCCATCACTGGTGCAGTTCGTAGTACACCCACTTTGGCCCTAGACGCAATGCTTCACCTGCCCCGGTTAGATCAATTCATAAAGCTGGAAGCGGAAAAAAGTACTCTAAGGTTAAAGAGAACAAAACACTGCTGTCGGGAGACCTTACGGGTCACCTCAGCATATTAAATGAATTTGCCATAAATCCCGCAATAGGAATTTGTAGTGACTGGATGGAAACGGTAGTCAATTATGACTTACCTTACGATGTGTTCATTCCTTCCCGCCAGGAGTGGGAAGGAGGTGGACCCAGCGTTCCAACAGGCTCTATAAATTTCTTCACAGATGGTTCGAAAATGAATAATCTGACAGGATCCGGAATCTATGGCCCTACAACAAAATTTCTGTCCACTTAGGACAGTGGCCCACAGTATTTCAGGCGGAAATATATGCAATATTAGAATGCGTGTTATTATGCCTGAGGAGAAAGTATAGATTTGCAAAAATATGTATTTTCTCTGACAGCCAAGCGGCACTTAAGTCGCTTAATAACTACACTTGTAACTCAAAGCTAGTGTGGGAATGCATTCTGGCTTTGAAAAACTTATCCATACGCAATCGAGTCTACCTATATTGGATCCCAGGACATACGGGTCTAGAGGGAAACGAGATTGCTGATGAGCTAGCCAGGAATGGATCTAATGAAAGGTTCATTGGCCCTGAGCCCTTCTGCGGGATCTCAGACTGCTCTGTAAAAATGGAACTGAACAAATATATGGTCAGTCAAATCACATCAAACTGGAATGCACTTCCCCATACGAGCCAATCCAAAAGGCTCGTAACGATTAACCCCAAGAAAACCCAACAACTATTAGGTCTCAACAAAGGGATCTCAACATCTACACCGGTCTAATAACTGGACACTGCCCCTGCAGATACCATCTACAAAAGATCGGAGCAATCCAAACCTCAAATTGCCGCTTCTGTGACGAGGAGAGAGAAACATCAGAACACCTCCTCTGCTATTGCAGTGCACTCACCCAACGTAGGTTCAGTTCTCAGCAAGCCCTTTTTAGGGCCTGCTGACATATGGATCTTATCCCCAAGGACGTGGTTGGCTTCATAAAGCTAGTCTCGCCAGAATGGGAGTCACATACTGTAACTCAGGATCTCTATTCATCAATAATAGATGGTCTTGCGTTCAGTCGATACCAAGGTATCTCAGAGACAAACATGTTACTGAGATAACTTGCGTATTTCACAGTAAAAGGGTATATCACAAGAGTCCTAAAATCTGGACGCAGTGATCTTCACCCGACAAACGAGAAAAAAAAAAAAAAGACCCGTCGTTCCGGTGATACCAATTAACTATGGTATGTATATCGTGAGCCGTTGATGTCTTCCTTCTCTGCCAATGTCGTCTGTTCGTCTTCAATAGATGCTATCTCGACCGTCTCTCGAGTAAGTTGTGCATATTTAAATTTTCTCAAATTATTGTGAATAGTTCACTATCCTATAATTTTTATTAGACTTTGCAAATATAAGGACCTGCTCCTACAGTCTTTGTTACCTTTCACTTACTTTAGTTATTCGATTCGGTATTAATTCCTTGCTACCTTTTTACATGCTTAAGTTATTATATTTATCACATTTTATTATGAACCTTACTTACTATTATTATCATTTTTTTCGATTATTTTGCTTTCCCAGTATTATTCCCATTAAATTTATCTTTGTGTTGTAGCAATGAATGTCTTCTGCAGGTTTTTGGGGACGTATAAATTCAATAAAAATTTCTTCCTGCAGAATACTTGTTGCTACGTCTATCGTGTTATACTTACTTCTTTAGTATTTAGGGCGGTTTTGGTTGAGTAATTGCTACAACCTCTCCCCCCTCATCGATCATGGCTCTAGGCGTGCTTCTGAAATGATACTCAATCCTTGCGATTAATTCATAGTATTTATAAACATTTTAAAATAAAAACAAATGAAAATTTATTAGTTGTACTATAAACATATGTATATTAGTATGCAAAATTATAAGTTCCTAACTCAATTTGTTATGATTTAGTAAATTATCCTATGGTTATTTTTATTTATTTGATTATTGCATAATAAAGCAATAATTACCAATTACCTTTAATTGAATTAATGTTTCCATTTTTTCGTATCAGATGCCTGAAATACTTTCCATTTTCAAAGTCCATGATATTTTTAGAGTAATCAAAGATAATAATTCCGTTCTGTTTCATGCTAAGGCTTTGATGGGTGTCCATTCAAGGTTTTTGTGCAACTGTAACATTACTTCGTCATATTTGTGAAAACTGCTTAATTATAGAAGATGAAAACAATCAAATGTTTGGTATTAGTTATTGTATTTTTTTTTTAATCTGTTATTATGTATTTTCTCCAATTTCTTCCCATTTTTAATGATTGTTGTTTGTTCGCTAGGAAAAGCGACAATTTCATAGGGGCCCTTCCATAAGGCCTGTAATTTTTGTCCTGCACCCGTTGGGTTGGCTTGAACGAGAACCATATCTCCCCACATGGGCTGCCATTCGACAGAGTTCTTATCGTAAATTTCCTTACGTTTTTCCTTCGATATTATTAAATTTTGTCTTGCATTTTCATGCAATCTTTTAAACATTATTTTCATTTCTTTACTGTAGTCATCATAGTTTAATTCTGACTCGGTAATTGTATAAATTGATGACGGGATTCTTGCTTTTCTTCCATATAGGAGTTCGAACGGAGTATAATTCGTTGATCCGTTGTTTGTCGTATTATATTCAAACGAGAAGTAGTTGAAGTGTTGATCCCATAATTGTAGATTACCACCTACAAATTGTCTAAGATACATTTTCAATTCTCTGTTAGATCTTTCTACTAAATTTGCCTGTGGGTGATAAGCACTAGTATTAATCTTTCTAATTTTCAAAATTTTGCAAATGTGTTTGAAAAATTTACTCATAAAATTTGATCCTTGGTCTGTAACCAATTCTAAGGGTGTCCCGTACTTGCAAATTAAATTTTCTACAAACGTTCTTGCAACAGTTTCGGCTTCTTGGTTGCTCATAGGTGATACCACCAGAAAACGTGTCAGGTCATCTTGTATGACAAGCCCATATCTGTTCCCCATTCCGATTCCGGTAGAACTACAATATCCATGTATAATTTTTCGAATGGTTCACAAGCAGTGGTAGTAATTTTCATTGGTATTTTGTGTGATTTACCAATTTTATTCTTTTGACAAGAGGCACACTGCCGAACATAGTTGTCAATATCTCGTCTCATGTTTTGCCACACGAAAATTAATCCAATTCTTTTTCGCATCCGGCGTGCTCCGACGTGTCCTCCTAAGGGAGCATCATGAAATTCTCTAAGTATTGTTTCAATCTCATTAGTATTAATTTGAATTCGTTCGGAATCTGCGTTATATAGGCTGAAAACTAAGCCATATTTGGTTGCTAGAAATTGTAATATTTCTAATATATCAAACTGCTTTATTTTTCGAAACGATGTGACATGAATTTTATTTGAAGCTTTAATCATAGTTCCATTATCGCTTAAACATTTATCTAATTTCTGGAAAAACCTTCTGCTGTTGATTACTGAATTACTTTTCCCGTCAACAATTATTCCAAATATGTTTTCCTGTGGAATCGATAGTATTCCGTTTTCGCTAAAGTCTTTTATTCCATGCGGTAAATTGGTGATTTGTGAAATTTCATTGTATTTTGATCTACTGTTCAAAATAACGATATTAATATCGGCTGAGTCATCCTTTAGTGGTTTTGAAATTACTAATTGTTCTATGTCAATTGAATTTTCTTTAGATGATTCCAAATATTCTTCGTATGCGTTGGTCATATTGGAATCTTCAACGTCACAATTTTGTCTATATCATATGATTGAGTCATATCATCATTAATTTGATTTTGATGCGTTACAATAGGCAAGTTTTTGTCGTTGTCTATGTTTGTATTAGGCGAATTATTATCTTTTATTGCATTTACTGGTTCAAACAAGTAGAGTTCCTGCTGTTTTTAAGCTGCTGACGTGTAACAACAGCAATAATTTGTTCCTCTGATTCTGTGTTTTTGAGAGATTGATTTTCGGCAGTTGGAAGCCGAGATAAAAATCTGCTACAATGTTCTCTTTTCCCTGTTTGTATCTAATGTCACATTCTAATCCTTGTAATTTCAATCTTAAGCGTGTGAGAATTGGCGAAGTTTCTTTTAAATGCCATAATGAAATTAGCGGTCTATGATCCGTATAGACAATAAACCTCTGATGATGTATGTAATGTCTGAAATGCTGAACTGCCCACACTATTGCGAGTAATTCTTTTCGATTGTATGATACCTTTTTCTGCTCCTATAAGACTCCTACTAGCATAAGCTATGGGTTTATCAATTGAATTTTCATTCGATAGTACCGCACCAATGCCATGTTCGCTCGCGTCGGTAGTAATAACAAACGTGGTCTGGATAAGAGTGAGTCCGATGTTAAAAGTTTCTCAGTTCCTCAAATGCTTTTTGGCAGTCATCCGACCAAACAAATTTAACATTTTTCCTCAATAATTCATTCAAGGGCTTCCGTTTCTCGGCTATTTCAGGTATGAATTTGCCATAGAAGTTCACAGTTCCTAAAATGATCTTACTCCTTTCACTGTCTTGGGTACAGACATTTCTTTAATAACTTTAATATTATCATTTAATGGTCGTTTTCCATTTTTATCTACCATGTGTCCTAAGAATTTTAACTGAGTTTTCAGAATTTGACATTTCGTAGGCTCAATTTTCAAATTGTGCCTTCTAAGACCTTCAAGTATTTTAATAAGATTTTCGTTATGTTCCTCTATTGTTTTTCCAAAAACAATGATGTCGTCTAAATAAACAATAGCTTTGACATCTTTAATCTCGTAAATTATTGTGTTCATTAATCTTTGAAAGGTTGATGGACTGTTTCTTAGTCCCATTGGCATCCTTGTGAATTCAAAATGTCCTCTTGGTGTTGAGAAAGCAGTTTTGGCTGCATCTTTAGGGTGAATTGGAACCTGATAAAATCCTGACTTTAAGTCAATGGTTGAAAAATATGCACTTTCCCCAAATTGTCCATTATTTCATCTATTAACACTCCTCCGACCGTGCCTCCTAAACAGTCGGAACGCTATTTTCAAATCGCTATATCTCAGCCGTTGGTGAACCGATTTGAATAATTTTGGGACTCACAAATTTTCCCGTCTATCAAGATTTGTCTGAGATGTTGAGACCTCCGATCGGACCAAAAATAACCTCTGTGGACCTCCAAACGTCGGAGCAAGTCGTGATTTTCATACAAATTTCGTGGTTGGTGCTCACCAGCTTGATGTTCATGCTAATATTAGTAAGATACTTAGAAATCCGTGAGATTTAGAAAGTTGCCGTCTTCTACAATTTTGTTCAGGAGGTTGAAACCATACTGTCGCAGATCATATTATTTTGGAACTCGTCCGCTTGGCGGCGCTAGTGTATATGGCAATACTCGTTGGGTCAAATATTTCGGAATCCGAAAGATTTAGAAAAATGCCGTTTTCTTCAATTTTGTTCAGGAGGCCAAAGCCATACTGTCGCAGATCATATTATTTTGGAACTCGTCCGCTTGGCGGCGCTAGTGTATATGGGAATACTCGTTGGGTCAACTATTTCGGAGTCCGTAGGATTTAGAAAGCTACCGTCTTCAACAAATATGTTCAGAAGGCCAAAACTATACTGTCGCAGATCATATTAGTTTGGAACTCGTCCGCTTGGCGGCGCTAGTGTATATGGCAATACTCGTTGGGTCAAATATTTCGGAATCCGAAAGATTTAGAAAAATGCCGTTTTCTTC
This sequence comes from Armigeres subalbatus, assembly GCF_024139115.2. Taxonomy (NCBI): domain Eukaryota; kingdom Metazoa; phylum Arthropoda; class Insecta; order Diptera; family Culicidae; genus Armigeres; species Armigeres subalbatus. The sequence goes on along the minus strand of NC_085141.1, from coordinate 186,084,010 downwards.
AATTTTGTTCTGGAGGCAAAAGCCATACTGTCGCAGATCATATTATTTTGGAACTCGTCCGCTTGGCGGCGCTAGTGTATATGGGAATACTTGTTGGGTCAACTTTTTCGGAGTCCGAAAGATTTAGAAAGCTGCCGTCTTCTACAAATTTGTTCAGGAGGCCATAACCATATTGTCGCAGATCATATTATTTTGAAACTCGTCCGCTTAGCGGCGCTAGTGTATATGGCAATACTCGTTGGGTCAAATATTTCGGAGTCCGTAGAATTTAGAAAGCTACCGTCTTCAACAAATATGTTAAACAAAACAAAACTATACTGTCGCAGATCATATTATTTTGGAACTCGTCCGCTTGGCGGCGCTAGTGTATATGGCAATACTCGTTGGGTCAAATATTTCGGAGTCCGTAGGATTTAGAAAGCTACCGGCTTCAACAAATATGTTCAGACGGCCAAAACTATACTGTCGCAGATCATATTAGTTTGGAACTCGTCCGCTTGGCGGCGCTAGTGTACATGGCAATACTCGTTGGGTCAAATATTTCGGAATCCGAAAGATTTAGAAAAATGCCGTTTTCTTCAATTTTGTTCTGGAGGCAAAAGCCATACTGTCGCAGATCATATTATTTTGGAACTCGTCCGCTTGGCAGCGCTAGTGTATATGGGAATACTCGTTGGGTCAAATATTTCGGAATCCAAAAGATTTGGAAAGCTGTCGTCTTCTACAAATTTGTTCAGGAGGCCATAACCATATTGTCGCAGATCATATTATTTTGAAACTCGTCCGCTTGGCGGCGCTAGTGTATATGGGAATACTCGGTCAGTCAAATATTTCGGAATCCGTAAGATTTAGAAAGCTGCCGTCTTCAACGAATTTGTTCAGAAGACCAAAACTATACTGTCGCATCCCGTGTCAATTTCTTGTAGGTGTTGTCATCGTCAATCATGCGTTGTAGCTTCCCATCATACTCCTCGCGTTGCATCACGACTGTCTTGTTCCCTTTGTCTGCTTCGATGACGATTAATTCAGGGTGTTGTTTCAAGAAAACTCTGGTTGCTTTGGTGGCGGATCGGTAGAAGATGGTGACCGGATCGCGCTTATCCTTTTTCTTTTCTGCATGAAGAAAATTCTGGATTTGGTTGGCAACTGCACACCTGTTGCGTTCCTGGACCTCTTCCACCCGGTTCGTCTGGATGATGTTTTCCACGTCAGCTATCAAGTGGTAGATTGGAACTTCATTCGTGTCCTTGTATGGAAGAGCAAACTTTGCCCCCATACTTAGCAACGTGCACGTTGATGATGCTATAGTTGAAGAAACTGCCTCTTATCTTCAGCTTGCACACCCTTGCGTCGATTGGCTGCCATCTAATCACACGTTGGTGCATCTTACCCAGCTCTATGAAGCCGGTTCCCAGCTCGTTGGTGGTGCCACAGCTTTGGTAGAAGGTAGCCACACGATGCCCGCTTTTCCACACTTTCTGTCCTGTCCAGCGAATCTCGTGCAGCGCCACAACGTCGAAGTTATGGGGATGTAATTCATCGTAATTCATCCTGTCGCAACCTGCGAAACCTAGTGACTTGCAGTTCAATGTTCCAAGCTTCCAATCGTGATCCTTTATTCGTTGTCTAGGTCTTTGCCGAGTATATCGAGTCGTGCTATCTCTTATATTGCTCGTAATTATTGGCTTTCCAGGCGGCTTATTGACACACACAATATGTGTATTGCTTTTGCTTGAATGAATGGATTGAACATGTGATATTCTCACATTTCTGGAGGAGCTTCAGAAGAGCATGTTGAACATTTTCGTTTTTCAATTTCTCAACCTTCACGAGGAACTTCAGCATACCGTTATTTAGACTTGTGTGTGTTCCGCTTTGAAATTGCTTCAGCCTTTGTCTCACATGATTTTCAGCAAGACGAAACGCCAGGTCTTTAAAAAATAACTCCTGGCGACGCATATTTCTATTTTCCCAGGCTGAAAATTTTGTTGTAAACAATACGAACGAGTTTTGTAGCATCATTTCGAGATCTCCGTAAAAAACCACCATCTTTTCGTTGGCTTCGATAGCGAGAACTCTTTTGTTATCTCACCAAAATATCTACGCCGCATTTCTTTGAATTGTAGTGCTCGATCACAAGTGGCAATACGCCGGAGGAACTTTTAGAGGAATTTCTGGATGAACTTCTGGGAAAATTCTTAGAAGAACTTCTGAAGCAATTCCTGGGCGATCTCTAGGAAGAATTTCTGGTGGAACTTACGAGAAAAATTTCTGGGGGAACTTGCGGAAGAATGCCAGTAGAAACATCCCAAGTAATCCAGTAGGGACACGAAGAATTCTTGGAGGAATTTGCGGATGAGCTTTCGGCAGAATTCCTGGTGGAACTTCCACGGGAACTCCTAAGGAAACTTTCGAAGAAATTCCTTGAGGATCTATCGAAGGAATTCCTGAAGGCACATCCGGAGGAATTACTGGAGGAACTTCCGAAATAATTCCTGAAGGAACTTTCAGAGAAATTCCTGAAGGAACTTCCAAAGGAATTCCAGAAGGAACTTCCGGAGGAATCCCTGGACGAGCTTTCGGAGGATTTCCTGAGGGCACCTCCGGAGGAATTCCTGAAGGATCTTCCAAAGTAATTCCTGAAGGAACTTCCAAAGGAATACCTGAAGGAACACCTGCAGGAACTTCCGAAGGAATTCCTGAAGGGACTTCCGGAGGAATTCCTGGAGGACTTCCCGGAGGAATTCCTGGAGGAACTCCCGGAGAAATTCCTGAAGGAACTTCCGGAGGAATTCCTAGAGGAACCTCCAGAGGAATTCCTGGAGGAACTTTCGGAAAAATTCCTGGAGGAACTTCCGGAGGAGTTCCTGGAGGAACCTCCGGAAGAATTCCTGGAGGAACTTCCGGAGGAACCTCCGGAAGAATTACTGTATAATTTTCTGTAGGAATTCCTAGAGGATCATCCGAAGGAATTCATGGAGGAACTTCGGGAGGAATTCCTTGTGGAACTTCCGGAGGAATTCCTTGTGGAACTTCCGGAGGAATTCCTGGACGAACTTCCGTAGGAATTCCTGGAGGAATTCCCGGAGGAATTCCCGGAGGAACCTCCGAAGGAATTCCCGGAGGAACTTCCGGAGGAATTCCCGGAGGAACTTCCGGAGGAACTTCCGGAGGAATTCCCGGAGGAACTTCCGGAGGAATTCCCGGAGGAACTTCCGGAGGAATTCCCGGAGGAATTCCCGGAGGAACTTCCGGAGGAATTCCCGGAGGAACTTCCGGAGGAATTCGCGGAGGAACTTCCGGAGGGATTCCGGAGGAACTTCCGGAGGAATTCCCGGGGGAACCTCCGGAGGAATTCCCGGGGGAACTTCCGGAGGAATTCCCGGAGGAACTTCCGGAGGAATTCCCGGAGGAACTTCCGGAGGAATTCCCGGGGGAACTTCCGGAGGAATTCCCGGGGGAACTTCCGGAGGAATTCCCGGAGGAACTTCCGGAGGAATTCCCGGAGGAACTTCCGGAGGAATTCCCGGAGGAACTTCCGGAGGAATTCCCGGAGGAACTTCCGGAGGAATTCCCGGAGGAACTTCCGGAGGAATTCCTAGAGGAATTCCCGGAGGAACTTCCGGAGGAATTCCCGGAGGAATTCCCGGAGGAACTTCCGGAGAAACTTCCGGAGGAATTCCCGGAGGAACTTCCGGAGGAATTCCCGGAGGAACTTCCGGAGGAATTCCCGGAGGAACTTCCGGAGGAATTCCCGGAGGAACTTCCGGAGGAATTCCCGGAGGAACTTCCGGAGGAATTCCCGGAGGAACTTCCGTAAGAATTCCCGGAGGAACTTCCGTAGGAATTCCCGGAGGAACTTCCGTAGAAATTCCCGGATGAACTTCCGGAGGAATTCCCGGAGGAACTTCCGGAAAAAATCTGGGAAGAACTTCCGGAGGAATTCCTGGAGGAACTTCCGGAGGAATTCCTGGAGGAACTTTCGGAGGAATTCCTGGAGGAACTTTCGGAGGAATTCCTGGAGGAACTTCCGGAGGAATTCCTGGAGGAACTTCCGGAGGAATTCCTGGAGGAACTTCCGGAGGAATTCCTGGAGGAACTTCCGGAGGAATTCCTGGAGGAACTTCCGGAGGAATTCCTAGAGGAACTTCCGGAGGAATTCCTAGAGGAACTTCCGGAGGAATTCCTAGAGGAACTTCCGGAGGAATTCCTAGAGGAACTTCCGGAGGAATTCCTAGAGGAACTTCCGGAGGAATTCCTAGAGGAACTTCCGGAGGAATTCCTAGAGGAACTTCCGGAGGAATTCCTAGAGGAACTTCCGGAGGAATTCCTAGAGGAACTTCCGGAGGAATTCCTAGAGGAACTTCCGGAGGAATTCCTAGAGGAACTTCCGGAGGAATTCCTAGAGGAACTTCCGGAGGAATTCCTAGAGGAACTTCCGGAGGAATTTCTAGAGGAACTTCCGGAGGAATTCCTAAATGAACTTCCGGAGGAATTCCTAAATGAACTTCCGGAGGAATTCCTAGAGGAACTTCCGGAGGAATTCCTAGAGGAACTTCCGGAGGAATTCCTAGAGGAACTTCCGGAGGAATTCCTAGAGGAACTTCCGGAGGAATTCCTAGAGGAACTTCCGGAGGAATTCCTAGAGGAACTTCCGGAGGAATTCCTAGAGGAACTTCCGGAGGAATTCCTAGAGGAACTTCCGGAGGAATTCCTAGAGGAACTTCCGGAGGAATTCCTAGAGGAACTTCCGGAGGAATTCCTAGAGGAACTTCCGGAGGAATTCCTAGAGGAACTTCCGGAGGAATTCCTAGAGGAACTTCCGGAGGAATTCCTAGAGGAACTTCCGGAGGAATTCCTAGAGGAACTTCCGGAGGAATTCCTAGAGGAACTTCCGGAGGAATTCCTAGAGGAACTTCCGGAGGAATTCCTAGAGGAACTTCCGGAGGAATTCCTAGAGGAACTTCCGGAGGAATTCCTAGAGGAACTTCTGGAGGAATTCCTAGAGGAACTTCCGGAGGAATTCCTAGAGGAACTTCCGGAGGAATTCCTAGAGGAACTTCCGGAGGAATTCCTAGAGGAACTTCCGGAGGAATTCCTAGAGGAACTTCCGGAGGAATTCCTAGAGGAACTTCCGGAGGAATTTCTAGAGGAACTTCCGGAGGAATTCCTAAATGAACTTCCGGAGGAATTCCTAGAGGAACTTCCGGAGGAATTCCTAGAGGAACTTCCGGAGGAATTCCTAGAGGAACTTCCGGAGGAATTCCTAGAGGAACTTCCGGAGAAATTTCTAGAGGAACTTCCGGAGGAATTCCTAGAGGAACTTCCGGAGGAATTCCTAGAGGAACTTCCGGAGGAATTCCTAGAGGAACTTCCGGAGGAATTCCTAGAGGAACTTCCGGAGGAATTCTTAGAGGAACTTCCGGAGGAATCCCAGAGGAACTTCCGGAGGAATTCCTAGAGGAACTTCCGGAGGAATTCCTAGAGGAACTTCAGGAGGAATTCCTAGAGGAACTTCCGGAGGAATTCCTAGAGGAACTTCCGGAGGAATTCCTAGAGGAACTTCTGGAGGAATTCCTAGAGGAACTTCCGGAGGAATTCCTAGAGGAACTACCGGAGGAATTCCTAGAGGAACTTCCGGAGGAATTCCTAGAGGAACTTCCGGAGGAATTCCTAGAGGAACTTCCGGAGGAATTCCTAGAGGAACTTCCGGAGGAATTCCTAGAGGAACTTCCGGAGGAATTCCTCGAGGAACTTCCGGAGGAATTCCTCGAGGAACTTCCGGAGGAATTCCTAGAGGAACTTCCGGAGGAATTCCTAGAGGAACTTCCGGAGGAATTCCTAGAGGAACTTCCGGAGGAATTCCTAGAGGAACTTCCAGAGGAATTCTTAGAGGAACTTCCGGTGGAATTCCTAGAGGAACTTCCAGAGGAATTCTTAGAGGAACTTCCGGTGGAATTCCTGGAGGAACTTCCGGAGAAATTTCTCGATGAACTTCCGGAGGAATGCCTGGAGGAACTTCCGGAGGAATGCCTGAAGGAACTTCCGGAGGATTCCCGAAGGAACTACCGGAGAAATTCCTGGAAGAACTTCCAGAGGAATTCCTGGAGGAACTTCCGGAGGAATCCCTGGAGGAACTTCCGGAGGAATTCCTGGAGGAACTCCCGGAGGAATTCCTGGAGGAACTCCCGGAGGAATTCCTGGAGGAACTCCCGGAGGAATTCCTGGAGGAACTCCCGGAGGAATTCCTGGAGGAACTCCCGGAGGAATTCCTGGAGGAACTCCCGGAGGAATTCCTGGAGGAACTCCCGGAGGAATTCCTGGAGGAACTCCCGGAGGAATTCCTGGAGGAACTCCCGGAGGGATTCCTGGAGGAACTTCTGGAGGAATTCCTGAACTTCCGAAAGAATTCCTGGAGGAATTCCTGAACTTCCGAAAGAATTCCTGGAGGAACTTCCGGAGGAATTCCTAGAGGAACTTCCGGAGGAATTCCTAGAGGAACTTCCGGAGGAATCCCTGGAGGAACTTCCGGAGGAATTCCTGGAGGAACTCCCGGAGGAATTCCTGGAGGAACTCTCGGAGGAATTCCTGGAGGAACTTCTTGAGGAATTCCTGGAGGAACTTCCGAAAGAATTCCTGGAGGAACTTCCGGAGGATTTCCTGGAGGAACTTCAGGAGGATTTCCTGGAGGAACTTCAGGAGGAGTTTTTTTTTGGCCTCCTAAACAAAATTGTAGAAGACGGCAGCTTTCTAAATCTTTCGGATTCCGAAATATTTGACTCAACTAGCTTTCTTATATACACTAGCGCCGCCAAGCGGACGAGTTCCAAAATAGTATGATCTGCGACAGTACGGTTTTGGCCTCCTGAACAAAATTGTAGAAGACGGCAGCTTTCTAAATCTTTCGGATTCCGAAATATTTGACTCAACTAGCTTTCTTATATACACTAGCGCCGCCAAGCGGACGAGTTCCCAAATAATATGATCTGCGACAGTATAGTTTTGGCCTTCTGAGCATATTTGTTGAAGACGGTAGCTTTCTATATCCTACGGACACCGAAATATTTGACCCAACGAGTATTGCCATATACACTAGCGCCGCTAAACGGACGAGTTCCAAAATAATGTGATCTGCGACAGTAGACAGTAGTATATACACTAGCGCCGCCAAGTGGACAAGTTCCAAAATAATATGATCTGCGACAGTATGGATCTGACCTCCTCACTAAAATAGTAGAAGACGGCAGCTTTCTAAATCTTACGGATACCGAAATATTTGACCCATCTAGCTTTCTCATATACACTAGCGCCGCGAAGCGGACATGTTCCAAAATAATAAGGTTTACGACAGTATGTTTTTGGAGTCCTAAACAAAATTGTATAAGACGGCAGCTTTCTCAATCTATCGGATTCCGAAATATTTGACTCAACTAGCTTTCTCATATACACTAGCGCCGCGAAGCGAACGAGTTCCAAAATAATATGATCTGCGACAATATATTTTTGGAGTCCTAAACAAAATTGTAGAAGACGGCAGCTTTCTAAATCTTTCGGATTCTGAAATATTTGACTCAATGAGCTTTCTTATATACACTAGCGCCGCCAAGCGGACGAGTTCCAAAATAATATGATCTGCGACAGTACGGTTTTGGTCTTCTGAACAAAATTGTAGAAGACGACAGCTTTCTAAATCCAACGGATTCCGAAATATTTGACTGACGGAGTATTCCCATATACACTAGCGCCGCCAAGCGGACGAGTTCCAAAATAATATGATCTGCGACAGTACGGTTTTGGTCTTCTGAACAAAATTGTAGAAGACGGCAGCTTTCTAAATCCTACGGATTCCGAAATATTTGACTGACGGAGTATTCCCATATACACTAGCGCCGCCAAGCGGACGAGTTTCAAAATAATATGATCTGCGACAATATGGTTATGGCCTCCTGAACAAATTTGTAGAAGACGACAGCTTTCCAAATCTTTTGGATTCCGAAATATTTGACCCAACGAGTATTCCCATATACACTAGCGCTGCCAAGCGGACGAGTTCCAAAATAATATGATCTGCGACAGTATGGCTTTTGCCTCCTGAACAAAATTGAAGAAAACGGCATTTTTCTAAATCTCTCGGATTCCGAAATATTTGACCCAACGAGTATTGCCATGTACACTAGCGCCGCCAAGCGGACGAGTTCCAAACTAATATGATCTGCGACAGTATACACACCTAAAAATAATCATGTAATTTTAGGTGCTGTGACACCGACATATACGAGCGTCATTTTTGACGTAAAATTAGGTGGTACTTTAATTTTACATCACAACTTTATTGACAAAAAAATTGATTGATCAGAACGAGAATCGAACATAAGTCCGCTGAGTGAGAGCCCAGCACGCTACCACTCAGCTATCTCCGTTTCTTGAAAGAGGGATGATCGAAGTAAAACTGGTTCCACGATTTGCACTGAACAAGTATTTCACTGCATCAATACATGGACTGCTTGTGCGTTAGGTGCGTTGCAACGGTTGCTGTGTTTAGGTTCCGTGACATGTAATTTTAAATCATCTGACATTGAAAAATATACGATTCTGTTTATGTCATGTGGTTTTGTGTCATTTTATTGAAATACATCACCTGTAATATTCATAATTTTTTGGTGTGTAGTTTTGGCCGTCTGAACATATTTGTTGAAGCCGGTAGCTTTCTAAATCCTACGGACTCCGAAATATTTGACCCAACGAGTATTGCCATATACACTAGCGCCGCCAAGCGGACGAGTTCCAAACTAATATGATCTGCGACAGTATGGCTTTTGCCTCCAGAACAAAATTGAAGAAAACGGCATTTTTCTAAATCTTTCGGATTCCGAAATATTTGACCCAACGAGTATTGCCATATACACTAGCGCCGCCAAGCGGACGAGTTCCAAACTAATATGATCTGCGACAGTATAGTTTTGGCCTTCTGAACATATTTGTTGAAGACGGTAGCTTTCTAAATCCTACGGACTCCGAAATATTTGACCCAACGAGTATTGCCATATACACTAGCGCCGCCAAGCGGACGAGTTCCAAAATAATATGATCTGCGACAGTACGGTTTTGGTCTTCTGAACAAAATTGTAGAAGACGGCAGCTTTCTAAATCCTACGGATTCCGAAATATTTGACTGACGGAGTATTCCCATATACACTAGCGCCGCCAAGCGGACGAGTTCCAAAATAATATGATCTGCGACAGTATGGTTTCAACCTCCTGAACAAAATTGTAGAAGACGGCAACTTTCTAAATCTCACGGATTTCTAAGTATCTTACTAATATTAGCATGAACATCAAGCTGGTGAGCACCAACCACGAAATTTGTATGAAAATCACGACTTGCTCCGACGTTTGGAGGTCCACAGAGGTTATTTTTGGTCCGATCGGAGGTCTCAACATCTCAGACAAATCTTGATGGACGGGAAAATTTGTGAGTCCCAAAATTATTCAAATCGGTTCACCAACGGCTGAGATATAGCGATTTGAAAATAGTGTCTTTCGAGGCATGGTCGTTCGTGTAAGTAAAACCTATCACGGTCGGAGGAGTGTTAATGGAATTGGATATACGAATGGTTTCGTAATCAAGTTTAACGCTCTGAAATCTACTACAATTCGATATTTCTTGTTTCCTTCTTCATCAAAATCTTTCTTCGGAATGCATAACACAGGTGCATTCCATGGACTTTTACTTGGCCTAATAATGCCTTGCTTGTACATTTAATCAATTTCTTCATTAATGTGCTTCTTGGTAGATTCTGGAAATCTGTATTGTCGTTTATTAATTGGTACATTTGTTGTGGTTTCAATTTCATGCATTGCAGCATTCGTTATTGTAAGCTTATCTTCTTTCAAATAAAATACGTCGCTATATTTCGCCATAATTTCTTCTATCGCATTGAAGTTAGGTTTCTTTAAATGCTTGAAGTCGATTATTTCTAGTAATTTACTACAGCGTTCATTGCCTCTTATTTGCTTTCGATTCTTGTTTTCTACCAAGCTGTAGTCTTGGTTGGAGTCCAAATCCACAGGTTTCCATTGTATTTCTGAATTCTCTTCCTGATATTCGTTTTCTTCATATTCATCAATATCGTTGTCGCCCATATTATCATTCAATTTTGTTCTGAAGATTCAATCATTGTAGTTTCGTCGTAATAATATTCATCTGCATGATCCGATCCATATTCCGGACTCATGTTGTTGATAACTTGATTTGGTTTACATATCTCATCATCATTATGCTGCCAATCGTTTTCGAATTGGTTAAAATACGTGTTTTGATTGATCAATGTACTTATTTGAATTTTGTTAATAGTATGCACGTACCTATTGTTGTTTCTACTTGATATCGAACCTTCGAAATGGTTTGCACCCGCTTTCAAAGTAATTGTTCTGAAGTTTTCACTAATGCTTGATACATATTGTTTAAGGAATTCTATTCCAATGATACCTGGCATTATTAAATTGTCTACTAAGTGAAAAGTAGTTATAAATCTTATTCCATTGATAAGTAATTCTACGTCTGCTCTCCCGAGTGTTACTTTACTACCATTCTCTATACCCACTAGTGTAATTATCTCATCCGTATTAAAACTTTTAACGCCTACATAGCTTAATAAATCATATCTTAATAGGTTTACTGAAGAACCTGTATCTATTAAATATTTTACTTTATTCATGGGCTTGTCCACTGACGCCAACTCCATGAAATATTTATCATTATCATAAGTTAATTCCGTTGTAATTTGAGCTGCAATGTTTGAGTTTTGAATGTCTTGTGGCTTTTCTATATGACCACACGTTTTATCTGATTTTGCTACAAATACAAATCCCATGTCCTCGTTAAGTTTGGCTAATTTCCTGTCGTAAGTATAGCCTCCATTGTTGTCTTTATCTGCAGTGTACACTATGAATTCCTTATTGAATGTGTCTGCTATGTATCTTAAAATGTCTAAACTTAATGTGTCGAGTGAATCTTTAAAGGAGAATACTTGAATAATTTTCGCCAACTTGGCAAATTCTGGACCGTTATGGAATCCATCTATGAGTCCTTTGAAAAATACTTTCGAGTTAAAATCTGTTTCCTTAGTACCATTCATTAATATACCCCAAGTTCTTTTATTAGGAAATGAAAAATTCTTCCATTTAAATGTGGTTTTAGACCATACGGAAGGTCGATGAAATTCTTCAGTTTTTTATAAGCTGATAGACTGTTAATTATTAAAAGTGTAGCATCTTTTTCATATTCCTCAAGTATTTTGTCGTCAATCTTATTGATATCTGTCTAAGCTGTGGCATTGCTTTTACAAACTCTTCGTAAGGATATGTTTTCCATGTATTATCTTTTGTGTCGACATTGAAGTTGATATTTTCTAGACCATCATTATGTGGGTTCCGAATTGATTCTTGTTGTTTGCAAAAAAGTTCAAATCTACCTGATTCATCCATTATTGGTTCAATTATTTCTGAGAATGATCCAGTTGTTTCGGGTTTCGAAGATTCTGTTGTGATAGATTCGGAATCTATATCGCTTTTAAAGTCATAATTCTGTTTATTCTGTTGGATAACCGAATCGATGTTTTTCTCGTACTTATCTCTTTCTTCATATTCTATTAAATCCTTGCTTACAAATCCGTAAACATTTAGAGAAGTGTTCTCTGATCTTTTTAGTTTAAAACGTGTTTCCTCGAAATTCATGTATGTTGATTCGATATGCTCCTTAGCAAATTTGTACCCAATTTTGGCTGGTACTCCTAATTTATCCACCACGTGGAATTTGGTCGGTATGATTAGTTCTCCTATTGTTAAATGAATCCATATTGTTCCAATGGATGGCACTTGTTTACCATTTACGCATATCCATGCATGTTTGAATGGGTCTATTTTTGTTGCTCCGACTTTGATTGCGGTGCTCTGATGAATGAAATTATCACAGATACTTGTATCCAAGTAGTATCTCTCATTGTATTGTGGATTTTCTGCGGTTGCCAGTTTCCAATAAAAACCGGTTGAAAAGCCTCCATACATAGGGCTTGTTGCAAATAATTTTCCTGTTTCTTCTTCTTCGTATTGTGCATCAGTATCATATACTTGTGTATAAAAACAGTGGGATCCGTCTATCTTTTTCCTATCCAAACCCCCATGGTTTAGTTTTTTTGCTTCTGATTGTATTCAAAATTTCGGTTATTCCAGTTTCCTTCACGTAATGGTTCGAATCTTCTGTTTCCGTTGTTTTGATGCGGTGATTCATTCCGATAATTTTGATTCGAATTGTTTCTATTGTTTTAGCTATGATTGTTGTCATATTGGCTACCGTTATTTCTGTAAGAATTTTGTTCTAAGTTGTTTCGTTCGTTGCGAGGGGAATTGTAATGTCTGTCATTTCTTGAATAGTTATCATTTCGATTTCGATAACTATTATTATTCGGATATCCGTAGTTCTGATTTTGCTGGTAGTTATTAGATTGCCCATTGAAATGGTTTCTGTCATTATTTCTATTCCTTTGATCATTTCTGTCGTCATGGTCAATGTTTCTGTTGCTGTAAAAATTGTTTCTGTTTCTGAAATTTCCGAAGTTTTTTCTTTGGTTGTTGAATTTTTGCTCTTCTTTTTCAAGTCTGTGTGATTCTGCAATATGAGCATCCTGCAATCTATGCTCAATTTGTTCTATCTGCTCCACATCTATACATTCCTCCTGCAGATAAGTTATCAAGTCTTCCAAATTATCCTCCTTATGTGCTTTGGCTAAGTTTTTCAAGTTTCTATTTTTAAGCCCTCCTAAGAAATGGAGTCGTAAGTTTCTGAGAGCGTATGAATTTTCGCCGCCCCCTCTGTTCCCTTCATATTCATCAATGTGTTGTTTCATAGTAAGCACCCTATCTTTGTAACTTTGAAAGGTCTCTGTTTTCCCTTGTTCCAACGTTTCAATCTTTTGAAACAATTCTTCCAATTTCAATTTTCCTTTGAATTCTCTTTGCAAATTATCTCTAATTTCTACCCAAGTATCGGCATGTATTCGTTTGAAATGCAATGCTGCTGGTCCTTTCAATTTGGATAATATTACATGAATGAGTTCCGTTTCGGTTTCATGAATCTCATTCTGATCATTCCTTGGTGGAATGAATTTTGCAAAATAGTCTGCTTGGAACAAAAGCCATCCAATTCAGCTGCTGTTCCTCGAAATTCTGGAATGCATTTAATTGCTTTTTCTGTGGGGAATTCGTAAGCCATTTTGTTCAAGAATGATTTGTATACCGGCTCAAATTTAACACTAAATTCTTGTAGCTCGTTTAATATCAAAGATTTGGTATCGATTTCAGATTGATCAGCGTTATTTAATGTAGATGATAGAAGATTAGGATCACGTATTGGTCCAAAATATAAATCTGTGCCAGATATGGACACGTTCAGATTCGAAAATCCTCAATACTAATTGGAAAATGATCTTCACTAACACTCACACGTCTATTCCTCAAATTATGAAATTTTCCTTCTTGAATTTCAGAGTTCTTTTCCGTATTTCTTTTTGTTTTGGTATTTTCTAATATTTGAATACAATTTTCATATTTCTTTTTCACAATATCCAGTTTATCTGTTAAATCATTCCAAATTTCAGTTTCGTTTAATTGTTCATATTTTTGGACAATGTTCTCGAATTCTTCTAACGCCGCTTTTAGGATTTCTGTTTTATGAAAAATTCCCTGTAAAGACCTGGTTCTGGTTCTATTTTTGTTTAAATTATCGAATTCCTTAAAAAAGAATTCTCGAATTTGTTCTAATTGTTCAGAATCTTTTTCAAATGAATCGTCCAAACTTGACATTTATTTGAATAATGTCAAAATCAGCAAATATTTTCACTATTGATGATGAGAAATAATATTCAACGTGTTTTAAGGCATTTAAATTAAAGAAAAAGGTTTGTTACTTACCATATTAAAATTCCATGTATTATTGTTGTTTCCATATCTAAGACCTGGTGCTCGATCTTGTGGTCGTTTTTTTGTATTTTTTCTCCGCAAAACCACTTCTACTTATCTGATGTTTGTTCTTATTTTCTTCGGCACTGATTTTCACTTAATCAAAAATTAGCGTTCCTCTGTTGCGAAAACAGTCTTTTTCCGCTGTCACCATATGTAACGAACTTCCTTTTTACGAACTGTAGCGAACTTCCTTTTTTTTCGATGTATTGTTCACGCTCAAATGTTAATAATCACCTTTCCACGATGTGTTAAGCGTCCTATGCCGAAGGCGCGGCACTGGTTTTTCGGGTTTTTCTAGTTCAAACACTCAACTACGGTTAGAATAAAACTTTATTATTTATGTATCACTTGTTTGTACATTTATAAACTTTTTTTTTTACATTTTAGCACTTATTAATTACACTCATTACAATTAACACTTTCGTATAATTATAAACTCGAATATTTTCGTTTTTACAAAATTTTGCACTATTTTCCGTATGACAATGCCTTTCCCAGAGATACTAACACTTTTTATTTCGACATTTGAAGAGAGACCAGAGTAACACTTTTTATTTATCGATACTTATTCTGAGACTCTAACACCGATTTTCAATTTTACCGCGACGGACTATTTAACTGTTCACTTTTATCTTTTTCAAGAAGTTAATTAATTTAAACTTAGATCTCGATTCGTGCCACTGGTCACGAGTGTCGAGGTGTCTAAGGGACAACCCTGATTCAATTGGAGTGTTCGGTAGGCCGGCTAGGGAAACCTAGAAAGCGCCGAATTCCAATAAAGGGGCTGCTGAATATTTGGGACTGACCCCGAGCTCAATTGGAGTATTCGGTAGGCCGGCTAGGGAAACCTAGAAAGCGCCGAATTCCAATAAAGGGGCTGCTGAATATTTGGGACTGACCCCGAGCTCAATTGGAGTATTCGGTAGGCCGGCTAGGGAAACCTAGAAAGCGCCGAATTCCAATAAAGGTGCTGCTGAATATTTGGGACTGACCCCGAGCTCAATTGGAGTATTCGGTAGGCCGGCTAGGGAAACCTAGAAAGCGCCGAATTCCAATAAAGGTGCTGCTGAATATTTGGGACTGACCCCGAGCTTGGAAAAGCGCACGGTATATATAGTCAATCCGAGTTCTGAATTTCATAATGATTTCATGAATTGCATCAGACTGGACTTTGGACCCCACGAAAGATCCGAGAATCCTTAAATAACGTAATCATTTTCTTCATCCCACATTTATCTGTTCAGACTATGTGGTTTTAATTTCAACTTCGTAAATATCCCCAATTTTTTGCCTTTCTCGTATACTAAGTATACGTAAAGGCTATATGTTCGCTCCAAAAACGAACTTTTCATAGCAGGCCCGGAGACCCATAGTGTTATATACCGATCGACTCAGCTCGACGAATTGGAGTGATGTCTGTGTGTGTGTATGTGTGTGTATGTGTGTGTATGTGTGTGTGTGCGCAAAAAGTCTAGCTCACTTTTTGGGCACTTATCCTCAAGCGATTTGCTCGCAACAAGTTGCATTCGACGCATAATCCTGTCCCATTGTTTCCTATTGGAAATTGATCAGATCGGACTATGGGCTTAGAAGTTATGGCCAAAATACTTTTTTTTCATAAAAAAGCACATTAAAAAGTCTAGCTCACTTTTTGGGCACTTATTCCCAACCGATTTGCTCGCAACAAGTTGCATTCGACGCAGAATACCCTCCCATTATTTCCTATTGAAAACTGTCCCGATCGGACTATGGGCTTAGAAGTTATGGCCAAATTACTTTTTTCATAAAAAACACATTAAAAGTCTAGCTCCTTTTGGGAACTTATTCTCAACCGATTTGCTCGCAACAAGTTGCATTCGACGCAGAATACTATCCCATTATTTCCTATTGAAAACTGACCCGATCGGACTATGGGCTTAGAAGTTATGGCCAAAATACTTTTTTTCATAAAAAAAACACATTAAAAAGTCTAGCTCACTTTTTGGGAACTTATCCTCAACCGATTTGCTCTCAACAAGTTTCATTCGACGCAGAATCCTATCTCATTGTTTCCTATTGAAAATTGACCCAATCGGACTATGGGCTCAGAAGTTATGGCCAAAATATTTTTTTTTCATAAAAAAGCATGTTAAAAAGTCTAGCTCACTTTTTGGGCCCTCCTCAACCGATTTGCATTCGACGCAGAATCCTATCCCATTGTTTCTTATTGAAAATTGGCCCGATCGGACTATGGGCTTAGAAGTTATGGCCAAAATGCTTTTTTTTTATAAAAAAGCACATTAAAAAGTCTAGCTCGCTTTTTGGGAATTTATTCTCAACCGATTTGCTCGCAACAAGTTGCATTCGACGCAGAATCCTGTCCCATTGTTTCCCATTGAAAATTGGCCGGATCGGACTATAGGCTCAGAAGTTATGGTCAAAATTTTTTGCCTTTCTTGTATACAAAGTATAAGGTGACTGGGTAGACTTGATCCCTTTTCTGATTTCCGATGTATCACAGCTAAAAATAAATAAACATACGCGATTTCCACACTGACCCTCTAAGAAATATAGTACTTAACTTTACTGATGTATGACAGTTCTTAAAATATTGTTGTTATTGATACATAATCGATTTTTAGAGTGCTGTCAAAAGTCTACTTTTAAAATATTCGGGGAAATTGATCCTCTTCAAGAGCTTGCTTTGTTAAAATTAGAAAGGTGCCCTCAGATTTTTAAAATATTTTTCCTTCAAAACACGCGCAATTTTCGAATTGCTGTGCGTATACATTAACGATTTTTGTTATTGAATTCGACAGCACATATTATTTTTAAATTTGGGGAGACTTAATCCTCTTTCTATGATATCTACCCAATACATAATGTTTGTCAACCTTCATCAAATCTGTCAAATCTACAAAAAATCAGAACCCTGAGAACAGATTTATATTTTTTTAATTTTTTTCGCCAAATTTTTGTTAGGATGACTAATGGGGGATCAAATGTCCTCATATTGAGGCAATAGCTTCAAATCAAAATATCATAAAACTTTGATGGAATGTTGACATTTCCACCAGTACAAATCATTAAGCACATTTATGGCTTTGTGCTGTGAAAAAACGAAAGCATTTGGTCATTGTCATGAAAAGTTATTCAAATTTTGCGTGGCCAATAAAAAAATCTTTAGGAAGGTCAAAACATACAAACCGCCCTGCAGAATAAATAAGGTTGTCAAACCAAAAAATAACTCACCACATAAAGGTCATTTGTCTAGAGGATCTATACTTAAAGTACGCTAGAACAAAACTTCTTTAGTTATTAATAAAACAGGGGGTGATAAAGTCTCCCCGGGGATCAAGTCTACCCACCTTCCCCTACTTAAAGGCTATATGTTCGCTCCAAAAATGAACTTTTTATAGGAGTCCCGTAGAGGTACCAATCGACTCAGCTCGACGAATTAAAGTGATGTCTGTGTGTGTATGTGTGTGCGCAAAATAATCTCACTGATTTTTCAGGCACTTATCCTTAACCATTTCATTTCTTAGTCATTTATCCTCAACCGATTTGCTCGCAACAAGTTGCATTCGACGCGGAATCTTGTCCCATTGTTTCGTATCGAAAACCGGCCCAGTCGGACTATGGGCTTCGGAGTTATGGCCAGTTTTTACAAGAAAAATTCTTTTTCTCTATTTAGGCACTTACTCTCGGCCGATTCGACGCAGAATCATGTCCCATTGTTTCCTATTAAAAATTGGCCGGATCGGACTATGGGCTCAGAAGTTATGGCCAAAATACTTTTTTTTTCATACCGAAAGTGCGAAGAAATTACTCACTCACAAGAAACGAGAAAGGCACTATCACCGCTAGGTGGATTAATCTGGGTTTTTTTTTTTTTAGCATCCATTGATTACTCAACTTTGCATTCTTTATGGATGCTCCCTAAAGTTCTTTTTCACGAAATGCTTAATCAACTTATTTGAAAAATCCATAAATTCCGAAACATCTTCCTTTTTATTTCAAATTTTTTCAACAGTTATTTAATTTCTTGTCATAGATTACCCAATTCAGCCTTAATATTGGACTTCCATACTTTACGAAACTTTGCCCCTTTTTGGATGTTCCTTTGAAATTCTCTTGGAAAAAATCTGTTCTCTTTTCACTCTCTAAAACTCTCTTATTTCGAGCACACATTCAAGTGGCTACTTCAATTTACTAATGTATTAATTCGTATAATTTTTTGTATAAAATGAGTATCTCTAAGTCCTGCCCTTTCTTTACACTTAAACTTGAACATTGCTGTCTCACAGAGTAATGTTCAACAAGTCCCAAATGTTTAATAATGCATGATACTACTAAACCAACGGAGTTGTGAAAACATTCACTTAAAATCTGTATTCGAACCCAGCATGGGTTCTTTGTAAAACAGCGTACCATACCGCTGATCAATTAACAGCTACCGCTTGTATTACTCTTTGATTTTAAGTATGCTCTTAAAAATCAATCAATCAATATTTTTCTTTCTTTCAACTGGGCTTTGAATTAAATTCCCTTTCCCTAAAGAATCATTACCCCTTCGGGTCGGCTCTTCCTTTTCCCGAACCACTAAGACCCCAATATCAATATTTCTTTTCAAGTTTATATTGGTAAGAACAAAATCATGTTCTCTCTGTTTTTCATACTGGGCAACAAACCCCTTTAAATCAATACACCTGTATACGTGTATGTAGATTCAATGAAGACTCTTATTGTCTCTATCATTTTGGCTAAGTTATTATTCCGCGCTCCTCACCCAAACAAATTCTTTCCTTAGTGTCCTATACATATGCGCCAATGCATCATCATCAATGACGATCGCGGCTATGTACCGCTATATCGTGCACTGTCCAATATGTGAGCACGTTTGAACATGTCAATCCACCGCGCTCCAGTTAAGTAATTCTGACGGTTTCGCCAAACCGTGATAAGGGTGTGCGATATTTCACATAGCTTTAAAATTGATGAAAAGTAAATTAACCCAACAATTCCTACATGCACCATTTTTAATTTATGTTGATTGCTTAAATTACTTTGCGTTGAGTAATTGAATATATTCGGCCTTGTTTTTACAATATCTCACTGCCATCGGTATTTAAAATTGTTTTAGGAAGGTGTCGGCACATAAGGCTGTGCACCAGCAAGGTCTTCCATTCCGACTTCGCCTCCACGACTAGAGCGCAGAGGGTCAGTACGGCCTGTTTCAAGTCCTTACTGTAATTGAATCGGTTGTCCAGTGCGTGAGCTCGAGCGGTTAGTTTTCGGGAAAACAGTCATCACAATTTGAAAAATAAAATACACGAACAATTCTGATGTGACTTGCTAACTCCAAGTCCAAAATCCGACTCTCTTCTTTATTTACAAAAACGTTATTTATAACTACTGGCTATTGTTTACAATTTTTCTCTCATTTTCAATAATGTTGCAGAATGTTGCATGCTACCTACATTTACTCTCATGTGACATTCTGCTCCGAGAGCATTCGTACTCTCTAAATAAACAATTATTTAACAATTGAGTCAGCTACTATTTCTAGGCCAGCTTATTCGCCAAGTTTTGCTTATACTTAAATATCCGTTGTTTATTATTGCATGGCGTTTAGGGTCGCTACATCTCTTCCACCCCACTGAGCTTGAAATAAAAATTGTAAATTATTATTTCAAGTGGATAGTTGATGGTTTCGTTTCAAAACTTTAGGGTTCTCCTGAAACTATAGTTCAACATATTTATGAAATATTCGAAAGTTGTCTTCTGATCATTAAAAAATACAAATTTTCAAGCAGTGTACCCAAGTAACAATCTCAATGCTTCGAAGATTTATGCTAGTTTTATAGAGGTTTTATTA
Organism: Armigeres subalbatus; assembly: GCF_024139115.2. Taxonomy (NCBI): domain Eukaryota; kingdom Metazoa; phylum Arthropoda; class Insecta; order Diptera; family Culicidae; genus Armigeres; species Armigeres subalbatus. Next base: position 186,064,134 of record NC_085141.1, on the reverse strand, counting down.
CGGCATGTAGAAATGCTTAAAGTTTTATTTTGGTTTTATTCAGTTGTCATTTAATTAGATCCGCAAGAGTACTTGAGAACTACGTTTAGAATTCCAATATAAAACCACAGCTCTTTAGGTTTTATAATGCTCCTGTGTTCCTCCTCAGAGCTAAAAAATGGAACTGACATAAAGCCAGCAGTTAAGTTATATGTTGGTTTTGATCAAGACTTATAAAAGCTGCCAAGCTTCGTAGAGTCCTGTATAAAACCCACATATAACCTTTAATCCTGAAGAAGACCTGCATAGGAATACGAAGCTTGAAACTACTACTATGGATAGAAACTAAATTTTCAGCACAAATTGTTTGACCCACGGGAGTTTTTTCATTTCGCTTTCAGTCGAAAATGAAAAAAAAAACATTAGCAGTTTTTTCTATGTCGTGAATTATGTAGGGGAACTGTTCCGATCTCCATCTTACTCACTGAAAATTACATTCATCTTATCGGGAAGTAAAGAAATACGGCACCAATTTCAACATGCGTCAACATGCGAACTCCTGCTGAAAAAAATCACAAATCAAATACCTTTCCATTGCTCTGCTTTCAATGGGATGAACATCGGAGCCATGAGTTGAAATCCAGGAGCAATTCTCTTATATATTTAAGTCGTTGAAAAAACTGTTCAAACAGCATTTGCCCATGAGGGGTATGGAAATATGTATTTAATCCATACATGCTTTGCCAATTTAACACGAGTAAAACACTTTTATGGTACAAAATATACCATTTAACAATTGCCACTATATGCTTTTTAATTGAAATACTTATTTTTAAAAGTACTTGCATTCGATGCCGAGGGCAGAAAAAGTTTGTTTATTATTTTTTTATATCTGTCTACATTGTCATGTTGTGATTATATATAAAACTACCAAGCTTTAGGTTTGACCAAGATAAAACTTGCTAGTCGTAACATGGTCTTGAAAAAGGCCAAGATAAAACCTCTAGGTGTTTGAAATGCCCAGATAAGGCCAATTCAGGAGTGATGGTTATATAGAGGCATTTTTTATGCAATCAAAGTTTTATTCGAAAAAATGTCGCCGATATGAAAAAAAAATAATGAATTTCATAATCGAAATATCATGCAAATTTCTGTTTCACCTTTTAAACGGGAAAATCGGTCATCCTAATATGTTTTAGGAACAATGCTTTGATTATTTGATCAACCAAAGTGGTTATTAATTGAAATTATTTTCAAAGTAATTAACTAAGGCAATTAATTAAACTTGAAAAATTCTAAATAATAACAAATTAACGAAGCGCATTGTTAAAATACTGATTATTTATCATGGTTTCACCATGAAAAATCCCTGGCATACCTTCCAACATGCATAGAACACTCAAAGCCAGATATGAACTTTTATTGAACTGGCTGATAATAATTCTTTTATTTTTTTTTGTTGACATGTAATCCATGTATTGCAGAAAGAAAAGCATATTTTTTTCGAGTACAAACAATAAACAAATAATCAACCTGAGAGTTGTCAACTGTTTCATTATCGGCTTATTTGTTGTTGTATCATAGTCATGAAGTGGTTGTATCATGGTTATATAGTGGTTCTCAAAACCACCAAGTCTAAATGAGGTTTTATGTTGCATGTTTTATGTGAGACTTGAAGTATATTATAAAACCGTTGGTTCTGAACTGGAACGCATATTAGGTTTTAATGATTGCAATAAAACTGGGCCAACTGGCTGTAACATGGTTTTATAGAAATCTACAGGAGGTTGTGGAAACTGCGAGGACTGCATGGAAGGTTTTGAGATTAGGTTTTGAAGAACGCTATAAAACCCTGATACAACCTTAATTGTTACTTGGGTATATCTTTGAGATTCCTTGATACTATTTTCGTGCAATTTTCTGAATCCTCAAATTAATTTTGCTATAACTTTTTTGTAATATTTTCGCTTAATCCCTCTAAACATATACTTCCTCGAGAGTGTCTTACCTGATGATGCCTTCTTAACTCGCCTAGCGTCTGGTAGGCTGCTTGCTGATGCTCGCTTCTTCATAATATTTCGTGTCGATCACTTGGTCGGTTTCAGATTCCGAGTGCAGGGTATACTCCTGGTCTGTTGCTTGGTTTTTTGAACTTGTAACGTAATATTGGGTCTCCGTGGTAGAGTTTTTGATATATGATGTCTATCGTTTGCTGGGTGCGTAAAATTTGATCGTACCGTTCACTAGTAATAATTTGACGTGCCATCTCCGAATGTATATGTTGCTTTCCTCTGGTTGTAGTTCATGAATTTGCTGCTTGCCTTATAGCAAAAATGTGTAGCTGTTATAGTATATCTCCAATAGTTTTCAGTTGATTCGCAGTTGATACGTAAGTTGAGGTGAATTGCCATGTATACGCTGCTCAGTTTTGTTGTGAGACATTCGCATCTTTTGTTGTGTGATGCAAATTAGTTGTTATTGATAAAATTTTGCTCGTTTGATATTTCGCTTTGGGTTGATCCTCTTCATAATTTGTCTTCTATCGTGGGAGTTTAGTCTTCATGGTTTTCCTGTTTCTGCTTATCTGGGAGTTATTGTGTTATTCCGCCTAGTTAAATCTTCTTTTATATCGCCTTGTTAATTCACCTTTTCGTGATGTTCCTCCGAAAATTTCTACTCCTGATGTTCCTCCAAAGATTTCGTCCCGTTGAATCCGTCTTGATACACCCACACTCTTTATCTTCAACTTTCCGTATGACCTGTCATTCTGGTGATACCAATTAACTCTGGTATGTATTTCTCGATGCACTGTTGTCTTCCTTCGTTCGATTCTCGATGTCTTCCTTCGCCATCGGATGTTGTCTGTTCGTCTTCGCTGGATGTTCTCTCGCCCGTTTGCCTCTCGAGTAAGTTATTGTGCACATTTACATTTGGAAAATAATTGTGAACTATTTTACTGTCTTTTACTACTACACTGTTTTCGTTTTTTTTTTTACTTTACTGATTACCGGATAATGATTACATCTTCAACGCTATGTTACTATTTTTATGAATTTGATTCTACTTATTGGGCCTTGCCTTCTTTAAAATTGATCGTTCGATAATATAAAATAATTGATTCTATTACTTCATCTGATTATGTTATTCTCGCTGAATTATCCCACGGGGAAAAAAATTGAGTTGAAACAAAAAATGTACTCTGCAGGTTTTTGTACAGATTTAACTAAAGATAATATAATTTTCTGCAAAATACTTTCTGCCACATATTACATATTATACCTTATTGGTTTTTTGTTTAGGTTGGCCTTGATGGTTAATTGCTGCAACTGCTCCCCTCCACCGTTTCTGGCTTTTGGCGTGTTTCTGAAAGAAAACAGTCATCATTGCATGGCGTTTAGGGTCGCTACACCAGGATGGATATAATTACGTCCGAAACGTCCGTAATTACCTCCATGGTCTGGCCTCCACTGTCCTCATGGTTGGTCATCACCGAGTTTATGACCCTGGTCAGAGTGGGGCCGACCTTTTTAACATCGACCGGCATCTCATCTGACCCACCACGAGCTTTACCACCTACCTCCCTCAAAATTTTGGTTTTTATGCCAGCGACATCCTGATTATGGCATTCTGGCCGCGTGTTAACGGACCTTGTCTTGGATATAGTAATATTATGAAAGCGAGGGCTGGCAGTCTGACATTCTACTCTCTTAGTAGAGCCGGGTGACACTGACTCGAAACGGCGAGTGGGCTAGTGGCTAGGCTGTTTTCAATCCCCTAAAACCGTGGCGGGCCTTGTAGTACGCTGTCCAATCCTGCCACCAAGCTTTGCCTGCTGGGTGGGAGTAGGCTCAGATGCCCTTTCCTGACTCGCGCTGATCTGGCTCTGAACACGAAAGTGTCAACCCTTGCATGGCCTCCCTGCATGCCGTAAGGCATGCAAAGATAATCATGGGATCATTAGAGTCAGAGACCAGTGAGGTACAGAGGTCAACAAGACCTCTGTACGCCTAAGAGGCGGTCCCTTTGGCACGCAGGTAGCCTACCTTAGGTTACCGGTTGCGGAAGCCAAAAAGGTTCGGACAGTCGAGAGGGTCCGACGGAAGTTGAAGATTGGCTGGTCAGTATGTCCAGTGAGCAAACTCCAGCCGTCTTCAGTGGACAGATGCTATCGGTGTAAGGGCCCAGACCGTAGCAACCTGTGTCATCGTTGTGGTGAGGAAGGTCACAAGGCGCATGAATGTGATAAGGCAGATTGCCTTAGTTATAGCTTTTAGCATGTAGCTGCTATGAGCATGTAGCTTCTGGCCTGATTTACTTATTTGTTGCTATATGGCGTCCACATCAAACCAGTCTTTCCGTTGGTTTCCTTGTGTAGTACTAAGTTTCTCTGTGGTTGTTCTATTAACCGCCTCGTGAACCTGTTACCACAATGCGTTCAAATTTTCTCCAGTCGGGTGTTCTTTAATTCGGCCCGACAGTCACTGTATGTTCTACCGCATGGTTCTCTTACGCCTAGAAATGGTGATGTTGGACAGCGCGAATCTTACATACCACCAGATAGTGGTCATAGTCGATCGTATAGAGTTCGCCGCCGTACCAAACTGACAATCTACAAAACGCTCATTAGACCGGTAGTCCTCTACAGACTCGAAACCTGGACGATGCTCGTGGAGGACCAACGTGCACTTGGAGTTTTCGAAAGGAAAGTGCTGCGTACCATCTATGGTGGGGTGCAGATGGCGGAAGGTACGTGGAGGAGGCAAATGCACCACGAGTTGCATGAGCTGCTGGGAGAACCATCCATCGTTCACACCGCGAAAATCGGACGACTGCGGTGGGCCGAGCACGTAGCCAGAATGTCGGACAGTAACCCGGTGAAAATGGTTCTCGACAACGATCCGACGGGCACAAGAAGGCGAGGTGCGCAGCGGGCAAGGTGGATCGATCAGGTGGAAGATGACTTGCGGACCCTTCGTAGACTGCGAGGTTGGCGACGTGTAGCCTAGCCATGGACCGAGCCGAATGGAGAAGACTCTTATATACCGCACAGGCCACTTCGGCCTTAGTCTGAATAAATAATAATAAAGGTCCAACCGTCCGCCTACCGTCCACGAAAACATGATCACTCCCAAGTAACCAATAAGCACTCCAATTCGCCAAATCGCCATATAAGGCCAATATACGGTCATTCAAAACTTATAAGCATTGAAGTAGCACTATATGGCCGGTTTGGCGAATTTGAGTGCTTATTGGTTACTTAGGGTATTTGGGTGTCTCAGGTGTGCTTTTGAATATTCTTGCGCGTAAAATGCTACGGATAGCCATTCCTCTGGCTGCGGAAAAAATATCTACACACTTAAAATAGATTTCACTGTTCAGTAATTTTTTTTGACGAAAAACTACGATAAACATAAGAAATTACAGTACGTTCGGTAAAAAAGATTAATTATACCGGATATCAGTAAAATTTCACCGAACAATTTGTTATTACGAAAAGATTTGACAGATTTCGCTAATTAAACTTGCAGTTCGTTCTGTAAAATTGAATTATCGCCGTACATGGTAAAATAAATACCGAACAAACTGTAAAATGAATTCTGTATTACAGTTCGTCGGTAAAATGTTGAACTGTCAAATTGCCATTTTGGTTTTATCAAATTGTATGCAACTAGTGTTTACATTCAAACATTGAGAAACGGGCAAGTCATCTGATTATTCATAAGAAAATTGTAATAATAACAGGTATGTAACGTTATTGATCAATTTATTAATTAGTTTATCAACGGAATAATATTTTCTGCAGCTATCTTTGGCAGTACGCTTCTTCTGGGAAAGTGCTTTCTATACAGATAGAAAAATCCACTGAAATGCACATAAATGGAACACCATTATTAGCGTAATTCCATACGGGATATAGCCTAAATGTATACAATATTCGACGTGAATCGTAATATTGCATACAAGTTGTAAGCAATCTTGTTAGCAAGAGGACAATTTCAGCGTAGAATAGCGTAAATTTTCGCATGTCAAGTTTAACGCGCTGTTTATTTTTCATTACTTTTTTCTGTGTATGTTTCTTCAATATGGTATTCATGACGTGGACCACGATTTGGCAAGTCATTTTTGTACAAAAGTTGTTCCGTATACGAAAGGTGTAAAAGCTCTCTCGATTTAATTTAAAACAACAATTTAGGAATCATTAAAATGTTACTAATCTTACTTTTTGAATTACTAGTCGAGTCAGGTCAAGACACTGAAGACGGCCTCATAGTTGAGGTCGAAATACGTATCTGCAAAGATTTCAAAACGTGGTGGAATTAAATGGAAAGTACTAAACTCGTCTTATGACAGTTGACGACATTCTATTAAAAGAGCATACATAATTTTTATTTTCACGAGATACTCTTTTAGCTATGTGATGGTTTTCAATTTTCATCAAGCTGCAAAGTGCATGCCGTTACGCACAGAATAGAATTAACATGAATTCGATCAGTTTTTGTTTGCGTGTTCGACCTTTTTCAATCTTTTCAATCGAAAGTTTGTAAGACTCTAATGTTGTGGCCCCGGAATCGCTCAGTTCCAGAAGAGAACTGGCCTAAACCCCTAGCTGCTGGTCTAGCCACGGCAGCCGTTTGGGGTGGGCTCAAAAGGCCTCTTTTGTTCCGGGTCTCAGGGTGTCAGGTGTGGGGAGGCTTTCGGGAGCGTGAAGACAACCGAATAATTAAATTTCAATTGAGAGGCGTTTATTCATGCAAATTGCAAACATACACTTACGGGTGATTAGTTGGCTTCCAAATTATCGGTGGCTGGCGGCTGGTCGCACGATGAGTCAGCCAAAGCGGTGGCTAGGTATCGAGGTGGCCAACGGATTGCCGAGCGGAAGGGCAAATCGGCGGGAGGTCGATCGATGAAGCGATGCAGGGGGCGGTCGATGAAGATGCCGATGAAGCCAACGAGCGAGTCGCTAGCTATCGAGGTGGCCAACGGATTGCCGAGCGGAAGGGCAAATCGGCGGGAGGTCGATCGATGAAGCGGTGCAGGGTGCGGTCGAGGGAGATGCCGATGTAGCCAACGAGCGAGTGGCTAGGTGGCCGACGGGCGGTCGGACGATGCGGCAACCGATGAGTGGCTTGGCGGTGATGCGGCTGGCGATCAAGATATCTTCAGGTGGCCGGACGACGATGTAGTCGACACTTTTCCGGATAGTGATGCCGCTAACGGACTGCGAGGCGACAACGTGGCTCGCGGTAGGCTTGAAACAATGGGCCGACCGATGGTAAGACAATCGTGCGGCCGAAGAGGGGTCAGGCGATAACGCAGCGCACTAGTGGCCGTTAGGTGTGGGGCCGGACGATGATGCGGTCTACAAATCCCCCGTCGGGTGGCCAGGTGTCACGACAATGCCTACGGGCTGCCGTTTAACCGCGTGATGGGTGGGATGCCGGGTGGTAGGGTTACCACCAAGTGGATCCACAATCGAATTGTTCGATGATCCAGACGGGTGATGTCGGTTGGATGGAGTAGTTTCCACGGGCGTTCACCCAAGATGGCACCTATGTGTGTTGCTGAATATAAAACCACACGATTCACACCGAACAAGCTCCTTACACCGAGCCACAAATCCAACTGCCTCTTTATCTCATCGGCTTCTTTCACCCACCGTCTGACTTGGTCACTCATCTCCCCAAGGAAAGCGCGCGTTCTATACTTCCTGCTTTCAATCAAACCTTCGCTGTGGTCGAGATCGCTCATTGTCGGGTATGCGTTTAATCCACCCACCGTGTAAATTTGAAATCGCCGTTAAAACTATAGCAATTTGTCTTCACGCTTGAATGGATTTGATATATATCTAATTAAATGTTACCCGTCGGTAACAAGTTAAAACCTTTTTTATGAAAATCTCCGACAGCGAAACGTTATTCCCAAAAATAATGTTTGCTCAGTTCAGCGTTGCTCCAATGTTGTCCATGCATTGCTCTACAGCCTATCCCCATTATTGCCACGCTGGCGAATGTGTTCCTAGAAACCATGCGAACGAATAAGTTCAAACTGCAGCCGTCTCTCCTGGTGCACAAAAGTAATAACCGGTCAAACATCAAACCAGCCTTCATGCGGTTGCAACCAATATTAATTTTAATTCCACGTCAATCACTTTCCGGTTTCCGGTTTGCTGACCGCTTTTTCTCTATCTATACCTCGACCACTTCTATTTGATGCCGGTCGCTTTCTGCTATCTGGATGGGATCCGATGGAATTGTAAAGTTTACTTCGATGGAGGTAAATTATGTTTGGAGCTGTGAGCGAATTCCAACAATATCTAAAATTCTCTTAACTTAATTGAGGCATCGCAATTCGCTATCATACTTCAAATGCCCTCCATTCCGATGATATTATATTCACTCTGCATGCAGATGGCGTTACCTTGACATCTTCTTCTTTGAACATGGCTAGCAGATTGTTGTTTGATGTCATTTTTTCTGCTTAGCAATTTCCGCTCCATTGTGAGTTCATGGTGCGTTTGCGTCACAGTGCATTATTACACTTGGATCGCTTTCAATAAAAGTGGCATGGTTTTTGCATAAGGCGGTTTCAAATCTACATTTTAACAAAAGCAATGTTCTCATGTCTTCATTAAAATCTTCTTGACGAAGGTGAAATTTTTAATAAGTTTCCATGTTAATTCATGGAAGTTTATGAGATGATATATAATGAACATGAGCATAACCATTAATTATTGCTTCTCTGTTATTGCAAGGTCAACTAAAATTACACAAAGGATTATAATAGACTATGTATGAGATTAACATCATCCCCAATGCGTAAAAACTAGTAACCCAATATTCAACAATACCGGCGCCTGTCATGTGCGAATAGGTTAATAAGGGAATTGATTTTCCTAACTGACGTGATACTCCCTTTGATGGAAGCCAACAGTATCATCCTCACGAAATTTTAGAAATAGTATACCGGGCGAAGGCTCATCGTTTGATGTGAGCGCGGTTGTATGCAAATCGATTTCTGAAAGCTTGTCGGACTCTTCAAATCATCAGTGCAGATATGTTGCGACGTAACTTGACCTAATGCTTCCTAAGCCATGTCCAATAACCAAATATGATCCATAAATAGTTAACGGCTGTTTAAAACCATTGCAACTAATTCATTGAAAGGTGACTTATTCCACCGCTGATGAAATCATTTCGCTTATCCAGTACAAAAAAGACATTAATAATCTGCTGATTATCTCGTACGATCCGTGTATTAAAGGATAGCACAATCAACAGCGCACAGACCGCTCAGAGAAGAAACGATATGTCTGGACCACAAATAGCACTTCAGTTTCCTACGCATTCCAAGGTTTCATGCTCAACAACTTTAAATGTACGACTATAGCACATTTAAAAGAATGACAACTAGAAAATGACTATTATGAATTGCTCTTTTTTCATACGATGCACAGTGGTGCGTTTGGCTAAAATCGTGAACTTTTTATTTTGCCACTTCAGGGTGTTATTTTTCCACATTGGTGTCTCTGGGAATAAATTTTATAAAAATATTGCGCATCTAATGACGAAAAGTTGTAGTTCTAATTTTTGCCACAGGTGGCGCTGCAAAATGTAACTTCTTTAATAAACGATTTTTAAATATGGTATCTTTGGCAATGTTGTAGTGTAATTTATTATGAATTTTATTGCTGAAGACACCGAGTGTCCATCTATCATCGTTTTTTAAATACGGGCGTTTTTCATGGACAGACACTAAAAAAACAGTATTTAAAGATATTTTCGAAACTAACAGTTTCAGGTCAATACAATGTTCTACAAAAATGTATATATAATCAAAATAGACCACTTTCTGGAAGAAACCAGGGATGTTTTTTGCAAACATGACTTGTTATCGGCGATTTACGGTCGAAAATAGTGATATTTGAAGACTTCATATGCAACAGAGGGGCAAATTGGGGCAAGGAAATCACCACAGGATTTAAAATATCTGGTCTGTAGTTTCATATGCATATAATTATGTCTGTCTCCACGTGTATCCAAACAAGTATTTCTAAATTTCATAAATCGACATTTTCAACTGATATTTATATAATAATTGAGATTTCACCACACTGCATACCACGCTGTTGAATGTTAATGTAAAAAGAAGTGCAGCGTGAAGCTGGTTTTCTGTTCTCTTCACCCAATCATTTCACAAAATGCAAATCTGACGTCATACGCTCCTAGAGATGTCGTAAAATCCCGAATAATCGATTAGTAACTAATCGGTTACTCTTTATTCTTATCGATTATTGAATCGATCCATCGTTGGGTAGTAATCGATTTAAAATTAATCGAATATCACAACGATTAATCGATTAATCGATTAATTTGCGACTTCTTAGAGATGTCGTTAATTCCCGATTAGTCTATTAGTAACTCATCAATTATTCTCGATTCTTGCCGATTATTGAATCGATTAACCGTTGGTAAGTAATCGATTCAAAATAATTCGATTATCTCAACGATTAATCGATTAATTGAAATGTATGTATATGATAGCACCTGAATGCTGGCAGTTGGTGGGTAGAAAACCAGCTACTGCTTGGGATTCATTGTTAAGTGTATAATGTTAAGGTGTCAACTCATTCATTCTCTCGCTTAGCGTTATAGAGATGTCGCAAATTATTCGATTACTTCGATTAATCGATTCATCGTTGTGATAATCGATTAATTTTAAATCGATTATTACCCAGCGATGAATCGATTCAATAAGAATAAAGAGTAATCGATTAGTTACTAATCGATTATTCGGGATTTTACGACATCCCTAGTAGCGTATGACGTCAGAATTGCATTGTGTGAAATGATTGAATGAAGAGAACAAAAAAATAGCTTCACGCTGCACTTCTTTTGACATTAACATTCAACAGCGTGGTATGCAGTGTGGTGAAATCTCAATTATTATATAAATATCAGTTGAAAATGTCGATTTATGAAATTTAGAAATACTCGTTTGGATACACGTGGAGACAGACATAATTATATGCATATGAAACTACAGACCAGATATTTTAAATCCTGTGGGGATTTGCTTGCCCCAATTTGCCCCTCTGTTGCATATGAAGTCTTCAAATATCACTATTTTCGACCCTAAATCGCCGATAACAAGTCATGTTTGCAAAAAACATCCCTGGTTTCTTCCAGAAAGTGGTCTATTTTGATTATATATACATTTTTGTAGAACATTGTGTTGATCTGAAACTGTTAGTTTCGAAAATATATTTAAATACTGTTTTTTTAGGGTCTGTCAATGAAAAACGCCCGTATTTCAAAAACGATGATAGATGGACACTCGGTGTCTTCAGCAAAAAAATTCTTAATAAATTACACTTCAACTTTGCCAAAGACACCATATTTAAAAATCGTTTATTAAAGAAGTTACATTTTGCAGCGCCACCTGTGGCAAAAATTGGAACTACAACTTTTCGTCATTCGATGCGCCATATTTTTCTAAAATTTATACCCAAAGACACCGATGCCAAAAAATAACACCCTGAAGTGGTAAAATAAAAAGTTCACGATTTTAGCCAAACGCACCACTGTGCGATGGTTTGGCATTATTCTATGATACAAAATTGTTTATAATATCTTTACGCACTTTAAAGCATCGTAAATCAAAATTATTATCATAATACTGTGGACAATTTTTTATCACTAACATTTAGGTGAAATATGAATGGATTATTGTGATGAGAACGCTATACAACTGAACCATTATCCACAATTGTTATGGAGCAAAATTTAAATAATAGAGTTGCGGAAGCTCTCGAAAATAACGGCCTCTAATCGCTTGAACGATTTAGAGGTAATTTAGCTGAATTCAGTATACTATAAACCACTTTCGACATGATTTATTGGCAAGATAAGAATCGCACTCGGTTGTTTAGCGATAACCTTTCTCCCACGTTTGTGAATTATTTCCAGCGCAAACGGAAAAGACAAAAAGTGTCAACCGCCGCAGCAATCATGTAAATTAAATGCTAAAGAACCTGCAAAAGCATCCTAAATCGCGATTGGGGACTAGGAAAAGGGGTTTCCATTCCAGCGGATCCAGCTCCTGCTGTGCCCACGCCGCTTCAGACATCAGAACAGACGCTCGAGGACATTAGTCAAACGGGAAAGAAACATTAAACTGTCACGGACATAATTTCAATATATTTCACCCGGGTTTTGCGAGATTGTGAATCGATTAATCGCCAGCAGCAAGAAGACCTCTCAGTTTCAGATTGGTTCAGATTATCCCACTTCCGACCAAAGAGTGCACAGCAAGAGTCCTTTACCCTCCGGCAGTTGGTTTTCGTCTTGGAATTTCTCGCTCCTCTCCCAATACTTTTTTCATTCCACTACGTTGGGCTTGTGGATCCATGGATTATTGGGTGGGTCGTCTGATGTTTTCGACATGAATCGACACCACGGGAGGAAACCGGAAGAATTCGAAGCATAACAGACATGAAAATGAAAAATTGCTTTTTCTGCGCGCAAAACAGGAAGGAGACGTGGAACTGCAAAAAAATCGTAATTTGCGAACTCATCTTACAAAGTGAGATGTTTGCTCTTTAGCGCCTTGCCTTGTGAAACCAAAAAGAAAAAAGAACAAAGGTGACTGCAAACGATGGCGTAGCAGCATTTGTGATTAATTTCCACCAAAATCAGTTACCTTAGTAAATAATATGATGCATTTTTTTTTTCAAATAATTGTTCAACACAAACCAAATATTTCAGAGATTTTTTATAATATTTTTTGTATACTTGCTTACAACCTAATTTACGAAACAGGGTGATTCCCAGTAACAGTATTAGATTAAATTTCTCGGATATAATTGCTCTCAGAAAATGATATTTTAATAAGAAGCCTCCACCACAATCACTACAAATTCAAATTGCATCTATTTTGATCTATGGATCAAAAAAGGGAAATAACCCTCTTCAAAAAGAAATAATGGCCCTTAGGTTACGCGTTACAATTGTTGAAGGCAAATATTGAACATGAAAAGCAACTACTTAGTTGTTTTGCTTTCTAAGAGTAGCTTAAGTCAAATGACATTTGGTCGATAGGTCATTACGTCGAATGGACATTTGGTCGAATGGACGTTTAGTTAAAAGCAGATTTTAAATGAATTATCTGTAAGCATCTCGGCTGCTCAGAAGGCGTTATGGGTGGCAAATTATCGAGCACTGGGTCTTTTTATTGTATAGCACCAACTGCCCCACTCTTCACTTACATTTAGCAGGAGCAATGCAAGCTGAAAAACCTTGCGGATAAGTGGAAGCCAGACGGTTCTCTTGACCAAGGTGGACTAAAATCGAGGAAGACCAAGGCTTAAATACCCCTTTCAGGTACGGAAACGGAACAAGCAATGCATATGCATAGAGGAAGTGCGGCACTTAAATGACCTGACCACCAGTTTTCATTTTACCATTATTAATTTATACGCCCTTGGGCATTTTCAATGGAGAGACGAACGGTTCAGTGAAACGGAATGAATTATGGCATATTATGCTTGAGCATGGTTTTCCGTCGAAACTGATAGGCTGATTCGTATAACGTATAAGTGTAAGGGTTGCGGATGAAATATCGACGTCATTTGTTACCTTAGATGGCAGGGTGATGCACTCTCGAATCTACTGTTCAATATAGCGCTCGAGGGAGCGATTAGGTGAGCTGGTGTGCAAAGAAGCGGTACCATTATCATATGATTGTATATGCTCCTGGGATTCGCGGACGATATCGATATTATCGGGATTGATCGCCGTGCCGTGGAAGAGGCTTTTGTGCATTTTAAGAGGATTGGACTCACGATCAATACCAGCAAAACGAAGTACATGGTAGCTGGTAATCAACGTGGGTTCATTAGTGGTGGTGGTAGCGAAATGGTGCTGGATGGTATAAAATTGGAAGTGGTGGAAGAATTTGCGTATTTTTGAACATTAGTGACGTGCGATAATGATGTTACCCGCGAGGTGAAAAGGCGTATTTCAGCTGCAAATAGGGCTTATAACGGACTTCGTAACCAGCTTAAGTCCCGTAGTCTGCAGACGAAAACGAAACTCGTGCTGTATACTACTCTAATTCTTCCGGTGGCTTTATACGGCCATGAAACATGGACGTTAAAGGACGCTAATCGGAGAGCTTTTGGAGTGTTTCAGCGTAAGGTGCTTCGGACAATACTCGGCGGTAAACAGGAGAACGGTATCTGGCGGCGTCGCATGAATCACGAGTTGTACCAGGTGTATAAAAGGCTGGATATTATTAAGCTTGTTCAACATGGCAGACTACGGTGGGCTGGCCACGTTGTTCGTATGCCGGAAGAACGTCAAGCGAATTTGCGGTAAGACGCGCGGCTACAAAGCAAGACCATGCTGAGGGTGGCTGGGTTCGATTCCCGGTGCCGGTCTAGGCAATTTTCGGATTGGAAATTGTCTCGACTTCCCAGGGCATAAAAGTATCATCGTGTTAGCCTCATGATATACGAATGCAAAAATGGTAAACTTGGCTTAGAAACCTCGCAGTTAATAATTGTGGAAGTGCTTAATGAACACTAAGCTGTGAGGCGGCTCTGTCCCAGTGTGGGGATGTAATGCCAATAAGAAGAAGAAGAAGAAGAGAACCCGGAAGAGGCCGCAGGCTTCGTGGAAGGCTGCGAACACGATGCCTTTTTGCAGTTGAAGAGGAACTTACGGCGCGCAATGCTCAGGGCGACTGGAAGCGATTGGCCCAGGATCGAGTCCAGTGGAGAAGGATACTCCATTCGGCGTAGGTTCATCGAAGAGCTATAGGCCATCAAGTATCAAATTAGGTGATCGGCGGCGATGACCTCGTTGACTAGCATTGGTGGCGGCAATGACGAGGGGTGACCTCCAGCGGTATGCGAGGATTTCAGGTCACGAGCCGGCGCAATTATGCGGCTTTCGGACTTGGATGTTCCCGATTCGATACCGGGAGTGCTTTGGAACGCCTAGGAGATTCGTGGATGGCTTGGTGGCGATGGCACGAAACTTTACCGTGGTGGCGGCCGCTGTAGATGGCCGATTGCTCGGCGGCGGGAGGTGCGCGGCTGCGATCCAATCCGCGTGATGGTGTCCGGGAATTGAAGTGGGTGGTTGCATTTTCATCGGGGTATGTAGGCCTGTGACCTTAATTGGCTCGATGGCGGCGTGTGTCGGCGGTCGCCAAAGGATCATCGTTTGAGAGGGCCTGCAACACTAATTAGATGGTGACGGCGGTTGCCCCAGCGATTGTCACAAATTGTCTCTCCATAGAGCGTTTCACACCACTCTATCCATCTATCTTCAATAAACAATTTACCTTTTCTTCTAATATTTCACACCCATTGAAGGTGGACTTCCTTAGAGGTTCTATTGTTGTAATCACCATGTTAACGAAAGATACAATAGTTTACAATAGTACTATAGATTTAGAGTGAAATCAGCAGTGATTCAAATTGTTCGGGGCTGTCAGTTTGAAGATGAATCTGAATCATTCATTTTCCCAGCAGTGGCTCAAGATTCATTTTTTATAACAGTCGAGATTCAAAAGCTTAAAACTGTTATACCGCTCAGTTTTTTTTTCTGCAGATTTGAACCACGAATGAATCACGAGATTCAAATATTTTTCAATTGTTTTGGTGCATGAAAGCGTCATTTTATGCAAGGATCAATCCACTTTACATTTACGGCGCCTTCCTCAGTAGCAATATAATCATTTCATTTAATGAAAAAAATCAAACATGAATAGAACACTGCTAAGGAAGAGGGTGAGTTTGTTCTATTTTGGCTCATATTCAAACTAGAATAGTGTTCGAAAATTTGCAACCAAACTGAATCACTACTGATTTCACTCTTAAGGTTTTACACTAGTTTCACAATAGCACGCTATTTATACTTAAGAGAGCACCAGATTACTACATAAGCATGCAAATTTTAATCTTTAATTTAATTTAAATTTAAATTTACTGCACGCACTACTACTGTCTTCGTAGTTCAAACAGAAAGGAGACCCGACTCACCCTCGAGTGTCTATTTAACTAACTTTATTTTGGTCCCATTTCATTTTCTCTTTTTTACTATCTTCTCATCTCAGAGTCATTCTCCAATTTTTCCTCATGGTAGACATCACTTCCGCGCAGGGTATTGCTTGGGTCAACATCGTTACGGGTTGTTGTCCAGCACATTTGGTCGAATGGACATATAGACTTTTAGTGGATTTTCGAATGAACAATCTTGGTTCATTATATTTGAAAGAAAAAATTTAGTCAATAATAATTTAAAACTAAATGATGTATTGCAATGTTTCAAAAAGTCACATAATTAATGCTCGGATATTGACTAATGAATGATAAGTTCATAATAAGAATAAATAATAGAAAAACGGTAAATATTCCCGGTAGGATATTGACTTTTGCCAATCCCTCTAACCAACTACGATGAATCTATCCCATCTAGTCAAAAGACATTTAGTTAAATGATTGTTTTGTTGAATGACTCTTGGTAATGTGTGAAAAGGAGATGGGTGAATAGCGATTTTATATTGAAGGTAGATATTCACCTAGCGGATTGGGTAGACAGAATATAATTTAAAAGCCCCAAACTATTTCTATCCGACTCTTAGACCTGTACGGACCTAAATTGACTGACCAGAAATATTTGGCAATTATCTCTTAACACGTGAGCTAGACGGTGAAGATTATATTGTAAGTGCAGAATATAAGGATTTGAGTGAACTCTTGTGAATTAATCACCATTTTGAAATAGTTTCCAGTTAGGTCAGTTTGTATGTACCTTCGATTAACTAAGTCACGTGCAGCTTGTGACTAACAGTTAAGGTAAGCTAGTTACTTCCAAAAAGGCACTGTAGTTGACATTAATTGTAATAACCGTTGAACAGGCGAAGCGTGTATAATATCCGCTGCTCAACGCGGGTGTTCCGTTGGGAACCCAAAAACGATAGTTTACCCCAGTATCCCCTTTACAACGTGCTTTCATTGGGATTTCCACGCAGTAACACCACCCCCCGCTTTCCGTAGTGACGTCAATCCTCGGCCAACGCTAATAACGGGCCTAAACGTCACGGTGATGTGCGTTAGTCAAAGCGTGTGCGAAAACCATCAGTACGAATGAGACGCCATCTGTACGCTTGAGGCTGAAATCATCTCTAACGAATTTTGAAAAGGATCCGAAGCGATACTCCGTACGCTATTACACCGTCCACGTGGGAGACGTCGTAATTGTGGAAAGAAACTTGAAATAGCCGTTGATGACTAGCGGTTACACAGTGGAGAATACACAGCAAACCGTGTTCCGTATAACAACGAAAAGCGGCCAACCAGAACTCGGAGGTCGCGTGACTTCCTGCCGGAAGATCAGCCACATGCCTGAAGCAGAAAACTAAGGTCAGACTATTTCATTATATTGTATCTAGCTATAAGAAAACTAAACAGAATTAGGAAAAGCAGTTAGCGTGACGTCACCCCAAGATAGGAAGCGATAGGCCTATGTATCGAATGTTTAAACCAATACACGATGATGAAACTAAATCGCTCCTTGTATTTTCCGCAAGGTTGACGAGTCGCTAGTTATTGTTTGGAAATTCATAATAGTCTTATTTTAAATCCAATCGGTGTTTGAAGATTGAGTCCGCCGTTATTCTTAACCCTAATATTCCCATTGGTTCAAATTCGATTCATGAAGAATTTTAGATTTCGTTGCTCCACGGAAGGTAGATCTGAGTGATTTCGGGTGTTTGAGGAAGTCTATTGTCCCGCCCTAAGAAAGAGCCTCAGCCAGATTCTTAAACAATCCTCAGCATCCTCTCCCGGTCGAGAGTGGCGCTTAAGCTGCTAGTGGTTGGAAACTCAAACCATTCGTTATATCTTAAAACGAATCAATGTCTTTGTCTGAACACCCTGTTTCTTGTAAGGCCATGTGCACCTTGTTCCCACCCGCTTCGCTCGAAAAATCGTTTTTTTTTTTGTATCATTACAGTTTATCCATGTCTACACCTCGTCAATCAGCAATGACCGTGCCACAACATCGCTACCTCCACACCAAAAAATTCTCAATTTTATAAGGGACGCAATCCTTGAGGCTGACGTAATCAACCGAGATGCAAATCCAATCATAACATAATATTGTGTCATACTTGCTTCAGACACCCAAAACAATATATTTGCAGTATCATTCTGTCATCAAATACAGAATGCTATCCATTAAACGCTTCTAATTACTAAATGGCTTAAATTTACAGTAAGAATGACTGAAATTCAAAGCGCCCCGAAACAAACAAAGTGACCCATGAATACAAGATTCTTTACGCACCAGCTGAGCCAAGATGAATACACAGCTAGGTGTTTCAATCTGCCCAGTTTATGGACGAGAAGAAGGCGGGGGTGAAAAATTCATTTTCGGTGCAAAACATAAACAAACCGGCTGGCTCTTCCATACTAAAATCCAAGATGGCTGAATCGTGAATTTGGCAGATTGGAACACCTAGTGGTGTATTCATCTTGAGCTGAGCACTGTTTTCGTTTCTCCTTTTTCACCTTCATCGCAGTTGCAAGGAACAAGCAGTAGTGAATGGGCTGATGCTTCCCCATATTCGTGAAATTGTAGAACATGTTAAGCTTCGATCTCCCTACTACCGCGCAGCAGGAATGGTAGAGTGGTATCGAACGGGACTCCCACTCATAAGATCTGGTGTTAGGTTGACATGCTGGGCCTTACCATTTTTGCAACATACACTAGTTTTTTTGGTCGTGTAAAATTTAGGATATACATTTTCAGAGCCTTGTAAAGATTAATTTGAACGCAATAATGCGTCTTTTGGTTCGCTTGCATATGTCGGTCTTGAATGACATAATGTTACATGACTTTTTCGTAGTGTGTAGGCCCCATCCCATCCACATTCTTTTTTTCTTGTACTCCTTAACCTCGACCAAGACGCGAGTCTTTTGACTCCCCAGGACTAATATTATACATTAAGACGACAATCATGATTGTAAGTCAAAATCAATAAGATAACGGCTCCGTAATGCCTGCTGGCGCTTGAGCCTTGGAATAAAGAAAAGTAAAAAAAGGTCTCCAGAAGTTTCTGTATTCGCTTCTTCCGCTATTGATTGAACTTCCTCAAGTCCACTCTGTTTCCCCAATAAGTGCATCCATGTATCTTGTGGATTATTTAATAAAATTTAACCAAAAATGTTTCCAGTACTGGGTCTCCAGTAGCCTTGGGAGGAAAGGGGTAGGATTGCCAATCCGGAGATGGCGAGTTTGATTCTCGGTCCGGTCTAGGAAGTTTTCGAGTTGCCACACAAGATACATACTCAGGGCACAGAGAACAGACATGGAGGCTCGAACAAAATTTCTTGCAAAACATTTGTAAACAATCAGATCGCACCTCAACGCCATCGACGTCGACATTGCTAATCACAATCTCAATTTGATAACATGATGGCGCTAGTATGCTCTGCTAACGACACTAGCGCACAGTGGCATTTTTTGATGACACTAGCGCTGATTATGCACGGGATAACGGCGACATAACTATTGAAAATAACTTTGTATTTCAAAATAAACAGTAAAAAGTTATCACAACATGGCAAGTGCAGCTTCAACGTCTGTTCTCTGTGCTCAGGGGTCGTACACATATTATCCAAGCAATTTTTTTCTGAATTTTTCGACCTCCTCCTCCCATGTAAGATTTGTTTTCAAACTAATGATTTTTTAAATTTATGACGCGTAAGAAAACGTTGAAACTCCTCTCCCCCGTAATATGTGTACGGCACCTCATGCAATGGCGGACTTTAAATTGATAACTGAGGTAATGCAAATAGAATACTAAGATGAAAATCAGCCCAAGTTACATTTGGAATGTAGCCTTTGAAAAAGCGGAGAACAAAAATGTATTGACTTATCAATTTCACTACATAACCTATTACCAACTTATTATGTTTAAATTCACATTCACCATTTGACTAAATTTCCGTTCGCCTAGATGTCCTGTTCATTCGATCAAATATCCATTCAACTAAATTTCATTCGATCAAATGTCCCTTCGACCAAATATCCTATCGACTAAATGTCATTCGACGAGCAGTCCCAAAGCCTTCCTATTGGTTTACTTTTGATGTCCATTTATGCCACGCGCCGTAAATGTAGATGAAAAGTGACGTATAAAGAAGCATAATAAAAAGAGGTTCGAACTCACTATACAACCACCATTTAAGAGTTATGGCTAAATCTTACCACCTAACATACCAAATCATGCTCGAAAGAATGGTCTAGCAAAATGTAGGCATATGTGGAAACAATTTCTGTCTGTTTCAGACGCCAGTGTGTACATTCCAGTCCACCATGAGTTTCCATGAGCTCAGATGTTGAGATCTGATATATAAGAAAAACGTGACATGCATCTAGTAATGGCCCCCAGGTTTCGTTGGAGTGGAAGTCATCAGGTCCGTCGGAGTCGTCACATCCATCGTGGAATACTGTCCCACACAAGTTAAAGTCGACGACGGCACGTTAGCCAACCTACAAAGAGATATAGTCAAGCTCACTTGGCGGCAGGGGCAGTTCATCATCGCCGGAAACCTGAACGTAAAGCACCAATCGTGGGGAAACACCGTCTCAAACTGGAGTCGTCTGGTCCAAGGACGAGCTGGTGGGCCACTACACCATCCTGAGCCCTGACAGCCCTACCCAGTTGCCACGGTTCGGGGCCCATGCAACGCTCGACAGCTTTATCACGAACATGATCGATCACGTCTCCCAGCCGGTCGTCCAGAAGCTCAGGTCGGACCACTATTCGGTGGTGGCGAAAGTTGGAACTTCGGTAAATCGGCACGAGCTAACCCGGCGTAACTATCACCAAGTCGACTGGGGTCGGTTTCAACGGTGGGTGGACGAGAACATCGACTACCAGCGGCATCCGTGTCATCCGAAGACGTCGACGAGCAACTGCACGCCATTCAGGAGGCGCTCTCCTTAGCTCGCAAGCGACATGCTCCACAGGCCCGACACGTAAGCAACATCCTAACCATTGATACACTTTGCGCTTAAGACCCGGTGCATGACAGGTGCAAGGACGTGGAGGACGTTAGAAAGCTCCGAGTCACATGGTCAAATGGTCGTAACCAAAATTATTTATTTGGCAATTTATGTTCACATCTTTTCTTATATCTATTGCAGTGAATTGAATCCATAATTATCCATGTAAATGATCCCGTATTATGATCGTTTATATTCCACGTTAGGAAAGTCATACCTATTAAAAACAGTTAATTCCTACAAGTTTTTATTGGAGTGAAAATGTTGCTTCCGACGATATGAAATGTTACTTTGATTTGTTAGAGTTTCCACGGTTTCCAAACAAATAAAGAAGAAGAAGACATAGTAAATGAACGATCTGTCCGTGAGCTGGCTTCTCTCTCAGGTTAATATTAAGGTGAAGGTGGGTTGAGTACCAAAACAAAGCTTTGAAAGTGTTAGTACAATAAAAACTGTCATATACTGTAGTAGTATTGGTGTCGTATTTGTAAAAAAAAATCAAAGAATATTAGTAGGGTGGTTCAAAAAACGACCCAGCTCCACCACGCTCAATCGATTCCGTCCCATGCTCCGACTGTCCTCCAAAAGCCGATTTGAACAAAAACGGATTGAGCACAAGCGGTTTTAAAGTTTGTAGGAAAGCTAGTATGGGAAACTAATCTTTTCATTACACTGGCTACAGTGCCTCTCCTTCAAACGCTGGCGAAAAGAGAACCCACATAGCTGAATTAAAACCACACCTTGGGAAAGTTCCATTGATTACGTATAGCAAAAAATAGCATTTTATACCCCGCTCATCCCCACCCCATGTCACACTTTATGTATGAAGTATCTCCTCTTGGTGCGATAGATATCACAGACGAATTCTGGCTACTTTGTTGAAATTCACGTTGCGCTAATGTCTTCTGAGAAGCCTAATTATTATGCTAAAGATTCGCAACCTCGATTAAAATCGACTCCCAACTACCGGAACGACAATTCAATATGTAGCATTGTCTGGAGTCAAAGCTCTTGAATATTTCATCCAGTCATATGGTCTCCCCTTCGCCAGCGCAAAATGACGAAGCGCCACAATCAGAATAATGTAAAATTCAACCTCGTCATATCAACTCTCATACAAACCTGAAACGACCTGTGCCCCTATTCAAACCAGTCCAAACCATCAGAAGACACCCAGAATATGAAACATATTCGACTGAGCGTGGCGGACCAAAATAGTTTTTGAGCCACCCTAAATTTTAGTTTGCCGCTGCCGGTTCCGGTGTTCCGTATTAAGTGTTTTTGTTTTCGATCAAAAATAGCAATTTTTATTAAGTTTTCGCTTCAAACAAGTGACTGATTGCAAAAAGTGATGCTTAATTTGCATTCCATCAACATTGCGGGCTGCTCATGTGCGGAGAAGTGTGTGAAAATTTGATTTTTTCAATGCCCTTTGAGAGGAAGTGAAGTGCAGTGATAAGCCCACCAAATCGCGAACGGCTATTAAATTGGCACGAAACTGGTGATTTATGCTAAAATTCGTACCGAAATGCATAGGACTCTTTGAAGAAACATGTTCATTATCACGGGAAGTAAAGAAATATGCTGTGAGCAGGTTAGTAATTTGAATATCAAACTTTTGTTCGGTGCTGTTCGATGCATTCGAATGTTGATGGGAGAGGAGTGCGGGAGGTGTGGTATTGACCGGTGGAAGGTCCGGTGCCATATTGACTGCCATTGTGGTACTCTTCCAACTATGTCCTTAATGCACCTATACGCTAGGAGCAATGTCAAAAAAGTGAAAGTAGAATCACGAAAAAAAAATCATTG
Source organism: Armigeres subalbatus (assembly GCF_024139115.2). Taxonomy (NCBI): domain Eukaryota; kingdom Metazoa; phylum Arthropoda; class Insecta; order Diptera; family Culicidae; genus Armigeres; species Armigeres subalbatus. The sequence continues at coordinate 186,041,260 of NC_085141.1, read as the reverse complement.
CTAGATAGGGATGCAATTATTTAAATAATTTTAAAAATTTCAAAATGGTCTGTATTTGAAAATAAATTTGAGCACCGACTTAGACTTTTGATTATCTACAATGTACATATATTTATTTTATTGTTCATGATAATAAATGTTTTTCTCGAATTGATCCCGTAAAAGGTACTATTTTTGATGTTTATTAAATTTCTAATCTCGTGCAATAAACCAAAAAAAATCAGCTTGTAATTTTTTAAATTATTTTGAATTCCGTTGGCTATACCTTATCGTGGTAAATTTTAGTGATTTTACTTTTTCTCTGATGACAGCATTCACCCGGTTCTCCTAGCCCAGTGGTGCTCAGCATTTTGGGCGTTTTCCCTTTAATTTACTTGTTATACAATAAATATGAGCTTTCACCTTACAAGTTAGCACATGAACGAGAGATTTCAACTATATCTATCAGCTGAGGATATTAAAACGAATATTGGTGTTAAAATCACTCCGTACGACTTGATGAAAGTAAAATTACAGTGCGGCCCGCGGGCCGCACCTTTGTTTTGCTTTGATTTTTTCCTACCGAACGAATTAAACACCAATATCCGTTTTATTACTCTCAGCAGATAGATATATTTAAAATCTTTGGCCCAAGTACTAACTTGTATGGTCAGAGTTCATTATTATTATGTGAGAAGCAAAGTAAGGAAAAAACGCCCAAAGTGCTGAGCATCACTGTCCTAGCCCATAGACTCAGACGTCGTATCATCACTCTATTTGATAAGCCAGCCAAGTGAAAACTGATCTCTTGAAAAGTCTAGGTCTATGCAGAAAAAGCAGTTGCTGCCTTAACAATTAGTTTGAAAGTTCTACACCCACCACCTAGCTCTTCGTGGCCCAGAATTTTAATTCTTCACGATTCGTTAGACAGAGGTTGAAAAATAATATTTACTTGAAATACTTTAAAAAGTGTAATATTTCCCAAAACAATCAAACACGTCTCTCATTTATTAACCCTTGGTAATCTCTCCGGATCGATTAGATCGTTACATTGTTGTCATGATTGTTGGCATACTCTATTTAACCAGAGCCATGGGGATTAAGATGGGCCCGTGAGATTGCTCCGAAATTGCTACAAATAATAATCTGCACATGTTCGCGGTCCATTGTGTGCGGATGGAAGCTACATAAAATCAATATTTTGTTTATAAAATTAGCATAACTGAAAACGGCCGTATCACAATATCGATAATCAGTTTGCATACCAAATGAACCAAATCAACACAGGAAGGGCGGGTTTTTGGGAGCAATGTTTACGCTTGAATAAATTAAGCGAATGGCATCATCATGCGTGCCGGATAAGCGTTCTGGGCCCTGGCCAACACCGACAGCGGACGGTGGGATTGCTGATTCGTGCACCATACCAAGAGGTAACGATGGCGAAAAGGGATATCGAAACTGGCGCCGCTGCTGGTGGCCGTGAAGCTGGCGTAGAGAACCGTGCCGCATGCTTCATCAACAGCCCACATATTTCGGAGGTAAGCTCATAAAGTGACATGTAATGGAAATTGAATGTTTGGAGAGGGGCTTCGCGCTATATTTCGCGAAATGATAAAGATTTATCCACGTGTCGTTTGTCCTTTTTAATCTCATCCAGAAAACAAAAAAATAATGCGAACAGCTTGATTCACCTTTCGTAGTTGCAGGTGTTTTAAAAACGAATTTCCCCGGGGTTGCGCTATTATCGTTGGCACCGAGTGTTGCCTGGTATCGTTTGTAATCCGAGATGGGTGTATCCAAGTGTAGAGATAATAACCAGTATGCTGCGACACCAAGTTTCTGAATGAATCGACATAATGTAAAAAGGAAATTAGCAACGATTGATTTTATTAATGTTGAAAATTTTGAAGGATTGGATTTAATTTCATTCACAACTCGATTGTAGCTTTACTGATTCTTTTTTTCTCCTCAAAAGTGTGCTCATCAGTCAGTGTCTCGTACTTGACTTGAATAATCGAGCAGCAGGTAACAACATTCTACGAGACACTGAAGATGGCCTTACAGTTATGGTCGAAAAACGTATGTGTAAAAAATTCAATATTGTGCTATTTATTGGAATAAATGTTAAATAGAATAGTCGTCTTATGACAGGTGAAGACATTCCACATAAGAACTTAACAATTTTGTTTGGAAGCCCTAAGTTTTTTACCTTAAAATGTGTAACGCCTGATTGCTCCATAGAACGCTATAATAAATCCAATAAATAGTTTAGGAGCACCCATAAAGATCCCTAATTAAGCTGAAATTTAGCAATTAATAGGATAATATGCAATGATATGGAATTATGGAAATGCTAACATCATCTTCCAAACTTAGTTGTTTTCATGATAGAGGTGAAAGTATAGATTAGATAGCTCCGTTAGGATACGCCAGGCATAAAGAATGTGTTAATAGAAGAGGATGTTATTAAAACGAGCGAAGGGCATTTTATGTGACCATATAAATCGCAAGACACAGCAATAAAGGAAATAGCATGAATATGAATCTTGTATGGCACGTACAAGGATTCACTTTACCAGAGAGCCGAGAATGTTTCTCATCCGAAAACATCCTAGGCCGGGACCGAGAATCAAACTCACCATCCCCGGATTGGCAATCCTGTGCGTTTTCCCGCAAGAGTAATTAGATACCCCGAACAATACCGAAATGCATTCGTGGCATTATTTGGAATGCAAAAGCTTTACTTATTATATGCACTCATATTAGACACAAGATTTACTGGCGAAAGACTATATCGTTGCCGACAAAAATATGTACCTACAAGGTTCAACCGAGCCCAGCTATCCCACAAAGTGCTACGTGGGAGGTTCTCTATTTGATAGCCAGCGAGTATGTGCTCAGAATGGATTTGCCTATTTACGGAAATCAATTTGTGTGCTGGATGTGATCTCATTCCACACCGCGTGAAAGCCCAAACTGCATCACTTGGGATGAGGGAAATCGTTTGAATGGAACCGCGAAGCTCCATCTCCAAGCTGCCCATTGTATCGGTGTCAGTGACTGGTTCATGTAGATACCAAGTTACACAAATTTCCACTTTTGATTTCATCCACAGCCGTAACACTTGAAAGGCTTGTAGTGAGCAGCAGCTGGTAATGTGGCTGCATGGCCAGCTTGCAGTATGCAATTCGGCTGTCCCTGGCGAAAGGTATGGAGTTCTTCATGGACGTCCGACGGGATGGTATAGTGTGCTCCTGCGGCCGTTGGTAGATTGGCAGTTTGAAATGTGTTCCATGTACTGTACCCTCAGCCATTTGAAACCATTCGTCCTCTCTTGATAGGATAGGTAGTGTTCTCCCTATCTCCTGTAGTAGACAGGAGAAAATGCTTCAAAACGCGTCATTGATATTACCAGTCATACGACAGATGTCGTCTCTTTTAGTATCAGAAATTAGTTTACCTAATCGTTGTCTACATGGCACAACATTGAATAAGATAACAAAAAGTTTTACGTAGAGCTTTCTTTGAACATCTTTAGGAGTATAATCTCAATCAAAGCCACAAATAGGCCATCTTTGCCACCACGTGATCTTCCCAGTATTTTTAAGAGCACAAGTTGTGAGAACCATAATGCACATAGGGGTGGAACAATAGTAAGGATACGTAAGTACATGCTTGTGGGCGGAACCGAGCGCGACAGGGCCCGCCTGGGAAGCAGTGTTACGATAGACGGGGATACCTTCGAGGTGGTCGAGGAATTCGTTTACCTCGGATCCTTGCTAACGGCTGACAACAACGTTAGTCGTGAAATACGAAGGCGCATCATCTGTGGAAGTCGGGCCTACTACGGGCTCCAGAAGAAATTGCGGTCGAAAAAGATTCGCCACCGCACCAAATGTGTCATGTACAAGACGTTAATAAGACCGGTAGTCCTCTACGGACATGAAACATGGACAATGCTCGAGGAGGACTTGCAAGCACTCGGAGACGGTTGCTTAGGACCATCTTTGGCGGTGTGCAAGAAGACGGTGTGTGGCGGCGAAGAATGAACCATGAGCTCGCCCAACTCTACGGCGAACCCAGTATCCAGAAGGTTGCTAAAGCCGGAAGGGTACGATGGGCAGGACATGTTGCAAGAATGCCGGACAGCAACCCTGCAAAGATGGTGTTCGCTTCCGATCCGGCAGGTACGAGACGGCGTGGAGCGCAGCGAGCGAGATGGGCAGACCAGGTGCAGAACGACTTGGCGAGCGTGGGGCGTATCCGAGGATGGAGAGATGCGGCCTCGAACCGTGCATTGTGGCGTCAAATTGTTGATTCAGTGTTATCTGTTTAGATGTTAACTAAATAAATGAATGAATGACTCTATGGTGGTTGTAGACTACATGGAACCAATTACAAAAACAAAAACTACTTGGAATGCAAACATGTACCAAGAAAGCGTCACACAACTTGTTCATTCTTCAATAACTGCCTCCATTACGGAGGTCCTTTCACAGACCTTGACTCTATAGAGTTCGTAGACTACCTGGAACCAATGACAACAACAACTATTACTAGGAATGCAAACATATACCAAGAAGGGGTCAGACAATTTGTTTTTCCTTTAATAACTGCCACCATTACAGAGGTTGATCTACAGATTTTGAATCTATGGAGTTCGTAGACTACCTGAACCAATGACATCAACAAGAACTACTAAGAATACAAACATATACCAAGAAGTAGTCCTGTGCGCCGATTGAAAATTTATCGGCGGAGGTTTGATAGATCATTTTCAGCCAGCGTCATGCCGTTGGTAATCGGGTCGTGGGTCGGCGTGAGCTTATTTCATTCTTCCACAAATTCCACCGTAAATTTCACCAGGAAAGCGCAGAAAGCTGCTTAAGGATATGTTCCGTAACCAGAATAGCCCAAGTCAGACAAAAGTGGTTGCAGCAACTTGATTGTGACTAAATCTGGTCACATATTAGTTGAAGTAACCTATGTGCAATTCGTTTGCTGCTAGGGAAGTTCCTTCAGGAATTTGTCTGGAAATTTGTTCCTCCGGGAATTCTTTTGGAGGTTCCTCCGCGAATTCCTCCGGAAGTTCCTCCGGGAATTCCTCCGGAAGTTCCACCGGAAATTCCTTCGGAAGTTCCTCCGGGAATTCCTCCGGAAGTTCCTCCGGGAATTCCTCCCGAAGTTCCTCCGGGAATTCCTCCCGAAGTTCCTCCGGGAATTCCTCCGGAAGATCCTCCGGGAATTCCTCCGGAAGTTCCTCCGGGAATTCCTCCGGAAGTTCCTCCGGGAATTCCTCCGGAAGTTCCTCCGGGAATTCCTCCGGAAGTTCCTCCGGGAATTCCTCCGGAAGTTCCTCCGGGAATTCCTCCGGAAGTTCCTCCGGAGTTCCTCCGAAGTTCCTCCGAATTCCTCCGAAGTTCCTCCGAATTCCTCCGAAGTTCCTCCGAATTCCTCCGAAGTTCCTCCGGGAATTCCTCCGAAGTTCCTCCGGAATTCCTCCGAAGTTCCTCCGGAATTCCTCCGGAAGTTCCTCCGGGAATTCCTCCGGAAGTTCCTCCGGAATTCCTCCGGAAGTTCCTCCGGAAGTTCCTCCGGGAATTCCTCCGGAAGTTCCTCCGGAATTCCTCCGAAGCTCCTCCGGGAATTCCTCCGGAAGTTCCTCCGGGAATTCCTCCGAAGTTCCTCCGGGAATTCCTCCGAAGTTCCTCCGGGAATTCCTCCGGAAGTTCCTCCGAATTCCTCCGAAGTTCCTCCGAATTCCTCCGGAAGTTCCTCCGGGAATTCCTCCGAAGTTCCTCCGGAATTCCTCCGGAAGTTCCTCCGGGAATTCCTCCGAAGTTCCTCCTGGAATTCCTCCGGAAGTTCCTCCGGAATTCCTCCGGAAGTTCCTCCGAATTCCTCCGGAAGTTCCTCCGAATTCCTCCGGAAGTTCCTCCGGGAATTCCTCCGGAAGTTCCTCCGAATTCCTCCGAAGTTCCTCCGGGAATTCCTCCGAAGTTCCTCCGAATTCCTCCGAAGTTCCTCCGGGAATTCCTCCGGAAGTTCCTCCGGGAATTCCTCCGAAGTTCCTCCGGGAATTCCTCCGGAAGTTCCTCCGGAATTCCTCCGGAAGTTCCTCCGAATTCCTCCGAAGTTCCTCCGGAATTCCTCCGAAGTTCCTCCGGCAATTCCTCCGGAAGTTCCTCCGGGAATTCCTCCGGAAGTTCCTCCGGGAATTCCTCCGGAAGTTCCTCCGGGAATTCCTCCGGAAGTTCCTCTGGGAATTCCTTCGGAAGTTCCTGTGGGAATTCCTTCGGAAGTTCCTGTGGGAATTCCTTCGGAAGTTCCTCTGGGAATTCCTTCGGAAGTTCCTCTGGGAATTCCTTCGGAAGTTCCTCTGGGAATTCCTTCGGAAGTTCCTCTGGGAATTCCTTCGGAAGTTCCTCCGGGAATTCCTCCGGAAGTTCCTTCGGGAATTCCTCTGGAAGTTCCTCTGGGAATGCCTTCGGAAGTTCCTCCGGGAATTTCTTCAAGAGTTTACCCAGAAAACCCTACAGGAGAAATTTTCGAAGGAATTCATTAAAGAGTTTCTAAAGAAATTATTTAATTAAGATCAATTTAATCAGATTTACCAATAACAAAAAAACGATCCGATTATTTTACAGATATAAATTCTAATACTGTCCATCGCTATTCAGCAAAAAACTAAAAACCTCTCCGTCCATATCAAATGCTCTTCTTCTATCGCGTATTAAGACAATCTACCAGGTAGCCAAGGCCAATCATCTATTTCCACTCATTACTAGTCATTCAAAATTCACTCCATCAATCGCGCAAACAGCTGGATTAAATTATAAACAACTTATATCTGTATTGCGCGCGCGAGGCTCAAACTTTTGTAGACTACACAAAAAAAAAATTCAGGAACTTCCGGAGGAATTCCCGGAGGAACTTCGGAAGGAATTCCCGGAGGAACTTCGGAAGGAATTCCCAGAGGAACTTCGGAAGGAATTCCCGGAGGAACTTCCGAAGGCATTCCCAGAGGAACTTCCAAATGAGTTGAAATCAGAGCCAGTGATCTCCGAATTTGGAGCTTTCTAAAAAAAAAATTATCATGGGGTATAGCATCCCGAATCAGTTCTCTATCATGACAGCTTACGAAAAAAGTTTCTCGCGGTATGCTACATATCGTATATGTATACAGAAATGAAAATTGAGAGACTTGCTCTTTCTTTTTAGGATTCAATCCCTGCTCATAAACATCCATTGGTCACAACTTCGAAATACATTGCCTCTTAAACTGTGTTAGTGTTGCTGCACGTTTGATCTGTGAAGGCATCGCATTGAATACATTTATACCCTTGAAAACCAATGAATTTTGTGAAACACCATGTAAAAAGAAAGGCGTTCTTACTTCATCCGCGTGTCTTGTATTATATCTATGCTTGTCCCTTCCTCTTTCAATTCGATCAAACAAATATAGAGACAGCAAACCACAAGAATAGTTCCAATACAAAAATTTACCAAAAAGGGGTTACAAAACTTGTTTATTCCTTAATAACTGCTTCTATTACGGAGGTCGATCCACAGATCTTGAATCTACGGAGTGTGTAGGCTACCTGGAGCCCACGACAACAACAAGAACTACTGGAAATGCAAATATATATCAAGAAGGGGTCACACAATTTATTTAAAAGACTACCTAGGGTAAAACGACCTATTATGGAGCGGTTAAGCACCGTATCAAAACAAAATTCATTACAAAAATTCTTCAAAAATTACCTGTTGGTCGATTTTCACATTGTAGTAGTTGAATAGGATGCTCGTTAACTATAGTTTCGTAAATATTACGTCAATTGTGCTGAACTTATGTTGTTTTGTTTTTATCACAATAAAATCAAACTACCGCAACAATAGGACGCAGTTGCCTATCGTTGCGATATTTGTTGAAGGCCAGTCCTATTGTTGCGGTATTGCATGTAATTCTTAGCGATACCGCAACAATTGGACCTTAGCACTACCGCAATAATAGGCTCAAAGGATTCAAATTTTTAACGAAAAATGTTGATTTTTCATCATTTTGAACGGAATTTTGTCAAACAAAAGCTGTTCTAGTTGTTAATCCGAAGAGTTTTAGCGTACCCACAATTGTTTTCAATGGTATTATATCCAGAATGGACTATTTTAACACTACCGCAACATTAGGGCATACCACAACGATAGGACGTTTTACCCTACCTATTATTATCAGGAATCGCAAGAAATATTTTTTGCAATTTCTGATCATAATACCGGGTTTACAGTTCGTCTTTGAGTGATAATGCGGCCTATTTTCCATACATACGAAATGGGTGCTTTAATGACCATTATGCTACTCAACTGCGTTGCATAAAATCCATAATAGCACTCATTTGGGTGCTATAATGAAGAAAACCAACATAAACACAATAGTTACATGTCAACGTTTTGCTGAGTTAGCGTAATAAATGGAATAGTTTGATGGACATGATATCAAATTTTCCAATTGCAAGTTTATCTAACACTTCATGGCGTGTAGAGTTATGCAATGTGGTACGATAACGTGGAATCTGGTACTTCTCTGCAACAACGTGATTTATTATTATATTAAAGCATATTTTTCGTCATTGCAAAAAATAGCGTGTGCAACACGTTGCAAAACTCGTTTTTCCAGCACTATTAGTATTTATCCAAATTTATATAAACGTACAAGCCATGCTGAAAATATTATCTTTCTGCAACTAGTTGCACAAACTACTATTTATTCATGTGCCATAATGAGCTGCGAAATGAAAACATGTTCGTAATATAAATCAAAACGGTATATCTTTTCATCGTATTTTGTCTTAAAATATATGGGTGTAACGGTATTTAAAGCTGTTTGTTTATACTTTTAAATTTGTTTAAATTATAAAATAAATAAAAAACAAAAATACCGTTCAAAAGCACCACCAAAAAGATAACATAAACGTTTTATTTAACATGCTGAGACCACATGAAGAGTCCTCCATTGGCAAATATCATGCCGGTTTTCATCAATACCGGATCAAATTTTTACCTTAAGGGAAAGTATCTATAAATTCCGGAAGTACAACTTGCAGGCACATCATCTGTTTGTTGATTTCAAAGCAGTGTACGATTTGATGAAACGAATTCTTTTATGGCAAACTATGCTATAGAACACAAGCTCGAACTGTTCACTATGACCCATCCTCCCCTACTCTCCTGCCATAAGCATCTCATGTCGCGAATGAAACGTTCAGCAATGCATTCGACTGCGCTCTTACTACTGGTCGGTCGGTTCGATCAATGCAATTAGTTTCTGGTTCCTCCCTGCGCCATCATGTGTGTGTGTGAGGAGAACCCGGCCAAGTCAGCATGAATTTGCAATCCAATTTGTTTTACGGCTGTGGTGCGGTAATAAAACACTGGTCAAACTACACAACAGGAGAAAGCGCAGCGAGTACGAGGAACATTCTATTAGTGGAAATGGTTCGACCGGAGTGCAATCGAAAAGCACCCACTACATATCGATGAACAGAGCGACAGTGCATCGAACGAGGTTTAAATTTATTCCATCGATTTACAAGGAATAGAAAATCGTCTCTAATCTGTTTAGCTTCTGTTGCTGGTTCATTGAAAAGTGTCTGCTGCCACCGAACTATAAGACAGATGATGTTTGGTCGGAGGAGCTAACAAACCTCATTGTTTTCACAGAAAGCAATCGTGAAATGGGTTTTCAATTACGCTTGCCATAGGAGATGAATTCTACACACTAGAAGGGTTTTTGGGTTTTCATTGAAATAAATCTGTGCAGTTTTGTAGAAAAGCTTACTTCGGATTTAAACTTATGATCATTGGTAGTTCTAGAACGATTCAATTATCAACACTTGTCAAGTTACTTCCAGTTAATTTTCTTAAAGCTCAATGAATAGAAGGGTTTAATGAAGGCGGAAACCGAACTTAGTATTTCCCGTCTATACTTCGACTGCAGAAGGACATATTTCTGTTTATTTCTTGAGTTACACCAACAGACTAGCCACAGTAATTGGTTCCTAGCAAATCCCCTGCGCTCTATGATGAAATTTTCGAATTGACCATTATTACAAATGTTCTGAATCTTCTTTTAAATCACCTGATGACCACAATCCACAATGGACCATATGTGAGTCACAAGATCAATACCACACTCAGGATTCGACAACAAATGGATATAAAAAAAATACGAACCGGAACCATCGGCGAAGACCACTGCGACGAAAGGGAACTAGCGATTGGAAACTCGGTTCGTGGAACTGCAAATCTCTCAACTTCATCAGGAGCACACGCATACTCGCCGATGTGCTCGAGGACCGTGGATTCGGCATCGTAGCGCTGCAGGAGGTTTGTTGGAAGGGATCAATGGTGCGAACTTTTAGAGGTAATCATTCCATCTACCAGAGCTGCGGCAACACACACGAGTTGGGAACAGCTTTCATAGTAATGGGCGATATGCAAAGACGCGTGATCGGGTGGTGACCGATCAATGAAAGAATGTACAGGTTGAGGATCAGCCGGTTCTGCAACTTCAGCATAATCAACGTCCATGGCCCACACTCCGGAAGCACTGTTGATGATAAGGACCAGGGATGAGAAAAATCAAATTTTCAAAAAATCGAGGGTGATCAAACTCACCCGTGATCTTACTTTTAAATTGTCAAATGATAAAAACTCGTCAGCGATTAAGAATCGTTTAAAAATCGTATCTTGATTTGAAACATTTACCGTTACATTTTGAACTCTTTTTCCTTACTACCATGAATCCATAAAGGTTCCCCCTAACACGCGTGATGCGACAATCGCGACGCGATTCTGCCGTTGTTGGTATGGAAGCGTAAATCAAACATTGCCTGCAGCGACCCAACGATAGAATCGTGGCGACTAGTTGTTGCCGTCGCGGCGATGAAATCGCTTAGGTCTGAGGGAGCCTTAACGCCAAATAGAAGATATAAGGGGACTGTTGACAATAAGCTTATATTGGTAGATAAATGTTTGAATGAAAATTATGTGTTTATTATCGTTTGAGTCCAACATTTGGGAAGTTGTCGCCGGTGACAACTCGTCTACTGTTTACATGTGAAAATCTTTCCCATGAAAACTGCAATCATTATCGTTGGATGATGATTCAGCACAACACTGATAAAGACGCATTCTAAACGCAGCTGGAACGTGAGTACGACAGCTGCCCAAGCCACAACGTCAAAATCATCATAGGAAATTTGAACGCTCAGGTTGGCCAAGGGGAGGAGTTTAGACCGACTATTGGAAAGTTCAGCGCTCACCGGCTGACGAACGAAAACGGCCTACGACTAATTGACTTCACCGCATCCAAGAATATGGAAATTCGCAGTACCTACTTCCAACACAGCCTCCCGTATCGGTATGGAAAATTATGGACGAGAACAGCTTCCCTGGGAAGCTTAACAGACTGATCAAAGCGAATCTATGACATAAGGTCGAAAGACAAAAGGTCGAAAGGACAAAAGGTCGAAAGACAAAAGGTCGAAAAGACAAAAGGCCGAAAGGACAAAAGGTCGAAAAGACAAAACGTCGAAAGGGACAAAAGATCGAAAGGACAAAAGGTCGAAAGGCACAAAAGATCGAAAAGGACAAAAGGTCGAAAATGACTAAGGTTCAAAAAGGACAAAAGGTCGAAAGGGACAAAAGGTAGATCAAGAACAAGTTTATAACAAGTTGGGTGTATCCTGAAAGAATTTATGAAATGCATTTAACTTCAAGTAGAAATAATACACTCATCACATCAATCAAAGTTGAAGAATGAGCGAGTTTCAAAGAAGGAGTAATTACTATAAAACAATATTATGAATCTAGATAGTTCTGTTAGAGATAAAAAGATTGTTGATTTAGGAAATGAATAAAACTTGTATTGCGCGAGACAGAGTTGTCCTATACAGTTGGCAAAAAAGTTGCTCTTTTATTTTAAACTATTTTTGGCAATTAAACAAAATTCATTCAATGAGTGCAAATAGTAGATGAATATCTAGGTTTTCTGAATGTCGCTTCCATCTGTAAAAAGAGTGTACTCCGTAGCCACCCAGGCGCACGTATTGAAAATACACCGGCGTGTAATATACGCCGGTGTATTTGATGTGTGGCGTGCACCATTTTGACAGATCGAAGTGACATTTAGAAAACTCAACATCCATCTATTAGTTATACTCACTGAATGAATTTTATTCATTTGTTAAAAATTGTGAAAAATAAAAGAGCAGAGTTTTTGCTAACTGTGTAGGTCAACTTATTTGTTTCACGGATGACATGGACATTGTCGGCCGAACATTTGCAAAGGTGGCAGAACTGTACACCCGCCTGAAACGTGAAGCAACAAAAGTTGGACTGGTGGTGAATGCCTCAAAGACAAAGTACATGCTTGTGGGCGGAACAGAGCGCGACAGGTCCCGCCTGGGAAGCAGTATTACGATAGACGGGGATACCTTCGAGGTAGTCGAGGAATTCGTCTACTTTGGATCCTTGCTAACGGCTGATAACAATGTTAGTCGTGAAGTACGAAGGTGCTTCATTTGTGGAAGTTGGGACTACTACGGGCTCCACCGCATCAAATGGCCATGTACAAGACGCTGATAAGACCTGTAGTTCTCTACGGACATGAAACATGGACAATACACAGGGAGGACTTGCAAGCACTCGGAGTATTCGAGAGACGGGTGCTTTGGACCATCTTTGGCGCTGTGCAAGAAGACGGTGTGTGGCGGCGAAGAATGAACCACGAGCTCGCCCAGCTCTACGGCGAATTCAGTATCCAGAAGGTAGCTAAAGCCGGAAGGGTACGATGGACAGGGCATGTTGCAAGAATGCCGGACAGTAACCCTGCAAAGATGGTGTTCGCTTCCGTTCCGGCAAGTACGAGACGGCGTGGAGCACAGCGAGCGAGGTGTCAGCGACTTGGCGAATGTGGGGCGCATTCGAGGATGGAGAGATGCGGCATCGAACCATGTATTGTGGCGTCAAATTGTTGATTCAGTGTTATCTGTTTAGATGTAAACTAAATAAATAAAATGAATGGTTCTAAAAGTCCCGTCGCTTTACGAGGGAATTCACGAATTGTCCATTTTCCGGATGTTCCAGATCATCCATGGGTCCACCCTTCTTCTTCTTTTTTTTTCTTAGCAGTCCACCCAGTGGCCTCAAAAAACACAGTAACGAACATGTAAATTGTATCAAATATTTCCGTATAGTCTTCTGCATAAATTATCCGTAGTATTAAAATAAGCTTTGAACCAGCCTAGTACTGGAGAGTTCACCCATGAATCTTCATATCAAATAGCATTCCACAAGCAATCACTTAAATGAGTTTCTACACTAGCCAACTCGCACATACTTTAACCGCCCAGAAGGGAAAAGCGATAGCAGCGGCACTCGACGATGTGCACTGACCCTCAGAGGAATGCATTCAGGGGATATTGAACTTATCTCGAATATGTCCGGTCTTTCAGATCTAGCGAGCCTGTTGATGTAAGCCGTTTCAGCAAATACTTTTTTTTAACTAATTTTATTAGCTAATTATCTAATACATGCATTCATCTCTTAGACTAGGTGTTCCGTATTTTCTTAACATTATCATCCTTATTTGCTATGGTACATTATTAGTTATTATTAATACATTTCAATTTCCTTTGGCAGTTTGGATTTTTCCTCTGGTTGAATCGAACCATGTAGGAATTTGAATGTCTTTAAACTAAACTTAACCTAACTTATACTAAGGGTACAAGGAGCTAATCGTTGCAATAGAAGATTGTTGCAATGTCTCAATATTAGAAATTCTATGAAGTTCATTGGTACTATACCACGGAGGCAACTTCAGAATTATTTTCAAAATTTGATTTTGAGCCCTCTGAAGTGCCTTCTTACTGGTATTGTAGCAACTATTCCATATTGGCAGGAGCCCTCCTTAGCCGTGCGGTACGACGCGCGGCTACAAAGCAAGACCATGCTGAGGGTGGCTGGGTTCGATTCCGGTGCCAGTCTAGGCAGTTTTTGGATTGGAAATTTTCTCGACTTCCCTGGGCATAAAAGTATCATCATGCTAGCCTCATGATATACGAATGCAAAAATGGTAACCTGGCTGAGATACCTCGCAGTTATTAACTGTGGAAGTGCTTAATGAACACTAAGCTGCGAGGCACTGTCACAGAGTGGGGATGTAATGCCAATAAAAAGAAGAAGAAGAAGTCCATATTGGCACAACATACAACATGGCTGGTCTAAAAATTTGTTTGTAAATCAAAAGTTTGTTCTGTTTATAAGTGTCTGTCACTTAATACATTTGTTACATTTGGCTTGAATGCCTTCAATGTGATTTTTAAAAGGTAACTTTTGATCTAGCAGAAGCCTTAAATATTTAGCTTCGCTAGACCAATTAATTGGAACCCCATTTATAGTGACAAAATGTCTGCTAGAAGGTTTCAAATAAGAAGCTCTCGGCTTATGTGGGAAAATTATAAGCTGAGTTTTTGGAGCATTCGGGGAAATTTTCCATTTTTGCAAGTAAGTGGAGAAAATATTCAAACTTTTTTGCAATCTACTAGAAACGACACGAAGGCTTCGCCCTTTGTCTGAGAGGCCCGTGTCAAACAAAGATTTTTGACACCCTGGTGGTAAATCAGGTAAGTCAGAAGTAAAAATTTTATACAATATGGGCCCCAGTATACGGGTAATCTATCAAATTTCGAATTCAGATAGTTTACCTGCAGTGAGCGATCTGATAAATAATTTTGGATCAGTTTAATAATGTACAGAGGAAAATTAAATTTCATCAATTTTACAATCAAACCTTTATGCCAAACACTGTCAAATGCTTTCTCTATATCAAGAAGAGCAATTCCAGTCGAATATCCTTCAGATTTGTTGAGTCGAATCAAATTCGTAACTCTTAATAACTGATGAGTGGTTGAATGCCCATGGCGAAAACCAAATTGCTCATCTGCAAAAATAGAATTGTCATTAATATGAACCACCATTCTATTTAAAATAGTATTTTCAAACAGTTTGCTTATTGAAGATAGCAAACTGACTGGGCGATAACTAGAAGCCTCAGCTGGATTTTTGTCCGGCTTAAAAATTGGAACAACTTGGGCGTTTTACCATCTATCTAGAAAGTATGCCAATTGGAAACATTTGTTAAATAAATTAACCAAAAAGTATAAAGAGGTCTCAGGAAGGGTCAAAAACATTCTCTTGATTGAGAATGTCTTTGAACCACCGCGTGACCTGATTTTCAATAGGAGTAGTGAGACCTAGACTAAAATTATGGGCACTCTAAAACTGCTGAGCAAGTTTTTGAGCTTTTTCGCCATTTGTTAATACAATTTTATTCCCATCTATAAGCGCTGGAATTGGCTTTTGAGGTTTTTTTTAAAAGAATTTTCGTTAATTTCCAAAAGGGTTTTGAACTTCGAGACATTTATTCTCTTAGTAGCGAAACGTTTTTTAATTTCAATTTGCGAATCTCGTAAAATAACTTCCAACGCGGGATCGCGAGTTCTTTGGTATTGCCTTCGCCTCGCATTTTAAGACGAATCAGTAGATCGTCGTCAATAATAATGAAGTTAAATAAAATTTCACATTTAGGAATTGCAATGCCTCTGGCTTCGACAATTAAATTTGTCAAAGATACGAGAGCATTATCAATATCACTTTTGGTATCGAGAGGAATATCAACATCAAAATTCCTATCGATATACGATTTATATAAATCCCAATCAGCTCTATGATAATTAAAAGTAGAGCTGATTGAATTGTTAATGGCTTCTTGTGAGATTTCAAACGTCACAGGAAGGTGATCAGAGTCAAAGTCAGCATGAGTTACCAATTGACCACACAGCTGACTTGAATCCGTTAAAACCAAATCAATTGTCGAAGGATTTCGAGTGGATGAAGAACAAGTTGGGCCATTGGGATATTGAATAGTATAATATCCCGCAGAACAATCTTCAAATAAAATTTTGCCGTTGGAATTGCTTTGAGCATTATTCCATGAACGGTGTTTGGCATTGAAGTCACCAATTACGAAGAATTTTGATTTGTTGCGATTTGGAGATCAGCTTTCAACAAATTCTTTTTTGTCCATTGCATTGAAAAGGCAAGTAATGAATGAAAATTGTCCAAAATTTGTTTCAACAGAAACTCCCAAGGTTCCAAAAACTTTGATTTCGAACGAAGAAAATAATTTTTGTTTGAAACGTTTATTAATGACAATGGTGACCCCACCACAGGCGCTGTCAAGATGATCATTTCGGTAAATAAAATAATTTGGATCTCGTTATAATGGCAATGTGCATGTCAAAATTGGCAGGAGCCCTCCTTAGCCGTGCGGTACGACGCGCGGCTACAAAGCAAGACCATGCTGAGGGTGGCTGGGTTCGATTCCGGTGCCAGTCTAGGCAGTTCTTGGATTGGAAATTTTCTCGACTTCCCTGGGCATAAAAGTATCATCTTGCTAGCCTCATGATATACGAATGCAAAAATGGTAACCTGGTGTCTGCACCAATCAGAACGTGGTAATGGAATGAAGCAAGAATTATGCGGTACCCATATTTATAGGTTCCCTTGATCTCAATGTTTTTCATTGAAAACAATTTCATGCCTATTGAAACAAGTTTTTCGGGTCTTATCAAGCATGGACATGAAAGGCATACTTGAAATCTGTCGATTGAGGGGCTTACCGCAGAAATTCGTCCACTGAGACGAACGCTATTAACGTTTAAAATCTTTCAACACTGATAGAAATATGAATAATTCATCTTCTTTACCTTTTCAAGAGCGGGCATTCCAATTTAAAATTTTCAAAAAATATTTGGATCCATTAAAACGAAGTTCAGTCCAGTTTTTTGTGCTTGCTAATGGCGTCGTGAGTTCCACAATTTTACCAAAGACTAATTAAGACGTTCATGTCCCATACAAGAGCCCACTTTTTTTGTGCTCATGGAGTACCAGAGTAGAGATTTGAACAACCACATTATGCTACCACCTTGATTGAAGTACAGATCTGAGTAACTAGTACTTCTTTATGTGTTGCTACGGCGACTCGCCAAATGTTGTTTAGTTCAAAACATTGACAAAAACGAACAGTGGGTAATGTCTGTGACATAACCGCTAAGTGGACGTAGGACTTGACTTGACCATGCCTTTAAGATACATAATATGTCCAAATTTCTCACATCAACTATTTTGGATAAATAATCGGCGTTGCATACCATTCCTTGGCAAAATCTTCTCATCAAACCTACACAGAAATCAAATCTACCTCGAACAAAAATCACAAAAAAAATTCAGGGAGTATCTGTCCGGTCACGAAATATTAGCCTCGACAGTGGCAACCTTCCCACTGAAGGACTGCCTGAAATAAACCACAAGTTGGCTCAGCAGGGGATGTAGACTGTATCTCAGCCCTTCCCCTTAAGGGCCTTCTAATCCGTGCGATAGCGACTGAAGGAGAACATTATTTTTAACTTATAGAGCCTTGAAAAAGGCTGTTTGCTTCGGCTAAATGCAACAAGTAAGAAAACGATCTTTTCAAATAACCGCGAATTTCTAGTGATGGTATAAAAAAGACTGAATGCTCTGCGAGCGAATGCACTTTTCTTTTATACTACTTAATTTTGAATCTGCTCTGCCTCCCAATTGGTGGACCAATCAGCTAGTGTCTTGTATCCCGCTTCTTTGTCAGCCAAAGCGTCATCATCATCAACGCGTTCGAGAAGGGTTTCTTCTTTTTTACGCTTGTTGCTCGCTGCTGGCGTCTATTTCTTAACGAGACTTTTCGCTTGATACAGGCCAATAAGCCGGGCAAGCGAGCTTAGAATTGCAGTTCAGGTGTGAAGTAGGGTGTTCTTTTCTGAGACAACATTGTTAGTAGTAGAAGGAAGGAAACACCCGCCCGGACATGGGATTTCGGGTGATAAGATTTAGAATTCATAACATGGTACGATCATTCAGTCACGTTCGCTTTGTGTGCGGTCAGTATCAAACAATGTTTTTCTACATATTTTTTTATCAATGCCAAAAAATCCAACATTTGATGAAAAATCGATCGGATCGGATATTAACAAACCCTGTTTGAAATCCATGGTTACACTCTTGAGCATTGATTAAACAAATGTTATGAGGAGAGGGGCGCCACTTGTTGTCATTTTTAAACCATTCTGAAGCATGGCGCATTCAAAACATGTCTGTTGAAGGACATGAACACCCGTCTTTTAAGTGCATCCGCAGAAATTGTTTTTGATGGTGATTTTGAAAAAAAAATTGTTGAAAATTTTTGATAAATGTTTTCCCGGAAGAGTTTTTGCAGAGATTCCCGAGAAAATCCCGCAAGAATTCACGTTGCGATTTCCTTCGAAGTTTATTTAGCTATGATCACAAGAATTTCTGTGAAAAATCCTGAAAATTTAACAACAGGCTTTTCGGAAGTTGTCACCTCCCCCTTGAGGGGGGGCCGCATGAGACGGAGACAAAAGTGAAAAGAGGCGAAGATGGCACTGGTCCCCATTGCCCACGTACCCAGAACCGCCAACAATTGGTTCAAACAATATAGTGGACCCATAAAAAAAAGCACTACTCGGAATCATTGCACAAAATAAAAACATAAATTTCACATGCATTTTCAAGATGTATATTAGTATACTTACGCTAAATCCTTAACCTAAAGTTTAATTTGTGTGTGTGTCAGTGTAACCGTGTATCCCTCGGCGACCGCAAACCTTGATGTCTGCCCGGACAGAACGCGAATGCTTGCCGGCCCATCCCAGCTATCCGTGCCAGCCACCAGTTCACTATCGCTCTAGAATGCAGCTCACAGGACACGCCACATAATTTTATGCAGTGATCGAAAGGCCTGTTGAAGGTATATTAAGAAACACCTTATTGCCACTTCGATCACAGAGTCGTTTCTGTATCGGAATTGCTTTGAAACTCCACTCTTACCGATCTCACTGCAAATCACCGCCCTACTCCATACTTTTCACTGCTTGGAGCAGGCACATTTTGTCGGCTATATAGGGCTGTTGGGCAAATAAAAATTAACCACCATTCTTCAAAATTTCAGGCCAGCTGTTACCTTGCCCTAAGCCTCTAAAATCACCCACTGCACTGCACACCAAGAGTTTAAAGCCTCCGCAAACGAAATCAATTATATGCACTTCAAAGTGATACACTATCGATCAGGCGATCAACACGGCGATACAAATTTTCGATGCGCGTATTGCCTGCTTGGCAGTTAACCGAAAACTGATTGGAGATCGGGCTTTATTTTTGTCTCTTGCAGTGTGAGCTTTGTCGTCGCTTATCATCGGTGTCTGATATTCAGAGCCGGGAGATAATCTCAAGGGAGTGTTTCGTTGGATGCTGTGCGAAGCAGGGTTTCTGAGACTAGTTTATGGCTCACTTGGTAGCCAGTGATAGACTGCCTCCCAGAGATGCAGTATTATTGGCTCGTAGTTCTTCAACTGCCCTTACGGTTGGGGAGATATGAGATGTGGCTCTCACATGGGATTCTGCGATGAATGTTCTGTTGGTGTGTTGTGTGTGATGTGTTCTACATGGTAGATAGAATTGTGTTTCCATTTCGTGCGGCGACTTTATCAGCTGTTTTGTAGCTATCGCGAGGCCGTCGGACGTGTGCAGGTTACAATACCCCCACACCAGACTGCAATATAGGGATTTAACATCCCAGTATAGCAGTTTCTTTCCTACCATGCAATCCACTCACACGTCGACAATTGTCAACCTTGTAAAGCAGTGTATCGTGTCGTCAAGTGTAATCCGTTTTTCAATACTCAGTACATTCTTGTCGGAACAGCATTTTGAACTCTCATAGTTGTGGAAGTCTTGTACCCTGTTTACCTTTTTTACGATTTATTCAATATTCACAACCTACAGTAGAGTGGACATCGACCAGAAACAGACCATCGATCATTCGTAGTCATTTGATGTACCACAGTGAGCAACGATTGTTCACCTTGTTTTTATCACGCGATATTTGGGTCAACATAGGTTGATTTGATTCCAGCTTAAGAGCGTCAACGTACAACACTCATTTACTATTCGAACAATTAACTAGTTACTCAATAACACTTCTCATCTGAATTTTCACACATTTTCATCTACACATACTGACTTTTCCACTTTATTGGCTTAAAATCTACGCAAATATTTCTCATCTCGAAAACTTTAAATCCACACATTTTCCCATTATATTTAAATACTACGCAAACAATCTTTTCCACTAATTCCATACTAATTCATTCCATTTAATTATTACACAAATACTTTACTCGTTTCCTGTCCTTTCATAACCGCACTTCTTATTACTACGCAAACAATCTTTTCCACTAATTCCATACTAATTCATTCCATTTAAACACGCTGTACTCGTTTCCTTTCCTCTCATAACCGCGCTTCCTAAAACTACGCAAACACTCGGTGATCACCATTTCCTCGAACATTCTAACATAATTCACGATATTTCATCCAAACACGATCTTTAGTCACACGAATCTTCACCATAAAAACATTTAACATTTCCTCGAAACCACATATTAACTCAAACATCTCTTCTAACACTGCTCTCACACAAACCTATTCTGGAATCAAATCTTGCGCTGCAAACAACCCTAAATTTCTCCCTTCCTCATCTTCCAATTCATACGATGTTGCTCCTTTCCTGGCGATAATCTTACAAGGAACATAAACTGGGCCAAGCTTAGCTGAATAGTGCTCAGCTGCACTAGAAATTCGGAAGTTTTTTTGTAAACTTTTTGTCCAATATTAAAATTAGGCAGCATGCCTTTGTGTTTATACTGTCATAGATTTTTTGTATTTTTCAAATTGTTTTATGTTATTCCTCACAACGTCTTCATACACAGAACCCAAAACTTCCTTTCTGCGCTGGACAAAATCAGCAGTTGACGGATCAGAAGTACACCTATCCTGAAGATGGTCTCTTCCATCAATCACCGACTCATATCCATGCACAAGAAAGAATGGCGTAAATTCTGTTGATGAGTGTTTTGTATTGTTCAATGCAAATTCTATTTCTGGAATTTTGGAATCCCAGATGCGGTGATCGTTCTGACAATATGAACGAATACACGCTAAAATAACTCGGTTCACCCGTTCCACTGGGTTATTTTGGCAGTGTCTCCTGGTATTCTTAAAATGATGAACATTAAACTGGGACAACAAATCTTGAAACTTATTAGCTAAAAACGTTACAGCATTATCCGAGATTAACACTTGTGGAACACCAAATTTCAAAAACCATTCACATTTAATTAACTGAGTTAGACTTTCCACACTTATTTTTCTAACAGGAAACAAACGAACATATTTAGTGAACACATCCAGACAAACTAACAAATCACTGTTGCCCGATTTACTACGGATGAAACCACTAATGTAGTCCATAGCAATCATTTGAAATGGGCGGGTAGCATCCTTCTGCTTTCCCATTGGAGGAATTGTAGCAATAGTCGAATGCTTCGACTGCTTACAAGTGCTGCACTTAGACAAAACTCTCTTAACATCGGAGTTCATCTTAGGCCAATAATATTTTAATTTTATTCGTTCCAAAGTCTTTTCTGTACCGAGATGCATTAATTTGGCATGCTCTTCTTCAACGAGTTGTGTCATCTTGTCAGGTGGCACAACCACTTTCCATTCCAGTCGACCCATGGTTTGTGCAGATCTGGAAGTAACGAATTTATAGAGATCTCCATTTTCAATTTTAAAATTCTGATAGTTTTCTGGAGTGTCGATTACTTTTTGCTTCAGATCGTTGTACCACCTAGAAGTAGAATTCACAAAATGGCACATACCGCACGTCTCAGAGCGTCGCAAACTACATTATCCTTCCCTTTTCTGTGTTTGATTGTCATGTCATATTCCTGTAGCTTGACTGACCATCGTGACAATCGTGAACTAGGTCGCCACTTTGAGTTGCAAATAAACGTAACTGCAGAGCAATCAGTAATCAGCGTAAAATGAGAACCCTCAACATAACACCTAAAATGCTCAATTGCTTCAACACCCGCCAATCCTCCCTTATCGGTGGGCCCGTATTTCTTCTCGCAAGAACTAAGCTTCTTCGAAAAGAAGGCAATGATATGCTCCTTACCATCCAACTCCTGCGTCAGTATTCCGGCTATCGCAACATCACTGGCGTCGGTTTGTATGGTAAATTCCTTTGTCCAGTCTGGGTTGGCAAGAACTGGTTCTGATATCAAACATTCTTTCAGTTTGAGGAAAGCCTGTTCGGCTTTATCAGTCCACCTAATCTTCTTGGGCTTGCCTTTCAGCAAGTCAGAGATAGGGGATGATATACCGCTAAAGTTCGGGATGAAGTTGCGGTAGTATCCCGCCATCCCTAAGAATCTGCGAATCTCCTTTGGAGTTTGCGGACGTGCAAACTTTGAGATCGCAGTTACTCTCTCAGGGTTCGGCTGGTAGCCGCTCTCCGAAAGAATAAAACCTAAATATTTAATTCTTTTCAGGCAGAACTTGCATTTCGCTAAATTTACGGATAGGTTAGCTTCTCTTAAGCAATCTGAGACAATTTTAGATATTTAATGTGATCCTCAAATGTTCTAGTTGCAATTATTATATCATCTAAATATGAGAAAATAAATGGTTCGTAACATCCTTCTTTTAAAACTCTATCAAGGATACGCGACATGGTAGCACTGCTGTCTATGAATCCAAAGGGAAGTCTTTTATATTGGAAAAGACCCTTACCAATAATCTTGAAGCTGGTGCACTTTTCCGATTTTTCGGCCAACTTCACCTGAAGGAAAGATTCCTTTAGGTCCAAGACAGAGAAAATCGATTTTTCCCCAAATTATTTAATATTCTCATTGAGCTTGCCAGAGGATATGCGTCTCTGATAGTTTTCGCGTTTAGCTTACGAGCATCCAAGCAAAGTCGCATGTCACCGTTTTCTTTGGTGACTGGGACCACTTGTAAGGCCCAATTGGCGTTTGAGGGTTCTATGATATCCAGATCCAACAATCTGTCTATCTCCTCATTAACTTTTGTTTGAATTGTGGGCGACCACGGATGAGGATTCAAATGAATGGGATTCTCATCAGTGAGCTGTATATTATGTTCCATCACATTACATGTTTCCAGAGTCCCAGGCTCTGATATTTTGAAATTGTTCTTCACAGTTTCTAGCAATTCAGTCTGTTCCACATCTAGGACGTGAGAAGCTGACTGAATTTCATTATTTGCTTCCACATTGTATGTTGTTAAATTGTTAACCACTTCATCAAACGTAATTTTAATTTGAAATAATTTAAAAAAAATCCATTCCTAAGATACAACGCGATCCAAGCTCAGGAACAACTAAACATGGTAAAATTTTAGTTTTTTGATTGACTGTAAAAGGAACATCTACAAATCCATTAATTTTCATTGGTTCACCGCTGGCAGTTGAAATTTTAATATTTTTGTCCAGATCTTGAATCTCTAGAAAGCTGGTCAAATTACCAAAGTGTTCTCCAACTAATGACACGTTACTTCCACTGTCCAACAAACCTTGTAGCTCCAATCCTAAAACGCAAAATCTCAAAAATATCTCTCATCTTTATCTAAATTTACAAAAACAGTATCAATTTGTTGAAAATGACCAACATAATCAGTGAATTCATCATTGTCACATTTCTCTTCGGTACAATCTGTATTGGTTTCAAATTCTGAAATTATTTGTTGGAATGTATCACAACTCAAATTTGGAGGAATTTCAGAACTTGGGAAAACCACCTCCTTCAATTTTCCCTTCTTTGGTTTTTTGCCTCACAAAATGGACATTCCTCGTAATGGAATTCAGGAAGTCCACATATGCAGCAAAATACATTGCGCCTCGAGAAACATTTCGTGAAATGATGACCAAATTTTCTGCAATTAAAACAAATTCGTCGATCTGGAATTTTGTAGTAACGCAAAATATCTTCTAAGTTTAATTCCCTCCAGCCATGCTCTGGGCGAAATTCCTGTTGAATGTTTTGATTACTGTTGTAATTTGTGTCATTTCTTTGCCTGTCACTATGTGAATAATGATTTCGATTCAAAATGTGTGGGTTGTTTCGGTCGTTGTTTGAATTATTTCTGGTATTATTTTGATTAGATTGTTGCAATCTCTGTTGGTTTGTGCTTCTGCTGCTGTTCGGTGTAGGTCTGATATTGCAATTAGCATTTGACCTTGGATTGTCATTAGCATTATTAATCTCATTAATCTTGAGATTATCGAAAGAAAGAGCGAATCTATTCATCATTGCCTCATTATTGTTATCAATTCTAGCACATAGTCGTTCCAATGAGTGCAAATCTGTGACGTCTACTAAGGCCAGTCGGTCTCGGTAGATGGGCCTCATTGTGTGCCACATTATATCGAATTTGTCTTGCTCAGACATTGGAGTGGTTCGGCATAAAAAGAACTGCTCCATGCGCACCAAAAAGTTGGAAAAAAGTTCACTTTTCCCCTGGAACATCGAGAACGATCGTACCTTTACGTAGTGATCGATGTTACTTGGCAAAAATTGGTGCCTCAATGCTTGAATAAAATAATCCCAATTCTTTTCGCGCAAAATTGGCCATTTTGCAACGAACCAATCTTGAGCAGGCCCTACTAAAAGAAAGTGGGCTGATTCAAATAACTCTTCTTTCGACATCTTCTCAGAGTGAGCAAAAAATTCAACTCTTCGAAGGAAAAGATTCAGTCCAATCCCATTGTCATTGCCAGCGTACTTGATCGGCCACTGTGCAACTGGTAGTGACTTTCTCCTGCGCTCATGATCACCATTATAATCGAAGAACAAAGGGTTATTTGCAAATGCAGGATTTCGATCCCACGATTTAATATTGAAACCCGGAGCAAGCAACTGATTTGTATTTTTCTTCTCTCCTACAAGCACTACCTCGGGATTAAAATTCAAATCCAAGTCAGGAGCACCCTTTTGCTCCTGAAACTCCGGCGTTCTATTCGACGGAATTTTGTGCTTAACGCCCGTGTATTTCTCGAATTGTCTACCTTGCTCGCGATCGCTGTACGAAATCTCATCGTGAGATTGCGCGGGGTTTTCACGAAACATCACCGGCGGGGGAGGAATCATTTGCATCTCCTTATTACCGACCTTTCCGCGCGCGCTCGAATCACTTTCTTTCTCTACCGCCGTACTCGTTTCTTTCGCTTTCTTCTCATAAACATCATTCAATCTATCCCTGAAAGTGGAGAGATTGTGAGTCTACGTATTTCACGCTGACTCATTTTCTTAACGCTCATTACCGGACTATCTTCACTATCTAAATCAATAAACTTCTTCGCGATATCTTCACCTTCTTTACCATACGCCATTAGTGTCCTTTCACTTTAATTATTCACTTTTCAATATCACAATTGCTTTTGAGATCGGCCAATCATTTCACTACCCTAAATTAATTAATGTAATAAAAATGTGAGAAAATTCAATAAAAAGCTCAGATAAATTCAATTCAAATTCACGCGATTGCTTAAACTAAAAAAATAAGAGAAATAAAAAATCTATTTACAAATTTACAGGTTCTTGCTAAAATTCAGATAACGCAAGATTAATTCAAATTCACTTTCACTAAAAAAAAAAAACAATTCAAAACAAAATTCAATGCTAAAACTATTATATACAGATTTACAATTACCATCCACCATTGCATATGAAAATTCAGAAACTGTTTTGTTCTTAGCGAATGACTCCGTAATAGAAAAACTTCGTCAAGATGGTTTTCCACTATACATAACATTCACGCTGGGCGCCATTTGTCACCACCCCCTTGGGAGGGGAGGCCGCATGAGACGGAGGACAAAAAGTTAAGAAAGGCCGGTCAAGATGGCACTGGTCCCCATGACCCACTTACCACAATCAGCCTGAAACAAAGAAATGGTTCGAACAAGTGGAACCAATGGCGAAAAGTACTCGGAGTCGCTCTTAATAAAATTAAAACATAAATTTCACATGCATTTTCAAGATGTATATTAGTATACTTACGCTAAATCCTTAACCTAAAGTTTAATTTGTGTGTGTGTCAGTGTAACCGTGTATCCCTCGGCGACCGCAAACCTTGATGTCTGCCCGGACAGAACGCGAATGCTTGCCGGCTCATGCCAGCTATCCGTGCCAGCCATTCCAGTCCACCATCGCTCTGGAATGCAGCTCACAGGACACACCACATAATTTTATGCAGTGAACGAAAGGCCTGTTGGAGGATATATTAAGAAACACCTTATTGCCACTTCGATCACAGAGTCGTTTCGTATCGGAATTGCTTTGAAACTCCACTCTTACCGATCTCACTGCAAATCACCGCCCTACTCCTATCTTTTCACCGCCAACACCAATCGCCCGGCGGAATGTGGCGCAAAGCGGCAGCTGTGGATGGCCGGCAGATTGCTGGTGCAGTTCATCGGTCTGCCCGGGCAGGCATTACCTTCCATCGTCGCCGGGGGATACACTTTCAACACTGACACACACACAAATTAACACTTTTTCCTAGGTTTAAGCTGAAATAGAACGTAAGTAATTAATAAACACTTCTTTTAATTTGCATGTGAAATTTATGCTTTAATTTTATTAAGAGCGACTCCGAGTACTTTTCGCCATTGGTTCCACTTGTTCGAACCATTTCTTTGTTTCAGGCTGATTGTGGTAAGTGGGTCATGGGGACCAGTGCCATCTTGACCGGCCTTTCTTAACTTTTTGTCCTCCGTCTCATGCGGCCTCCCCTCCCAAGGGGGTGGTGACAAAGTTTTTCAACAGGAAGTCACCAACCAATTTCTGTTAGAATTTCCCAAGCGATTTATGTAGGAATTAATTAGGGGTGTCCACATACAGTTCCCGAAAATTTCCAGCATGTTGTTTTTGAGGAATTCACAAAAATTTATGAAAAAATGAAATTCCGCATAAATTTCCGGGGAACCTTTTGCAAGAATAGAGAAATTTCCACAGATGTTCTCGGAGAAACACCCGCAGACAATTTTGGAGCGACTTCTTCAGAAATTCCAAGAAGGACCATCTAGATGAGTTGTTATATCAACTGCTTTTTCCTTAATCCTATTTTCAATTTTGTACAAACCTGTGTAACGTTGAAGTTAAAACATATACTTAAAATCAGTAATATTATAAAAACGAAAAAAGACGTTCACTAAATTGTTGTAATGTTCAGCGTAATATTTAGCATTGATATTTAACGTGTATTTGCTTAGAATTTTGTTTTCTGTCGCGCGTATTTGGCCCAGAATGGATTTTCATGTCGCGCGGAAATGGCGTGGATTTGATTTTAGTCGGCGCGGAAAATATTTCAGGATCTCCGTAACAACCCTGCAATTTCTATCCCGAAGGGAATTGAAAGCTTTGATATTGATCTCTATCATTGGCTCTCTGAAGAACCGTTTGTTTTTTGGACATACATGCTGCATCATGTGGCTTTTCTTCAGCCTGTCTCGGCTCATCACCGATGCCGGCCGGTCTCGGTTCGACTCTGCTGCTGCTGCCGGTATCTGCTCAGCATTGCTGCTTTGCTGGGTCTGTAGGGTGGACTGCTGCTGTACTGGCTAGGTTTCGGCTGATGATGGTGGCTTCGATGACTTCATTCCCTGCTAAAAGGTGTGAGTGCTGTTCAATCGATGATGCGGTTGCTTCGCTTGTCCCGGACAGAATGAAAGGAAAAAATCGCGTTGCGCTATTTTATGGCTTCTCGGCAGACCCAGCGGCTGCTCATTCGCTGGTGTCTGCACCAATCAGAACGTGGTAATGGAATGAAGCAAGAATTATGCGGTACCCATATTTATAAGTTCCCTTGATCTCAATGTTTTTCATTGAAAACAATTTCATGCCTATTGAAACAAGTTTTTCGGGTCTTATCAAGCATGGACATGAAAGGTTTCAATAATTTAAGGAGAGATTGACAGAGAAAAAGCCTAATCTCATTCCAGTTTCTATTAAAAGGCTTAAATGAACAAAAATTGTTATTATTCCTAGTGTTTTACAAGTAGTATCTTCGTGGTGTTTTTTGCCTTCCTCGTACAACGTTTTACCGAAGGCTATCATTTCACTCCAAGAACGAAGCCTCAGAGACCCAAAGTGTTATATATCAATCGACTTAGCTCGACGAACAGAACAAATGTCTGTCAGTCCGTGTGAATGTGGGTGTGCGCACACAAAAGCTAGGTGAAACATTAGCTAACTTTTCATATAGTAATCTGTAACAGATTTACTTGCAACAAGCTGCATCCGACAGGGGACATATTCTAGTTGATATATTCTGCTATTTATTTATTTCATTTATTTATTTATTTCGTCAAACATAATGTAGACTACATTAAAAAACTTATAACTATGTTCTATTGTAACTAATGTTCCTAAAATATTTTCTTAGGCTCATACGAGGCATGGCTAAATCAATTGCTTCACAATACTGATTGTAAACAGACATCATTTGATTCATTGGACTAAATTTTGCATAATTTGTTCGATGATGACAGGTGGCAAACAAGTTTCGATTTCTCAATTGCCGAGTAGGAGTGTAAAAATTTAAACAAGACAATAGTTTGGTGGAATCAATGCGGTGCGAAACAATATCATTCACAAATGAGATCATGGCAAACTCACGACGCTTTTTCAATGATTGGATATCTATAAGCATACATCGCGCCTCGTACGACGGAAGTGGGAATGTTGTCCAGCCTAATTTGCGTAAGGCATATAAAAGGAATTGCTTTTGAATTGATTCTATTCGATCATCATGTGATTTCATATACGGAGACCATACAATACTACAATATTCTATAATTGATCTGACATACGCAACGTACAAAGTTTTAATTGTATAGGGATCTTGAAAGTTATAACTAAATCTTTTAATAAAACTGAGCATGTTTGTTGCTCTATGGATAATGGTGTTGTAGTGGTCAGTAAAGGTTAGCTTAGCATCTAAGATTACACCCAAATCTCTAACCCTTTCACATTTTTTTACTGGTTGATTTCCTAGAGTTAGAGTTATCGATGGTGTGCTCCGTTTTCTACTGAAAGTGATCAAATTACATTTCTTGACATTAAGTTGTAGTAAGCTTTTGTTACACCAGTTATCAAATATGCGTATTTCGTTCAAGTAGATGTCATTGTCAACAGTATTTTTGATTTCCATAAATAGTTTCATATCGTCCGCATAAATAAGGATTTTAAGATGCTTAAGAATGAGTGATATATCGTTTACAAACAATATGAATAGAAGAGGTCCTATATGCGAGCCTTGGGGAACTCCAGATGTTACATTGACTGGAAGCGACTGTTTCCCTTCAAATCGTACTATTTGTTGGCGGTCAGTTAAATACGATTTAATCCATTTAAGGAGTCTCATCTCAATTCCCAATTTCTCAAGCTTGAAAATCATCATAGGAATATCGAGTCTATCAAATGCTTTGCTAAAGTCTGTGTAAAGCGCCTCAGCATGACTACCTTTGTCCATAGCATTCAATGAGTAATTTACAAATTCTAAAAGATTGGTAGTAGTCGAACGTCCTTTAAAGAACCCGTGTTGTGCATCTGTTATTATATGTTTTATTTGGTTGAACATCCTTCTATTGATGATTGATTCAAAAAGTTTAGGAATACATGAAATAATGGCCACTCCACGATAATTTCTAATATCAGATTTTTTCCCTGATTTAAAAATTTGTATTAGAAAA
Source organism: Armigeres subalbatus (assembly GCF_024139115.2). NCBI lineage: Eukaryota > Metazoa > Arthropoda > Insecta > Diptera > Culicidae > Armigeres > Armigeres subalbatus. The sequence continues at coordinate 186,011,493 of NC_085141.1, read as the reverse complement.
GACTTCTTCCATTCTTTTGGAAAGCTATTGGTTTCTAAAGATAACTTGAATAACCAAAATAAAGGTGTCGTAAATTCGCTTGCCAACTGTTTTCAAAAACATAGGTGGAATTCCATCTGGTCCGGATCCTTTTGAGGCATCCAAATTCTGTAGAGCTGCCAAAATCTCCGTTGCATTAATTTGGTTTACACCAACACTGCTTAAATAGTCAGGAAAATGTGAAAAATATTCATAATCACGATCACTTTCGGAAAATTCGGTATATGTCTCTTGAAAAAAGGTTGCAAAAAGAGTACAAATTTCATCAGCATTATCTCCTAATTTTTCATCTAAAGTCATTTTCGATGGAAAATTGCTGGATTTTAGCTTGGTTTTGGCATACTTGAAAAAGTTTTTTGGACATGATTTGATTTCATTTTCGGTTTTAGCATTATACTCCGTAAGAGCCGAAGACATGGCTAAACTAAGTTGATCGCAAATATTCATGTGTATTGTTTATAAAGTTTATGAGCCTTTTGCTTTCGGTTTTTAAAATTTTTGATTTGTTTGTTGAACCATATTGGGTTTTTTGAGTTATAATTGCGACGTTTCCTCACGAGTGGTACTTCATTCCGAACAATGTCTAATAAAATTGCATAAAAGTCTGTAACAGCACATTCAATGTCAGTTTGATTTTGTAAAATTTGTTGCCAATTAGCTCTGTTCAATTTTTGTTTAATGTTGTCAAAATTTGCATTTTTATAATCGAGAATATTTTCGAAATCATAGCCATAAGGATCATGGTTCCGATGCACAAATACAGAGTATTCTATTGCTGTGTGAAATGCTTCATTTTTCCATAACGGCGATAGAGACTCATTTACACAGAAATCATCGAGAGTGTTTGTGAATAAAAAGTCCAAATAGCAATTTTGTCGATTTTTCACATGATTGATTTGATTCAAGCCTAAACATGCAGTTTTTTCAAAATAAATTGTAAATTCTCATTTTCACCGACAACTGGCAGCAAAATACTTTCATTCTCAGAATCTGGAATGAAGTCTGCATTACGTTGGTTGAAATCGCCGTAAATGTGAACTTTGAATTCAGGAGGAAAATGGGAAATAATTTCATCGGCATTATGGAAGAACTTTTCATATGAGGATTTACAAGCTTGATCTGGAGGAAAGTACACTGTTGCAAAAGTGTGAGTTTCACCATCAATATGCGTTTTTACCCACACATGCTCAAATTCATTAAATTTGGTAGAATCAATGAGCTCCGAATTATGTTTTGAGGAAATTGCGATGAGAACACCTCCGCCAGACATTCTTTGCGCTAAGACGAGATCTCGGTCATCTCTAAAAACATTATAATCACTACCAAAAACTTCCTCGCTTTTAACGCTTTCTGACCAACTTGTTTCAGTTCCTAAAATAACCGAGAAAGAGGAACTCAAAATTTGTTTATGTATTTCGTTCATTTTGAAAGCACTTTTCATACGATTGAAGTTCTGACAGTATACAAGTAGTTCTGTTGCCTGTGCGTTTGATGAAGTTTTGGTAGTTCGTCAATACCATTACAATTTTCTACGACTTCCTCCAATGAGTGCGTTAAGTTGATCGGAAGTACTATTTGTTGGTCACATTCTGCATCTCCCGACTGCGTCAATTCCTTTAAAAACCCGTCTGTTGGCAGGAGCACGAAGAACAGTGATTTGTGAATGAGCTCCTTAGCGCCGGTCCAAATGCCCAATTGGGAGATGATGAACTGTCATGACTAGGGTTCAGTGTTTCTCCTCGTTGAAAATTTATGCCGCGGTTTTTAACTGGTCCCGAAAACATGGCTTTTGCTGCTGTAAGCAAATCCTTATCCGGGGGGGAGAAATCCATTACGGTTGTGATTATGGTTGTGCGCGTTATGGTTGATATTCTTGTTGCTATTATTTCCGCATTTATTCCGGTTCATAAAGCTGTTCCGATCATTGTGGTTCATGCGATTATGGTTGTGATTATTGTCGTTGTTTCCATTGAAATTGTTGAAATTACTTTATATCGTACTACAACAGACATAAGTTTGACCATTTATTAATAGATATACAGTAGATGAGAATTCATCTGCTCAAAATAAATTTCCTGTGTAAATTTCGAGTTGATATTCTTATGTGGAACATACCAACAACCAAAACAATCGCAACTGTCTTTCAAACTTTGTTATGTTGCCATTGGCTACCTCGTTGGCTACTGCATAGCAAAGTCGACAAAAGTAAAGGTATTCAATAAAACGTCAAACTTGGGTACCGAGGGACCAAATGCAGTACCAGAAGTGGTCCCTCAAAAGAGCTCAACAGTGACGTCTTAATTAGTCTTTGATTTTACATTCCAGAGATAGAAAACATTGGAATCAAGTATGCCTTGATTCACAGATTATTTTCTAAACTAAATAAACAAATGTCATCTATCTTTGGTAGTGGTTATGGAAAATAACTCATATGATTTGTTTTCAAATTAATTACATTTTTCTATGCTTACTTGCCGACGTGCCGACTTGAAAGATCTTCATCCTGAGCATTGCCCGACTATCGCTTTAACCTGTTGCCAGATTAGATTTCGGTCAACTTCTTTTATTTCTTTATTGAGGCTTCGCCGCCATGAGCATCTGGGTCTGCCTCTGCTGCGATGTCCCGCTGGGTTCCAGTCTAATGCTTGTTTACAGATTTCGTTTCCGCCCCTACGTAGAGTGTGGCCGACCCAGCCCCACCTCCGATCCCGAATTTCTGTTGCTATCGGCCTCTGGTGACAACGACGATGGAGCTCGTTGTTTGAGATGAGAATTTTATACCGCAGGCATCTGTTAATGAACACCGCGGTTTGGTTCACGGTCAATCGCATCTACCAGAATCTCGTCGATTACGATGAGAAACAGTAACGGTAATAGAATTCATCCTTGCCTCACACCAGCTACGACCCGGATAGGGTCGGACAGGACCCCTTTGTGCAGCACTTTACACGAAAAGGTCTCGTACTGTGCTTCGATGAGGCCGATGATTTTCTCAGGAACTCCCTTGCGTCTCAGGGCGCCCCCCATACTCTCGTGATTGAGACGGTCAAAAGCTTTTTCGTAGTCAATGAATACCAAGTAAAGGGACTCTTGGTATCGTTGCATTCATCTTCGCCCCGCTTAAGCGTTGTGAGACATCGTAGAGAAGGCGAATGTCCCCGGTTGTGGCGGCTCTCTCTCCTTCGTCGGCCAGAGAGTTTGCCCACGCCCGCTTGTCCCGTCGTCATAAGCGTTTTGCTTCCTTCTCAAGAGCCGCGTATCGTTCACGTGCTAAGACTTTGGCTCCTCTGTTTTTTGATCGCTCTATCGCGGCTTTGGCTTCTCTTCGCTCCTCTATCTTCCTCCAGGTCTCATCGGTGATCCATTGTTTTCTCTGGGTGCGCAGTTCGCCCAGATTGTTCTCGCTGGTGGCGATGAAGGCATTCTTGATATCGGTCCATTGGTCTTCCACGCTGCCACCTTCCGGATTCTCTGCAGCACGCGTCTCCAGTTCTTCAACGAAGGACCGTTTCACCATGGCATCTTCCTGTCGGCGTGTGTTGAATCGTCGTCCAACTCTTTCCTCCTGCCGAAGAATCCTTGCAATGCGCAGGCGTATTTCGCCGATGAGGAGGTGATGATCAGTTTCCATTTTCGGCTGATGCAGATGTGGACGATTTGATTTTCTGTAAAGACGTCATGGGAGACCCACGTGACCTTGTGAACCGGTCGATGAGGGAAGAGCGATACCCCAATCACCATGTCGTTATTACCACAGAATTCTTCGAACAGCTCTCCGTTTTCGCTTATTTCTCCGAGACCATGGCGTTCCATAATACGCTCATGGTTCGAGTTGTCGGATCCGATCTTCGCATTGAAGTCGCCCAAACAGATCTTGATATCATCCTTCGGAATGCTATTTGCGACGGCATTGAGTTGACTGTAGAGGTTCTCTTTGTCTTGCAGTACGCAACCCTTAGCTGGCGGGCCAATTGTCATCGGAAGACCCGTGGAAGCGTGAGTATTGGAACTTGTGAGGACCAGAGCTATGTTAGGCGCCCCTTCCCGGACGTTAACTCACCATTTTGTAACCCTACATTTTTCTATAATGTTTGATATATTGTAGGCTAACTAACGGACAGAAGATCCTGGCGGTTGATTGAATAACCTATTTCCAGCCTTTGCCCACACACTCACAGTTTTATTGTTTATTTTTTGAAGATGTAGGGAAAAAACACGCTATTTTCTATAGAAAGCGATTGATGCACTTATGTTCATGTCTTCAAAAATCATTCATGAAGTATAAACGTAAGAATACACTTCTAGATAGCTTTTCCCTTCATTTTCGAGAAACGTACAGAGTCCATTCTTAAACCATAAATTTGGAATTCAATTTAAAACCGTAACGGAATTTAAAAAAAGGCATCATGTGCCTAACGGACTTTTCTTGGGTAAAGTTAGGCTTATCTGTCCATCTTTTTAAAAATGGTTCTGTAATTATTGTATATATAACCTATACTGCTTATACCGGTACATTCGTAAAAATGGCCAATTCATGAAAGTTATCATAAAAAGATGCGGTTTTTCATTCAGTAACTTCTGTTTGCCGAATATTTCTACAGAACTGTGTCAATTGATTTGTCCTGTATTAAGGTATTTTTAAGCTTGAGTCGCCACCCATTTGTCTTACCAACTAACTATTAAGGAGAGATGATATACATTGTAAAAATTACATACATCAGAATTGAGGCTCCGCAAAGTGTTACACACGATTGTGCCTACCAAATAAATGAACTGGTTAAAAAAAATGAGCTGATAAAAGTAAATATCCGATCATAATTATCGCTGTTCTGGACAAATACACATGCGATGCAGGGCATCATCTCAATTTTATGGGCTTTTTTTTACAGATTTTGTAGTTGGTGTTGAAGAAAAGTCCCCCCTCATCCAGGAGATGCGAATTGAAACTTGGTGAGAAAATTCCATTATATATTATATATACCAAATTACATTGAAACCATATGATTATCAACCACCCGAATGAAGCGATTTGGATAGGAAGAGTGGGATCGCCAACTTCCTATTGTTAACATCTCGTGGATAAAGGGCGGTCTCTTCTCCCCATCTATTGGGTCAATCTGGGAAATGAGGGCTAGATTATATTATTGTATGTACTAACTTTCTTCTGGAAGGAGATTCTCTATTCATCCCGTGGATTCGCATTTTTGGCCCTTCATACAGGAGTTTGATGAAATACAAACAATAATACAGGGTGTTCAATAAGTTCGAATACACTTTAAAAATGTGTTAAAAAATAAATATACAAGAATTTCTTTTCTGATTCAATTTATATTAAAATAATGTTTATTGAGAACCTTCACGACATATTAGCTGGCAGCACCCCTCCTTTGTGCTGTATGACGAGCTTGAGACGTTTCTCATATGAATCGCATGTGGCACCACCTGGTCCATCGGCTTCTCGTCCCAGATCTTGGAAATGAGCTTCTTAAATTAATCCATAGTGCTCACTCTGCTTGGCCAGCATGTATGACCGTACATAAAACTCCAGGGGATTAAGGTCCGGGAGCTGGGAGGCCATGAAGACTTATCGAGAAAATCAGTCAATTTCTCCTGACACCACGCTTGGACGATATTTGCCGTGTGGGCCGGTGCGCCGTCGTGTTGAAAGACGTAATGATCTTCTCCGTAGATGTTCCGAAGTGCCGGAGCCATAACCTTCTCTAGAATTTCGGTCTTATAGTATGCGGCGTTGATTTTCACGTTTTTATCGATGAACACCAGTGGGAGCTTCCCCCGCATGCATACGGCCCCTCAAACCATCACTGACGAAGCGCTGTGGAACCACGGGATTTTTATGTGGTACAGGGGGATGCTGGCCAACGTCAGCGCTCACAGCCGATCGTTTTGGACATTATGCGGCTGTTGTAAGACAAAAAGTTTCTCATCAGAAAACACGAACTTGCGTGCCGCAAAAGTATCAGTTTGGTTCTGTCCCGCATCTTCTTCGTTGTAGTCTCCTTTACTCCGTGAACCTTGCGTTTCTTGTACTGCTTGTATCCCAGGTCTTTCGTCATGATGGTCCACATCGTCCCGATCGACACATTCAGGTCAGAAGCGGTCTTCCGGACCGAGCGGTTCATTTTTCGACGAACCCGCTCCCTCATCACCTTAATGGCTGCTGGCGTCCTTGCCGAGCGCGGTCGCCCGGATCTTGCACGGTCCTTGGCCGATCTCGTCTCCTGGTACCGACGGATGGTAGTATAGATGAAATTCCGCCTTACCCCGTGCGATTTCAACCGCCGGAATATGTCACCGGGTCGCTCACCTGTCGCAAACAACTTTACTACGACGTCGCGGTACTCCTTCATCGTGCACGGAAAACAAAACACAAATAACAACAAGTCAATACCATGCGCATCGGTTAGCCTATATATGAGGCTAAATCTGACACCAATATCAATTCATAGAATGCACATGGTTCGCACCCATACAACGATGAAAAGTTGTATTCGAACTTATTGAACACCCTGTATAGTAATGATCTAATCGTTTGTCAGATATGGCCAGTACTATCGGCAGGTGCCTTGCTACAATAGATGGTATCATCTATCATCATCATCATTATCAAATACAGATTACGTAGTGAATTTAACACTTTTCAGCCCATTTTGCGTGTGTCTCTCGAAAAACATAAAAGATGATTCAAACCCATAGACCAATAATGAAATATCCCGTGACTTCTAACCGAAATCAAGAGAAAATGCTCGCCTTCTGGGGAAATTATTACAAATCATAAACCATTCCAGGAAGATGCGTTGAAGAGTGCCAAATGTACAATTTACTTCGTTGAGCACCATTGAATATTTATTCGCTGAAAGGTATAAATACATAAGGTGAAATTATTGATTTATGAGCCAATCGGAAGAAACAGGAAACTTTCACCGCTCGCAATCTGCGTTGCGAGGAAACACAGTCGCCGCACGTGAGAAGAAGGTATCTTTCGTCTATAATGCTCCTCGGCTACCTCGGTCTCGAATCGCTGGAAAATCGTTGCTGATGGGAAAAAGTTCGCAAACGATATCCGAGAAAAGTTTTCACTCTCATCGAATGACTTTGCCAGGGGCTGGAGTTTTTTTTTGCGGGTTACGTCTTTTCCAATGCAGCCTTTCCTGGGAGAAATTTGTTCTTATACCTTCTTCTGCAGTTGGATAAGGATTCCTTTTGACATTTTCCGAATGATTCATATCAATATTAGCGAGCTTCCATTTTTCATCTTTTATGTATTTCGATAAAGTAGCTACTGTCTTTTGAACGTCGCTGGTGGTTGAGTGATGAACGTGCCCGTTTCTCAGCCCATCAAGCGTGGTGTCAACAGTAGTCGGCGCCGTTGAGATTTATTGAGGCGGTAACATCCCCCTCCCCGACTATTCTATTATACTGTAGGTTGTTACTTCTTATGAAACGTCTTCAAGGAAGGGGGTTTCGTGAAACGGGGCAAGCCATACTCTTCATTTTAGACGTTCTTTAGCGGTGGAATAAAATTTGTTTCAATTACCCAAGTAAACAACCGCTCAAGTATGGGCGCAATGTAATTTGTTGTTATGAAATAAATGAAAGAAATATTTTTCCGCGAGTAAAGTGACAGCTCTATTAACATACAGCTTATTAACATTACAGACAACATCAGCGATGATACACAATTCGCTCCATTTGTTAGCTCCGAAGTAATCCGCCCACTTGCTTTCAGGAGAAGAATCGATCTATCTGTACTATATTTAGAAGTGCAATAGCTTAGATCACAGGTTCCAATGTTGGCGCAAAACGTTGGAAACGCAATCAAATTCATACGATAACTATGGCTTACATACTGGTTAATTTTGACGCTCATATTGACTGCACATATCTGTAATTAGTATTGCGTTATTGATCAACTTCAGTACACAATAAGCAGAATGAATCAACTGATAAGCTGCCTGTTATTGACCAATCAATTTCAATATTTCGATATTTTGAAAAACATGTTTTATTTGAATTCGTGAACAAAACAAGATTATATAAAGAGTCAAGTCCCAGAATCTTCATATACAATTCATGAAAAATATCCAAGACTCTACTATGAACCACTGGTCATAGTTAGAGTCAGTATAGCTCATGGGAATTTAGCAATCAAGAAAATATTTCTTTCTGAGAAGCATTCAGATGAGAAATGAAAAAAAGTGTACCCTCTGGCAGCTTTACGACACGATAAAATGAACAAGCGTAGGAATCAATTGGGAAGTAGGCAGGAGAGAGCAACAAGGACTACGTCGGACTAAATGAAATTTTTCTATGACATCTTTCTCATGAGAAAAAGACAATACGGAAGCAGACGGGATGAGGCCGTAATATCATAGATTTCATTTAGCATAGTTCTGTGCCAGGCATGTGATAGCATATTTGCATACTCACAATACTGATTAAATGCATGCACGTAGCTCATAAATCCAGCTACATTCCGTTACGATTGCTCAAGGGATTGTTGAGAAGTTTCCGGTTAAAAAATAATCACTTGCTTTGAAATAATTGTCCCCTTGGCTGTTCGTTTGAAATGTCACATGTGAATGGTGCGGTGTTCAAGATCGTGTATATTGATTATGGTGTTCAATAACCTTTTGAATTCGAATAATATAATGAAGCTACCTAATAGGAATGGGTGAAAGTGGCATTTTGTTTCTAATCAAAAATCTGATTGTCGAGTGTTTGACAAGATATTTTCTATTGAACAATGATTGTCTGATAGCAAAATATGGCATATATCGAAAATCTTCCATCATTGGTTGCGGTTAAATGTGGTAAGTAAAACAATGACCAAGGTTGAAATCAGTCAGCCAAATGCAACGTACACACCAGTCAAGCAGTTTGACGAACATTGACTCCGTCCCCAAGAAAACGCTTCGGTTGCTGCTTTGTTTGAACGTGTGTGAAGTTGTTCGAACAACCATTTGACAGTTGGCGGCTCGGTTGAAAAAAATTAAAACCGTTTGATTTTGGTTTGAGTTGTCGGGGGTGGAGTCAAGGTTCGCCGAACATGTTTGAGCATTTGTAGTGAAGTTGCACAAACCCCCATATATTTTTTGATGGTTGGTGCTCAAGTTGGCGCTTCGGTCGTTCGTGTATAATATTGTTGATTGAATAAATTGATTGTTCGTGCCACTGTGTGTAATGCAACGTACACACCAGTCAAGCAGTTTGACGAACATTGACTCCGCCCCCAAGAAAACGCTTCGGTTGCTGCTTTGTTTGAACGTGTGTGAAGTTGTTCGAACGACCATTTGACAGTTGGCGGCTCGGTTGGAAAAAATTAAAACGGTTTGATTTTGGTTTGAGTTGTCGTGGGTGTTGTCAAGGTTCGCCGAACATGTTTGAGCATTTGTAGTGAAGTTGGACAAACCCCCATATATTTTTCGATGGTTGGTGCTCAAGTTCGCGCTTCGGTCGTTCGTGTGTGATATTGTTGGTCGAATATATTGATTGTTCGTGCCGCTGTTGGTAAAACAAGATGGATGTTTGAATAAACGAGAGGTGGAGTCAATGTTGGTCAAATTGCTTGACCGTGTGTACGTTCCATAAAACTTGATGGATGTTTGAATAAACGAGAGGTGGAGTCAATGTTGGTCAAACTGCTTGACCGTGTGTACGTTCCAAAAGAAATAGTCACGTTTACCACTGGCGCATCTCCAATCTCCATACAAGCAGGCGAACAAAAACATGTTTTTATTTTTTGAGCCTAGGGTTCTTCTTCTTCTTCTTCTTATTGGCATTACATCCCCACACTGGGACAGAGCCGCCTCGCAGCTTAGTGTTCATTAAGCACTTCCACAGTTATTAACTGCGAGGTTTCTAAGCCAGGTTACCATTTTTGCATTCGTATATCATGAGGCTAGCACGATGATACTTTTATGCCCAGGGAAGTCGAGACAGTTTCCAATCCGAAAATTGCCTAGACCGGCACCGGGAATCGAACCCAGCCACCCTCAGCATGGTCTTGCTTTGTAGCCGCGCGTATTACCGCACGGCTAAGGAGGGCCCCCCTAGGCCTAGGGTTAGTGCAGGCATTTTCATCTTTTCGTTTCGGAAACCTATAAAATTGCTTTAGTGGAGTTCCAGCAAATCGACGTTGTTTTCGTTGGTTTTTGCCCCTACGACGATGGAGGGAAATACTTATCATGTCCCTATAAGATGTTTTTGATGTTGTTACAGCAGGAAAATGTTGTTAATAAACATATTCAGTTATTTTGAGACTCACTTTTAATAAGAGTAAAAAATATTGACTTTTTGAGAAAAAAAACTAGATTTATCCACCTAGCGGTGATGATGCATTTCTCTCTCATTATAAAATGTGTTGAGAAAAATTCTTTAGAGAGGTCAAATAGAACAAATATAAAGCAAATAATGGTTTTTGACTGACAGTTTTTGCGTGACGTACTTCTTTCTTAACTGCTTTGCAACAAGCAGAGTTATAGTAACAGAAGAAGCAGTATGTGATAAATCGCCGCGTTCCCGTTTACCATTGGCGATAAGGCAATACCCCAGCATTTGTGCCGCTTTCAATGAAATTCATCGTGGAATGTGTGCTCTCGAATCTGATCAATTTTATATCAGTTCAGTTTTATATTAGTAAGTACACCCAGTTTTTTTTACACGGTTGGAATTAATTAATTTCTCGGTTAACCCAAACTTTCGCTGTTTTTTAAATACCACCTGAATTTTCTTTGATTTTTTGTGAATTTTTTGGTGGGGTTATCTCATTGTTTCATTAACGCTGAAGGTCTTAAACGACTAAAACCAAACCGTGTAAAAAAACCTGGGTGTAATACAAAAATATAGGAATTGAAGGATTTTCATGTATTCTGTTTCATATTCTGTTTAAAACCTTATTTCATTTAATAATTATGCTGATGCATACTTCATATTGACTAACCAGCGTAATGCATAGATTTTATTTTTAATCTACGGGAATACTCATTTAAATGTGGAGAATTTTCATCAGCATACATACATTTGCTCGCTAGACGAATCCTCTGCACCTTTCGAAAATGCATGAAGATATGTATTTCAGCTCGTTTTTCAGAAATGTGATCGCAAAGTTTTTACGGCAGCAGTATGCCAGGTGTAAAGAAATAGTTTTTCCTTTCTCATACAAATACTTGTAACAAAAGAGTATCATTTCCTTACAAATTCACCCTTTTTTAGGAAGCTCGGAGACCCATAGTCTTATATCACGGAGAAAAAACTACGTAGTTTGAAACAACCAAAGTTTTGGTTAATTTTCAAACTACGATTTTGGTTTGTTTCAAACATACAATTGGTTGATTCAAAGCGAAAAAGTAGTCTAAAACAAACATCTTTTTTGGTTGTATCTAATTGATATTGATATCTTAATCAATAATAAATATGAATGTTTCAAACAAATATGTTGGTAGTTTCTAACATTATTGTTTGATGGTTTCATCGTTTGATTTTACTAAAATACAGTTTGTTGCATGACGTTGAAGAAACCTCCTTTTTTTTTGTTTTACAGACAAATCAACACAACGCTTGTTTGCTTTAAATAGATTCAAACTTAAATTTCAGTTCTTCATCATTATGATTCCATCGTGCGCGCAGTGATATTAGGTACAATTTTGCCAGTTTGTCGATTGAAGGCTGGATAAAATGATCCGAATTTCAAGCTGAGTATTTTATTATTTGTTTATCTAAAACTAACTAACTATAAATATATTTCTTCTACAAGGTCTCGCCCGTAATTTTTGCAACGCAATGGCCTTCTTCGGCGCTTAAAACTTTCAGTATGCCATCTCGTCTACAACCTGGTATCCCTTACTATATAGTAAGATAGTAAGTAAATCGTGAATATAATCTTACCCCGAAATATGCATTTGTCCTTAATTTTATTACTTCCTTGTTTCAGATAACCTGGACCAAAAAATACCACAATATCATCATTGATGTATATACCAGGCATTACCATTCTATGTTTCTTTAAAATTACCGATGTAAATATAAATAATCAAAGGTGTAGTAATATATTTATGCGCATGATAAAAAAAATCGTTTTGTTTTATGTATCTTTATCAGTAGCAATACAAAGAGAAAAAAACATCACCCATAGCGATAGTAAAAACAAACTAAAATTGTTGGTTGTTTCGATCTTGATTTTAGTTGTTTTAAGCTACAACGTTTGGTTGATTAACCAACTAGTTTGTTTGTTTCTTAGCTGTCAAAACCAAACAAACAAAGCTATGGTTCTTCTTCTTCTTATTGGCATTACATCCCCACACTGGGACAGAGCCGCCTCGCAGCTTACTTTTAATTAAGCACTTCCACAGTTATTAACTGCAAGGTTTCTAAGCCAAGTTATTGCGCTTTTTGCACTTCATAAGAGTTTTGCGAGATTTTTTTTCTCACAGTTATCTTTTTCTCACACTCAATACCCTCAAAAAAGTTTGATTTTCCGTGTATAATATTTGTGTGTGAGTTGCTCAATCTGTAAACAAATAGACGTCAAATCATGTCGGGAATCGATTTAGTTTACACGCTTACATGTGACTAACGAGTAATGGGTTATAATTGGGTAAATTTCAGTAACAAAAATCGATCAACCCGAAATGAGAGTGAGTGTGAGAAAAAGAAGCGGGCAAATCACAATCTACACATAACTCTTCAAATTGGTGAAATCGGCAATACCATTTTTGCATTTGTAAATCATGAGGTTAACACGATGATACTTTTATGCCCAGGGAAGTCGAGACAATTTCCAATCCGAAAATTGCCTAGACCGGCACCGGGAATCGAACCCAGCCACCCTCAGCATGGTCTTGGTTTGTAGCCGCGCGTCTTACCGCACGGCTAAGGAGGGCCCACAAAGCTATGGTTGTTTCAACCAAAATGTTCGTTGTTATTCCCTGTAAATGCTACAAACCATCAACGTAAATTTGTAGTTTGTTTCAACCAATGCGCTTGGTCAACAGATATTTTAGTTACTAGATAAAGATTGTCGCTGTCGTCGCTGTCCGGAACATCTTTTGCTGGCGAGGATAGGGGAGCTAAATGTCAAAGAAGGAAAATCCATACGATTTGACAGGTATGTACCACACATGTTTAAGACAGCAGAACAAAGGGAACCGAAGCGACAATCTTTATCTAGTAACTAAAATATCTTTTGCTTGGTCATATCAAACTAAACATTTGATTGTGCCAAAATCAAAGTGAAATTTTGGTTGAAACAAACTAAGATTTGTTTGAGTTTACCATAAATTTTTCTCCGTGTACAATCAACTCGACGAACCCAGCTATTGTCTGTCCTTATATAATGCAACGTACACACCAGTCAAGCAGTTCGACGAACATTGACTTCGCCCCCACGAAAACGCTTCGGTTGCTGCTTTGTTTGAACGTGTGTGAAGTTGTTCGAACAACCATTTGACAGTTGGCGGCTCGGTTGGAAAGAATTAAAACGTTTTGATTTTGGTTTGAGTTGTCGGAGGCGGAGTCAAGGTTTGCCGAACATGTTTGAGTATTTGTAGTGAAGTTGCACAAACCCCCATATATTTGTTGATGGTTGGTGCTCAAGTTAGCGCTTCGGTCGTTCGTGTGTGATATTGTTGGTCGAATAAATTGATTGTTCGTGCCGCTGCACTATGGTCCAGGATACAGATTTACGCGGAAAGATGAATTTTACGCCAAAACTATATTTTTTAGAAAAAACTGTTGTTCTACAAAATTGTTCGAAATAGTAAGACCATCATTATGGTTTTACCAAAAAATAGGTTTGCCCATCATATAAAGAAAATTAGAAAATATTTTTTTTATTTCTTGGAATATTGACATGTTATGTTCTACAAAGTTGTAGCGTAGCTTATTCCAATCAATTTTGCTAAAAAAAACTTTTTCTGTAGCTCTTAAGTTGGCTGATTTAGAGCAATTTTTCCTAATTGGATTAGGGTGTACCTCAAAAAAACAGTATTTTTGATCTAATTTTTTTGTTTTAGATTTCTCGAAAAGTCATCTTCAGGTGACTTTTAGAGCTCAAAAAAATGCAACTTTTGATGGGTAAATATGCAAAATATCTTTTTCCGATCAAAAGTTATAATCGTTTTTCTTTCAAAGTTACATTTTTTTCATAAGTTGATATCTCCGGTTAGGGCAGACCAAAATAATATGTTTACACGGCATTTGAAAGATAAATTAATATTCTTTATTATGTCAAAAAATTGGGGGTATGTTATTTTTTTATCTCAAGTTTTACCAATTTTACTAAAATCATGTTTTTTCAAATAAATTAATATAACTCGACAACGGAAAAAGATACAGACGATATTCTTATAGCAAAACACGCGTTTTGAAAAGCCCCAAAAGTCTTCAGAAGATGACATTCGTGAGAAATGAAAAATAAAAAATCTACAGCTCTAACACTTTTTATAAGTTTTATCATTATCATCGTATTGCAAGATTTACGAGAAAAGATGCATTTTTGGTCTGAAGCATACTTTTAAGAAACAAAATTTGTTCTACAAAGTTGTTCTGGATACTTGGGCTCTTATTATAGAGTTACCGAAAAATAGGGTGGGCCATTTTATAAAAATGTAAAATTTTCATTTTTTTATTTTGCGGAATATTGACATAAAATGTTCTACAAAGTTGTAGCGCAGCTTTTTCCAATCAACTTTGCTATATAAACTTTTTATGTAGCTCTTAAGCTCACTTGTTTAGAGTAGTTTTACTTACCAGGATTAGGGTGTCCCTCAAAAAAGAATATTTATGATCTGCTCATTTCATTTTTTATTTTTCACGAATGTTATCTTCTGAAGACTTTTGGGGCTTTTCAAAACGCGTGCTTTTCTATAAGTATATCGTCTGTATCTTCTTCCGTTGTCGAGTTATAACAATTTATTTGAAAAAACATGATTTTAGTAAAATTAGTGAAACTTGAGATAAAAAATAACATATCCCCAATTTTTTGACATAATTAAGAATATTAATTTCTCTTTTAGATGCCGTGTAAACATATTTTTTTGGTCTGCCCTAACCGGAGATATCAACTTATAAAAAAATGTAATTTTGACAGAAAAATGATTATAACTTTTGATCAGAAAAAGATATTTTGCATATTTACCCATCAAAAGTTGCATTTTTTTGAGCTCTAAAAGTCACCTGAAGATGACTTTTTCGAGAAAACTGAAACAAAAAAATTAGATGAAAAATACTGTTTTTTTGAGGTACACCCTAATCCAATTAGGTAAAATTGTTCTAAATCAGCCAACTTAAGAGCTACAGAAAAAGTTTTTTAGCAAAATTGATTGGAATTAGCTGCGCTACAACTTTGTAGAACATAACATGTCAATATTCTGAGAAATAAAAAAAATATTTTCTAATTTTTTTATATGATGGGCCACCCTATTTTTTGGTAAAACCATAATGATGGCCTTACTATTTCGAACAATTTTGTAGAACAACAGTTTTTTCTAAAAAATATAGTTTTGGCGTAAAATTCATCTTTCCGCGTAAATCTGTATCCTGGACCATAGTGCGCTGTTGGTAAAACTTGATGGATGTTTGAATAAACGAGAGGTGGAGTCAATGTTGGTCAAACTGCTTGACCGTGGGACCGTGGCTAGATAGTGGGAGTTAGATTGTAATAAAATAGCACACACACCCTATTCCCGTCCGCAACGTTTACTACTCTGGCGCATCTCAACCGAATGACATGGTTTTTGGTACCGTTCAGACTCAAATCCCGAACATGACTCATAATCCGAACACTGGCGTTTTAGCGCCCTAAAACTAAAACTGTCATTGGTGTTCCGCACTGAGGATCAAGATAACAAACGATAACAAGCTCAAGATAACAAGCTCCTGTGGAGAAAATTACACGAATAAAGTGAAAATATGCATTTTAAGGCTAGTGTTCGAAATATGACTTTCTATGTCACACTCTCTAAAAAATGTTCGAATTTCTTTTACCAATATCAATTTCAGAATAGTATTTCTGCATATCTAATAATCATACTCCACTATTTCCACCTACATATTACTACACTAGTGATGTACAAAAAATCAAGATATATAGTTGGAACGCTTTCGATAAATAAACGTTGCGGATGGGAAAAGGGGGTGCTACCCTAAGGCTTCTTCTTTTTATTAAAAATTTAAGCAATTAGCCTTTAGATGCATTAACCACACTAAGAACAAAATCAGCAATGATTTAAATTGTTCGGGCTGTCATTTTGAATATGAATGTGAAACATTCGTTTTCCCATCATTTTTTTATACCAGTCAACTGTCAAAAACTTAAAACTAGTATAACGCTCAGTTCTATTTTCTGTAAGTTTGAACCACGAATGAATCACGAGATTCAAATATTTGTCAATTATTTTGGTGTAAGAATGAAAATTTTTACTACGGATCATTCCTTTTTGCAATTACGGCGCCTTTCCTGGCAGCAACATAATTATTTCATTTATTTCATTATTTTAAAACACGAATGGAACAATGCTGGGGAAACCAGCGAGTTTGTTCTATTTTGCTTCAGATTCAAACTAGAATAGTGGTCGAAAATTTGAAATGAAACTGAATCCCTACTAATTTTACTCTAAGTCGAATGCAACAGTCTGAATTATAAGTGACCTTTTTGAACGATTTTGTTATCCGACCTCCAGACTGTTGGTGAGGGCGCTGACGTCACCCCTGACTACGGTATCCAACATTTTTTTATATTTTATATACGTAATCGAATGAATTATCTTAAAATATGACTACATTCTTCAATGCACCAAACTTTTTTTACGTAGTTTACGTTCGGCATAACCCTTCAGTTTTTTTTTTTAAATTATCTTAGTGGTGACGAAATCAAGGTGGTTGAAGAATTCGTGTATACGGGCTCACTGGTGACCTCCGATAACGATACCAGCAGAGAAATTCGGAGACGCATCATGGCAGGAAATAGCAGTCGAAATAGTAGGCTATTGTTCTATTGTATTGTCAAATATACTATATTAACAATATAGTTCACTTTGGCTGATTCCAACGGACAACACAGTAGCGACGCGGTGTCACAAAGGGCAAGCAATGTAATAAAGAGACTTTCCGAGGGGTGTTTAAAAGTAAAATGCAATATGCAGTTTAACATGTCGAAATAATATGCTAGAAATTATCCTTTAAACCCATTTTGATACCTTAGTTTGAAAATAAAATTTGAAAAAATGTAATTCAAATAGTTAAACATTGTAAAATAAGTGTAAATTTTGCAATTATAGCACCCCTTGGCCATCGTTTTCAGGCGTTAGTTACCCTTTGTGACGCAAGATGGTGTGATTATGCTGTCTGTTGCCTAATGTATGGAGATTCATTAGGTGAGCTATATTGTTAATGTACTATATTTGGTATTGTCCTATTGTTTTGCCCAACGCCAGATCGTAGCCAGGATTTCCTGGGCTTAATTTTTTTTCATGTTGCTTTTCAATGATGATAGCGCCAGTGGGCTATGTTTACGAATGATGATAACACCGCGCTTGTCACAGGCTCGTGAAATAAGGTATCAACTGTTAAGTTCCCTGCATTTTCAGTTGGCAGCAGCAGTAAAAAGTGTAGACACCTCCGAGTATCGTAATCCGGGGGAACATTTATCATTTTTTTTAAATTGATTTGTAAATATTTCCTCCGTAAGCGAAATCATGACTTTTTTCATATTTTCTAATCGACTAGGGTAAACTGGGGTAATATGCACCCCTGGGGCAAAACGACCTTTTGGCATTTTAGATGGTATTCCAGGAATATTCTAAAGAATGTTTACTACTGGACTGGTAGTTCGAGATCTGAACTACATACGCTGTAGTAAATACTCTCGAAAAACTGCCGAAATGTGCTCAAAAATGTCAAAGGGTCGTTGCCCCGGGGGTGCATATTACCCCAGTTTCCCCTACTGCTACATGTAGAACGTATAAGGCTGTTGGTCTTGATTATTTGATAATTTGAAACTAGTTTTTTGTTATTTTTTCAATTTGGGGTAGCTTTAATCATCAAATGTTTCAATAATTTATCCATAAATCAAGCGTCTGTAAACGCCTTAAGGTAGGGAATTGTAATTGGAATCCCTTACTCAGAGGCGATGTGCATCGATTGTTTCATCACCGCTAGTGGAATTATCTGGGTTTTCAACAATAAAAATCAAAATTTTGGAACAAAAAATATGGATCAACCAAGAAAATAAGATCACTTATTACACAATCATAGGTACGAGCTTAATTTTGTTTTGTTTTTATATTTGTGTTGAGTACTTTCGTGGCAGCTTGTTGTAAGTTCAAAAATTAAAGTTGATTTTATTCTTCAAATCAAACCTACTTGTAAAACAGAAAATAATAATTTATTCAATTCTTGGTTAAAAACATGGTTAAAATGATCAATTTCACTTCGGCGATCAAAGTTCTTCCGGATTACGGTACCCAGTTTACGGTGGTCCTTACTGAGAGGCCATACCGGCGTTTCTATCTGTTGTATTAACTAGCGAATTTCAACTGTAGAGAAGCACTGTAACTGAAATGAACCATTTATAAATTAGTTACTGTTACAACAGAACCAGTTTTTTCTAGCCGATTTGAAATATACAATTGCTTTGTTTGAGTTCGAATCAGTATTTCCTGGAAACCAGAAATAGTCAATTTCAATAATTAAGCGGCTCCGACCTGCAGTAAACTATTTTAGTTGGATTTATAACGAAAATTGTGATAACAGAGGCGCCCAGGCACAGGCAGCTGGCCTGCACTTCGGAGCATGGACCAACGTGTGATGAACCGTTGCATATTTTAGCGCTTCATTATGGTTTGTGGCAGCAGCCTTATCTGGCCCGCTAGCTGTTGCATTTTGTTCGGGCCAGGAATAACGAAGTCGTGCTTGGAATAATTTCCTGGCGACTAGTTGGTCGAAATTTGTGCGATTCGCCAAACTATGTCTGCAACTGACGCCAAATCTGACATGATCAGTTCAGGGACATTTCATCCGAAAAATGTGACACGAGCCGCGTGGATGTTTATTCATGTCTCATTATGCAACGCGCGGGTTTCAACGAACCATGGCATGTAATGATAAATAGGCTGATATCAACGGCACGCAGTGACACTAAGGGTATGCGATAACACACTTTTTCCTAACGAAACGAAACGAAACGAAATTTAAAATGTCTAAGTTGATTCGGATCGAAACGAAACGAAATATAGATTTACTTTCGAGACTTCGAAACGATACGAAACCAAGGTTCATTTAATTCGAAATTTTTCGAAACGAAACGAAATTTTATTTTTTTTCCGCGGAATTTTTATTAAATTGGTTGGTACGCAATTCTGATTTCACTTTTTCCAAGTCATATATGTAACTGTTTTGCGACCAATAGAGTAATAATAACATAAATCGCCGCATATACCATTGGTGATAAGGCAATACCCCAGCATTTGTGCCGCTTACAAAGGTATTCTTCGTGGAGCGTGTGCTCCCGAATCTGATCAATTTTATATAAGTTTTATATTAGTAAGTATATAAAAATATAGAAATTGTGAGATTTTTCATATACGGATTCAAATTTCGTTTAAAACCTTAGTTCACTTAAGAATTATGTAATTATGCTGAAGCATACTTCATATTGTCTTGTCAGCGTGGTTTTATAGTAGGGGAATAGGTTCTGTTGTGGGCACCGTTCGGTTATGGGCATCTCTATGTATCTATTGACAGATACATTTTATATTTATTTAGGCATAATTGATTGTAATAATGAGTTTATTTTATATTTTTGTTCTTTGGGCATGTTTAGTTTTTATACACAGACTTTTTGGAACAAAGTGTTGGTCAATTTGCTTTGACCAAGTTGTATTCGACGGGCAACCCTGTCTCATTGTTTCCTATTGAAAATTGGTCAGATTGGACTATGGGATCAAAATTTATGACCAAAATATGTTTTTTCGTAATAAACGAAAAAGGCACTATCATCGCTAGGGTGGTTAATCACGAATTTTTGACTGTGATGCATACCAATAAATCATAAATCAATGAAAAATTGAAACCCATTTACCTAAAGTGCTATTTTAGACCTTTCTTATGTGATTTTTTTCAACATCCTCCTTCTTGCATCCTCCGAGGGAGGCATCATCACTGCTAGGTGGATTGATTTGTTTTTTTATTGTCTCCTAGCTATAAGAATGAATAAACTATTCCTTGTTTTTAAATCTGGGTGGTTTTCATTCTTGCTTCTTTATTTTTAGATAAGTTTTCAAGGGTGCCCACAAATGGAAATGTTCAATAAATGCCAAATTTTCTAAATTGTCATTTTTTTTTTCAAATCGATGAAATCATACCTACTAATTTCTTTGCTAGTAGTAAGGTTATACGTCTAGCTTTCCATTGCTATACAAATGTCGGCATAAGATTAACCAGGGCCAAAGTTATGGACCAAACACAAAAGGGTGCCCACAACCGAACCTCCTCCCCTATTTAGTCAAAAGTCAAAATTAGAAAATGAACGCTAAGATTTTTTTTTTATTTAGTGGGATACTCAATTATGCATCCACATCTGCCAGGCGTATACGCAGATAGAGAATTGATATTACTAGACCAACATTTGAAAAAGGCGTAACAGCCAAAACTTATTCCTTCTTATTCTTCGTCTACATAATATATAGCACATATTTGCTCACTAGAAGAATGCTGTGCACCTTTCTAAAATGCATAAAGATATGTATTTCAGATTGAATTTCACAGAGCCATAGTCTTATATACAATCAGCTCGATGAACTGAGCTATTGTCTGTGTGTCCTTGGCATATGAGAACAGCTGTTATGGCCTGTATGAGCTGATAGCAATCATAAGTAATGAACTTTCAGCAATTTTAATGATCTTTCAACCCGTTCTGGATTTTTTTTTTGCAAATTCCAAGCGGAGATCTAGAAATGCCCACAAATCTGTAATGTTCCTTACATATTGTGCAAATAATCAAAGAAGAGCTTAGCTTGATTAACTGTATACACCCGGTTCTTTTTTTACACGGGTGGGTTTTAGTTGTTTACGACCTTCAGCGTTGATGAAACTATGAGTTAACCCCATGAAAAAATTCGCAAAAAATCAAAAAAAAATTCAGGTGGTATTTAAATTGTTAAAATCAGTTTGACCGGGAAATTAAAGAATACCAACCGTGTAAAAAAAATATTGGGTGTACATCGTAGTTGTTAATCATGATTGGCCGAGAAACAGCAAATATGCACAGCTCACCAATTAAATAATATTCTTGGGATACAAGAAAGTTATTCTTATTGCTTACTTGCTTCGGAGTTTTCTATTCATAACCAATAACGATGCTGGCCACGTCCTTACAGGTAATTTAGGATTAGGAGAGAAAAGTTAGTTTAACACTGATTGTCATAAGAGACCGAGAAATGGTCTGCATCTCCGTAAGCGCTACGAGAAAGGAATCGTTGGTTAGTTGAGAAAGTAATTCATGTGAAGCCCCTTGGCAAGCGACTAAATAATTATCGTAAACGAAGTTATTTGAAAACAAGAAAACGAAAACTGTGTTTCAAATCAATCCAACGCAAGATCAATGTGCTTCGTTTAATAAGCTTCTACAACACGATCGATTCCGCACTAAATAACTTTGTGCTCTTCGATGCAGACATTAGTTTTATCACTTCGCGCTTTCTCACACTAGCGGGCGTGATCAGCATCAACACGATCGATTGCACACTGGTAAACAAATTCCTGCTACGCGAGGTAGATTTTCTTCACTCCGCGTTCTCCCGGACTAGCTGCCGTCATATGGCAGCAGCAACACGATCGGTTCCGCATTCATATTGTGCAAATAGTAAAAAAATATCACAAAATTTAAATTCGAATCTTGGAAACACTTAAGACGTTTTACAGAAGAAAACTACATTCGTATTTGTCGAGTTAGAATGGGGTTTTGTAGTATGCGTTAATAGAAAAATTTGGACCTTAAAAAAAATTTAACGATTTTGTTCAGCGGCGCAGCCAAAATTTTTGATAATATAAAGTATGGTTTAAGTTCAAATTTGTTTTAAAATTCCGCGGAATTCCGTTAAATTTCGTTAGAAGCTAGTTTTTTCTAGCGAAACTTTTGCAATTTTTCGAAACAAAACGAAATCAATAAATCAGATTTCGCCATGCTCAAATTCCGCGAAATTCCGCGGAATTTCGTTTCGAACCACCTGAAACGAAATTTTTCGAAATACCGCATATGCTTAAGTGACACAGCATTTCCCTCTCCAACATTGGCCACATATAATATTTCTTCTTTTTCATATTGGTATTACATCTCCTGGTTATTCGGTAGTTCAGTAGCCAACCATGGACAGTTCCACATTTATTTACTGTCGGTAGTATTCTAAATTTTCCATCTAAACTTTTTTTTTTACTCCTATCGGAACCTGACTATTATTAGTATATACACTGAGATCAAATCAACAATATTTTTTATGTGCACAAACTATATAGAAGCAACCCGGCTTCCCTCAACTCGATTTTATGTGCAGCATTTGAAATATATTTATTGGTAATAGAATTTAAATGCCAAACATTTATGATTTACTTAAATCGCAAGTAAATTTTCAATGCAATGACCAATATTAAATCGAATATCAATACACGCACATGAAATACATTAGCGTTGAAATTAATATTTATTGTTTGAAAACCATCAACATGGCGGAGAAGCAAACCAGAATTTGCCTCCAAAATACGACGGACCCACTCAGCGTATAACCAAGTTGGAGCAGAAAAAGATCTCCAACATCGGAATTTTGGCCCACATTGATGGAGGTAAGTGAAGAGGACAAAAAAATGGACCTTATTCTATAAACAAACTGCAGACCTTTACAGGAAAACCACCATCGAGATGTTCTATTTCGGCAAATTACACGATACACATTACAGTGCTACACGATGGTGGGGTTTCTGATGCAGGAACGACACGAACTCTTGCGCGGCATTAGGATTTGCAGTTTGGCATCGGATAACTCTGTTGGGTGAAATAGGCAGTGTGAAACATGGCTCCACCAGAAAAGATCATGGATGTCGCGGTTATGCCACCGCTACCAAAATACGGTGAACCCACTCAGCATTCGAGTGGAGAAATGAAGAAAAACAACATTCCCAACATCCAAAATCTTGGCTCACATCAATGGAGGTAAGTGAATATGACAAAGAAATGAACATTTATATTAATAATCTTTACATCATTTACAGAAAAAAACACCACCGAGCGGATGCTATTTATTCCGGCAAAACATACGCAAAGTGTTACGCAGTAATGGATTTACTAGTGCAGTAGCGCGAAGGCGGTATTATCACAATTTGCAGCACGGCGAAGAGCTTTGATTGGCGAGACCATCGGATAAATCTTTTGGAATACTCCGGGGAAAATCACTTTCACGATGGTGGTCGTTTTGAACGGTTTGGCGCAAATCGGTGTGGATGTGGGCCGATATATACCGACTGCCGCGGGTGGTTTTCGTTAATTAAGAAGATCCATTTTGGCAGCACTTTCGTTTCCGTCCCCAACATTCACCACGGAGCGGCACTCCAAACTAGCGTTCAAGTACACGATTTGATCATAATATTTTTTACTACGCAGAAGTTCTTGTAAATGTCCGAAGTATAAATAAATATTTCTTTGTATTTCTTGTTTTTTCACAAATTATTTACAATAACCCATAATTAGATCGGATTGGATTTGAAAACAACTCACATGATTATTATTATTACTGCACATAAAACATATTAATCTAATGCTATAATAAATATTCTAATTGCATTTGAATTCTGTTAGTACGTGCACATAAAATATAAGAGTAGCAGAGTTTCTCATTCTAAGTGCAAGACTTATATAGTACATGTGCAAAGCTTGATTGCAAAAATATATGTGCAGTGCACATAAATTCTAGATGGAGAATTATCTCAGTGTATAGCTTTCTTTGTAGTCATGTTTTTGCCTTTCTCGTTCAACAAAGTTGTACCGAAAGGCTATCATTTCACTCTGAACCCAAACTTTTTATATAAGTCTCGGAGACCCATACTGTTATATACCAATCAGCTCAGCTCGACGAGCTGAGCAAATGTCTGTCTGTCCATGTGTATGTACAGGGGATGGACAAAATAATTAGGATAGGCAAATTTTAGGTAAAATTAGATGAGTTGTAACTACCTTAGTTATCATCCGATTTTGACAATTCAGGCATGCTCGAACTAGAAAATTAATGCAGTTTGACGGTATGTCCATGGAATCGACTATGGCCACCGGATTCCGGAGATATTCCGGGTTTTTCGGAGGTAGGTTCAAAACCGTAAATTTGAGGTGGATATTATGAGAAGTTGTAGTTAAAAATTGAATAATATTAGTAACCACAAATGAAGTAGGGCTCTTGCTAATTGGAATCATATATTGAGATTTGAAATCGGACCAGAATCAAGTGAGATATGGCCATTTCTTTAAAATCGGTTCCGATCGATACTTATTAAAGGGGTCAGGCCACAACTTCATTTGAATCTCGCTTTTTGATAGATCGTCTACTATGATTTTATTCTAGAAGGCCTCTAGTGTGTCCAGAATGAAAAACCAATTGAATAAACGAATCCTGGAGTCGCTGGGATGTCCCCGGGGAACCTGTGAATGGGGACATTTAAGTTTTACCACCAAAATCAGTCATTCGACGGCTCTTTTTTCATGGTTTTCGATCAGGAAGCGAAGTATGAATAGAAAATGGTCCATTGACGGCTCTGACCGATTCCAGGATCTACCTGTGGAAGGGGACATTTTGGTTTTACCACCAAAACCAGTAATTCGAAGGCTCTTTTCTCATGGTTTTCGATCAGGAATCGAAGCATGAATATAAAATAATCCATTGACGGCCCTGACCGCCTTCAAGACCTATGGATTGACCCCGGGGAACCTGTGGAAGGAGACATTTTAGTTTTACCACCAAAACCAGTCATTTGAAGGCTCTTTTTTCATGGATTTCGACCAGGAAGCGAAATATGAATTAAAAATTACCATTGACGGCTCTGACCGCTTTCAGGACCTACTGATTGCCCCCGAGGATTCTGTGAATGAGGACATTTTAGTTTTAGCACTAAAACCAGTCATTCGATTTTCGATCAGGAAGCGAAGTATGAATATAAAATGGTCCATTGACGGCTCTGACCGCTTCCAAGACCCACGGATTGCTCCTGGAGAATCTGTGTAAGGGGACATTTTAATTAAGCATCATAACTCTTTTCTAGTGGTTTCGATTAGGAATCGAGAAATGAATATAAAAGGGACCTGTGGAAGGGGACATTTTAGTTTTAGCACCAAAACTAGTCATACAACGGATCTGTTTTCATGGCTTTGGATCAGGAATCGAAGTATGAAGTAGGCAGGTTCCCCGTGAGCTATTCGTAGGTCCAGAAAACGGTCAGAGCCGTCAATGGTCCATTTCTTGTTCATACTTCACATTCTGATTGAAATCCATCAAAAAAGAGCCGTCCAATGATTGGTTTTTGTGCTAAAACTAAAATGTCCCCTTCCACAGTTCCCCGGGGGCAATCCGTAAGTCCTGGAAGCGGTCAGATCCATTAATGATCCAATTTATATTCATACTTCGCATTCTGATCAAAAATCACGAAAAAAAAAGCAGTCGAGATATTGGTTTTGGTGCTGCAACTTTAATGTTCCTTTTCACTGGGTAATCTTTGGGTCCTGGAAGCGGTCAGAGCCGCCAATGATCCATTTTATTTTCGTACTTCGCTTCCTGATCGATAACCATGAATGAAGAGCTGTCGAATGGCTGGTTTTGATGCTAAAACTAAAATGTCCCCTTCCACAGGTTCCCCGGGGCCAATCCGTAGATCCTGGAATCGGTCAGAGCCGTCAATGGACCAATTTATATTCATACTTCGCTTCCTGATCGAAAAGCATGAAAAAAGAGCCGTCGAACGACTGGTTTTAGTGGTAAAACTAAAATGTCCCCTTCAATAGGTTCCCCGGGGCCAATCCGTAGATCCAGGAAGCGGTCAGAGCCGCCAATGGACCATTTTATATTCATACTTTGCTTCCTGATCGCAAACCATGAAGAAAGAGCCGTCGAATGACTGATTTTGGTGGTAAAACTTAAATGTCCCCATTCACAGGTTCCCCGGGGACATCCCAGCGACTCCAGGATTCGTTTATTCAATTGGTTTTTCATTCTGGACACACAAGAGGCCTTCTAGAATAAAATCATAGTGGACGATCTATCAAAAAGCGAGATTCAAATGAAGTTGTGGCCTGACCCCTTTGATAAGTATCGACCGGAACCGATTTTAAAGAAATGGCCATATCTCACTTGATTCTGGTCCGATTCCAAATCTCAATATATGGTTCCAATCAGCAAGAGCCCTACTTCATTTGTGGTTACTAATATTATTCAATTTTTAACCACAACTTCTCATAATATCCACCTCAAATTTACGGTTTTGAACCTACCTCCGAAAAACCCGGAATATCTCCATAATCTGGTGGCTATAGTCGGTTCCATGGACATACCGTCAAACTGCAATAATTTTCTAGTTCGGGCAAGCCTGAATTGTCAAAATCGGATGATAACTAAGATAGTTACAACACATCTAATTTTACCCAAAATTTGCCTATCCTAATTATTTTGTCCATCCCCTGTATGTGTGTGCACAAAAACTAAGAAAAACATTAGACAACTTTTCATATAGTAATACTTAACCGATTTTCTCACAACAAGTTGCATTCGAAAGGTGGTTAAGCCTAGTTGATCACTATTGAATTTGATAACGATCGACCGTTGCGTTTGAAAGTTATTGAGGAAACGGTACATCGAACAGTATTAGCGCCATATAAGGTTGGTGTCTTGGCTAAATGCGAGAAAGGCAGTATCACAACTCGGTGAATTAAGTTGGGTTTTTATATTCTATATCACTTAAAAATCACTTTAATAACACTAGGATTGATTCGCTAAAAAAACTTACGCGGATACATTCTTTCAGAAAATCGTTGTAACTAAATTTTCAGATGGCTATATCTCAGTGGTTTTTCAACCGATTTTCTAAGTTTTTTCACCAACCTCTTAGCCATCTCTTCTAGTTTCTGGACATTGCAAAATATTGTATCTAGGGGTGTTCAATTTTTCACTGGAGCTGTGGGCGTAAAGCAACGGATTTAGAAAAATGCGAATTTGGGGATATACTTATATTTCATTACCAAAAATGATATCTATTCATATAGTGATGATGGAAATGATAAAATAACACATAAAAGACATCACCTGGAACATTAGAACGCATTTTGAGCATCCCTACTATGCATACGATGACAATTCGGTGCCTTTAGGAACCACTTTATACTACAGGATGTATGAAGCTTCAGAAAATGTTTTCAAGCATGTTGTGTACTGTGAACTTGTTAAAATAAATGTAAACTATATACGAAACATGTGTGATAATAAATTATGATATTCTAGGATCTCCGAACTGTACTGGAATTTGAATAAAATGGTCTACCGATCCAACCAAGGCTTCCTTGATGCCAACAGCCGCAGTATCAACCCAATTATGTCCTCCGAGTAATTGTCTTTCACTTGCGTCTCAAATCCAAACATATGAGATGTTGTAAGATCTCCAAATTGTCCTGGAGTTTGAATAAAATGGTCTACCGAATCAATCAAGGCTTCCATGATGTCCCATACCGCGGTAGCAACCCAATTATGTTCTCCGAGTATTTATCGTTCACTTGTGTCTCAAATCCAGGCATTTGAGATGTTGGAAGATCTCCAAATCGTCCTGAAGTTTGAGTAAAATGGTCTACCGAATCAACCAAGGCATCCATGATGCCCCCAGTCGCAGTATCAACCCAATTATGTCCTCCGAGTATTTGTCTTTCACTTGCGTCTCAAATCCAAACATATGAGATGTTGTAAGATCTCCAAAATGTCCTGGAGTTTGAATCAAATGGTCTACCGAATCAACCAAAGCTTCCATGATGTCACACACCAAAGGATGCGGTTTCGAGGAAACCTGATAAAGAATATCCGAGCCGATAGGGTTGGTTTGTCCTTCCGTCATAGAGATCAATAAAGCCTTCATGATATATCCTATTTTCTTTATAAAGAAAATAATAATTATTGTGCCAATGGTACAATCGTAAATTACAAATCGCCTGAATTGTCAGTTTTAAACTCTACCCCTAAAGCGTTATGTAATTTGCTAAAAGCTAGATAAAATTAGATTTTCATTTTAAGAATGACTTTATTAGATTTTATGGGCAATTTAGTGATCAATCAGTTGAATGATTTGACTATTCATTTTCCTTTGTATTAGATAGACAGATCCTATAATAGCTGCTGGATTGAAATGCTTCATAATTACAGCACGAAATCAACGTTTCAAAACTAAAACCCATCGTTATCTTTTTTATGAAACTATGAAATTGTGATTCAACA
Organism: Armigeres subalbatus; assembly: GCF_024139115.2. NCBI lineage: Eukaryota > Metazoa > Arthropoda > Insecta > Diptera > Culicidae > Armigeres > Armigeres subalbatus. The sequence continues at coordinate 185,982,940 of NC_085141.1, read as the reverse complement.
GGAGTAATTCATCCATGGTGTAAGCTCAAAGGGTCAACACTGCAAAATATCCAACAGCAGTGAATTGTTTTGAAGCTTCCGCTAATGCATTATCCATTCCGTTTATCAAGGAAAATTAATTTCAATTCATTTGCTATTCCGATCTGCATCGATGGACACCGCATCCGATGTTGCTCTTCAATATTTAATAATTTAATCATAAAATTTATTCTATTAATTGCAATCAGGCCGTTATGACCGGTGCTTGATAACCCGTTTCGCAGCTATTGTTGTCGTTTGTCGCTCGATGTTTTGTGGCTCTGTGCGAAGTCTAGGCAAAGGCCATCAGTGCCGCTAATTAGCACTCGGAATCGATGCCGTCGTCAGTCAGCAGCACCGTCAAATGCTAAATCGGGACACATTTTCCCGCCATTGCCAATGTCATTGTTATCATCGAAACTGGCCAATAGACAACTATGCCCAAGTGCGCTCGTTCAATTTAGAGGCACTAGTCTCCTGGGTAGATCAATTTGTAAAGTGATTTGCAAAACGTATTCAAATGATAATGAATAGAGATTGGCACGTTGTTTTGTCGTTGTGACAGGGTGAAGAGACGAATGTTGTTCTCATTTAAAATTTAAACACAGATCTTTAACTAAGTATTTTATTGCCCTAAAACCAGGTGTTTCAATGATTCACTGGACGACAGAATCAGGAAAAAAAAAAAAAGTTTGTATTCCGACCTGGTTACTGGCATTTGTTTTTTGATTGGGAAAATTCCGAGATTATTTGGTAACAAAGTAGGAAGGAAAATGTAGAAATTGTAAAATGTACCAAATCCAATATGAGTAAAATTTACGATTAAGAAGAACTTTAAAACGGAAATCAACACAGCTTATCCTTGCAAGACCCTAAACTGCCCATGATTTCATAGTTGACGTAGCAACCACTGCACTTTCGTTTAAGGTACACCGGGGCAAGTTGAAATGCGTGGTAAGTTGAAACGGAAGCTGTAATTTAGATCAGCAATGACCGAATGCCCTGATTATTTTTTTTAACAAATTACTCCCCTAAACGCACCTTCTGACTGGTATTCCCGGAAGATTGCAGCTACTAAAGGCAATCCCTGCCATTGTTTATTTTTCGCCCTTTGCGAAATTCGAAACAACTTTTTGACGTGCCAATGAAACAATTCACAAAATGATGTTTGGAAGTGTTTGTTCATCAAATTTTCACGGTAGGTAAGCATTCAATGTTGAATAAACATAATGATTATGAAAAATCGATGGAAGATACGTTTTAATTTTTGTATTTTGGTAGTTTGATATTGCTCCGCATTTTCAACCCATCGGGGCAAATAGAAATGCGTGGTGCGGGGCAAGTTGAAACAACGATTCAAAACATCACCCTCGCAATTAAAATTTCCAGAATTCAACATGCTCCGTAAATGCATTCGGAAAACAAAAGTTAATAGAAATTTAGACCTTGGACTCTAAAAATTATTTTAATAAATTTCTGCCCATTCCGTCGTGAATGCAACCCTCCTACAATCTCCACTGAAGAATAGAATAAAAAGGGGCTGCACGGTCTAGTTTTGAGATTCTTAATCTACTTTGCCTTGCTGTGCGCACCGGCAGTCAAAAAATAAATCATAGAGCATGTAAACATTTCGTTAACTCTACCTTTGTCTTCTCCAGCCCCCCTTTATCCAATCGAGAGACTATGAGAGATACGCTGGTTAATTAATGTGAATTTATGAAGAAGGCACAGCCGAATTAATCAAAGAAAAGAGTATAGAGTATAAAAATCTGGAATGTGACTTTTATGCTAGTAAATATCAAGATGAGAAAGTGGGATTTGATTTTCAAATGCGGGGTAAGTTGAAACGGAGCATACAAAAACATAATTTTAGTATGCAAAATATTTATAAAAAAGTTTGGTTGGGTTGCTTATTTTTTATGTATAATCTTTGGCCCGAACTAGCAAACACCGCAAACGGATTCAAAATTTATCAAAGGGTGATTTTTTTACAGCACTTCAAAGTTCAACTTTAAAAAAACCGTTTCAACTTGCCCCGGTGTACCTTATATTTCGAATAACTTAGGGACAAACATCGCAAATTTTTAAATCGTTTCAACCTGCAAGCACTTGAATAAGATTTGGAACAAGCATCGTATCGATGTTTGCAGCAGTTAAATCACTGCAATAAGCACGTAATAAGTCAAATTCGCAGAGATTTCGAATGGTTGATACGTCATCTATGAAATCATGGGCAGTAAAGCCCTTCCTTTTTTTGTGCAGATCAAATTAGTTTGATGCAGATGTTCTAGGTTCTCCAATTTTTTCTGGAATTCAGATCAATTAATCTAAAATTGATCCAGCATGCTCATATAAGTTCCTTATGCCTATGCCTATTACATGCAATTCAAATTAGTTTGATGCAGCCTCTATAAATTGTTCTGTAATTCAGATTACGCCTGGATTCAAACCGAAATCAACCCAGCATGTACATATAATTCCCTAGAGCCCTTGAGTATTATAACCATTCCAAATTAGTTTAATGCAGATGTCCAAGGTTCTTCAAATTGTTCTGATATATATATATATTATTTCTAGACCAACATTTGAAAAGGGCGCAACAGCCAAAAATTATTTCTTCTGATTCTTCGTCTTCATATATAGCCACATATATGGATGAAGAATCAGAAGAAATAAATTTTGGCTGTTACGCCCTTTTCAAATGTTGGTCTAGATTTGGTCTAGCCGGTTAACTACGCTTGGTATTCAATCGAAATCAACCCAGCATAATACGCAAAGACTCAAGTTCCTAGAGCTCTTGCGTATTATGTGCAGTCCAAATGAGTTTGATGAAGATGTTCTAGGTTCTCCAATTTGTTCTGAAGTTTTGATCATTGAATCTGGCAGGTCAACTTCGTTTGGTTTGAAACCGAAATTGAACGCTGGTATCAAACCAAAATCGGCGCTACACACGAGCTGAAAAAATAAAGTTCAAAATGCTGTGTGGATGAACGACACGAAACTCTCAAGCAGCAACAAACAGTCTGTGAATGAAGAAAAGTAGTGTGACAATGTTGTCGTACATTTTTTGGCATACTGTCTTGATGTGTACGGTGCACGAAATTTATACGGATAAAATGTTAATATTCGGACAATCATAATGTTTTATTGTACTTTTCCCAACACTGCTTGTTAGGCATGCTGGGTTGCATTCGGATGGACACCAGAAGGTGTTGACCTTGTAGACTAATTGATTTGAACTCTAGAATAATTTGGAGAGCGTGGAACGTCTGGATTAAACTAACTAATCACTCCTGATGGAATCCAGGTTTAAAAGTGCTAGCGTTTTCGGGGGCACACCACTCGATACGAAAGCAACGCACAACTGTCATTTTTTTTATTTCACGCATGCTGCGACGCAGCAAAGGTAAATTAACAAAAATGACATTTGTGCGCCGCCTCTGAATCGAGTGGTGTGCCCCCGAAAACGCGAGCACTTTGGAACTTGGATTCCGTCAGGAGTGACCTTAAACAGCATTTGCAATGTGCAAGGGCTCTAGGAAATTCTACGGATATGCTGAATTTATTTCAGCTCTGAGGACTTACATGGAGATTCTGGGTTTATTTCAATTGCACCAGGCGTTTTTGACCTTGTAGACCGATTGATTTGAACTTCAGAACAATTTCGAGCGTCTAGAAAATCTGCATTGAACTAATATGGACTGCACATAATACGCAAGAACTCGAGGGACTTGTATGGACATGCTGGATTGATTCCGATAGGATACCAGGAGTAGTTGACCTTGTACACCAATTGCTCTAGATTACAAAATATTTTGGAGAACCTAGACCATCTGCATCAAACTAATATAATACGTAAGGGCTTTAGGGGCTTGCATGGACAAGCTGGGTTGATTTCTGTTTTGAAGTTCTTCCTAATCGGTAAATTTTACTCATATTGAATTTGGTAAATCGAAGTTTTATACATTTTAAATGTCAGCATCCGTACTCCAGCTGATCAAGCATAAAAAAATTAGGATCCCTAGAAACATAACAAACTAGCAAACTACAGGAAAGTAGATGAGGTGGATAAGATAACCGTGAAAGAATTGTGAAAGTCTCTTAGAAGACGCCCGGGAACTTTTTTTTTTGTCTTTATTAGCGAGACTTTCAGCCCTGGGCTGGCTCGTCTCGTTGTTTGAAATCATGATTTTAATGATTTCTTGATCGCAGTATTCGAAATGTTAACCAAGAACAAGTACTTCCTAACATGCAATTAGGTTCAGGTTTTCCATAATACAAGTTCCATACAAATGCTTGCTCACTTGTTCATTTATTTAATAAAACGGGTGAGATGAAATTTGCGTAAAAAGTTTAGTCACACGATGAGTCATCGCACAAATGTACCATGCGTCTCCATAAGCCTCTGATCCCCTTCCTACTTTGTGACCAAACAATCTCGGAATTTCCCAATCAAACAACAAATGTCAGTAACAGGTCGATTATAGAGGTCGAGAACTACAAATGTGGGTTTAGTGGGTCCGGCGTTCCGTCAACCCCACTCCCTGAATGATAATTTCCATTGTCTGTTTGCAGATTTGCCTTCATCCCTCTATAAAAAAGGCATTTATGATCAATGTGACAATGTTAACTATCAAAAAGTGGCTCACTTTTTTTGCAAACACTCAAACACATTCATACCTACAGTTATTAGCCTTGTTATTAGTTTAATTCGACGATTTCAGTTGATTAAATTTATCACTTGCATTCTACTAAAAAAACACATATTATTAGAAGCAAGAGTGTCAACAAATCCCCATCAAAAACAAGACAGTGAGAAAACAACTTTTGGATTAAATTGATTATTCAATTCATTAAAAATTTCTTCTGATGATGGGAAAATTTCGTACGACAAATCACTTCAGAGAAACATGTTAAGATTATCGCCTTTTTCTTTTTGCTTCATGGCTCAACTTAATCATTTGAATAGTAATCAATTAAATGTTTTGATATTGAAATAAAACCTGAACCGATTCCTTTCTGAATTCACGAGATGCTGATGGTACCTTTTCAGTGAAGTAATTTGCCGTATTGTTGAGATTCAGGATGGCATAGGAATAAACTCCAGTTGGTCAGCATCACTAGTTGTTTATTCACTTTGAAGTCCGATGCGATTTAAAACCAATTGCAAAAATCTGCTCGAGCTTATATTTATTGTAAAAGAACTTAGGAATCTACTAGTTTACTGATAGATATCCTTAAAAAAAATCATATCTCCAATTTCAGTTCCAACCAAACAGTTACACGACTTGCATAAAGCATAGCAGCTGAATATGAAATGTTTTCCCCGGAAGCTATACATAAGATATCAATGATATTACGGCTAAAAAATTCTTACAATGGCAATTGGCTGCTTCGGAGCCAGTTTAACACTGGAATTAAATCGTTAAGCAAATCGTTCTGAACGTTTTTACTCCGATTAACTCAGTTGCAATATGTTAATAAGATTCGTATCAAGAAGTGGCCGTTGAGGAGTTTAAATAAAAACCTACCGGTTATGATCCCTTTCTCGTGCATGAAAAAATAAATGCTATAATTTTAGGACTTATAATCCGTTATATATAGTAAGTTTTCGATGAGAAACAACGGGACAGGATTCCCCGTCGAATGCAACTTGTGAATCGGTTAAAGAAAGATGCATAAATAATGTGTGTTTGTTTTGCTTACATATATACACATTACACACACACTCAGACAGACATTATCGCAATTCGTCGAGCTGAGTCAATTCGTATTCAACACTAGGGATCGGACGGGTATACCCAGTTAGACTTAAGGACGATAGGCATAATGGACGTTATGAATAACGGATGTTAGGCATAATGTACGTTAGGCATAATGGACGTGCGGCATAAAATGAGCCAAAGAACAGCCTATGACATAAAGAAGGCAGAACTATGCCAAACGTCCATTATGCCTAACGTACATTATGCCTAACGTCCGGTATGCTTAACGTCCTCATACTTAACGTACTTATGCCTAACGTCGCGGACCCGTGTCAGACATCAAAAGATATTTTAGCTACTAGATAAAGATTGTCGCTGTCCGGAACATCTTTTGCTGGCGAGGATAGGGGAGCTAAATGTCAAAGAAGGAAAATCTATACGATTTGACAGCTTGGTACCCAATATGTTCCAGACAGCAGAACAAAGGGAACCGAAGCGATGATCTTTATCTAGTAACTAAAATATCTTTTCAGACATCCTATCATAAAATCGTTTTTGAAGTGAAAATATAGCCTTTTCGTTGCACGCTAGCCTGAAACAACTCAGTGGCTGGGTCGTTTATACCCGGATTTTTTATTTTTTATTATCATTCGTCAAAATCTGGGTATGTCAACAAAATGGATCTGAAGCCATCAGTACACTGTTTGCCATGCTGACAAATATTTGTCAAGTCAGCCTGAAATTCATGTCGAATTCTAATCAGTCTGATAGATGTTCGGATAAATAAGACAAATATTTGTCAATATGACAAACAGTGGACTGCGAACTTGAGTCAGACGGACTCGAAATCTGGGTAATTGGGGATATTTTCGGATAGAGTAACATGCCGGCGACGTCCCATATCGGAGGAAATGTTAGGGTTTTTAGCTGAATGCAGCCAGAAAAAGTTAAGAATAATATTTTTTTCCTAGGCGGAGGCTTGGCAACACAGCCAGCAAGTGATATGCGTTGGGGAAATCTCGGGGAAAATTGTTTTCTTTAACATTTTTAACATAATAACAATATTCTGGAGCGAGAAGATCTGGGCACTCTGGGTACCGGTTACCCAGATTTTTTCGCTAGTATGGTAACCCAGGTTTGAGTAATAATATCCTTATAGCCTATTCAGATTACGCCATTAATGACATAATAATTGGCGTTTCAGGGTAAATACGCTTTATGATGTCATTATTTACGTAATATTCCATACATTTTGCGCTGTCAAAAGAAACCCGCTTAAAAGAGTCATAAAGAATTTATTACGAACAATTATTACGAGAGAGCTTCCGTTCTAACTGGGATGCAGGGAGAAATTCAACAAAACAAAACTGACAAGCGTCACGCTCTCTTTGCCAGAGAGAAAATTCTCTCTGTTTTCATTTCGTTTCGTAGTTGACAGTCATGCTCTTTCTGTCGCAGCAGGGTCGAATGCATGTTAGATGGAAATCTTCTGAGCGCTGAAGAATAACTCGGATTGTGATGGTTTTGTGGAAAGCATTTTATATGATGGAAAATAATGATGATAATTATTTATTCTCCACTTATTCAACATGAATTGTTTAAAAACAGATGCTCTCTAGAATTAACATGAAGTATTTAACTTAAACCTAGATTTAATTGAACAAATCGAATAAATTTTTAAAGTTCAAGGGCCAATGCGGAAGACAATTTAAAACGTAGGAATGGTTGTAAAACGAATATATTTGATGAATAAACATGATTTCATAAATTGTTTCAATTCTGCTCCTTGAATGGCTTAATATACTTTGGATTTCAACATTTTTCACGTGGGACAACTGTACGATTTGAATGGGATGTATATATAAAGTAGAATAACCTTAAATAAAACATGGATTGGTAATGCATTAATTCATCCAAAATCCAGTTTAAATTATATCACATTCACACGATTCGATTTTGTTAGAAGTTGTATCATTGATTGTCGAATAGAACGCAATGGTTCAGTTACCATCTTTGAAAAAAAAATTAAATTGCTGAGTTGCCCTTCATTCATGGAGATACTGGTGGAAATACATTTTAGTTCGATAATATTTCTTGAAAATTGGTCCAATCGTCCTTTTTTATTTATTTGTGAGAATTCCCAAAAGTAACTAAATTTTTCTATCAAATCTTCGTTCGATCATAGTACAGAATCAAAATACTTTTTAAACTTAAAAATAAATTTAAGAATAGTCTGATTCCCCGAAGAACGCGCCACCCAACTAATGAATGTAGCTTCGCTCTTTATTCTTAATGAGAGCTTCAAATATTCTTCGAAAATCCCTTTTCATATTTTTTTTATATTTTTTTTTCGTAGAAACTTTGTTCAGAAAAAAATGTTCGATTGTCGCCACACAAATGCTTGATTTCGCAAATTAAATTTTAAAACTCTCCTTGAATTCAACCCTGTATTAGCGTGCAAATGAGGAAACATGGAAACGTCAAGATATATTATCTTGCTGCAGTTTGAACACCTCGTAATAATTGGATACCCTCTCACTTAACAAAGTCATAAATAGCCCAATCTGAATAGGCTATTACCCATATTAGGGTAACCACGGTTTTGCTGAATCTGAGTCTCTTTGATATAATTCTAGGTAGATTCGGAGGATTCTGCCATTTTCCATATAAATAAAAATATTTTGTATGGGAAAAATCTTACATGGGAGTGTAGCATACTAGCATATCATGTCAGGAAAATCCAACAATCAGCAATAAGGATAAACCCATTAGCATAAATTATCGAATACCTAATTAGCTACCATTATCTTGTCATTGTCATTTGTCTACGAAAAGTACTCTTTACGGTTTTACCTAAAACAAACCCACTAACGGGTTTTGCCCAAAACATCACATTATAAACATCAACAATAAACGCCTTAACCTTAAGCACACTTCCAATGTCAGACACCACACCGTTATATTATTATTTTACCTACTCACGTGTTTGGGTCACGTACCTGAACGCAAGAAGACAATTGTAAACTAGTATTTAAGAAAGATACAATAAAGAAACGACGTTCATTCTTACTCAAGTCAAATCCAGACGGACATGCTGTCCGATGTGTTGTGAATCTGTTCAAGTTATCACCACCCGTGCAGGAGCACACCTAATGGCGACCGTGACTCTAATCGGCGATCTAGCCTTTGCTGTTTGTACAAAGTGTCTAAGTAGCTCAGTGCGATCCGGACTTATAATCGGCAACCTATAGTTATCAGCGGAAAATTAGTGAAATCAAAGCCTGAAAATGTGGTTCGGTGACACGATAATCAACCATAATGAGAACACCATCGAAGTGCGAGTGATAGCGGGCACGTTTGTTATTATGCTAGGCGTACTGGTCGCTTACATGTGTATACGCGCCCACAATAAGTTCACAAGTGCGAAAATCCGACAAGCCGCCCAGGCGGAGATCCAATTAAATAACATACGCACACAGTGAGAACAAAAGTGCACACGCAGAAAAACGAACTAATGATAAAACTCGCGTGCGGCGTAAGGGGCTGTTGGCCCATAATAGTGACGACGACAACAGAGGGCAGTACGTCCACTCATTTAGTGGAAACTACCGAAAGTGAGGAATACTTACAAGTGCCAATGGAACAATTTAACATCAATGAAAACGTTATGTACTTAGCAATAATCGCCACGTTAGCGATAGCGGTGATAGTGCTTACAATCATCATTGCGCTATACAAACACAAACAACAAAAGAAGAAAAGTGAACAAGCAAAACTGATCAAAATAATCATAGCGACAGCGCAAGCCAACGCGGTGAAGGATAGTGAAATGCAATAAGTCAGCCGTAGTTAGCAACATCCAATCATCACAACAAAGGGGCGAACGGTCGAAGCCAGACCACCCTACGAGACGCTACAACGAGTGCGGAGACATCACACATTGTCAGGGGCGAACGGTCAAACCTGACCACCCTGAAGACTGCCGGTACCAGCAACCGTGGTAGCAGTAATACCGTTATACGAAGTAGTGAAAAAACATACAGGTATGAAAAAAAAGGTGCTAGAATATATTTATAATTCATATGATAAGCAATGATGGACTAGTGTGATGTGGAAAAACAATACTAAAATTCTTTCAACGACAATTAAAAATTTGTTATAAATGTAAAATCCTTTTATTTGAAACTAAATGAATAGACTGAGAACGATCGATGAGTACGTTAGAAGGGAACATACAAATTTGTTGAAGAATATAAAACGTCCTCGGTCTCTACAGGGAATACTAGAAAAGGGCGAAATACTCAAAGATTTTTAAATGAATATAAATCGGTCTTAAACAAAAACAGGCGTTGTCTTTCGGATACACAGTGGAACGACGAAGTGAAAATTTACCAAGCGTTAAAGGCTCGATACATGGAATGTACTAAAATCTTAGAAAATACACAAATTTTGAAAAATACGCAAATTTCCACTCCGTCCAAACCTACTCTAAAGTCTGTAGCAAACTCGATAATTTTTTGTAAAAGGTTAAGTGGAAACTTCAGAACGTGGGAAAATTTCCCCACCGTTTCCATCACGTCTAATCCAACCCCAATTAGCAAGCAGAACCCTACCACCATTTCAATCATGCCTTCCGAGACACCTAACGAAACTTTTGACATCAAAACTGCTACAGCACTCGTGCAGCCGTACGACAGCTCTGCCGAGGGGCTGGACGCATTTTGGATGCCACTAACTTGTTAGAGGAGATAACAGCAAACAATATGGTACCCAGGGCCATAAAATTCTTGAAAACACGTCTTACTGGCAAAGCCAGGCTGGGATTACCAGAAAACCTCAACACAATTGACGAACTAGCGCAAAACGTCAAACAACGATGCGCTAGCAAAATCACACCAGACAATGTGGTGGCAAAACTGAGAGCGGTTAAGCAGAAAGGATCTGTAGAAAATTTTTGCGACGAAGTAGACACGCTTACAAACAAACTGAAGGCGGTCTACATCGAGCAGGGTATTCCCGTGCAATTAGCAAACAGCATGGCAACAAAAACGGGCGTTGAAACCCTAATTAATGGTACCAACTCCCAGGATAATAAAATTATATTGAAAGCAGGGACTTTCAATGACATAAAAGATGCGACACAAAAATGTTGGAAAATTCAAACAATAACAACCAACATGCTCAGGTACTCTCGTTCAACACACGCGATGCCAATACACATAGTAATCAAGGACAACACTCTAGGAACTACCGCGGAAACTACAGAAACCAAAGTTCCAGCAATAGAGATTCAAATTACTACCCTAGAAATTATTCGAACAACCGTTTCAGAGGCGGTCGGCCGCAACAACACCGCTCACAATTTAATCAATCACAATTCAATCAACCGCCACAACGACGGTATTACGGGTATAATAATAACCGTTTCCAGCGCGGAAGATCAAATTTCAATACGAGAAACATTTTCACAGCGAGCGCGCAGGAGCAAGCAATGCAAGTGCCAATGCCATTCAATACTCCGATGGCAGTGGTAGGAAACCAACAACAAGGAATGTTGACGATGCCACCAGGAGGCCCGGTTATGCAACCAGGTGGCTCGATGCAAAATAACGCTTTTTAGGGCACCTGGTCAGTTCATGACCCCACAAAATTAGTATACACAATCAACACCAGTGCAGCCAATTTTGTGACACTGTATGTCCAATCGTCCAAATGTACATTTATAGTAGACTCAGGGGCAGAAATTTCCATCATTAAACAAAGAAAATTAAGCCCCACGCAACCATTTGATTTTTGCAAAATATTTAAAGTGACAGGCATTACAGAAGGTTTTACCAATACAGTGGGCGAGGCTCAAACCTGTATAACCTTCGCTAATGGTTTAACGTTAGAACATACACTTCAGATAGTCGGGAACGACTTTCCGATATTAACCGACGGTATATTAGGTCAGGATTTTTCGTTAAATATAGATGCACCCTAGACTACGAGAACTGGTTGCTCAACTTTAGTTTCAATAATTGTTTGGTATCAGTACCAATCGAAGATAAATTTAACAACAGCATCATCATTCCAGCGAGATGCGAAGTGGTCAGAAAATTTCCAAATCTTAATGTTACAGCCGAATCAGTAGTATTATCACAGGAAATCCTCCCTGGAGTGTTCTGTGCAAACACTATTGTTTCACAAAGTGCTCCATATGTAAAAATTGTAAATACCACCTTCAAACAAGTGGCTATTACACACTTTGAACCAAAAAATCGACTTGTTAGATGATTACATTAAACCTAAAAACGGGAGCAATGTTCCTCAGAAGGACCGGGACACACGATTGAGTAAAATCTTTTCAGAAATTAACATGGACCAAGTCTTACCCAGCGTAAAACCAAAACTTAAAAACTTAATTAATGAATTCTCTGATGTATTTTGCTTACCTGGAGAAAAGTTGACGACCAACAATTTTATTCACAGCATATCCCATTACAGGATACTTCACCCGTGTACATACCAAATTATAAATCCATACATTCGCAACAAGAAGAAATTCAAAGTCAGGTGAAAAACTTCTGGATGAAGACATTATTGAACCTTCAGTGTCTTCTTACAATTCCCCAATTCTCCTAGTACCGAAAAAGTCTGATGATAGTTCAAAAAATGGAGACTTGTAGTGGACTTCAGGCAATTAAACAAAAAGGTATTAGCAGATAAATTTCCACTACCACGCATAGACACAATTTTGGACCAATTGGGAAGAGCAAAGTACTTCAGTACTCTTGATCTTATGTCAGGATTCCATCAAATCCCACTAGACCAAGAATCCAGGAAGTACACCGCATTCTCTACTTCCTCAGGTCATTTCCAGTTTAAACGATTACCTTTTGGTTTAAATATCAGTCCCAACAGTTTTCAGAGAATGATGAACATAGCAATGGCTGGACTTACTCCAGAATGTGCGTTCATCTACATTGATGATATTGTAGTTACAGGATGTTCTGCTGATCATCACCTTGATAACTTACGAAAAACATTTGAGCGTTTAAGGCATTACAATTTAAAACTTAATGCCAGCAAATGTAAATTTTTTCGGACTGAGGTTACCTATCTCGGTCATAAAATTACCGATAAAGGAATACTTCCAGATGACTCCAAATTCGATGTATTGAAAAATTTTCCTAGACCCACGAATGCTGAAGAGGCACGCAGATTTGTAGCGTTCTGCAATTACTACAGGAAGTTTGTGCCAAACTTCGCGCACATTGCCAAACCATTAAACGAATTACAAAAGAAAGGTTCAACATTTCAATGGACCAAGGCCCATGAAGAAGGTTTCCAGAAACTCAAACAATATCTAATGTCACCCCAAATTTTACGCTACCCAGATTTTTCAAAGAAATTTATTGTCACTACAGACGCGTCAGATATAGCATGTGGTGCAGTACTCTCCCAAACGTACGAAGATGGAGATTTCCCAGTTGCTTTTGCAAGCAAAAGTTTCACCCCAGGTGAACGTAATAAACCAATAATCGAAAAAGAGTTAACAGAAATCCATTGGGCAGTCAACTATTTCCCACCATATTTGCACGGAAGACGGTTCTTGGTTAGAACAGACCATAGGCCTCTGGTATACCTATTCAATATGAAAAATCCTACGTCAAAACTCACTAGGATGAGAGTTGATTTAGAAGATTTTAATTTCGATATCGAGTTCGTAGCAGGAAAAGCAAACGTTTGTGCGGACGCGCTCTCACGTATTGTAATTCCTACTACTTCAGAACAACTTAAAGTCTAAGTGTTCTTGTGGTTAACACAAGAGCCATGACAAAGAAGAAAGAAACATTAAAAATACCCACGGATTCACAGGAAGCTAGCAGTGAGACTGATCACCTCACAGCTTGGCAAACTGAGAACCCTTCTCAGACCAATAAACTCCTTAAACTCGATGGTAGCGTGCACAACAATCAGTTAAGGATGTCCATTTTAATCATAATTATAGAAAGATGCTAGGAACAGTTAACGTAACATTCACGCGCGAAAATGGAAGTCAAGCTTTAGAGTTTGCTCTTCTAGAAATATCGAAATATATGAAGCATTACAAGAGAGATAAGCTAGCACTCTCAACGGAAAACGAAATATTTAATTTTATCTCGCTCCATACACTCAAGGAAATCGCAAACAATGCCATTTCCACGTACGAGATAATACTTTATAAACCCCAGACGTTTATAGAAAATGAAGAGGATATCAATGAAATACTAACACATTATCACATGACACCTACGGGAGGTCATATAGGCCAACATCGGCTATATTTAAAATTGAGAGAAATATATAAGTTCAAAAACATGAAAAATTTAATATCAAACTTTGTCAGAAATTGTGAAAAATGTAAGGTGAATAAAGTAACCAGACATACTAAGCAGCCAGAAGTAGTCACTACGACTCCTTCTAGACCATTTGAAGTCCTTTCAGTAGACACTGCAGGTCCACTGACAAGAACTGATAAAGGGAACAGGTATATTTTGACAATACAATGTAATTTAACTAAATATGTGGTACTTGTACCAGTACCTACAAAGGAAGCTGCAATATTAGCCAGAGCACTAGTATACAATTTTATCCTGATCTATGGATCATTCTTGGAAATTAGAACTGACCAAGGATCAGAGTATAATAATGAGGTTATGGAACGAATTTGTAAACTATTGGAAATAAAACAAAATTTTTCGACAGCATACCACCCACAGTCAATTGGAGCACTGGAGAGAAATCACAGATGTTTAAACGAATATCTGAGATGTTTCACCAATGCTCATCAAACAGATTGGGATGATTGGGTAAAATTTTATGAATTCACATTCAATACTACACCACACACCGAACATGGCTACACTCCTTATGAGTTAGTATTCGGCAAGAAAGCTAGGCTACCGCAAGATTCTAAAAATTTAAACTCAACAATTGAACCAATTTATAATCTTGATCAGTATGATGCCGAACTAAAATTTAGACTCCAAAACTCCAACCAAATAGCTAGAGATAGCTTGATTCAGAGTAAACAAAACCGACAAATTGCAGCAAATACAAATACAAACCCTATTTTATTAAGCGTAGGAGATAAAGTTTATATCACAAACGAAAATAGGAAGAAATTAGACCCTTTTACATCGGCCCATACGTAATAATTAAATCAGAAGAACCAAATTGTATAATCAAACATACGGTCACAAATAAACAGTCCAAAGTTCACAAAAATAGATTGATTAAAGCGTAAAAAGTTAGGAGCGTACATCACTTCATATTGAAATTATATATATTTTTTATTCTTTTCGAATGGTTACACCATTCTCCTAAAGGGGAGGTGTAGCATACTAGCATATCATGTCAGGAAAATCCAACAATCAGCAATAAGGATAAACCCATTAGCATAAATTATCGAATACCTAATTAGCTACCATTATCTTGTCATTGTCATTTGTCTACGAAAAGTACTCTTTACGGTTTTACCTAAAACAAACCCACTAACGGGTTTTGCCCAAAACATCACATTATAAACATCAACAATAAACGCCTTAACCTTAAGCACACTTCCAATGTCAGACACCACACCGTTATATTATTATTTTACCTACTCACGTGTTTGGGTCACGTACCTGAACGCAAGAAGACAATTGTAAACTAGTATTTAAGAAAGATACAATAAAGAAACGACGTTCATTCTTACTCAAGTCAAATCCAGACGGACATGCTGTCCGATGTGTTGTGAATCTGTTCAAGTTATCACCACCCGTGCAGGAGCACACCTAAGGAGGAGGGGGGTTGAAAAACCCAGAAAAAATGCTTACGTAATTAGCGTACGGCCCTTTACCATAAATTTCGCCCAAATACGGGTGGATTGAATTTGGACCCTCCACGCTTAACATTTCTCAACTGACGTGCTAACCATTTGGACTGTAAACCAAATGATGGAAGAAGTGACTAAATGCTATAATAATCCAAACTGAATGTTATGGGGATGGGAGAATTATCATTAAATTTTAATCTCAAGTGGATGGGCAACAGTGATAGCAACGGGTGACACAAGTGGAATTGACAACATGCTAATTTAAGTCCTTTTTCGGCAACTATCTAAAAGGAATCGGAAAGATTGTTTGGTCAAAGTTATATTGCTGTACACCAGCGGTTCTCAACCTTTTTCTTGAGAGGTACCCTGTCGCACTTTTGCATTAATTAAGGTACCACCTGTTTTTTTTTCACACACTAGAGTGGTTCCTGTCATGTTTTTTTTTATGTTCAGATCTTAATATTTTAAACAGGATCCCGAGTAAACGAAAATAGATAGCAAAATAGGATATGGACATGATTGATATAAGAGATAAAAAATCAAACGACAATCAGTGTTGGTAAAATCACTCATAAATCTCGATCAACGAGCCCTCCCGTGCGAACGAAATCGTCTACGATTTTAAAATAGCGCATCACGCTTGAGTTTTTCATGCTAAAACGCATCGTTTCACTCATTTGCCGCAAAAATCATTTAGGTTAAAAACGGATTTGAAATCAATTTGGGGGAATTTTATTGCTTATACATGAAGAGTAGGGGAAAGGGCGTTTTGGGGCCACTTTCCCTATCCATTGTTATATGCGACGAACGGTTATTTACTGCTTTAACGAAGGAGAACAAAAGAAAACCTACGATGACTCAAATGGATGATTCAATTCATCCATGAGTTTTTGAGCAGGGTGCGTTTCAACTCACGCTTGATTTGAATCATCCGTGAGTTTTGAGATTTTGATTTTTTACCAACACTGACGACAATTTAAATATTTTGCACAATAATATCTGAAGAGGTCAAGTTATGCTATTTGTAAGAAGTGATCAATATCATGTGCCATTAGTTTGATCTTATATCAATCAAGTTCATATCATGTTTTGTTATTCTGTTTATGGCTTCTGCCCGGGATAACATTCCTCATAAACCAGGAATTTTCACATACGTTTATATGTTAAAAAGGGCCATTAATACGATGAACGATGAATTTTTATGGCTGTGTATCTTTTGCGTGTTGTTTTAGAAAAGGGACGTTTTGAGTGAACCGGACACATAATTGTGTTAATCATTTATTTTAAGTGATGAACTTTTCACTTACTTAAAAATCACTAAAATAAAAAAAATGTTAATCATTTAGTTCGTTTACGAAACGAGAAAGGCAAAAAGTTTCTCCTTCGACCCGAAAATCGCTCGATTTCGTTTCGTCGAAGCAAAAAGTACGAACCCTGCAGGGCCCTTGTAGCAAGCACAATGTAAATCATATACCATTACCTACCAATTTGCTTTAAGATTCGAACAAAATATGTATAACAACTGGGTATATTCGAAATTGCTCGATTCTTATACAAATATTTTATAAGAGCTGGCAATTTTTTAAGCAAATAGCTTACATTTTCTGTATACGAATCTAAAATTTTCGCATGTGCCCAGTTCTTATACAGATTTTGATAGTTTCTAATACATAGTTGTTAAAAATGTAACATCCGAAGAACGTGTGTAGATAATGAACAATGTTTCTCACCCAAGAACATCTTAGACCGGATCGAGCTGGCCACCTTCGGATTGGCAATTCTATGCATTTATTCACTGGTTTGAAAGAAGAGTCGAAATTTATTATACATGTATTACCTTACCTTAAGATGGTTGTAGTTTTCCTCTTTGTTCATTCTTTATTTGTAAACATTGAAGCACTTTATTATTTTGCTAACTCTCAGGTACATATGAAATGCATACCAAATGAAATATACTTTCTTCAACGGTACGTGCAACGTAAACAATAAGGAACCTTTTCTTCATTAAAATTCAAGTGATTTCCGGCACTCCGTTCGTTGACTCGAAATATACTCGAAAAACAACTTTAAACGCAACAGCATTCTAACACATTTTTATTTGCTGTGTGAATACTTTTTGCGAAAGGCTAACAACAGGAAAAAATGTTCAAGGATAAAAAAGCAAACAGGACATTTAGAGTGAAATAAAAAAAACTCAACCAAACGATACAATAGGAACCAAACAATACACACATTTACGTCCGTGACTTTTAATGCCTTACCACCGCGGTGAGAAAAATATCAACCAGCCAGTGCAATGCACAGTGGCCGGGAAGCAAACAGCGATGGAAAATGCAATTTGGCAATTCGGCAATTAGGCAAAATTGTCGATAGTTTTTCTTTGACATTTTCAGTTTCATTCATATTATTGACAAGGCTTCAATTGTCTAAAATTTATTTTTAATCAAAATTTAAAATAACTGGTTCTTTTTCTTTTTGCCTTTCTCGTCCAATAAAGTTGCACCGAAAGGCTATAGTATTACTCCAAAAATGAACTTTTGATAGAAGGCCCGGAGGCCTTCAAACTAATATATGATCGAAAACAAGTTAGTGTGTTGGTCACCGGCATTCGAAAATATACTAGATAGGCAGGCAAAAAAACTTCAGCATCCAGTACATGAATAAGGGCCTATCGAAAATGTTAACAGAGAGTTGCTGTGTGATAAAATGAAAATTTATTAATTTCCATGTTATGATGATCGAGAAGAACCAGCCTAGCGCTATTTTTTTTTGTTAGAAAAGCCATATTATATTAGGCATCCGAATCAACTTCGCATTGAACTGGTCTCACGACCTTCTTTTTCTTCTTCTTATTGGCATTACATCCCCACACTGGGACAGAGCCGCCTCGCAGCTTAGTGTTCATTAAGCACTTCCACAGTTATTAACTGCGAGGTTTCTAAGCCAAGTTTCCATTTTTGCATTCGTATATCATGAGGCTAACACGATGATACTTGCCCAGGGAAATCGAGACAATTTCCAACCCGAAAATTTTCTAGACCTGCGCCGGGAATCGAACCCAGCCACCCTCAGCATGTTCTTGCTTTGTAGCCGCGCGTCGTTCCGCACGGCTAAGGAGGGCCTCAAGTCTCACGACCCAGCGTTTCGTTTGACACATTATTTTAGTTTTTTGTGTTGTGATTGGCAGGAACATGAAACATACACAATTTCTTCGGAAATCAATTGAAGGTTGAAAACAGTCCACGTTCTAGTAGAAATGTAAGGAAAAGAGACAGCAAGATGTCTCTTCAACATTGCTGAGCTTCTTGGGCCATCACCATTCAAAATGGTTAACGTAGAAAAAAAAGCCAACATGGAACTTTTCAGTGTAAAAAAACAATTCACTTCTAGGGGGATCGATTATCTGACCACGTATATAAAATCTTATTCGGATCATACCTGGGTGTGACTAACATAAAAATAGAAAATCCCAGTACCATTTATTTCGTTTTAAAAACTGGACATGGGATATGAATGGAATTGGTTCAGTTCTAAATTTTCTACCGTTTAACCAACTCGAACTACATTCAACGATAGATAAGGTGTCAATATCCTGTGTCGAGAGCAAAATGCCGCATCGAAATCGGCTGAAATTATGTATTCTACCAACGATAAACACTAATCCTAATTTCTCGCTGAAAGTGGTGTTACGTTACGCTGGAATGTGCCATTCGTGCACGCACAATTATGGAGTGCTGCTTACAGTTTTTGCACTAGAAGTGCCCCAGGGTGTTGAGTTTTGCCAAAAACTATTGATCTGTAGTATTTATGCAGTTTCTCAAAGAAATGATTTATATAACGGTTATATAAGTCTTTACGTGTTGAGAAAGATGCACCAACGCGTGATTGGGTGGCAGCCAATCAACGCAAGGATGTGCAAGCTGAGGATAAAAGGCCGTTTCTTCAACTATAGCATCATCAACGTGTACTGCCCACACGAAGGGAGATCCGACGACGAGAAAGAAGCGTTCTATGCGCAGCTGGAGCAGACATACGATGGATGCCCACTGCGGGACGTCAAAATCGTCATCGGTGACATGAACGCTCAGGTAGGAAGGGAGGAAATGTATAGACCGGTCATCGGACCGGATAGTCTGCATACCGTATCGAACGACAACGGCCAACGATGCATAAACTTTGCAGCCTCTCGCGGAATGGTAGTCCGAAGCACTTTCTTCCCCCGCAAGAATATCCACAAGGCCACATGGAAATCACCTAATCAAGTAACGGAAAACCAAATCGACCACGTTTTAATCGACGGTAAATTCTTCTCCGACATCACGAACGTACGCACTTACCGCAGTGCGAATATTGAATCCGACCACTACCTCGTCGCAGTATGTCTGCGCTCAAAACTCTCGACGGTGATCAACACGCGTCGGAGTCGTCCGCCGCGGCTTAACATTGGGCGGCTACAAGACGGTAGACTAGCCCAAGACTACGCGCAGCAGCTGGAAGTGGCACTCCCAACGGAAGAGCAGCTAGGCGCAGCATCTCTTGAAGATGGCTGGAGAGATATTCGATCCGCCATTGGAAGCACCGCAACCGCTGCACTAGGCACGGTGGCTCCGGATCAGAAGAAACGACTGGTATGACGGCGAATGTGAGCAGTTAGTTGAGGAGAAGAATGCAGCATGGGCGAGATTGCTGCAACACCGCACGAGGGCGAACGAGGCACGATACAAACGGGCGCGGAACAGACAAAACTCGATTTTCCGGAGGAAAAAGCGCCAGCAGGAAGATCGAGACCGTAAAGAGACGGAGGAACTGTACCGCGCTAATAACGCACGAAAGTTCTATGAGAAGTTGAACCGTTCACGTAAGGGCCACGTGCCACAGCCCGATATGTGTAAGGACATAAACGGGAACCTTCTTACGAACGAGCGTGAGGTGATCCAAAGGTGGCGGCAGCACTACGAAGAGCACCTGAATGGCGATATGGCAGACGACGGTGGCGGTATGGTAATGAACCTAGGAGCACGTGCGCAGGACATGCGACTTCCGGCTCCGAATCTCCAGGAAATCCAGGAGGAGATCGGCCGGCTGAAAAACAACAAAGCCCCTGGAGTTGACCAACTACCAGGAGAGCTGTTTAAACACGGTGGTGAAGCACTGGCTAGAGCGCTGCACTGGGTGATTACCAAGGTTTGGGAGGATGAGGTTCTGCCGCAGGAGTGGATGGAAGGTGTCGTGTGTCCCATCTACAAAAAGGGCGATAAGCTGGATTGTAGCAACTACCGCGCAATTACATTGCTGAACGCCGCCTACAAGGTACTCTCCCAAATTTTATGCCGCCGACTAACACCAATTGCAAGAGAGTTCGTGGGGCAGTACCAGGCGGGATTTATGGGTGAACGCTCTACCACAGACCAGGTGTTCGCCATACGTCAGGTATTGCAGAAATGCCGCGAATACAACGTGCCCACACATCATCTATTTATCGACTTCAAAGCCGCATATGATACAATCGATCGGGACCAGCTATGGCAGCTAATGCACGAAAACGGATTTCCGGATAAACTGATACGGTTGATCAAGGCGACGATGGATCGGGTGATGTGCGTAGTTCGAGTTTCAGGGACATTCTCGAGTCCCTTCGAAACCCGTAGAGGGTAACGGCAAGGTGATGGTCTTTCGTGTCTGCTATTCAACATCGCTTTGGAGGGAGTAATACGAAGGGCAGGGATTGACACGAGTGGTACGATTTTCACGAAGTCCGTCCAGTTATTTGGTTTCGCCGACGACATTGATATCATGACACGTAACTTTGAGAGGATGGAGGAAGCCTACATCAGACTGAAAAGCGAAGCTAAACGGATTGGACTAGTCATCAACACGTCGAAGACGAAGTACATGATAGGAAGAGGCTCAAGAGAGGTCAATGTGAGCCACCCACCACGAGTTTCTATCGGTGGTGACGAAAACGAGGTGGTTGAAGAATTCGTGTACTTGGGCTCACTGGTGACCGCCGATAACGATACCAGCAGAGAAATTCAGAGACGCATAGTGGCTGGAAATCGTACGTACTTTGGACTCCGCAAGACGCTCCGATCGAATAGAGTTCGCCGCCGTACCAAACTGACTATCTACAAAACGCTTATAAGACCGGTAGTTCTCTACGGACACGAGACCTGGACGATGCTCGTGGAGGACCAACGCGCACTGGGAGTTTTCGAAAGGAAAGTGTTGCGTACCATCTATGGTGGGGTGCAGATGGCGGACGGTACGTGGAGGAGGCGAATGAACCACGAGTTGCATCAGCTGTTGAGAGAACCAACCATCGTTCACACTGCGAAAATCGGAAGACTGCGGTGGGCCGGGCACGTAGCCAGAATGTCGGACAGTAATCCGGTGAAAATGGTTCTCGACAACAATCCGACGGGAACAAGAAGGCGAGGTGCACAGCGGGCAAGGTGGATCGATCAGGTGGAGGACGACTTGCGGACCCTCCGCAGACTGCGTGGTTGGCGAAGTGCAGCCATGGACCGAGCTGAATGGAGAAGTCTTTTATGTGCAGCACAGGCCACTCCGACCTTAGTCTGATGATAAATAAATAAATAAGTCTTTACGTATTAGCAAGACTTTGTCAAGTATAGCCTACAAGTCCCTTTGCAGTAGATCACTCAGTGGGTCGTATGAATAAAAAGTAGTAAGTTCGAGTTTACCACATTTTGAGTAGTAAACGTCGCTTGTGCAACATGCTCGTATGTATAAAAGATACTTTACTACACTACACATTTCCCACATACCACAAACAACTGATTCGTTATGAATAAAAGAAGAGTTTACTACTGATTTCTTGTAGTCTGCTCAAGACGTTGCTACTCATGTTTCAAATGTAGATTATTCACCAGAATCGAAGCGAATCATCTTTGTACTTGAAAATAGAAGTCCAATTTAAGGAAAACAAACAAAACAGACATGTCTTTTGGTAATTAGCTGCAAAAAAAACCGTCATCGTGGGGTCTATTTTGTTTTGACGTTTCTGCATGTAGTCATTGGTAGTAAACTGTAGTAAAGGCTAAGTTCGAATGTAGCATCTGCCAAGCTCGAAATTTTTTTTATTCATATCAATCATGAAGTTTTCTCTGTGGACTTCATTTTTGAGTAGATACTACAAGCTTTGGGGGCAGCAGGGACTTTGTCCAAGGGCTTGACGACCCCTCCTCATGGCCACTGCGAGTTAGACCGGGACCATCGTCCCTAACCCCTAATCCCAAGGCGTCAAGCGACCCGTGCCGAGGGGATGCATGGCCAGGGGGGTGAAATAATAATCTAGGCCTTTAACGGAGCCTGTGGGGTACCTGGGCACCCTCCACAGTAATTGTCCCTTACCGCGTTATGCTGGGCTCTGGCGTGGTGGACCTCTTTTCCCGAGCAACTCGTGGGACCAAAATGGAAAACCAAGTCAATTCTTCAATTAGTGGTAGTAGTGCAGGCGACAACCCCTTCGCAAGAGGTGGGTTGTTCAGGTCTCCGCCTAGGAGGCCAGAGGCAATAGTCGGCAGCTCAGTGCGCAGCGCCAGCGTGGGTCACTCAGCCTTCCTCTCGGCTATGAAAACGCCGGTAGGGGTTATTGACGGCCCATGGCTTGTGGAGGCGATGAACCGCAAACGCGATGGGCTTTCGACCTTCGAGGTGGCGACGGAACAGCTGGACGCCATCATCGACTTTGCGTCATCGAAGCATAATATCAGCAAGGACCTCAAGTGAAGCTTGCAGAAACTTCGAAAGTCGATGCTGGACGCCAAGCTGGAGAGGGCGGTCGGAACGGCCAAGTGTAAACCCGTGAAATCGGTGGAGTCGAGGTCTACCCAGACTGAGGCCCAAGGATTCGCGGACTCGGGCAAGATCGAATCGACCGAAGGCGTGCCAGCGAAGACGGTGGTACCAAAGTCTACCCAGACTGAGGCTCAAGTATTTGCGGGTACGTCGGGGGTGACTGCTCCAACGGAGCAGACACAAAAACGAGGGAGACAGTCTCCAGGGGATGAGCTCCCTGGGGGCCGCTCCAAAACGCGGAGGGTTACTACCCCGAACAAGGGTAGTAGGGCTGGGAGGCTGAGCCCCGACCAGGTACCTCCAAAACCGGGGGAGGAAGGACCTGGAAAGGTCCGTTCACTCAGGAAAGACGGTGGTAAGGGGTTACGGCAGGCTGAAAGTTCTCAGCCGCACCAGACCAGGGAAATAGAGGGGGATGACGCCTCCTGGCCCCTGGTCAAGAACAAGAGGAAACCGAAGACGTTAAGGGCCGAAAAGAAGGCCCAGGCGAATGAGGGTAGCAAGAAGTCTAGGGTAGGCGCCAATCGCTCCAGGGGCGATGCCCTAGTCATCACGGCGGATGAGGCTAAGTACTCGGACGTTTTGAAGGCGATGAGGAGTGACGTCAAGCTCGGTGAACTCGGCGCCGAAGTACATCGAATAAGACGTACCCGGATGGGCGAGATGATCCTCGAGCTGAAGCGGGGCGTCTCGCAAAATGGCGCCGCCTACAAGAAGTTGGCGGAGGAAGTCCTAGGCGAGAAGGTCAAGGTGAGGGCACTCACTACGGAGGTGAATCTAAGAGTTAAAGACCTGGACGAGATCACCGAAGTCGAAGAGCTCGTCACGGCACTGCGGCGACAGTGTGAAGTGGAGACGCCCACCGCAGCCGTTCGGCTACGGAAAGGTCCGGCAGGGACGCAGGTAGCATTGGTTCGGCTATCTGCAGCAGACGCCTCCAAGGTAGTCAAGTTAGGGAGCGTCAAGGTGGGATGGTCGGTATGCCCTGTGGGCATATACGAGCAACCCGAAGTTTGCTTCAAGTGCCTGGAACCGGGGCACAAGCAATGGGACTGCAAAGGCCCTGACAGAAGCAATCTCTGCCGACGCTGCGGATTGCAGGGCCATAAGGCACAATGCTGCACGAACCCTCCCAATTGTTTGATTTGTTCCAGCAAAGCTGAACAGCAAGCACCCCATGGGGGGTTCGATGTGCCCGGCGTTTAAGCGTGCTGCAAAATCACAGTGCAGGTAACGCAGCTGGCTTGCTCGGCCTCGCCCGAGTGTTTGGTGTGCGCAGGTTTGGAGGAAACGGCGGAACACGTGTTGTTCGTGTGCTTACGTTTTCGCGCAATGCGTGACCACATGCTTGCCACATGTGGTCTGGACACTACCCCGGACAACCTAGTTCGGAGGATGTGTAAAGATGAAGTTGGCTGGAACGCCATTTTATCGGCTATCGCCCAAATCGTCTCGGAGCTACACAGAAGGTGGCGCGTGGACTCAAGGATGGCTAGTTCAGGCGCAAATAAGAGGTGGTCCAAGGGATCTGAGTCGGCTTCATGGGTCATACCGTTGGTCGTGCTCTGTGGTCGAACTCGATCCTTTTATCGAACAAGTGGCCGCGCGAAAAACAACATGGTATCGTCGCTTTCGCGGCGTTGGTCAACCGGGCGGGTTCCGAGCCCGAGGACGGAAAGGGGTCCTCGTCAAGGCTGGGGCAGGCGTAGGCACCGCGTCGGCAAGTCCCTCTGTGTGCTGGCGAATAGGCCCTATCGCAGAAAGGTCAATTTGGGGTGCACGCGGCATCATCATTCTTGATACCAGCCGTGCAGATCCCTAAGCAGGCGCGAAGTCGACCCTTCCCACCTTCCGAGGACATAGGGCGTGGTAATGCCACCTGGAAAGCCGGCAACGCGCTGGCACGATACCATGGTGTTTTTCCAAAAAAGCGAGTTACGATGTTCGCTGCTGCAAGGACACGCAGCTAACCTCGAGGGTGCGTTGTGCACTGCCCCCCCTTTGAAGCATTACTTTCTGGTTGTACCGAAGGGACTATGGGCTTGGCGGCAATGGAAACGGTTTAGCGGGTCGGGGATGTAGTCCTGCCTCCCTCAGTTATCCCTAACCCCGTACTACCTGGTCAACCCAGGATGTCTGTTGAGCAGATTCCCCTCCATTGCTTAGGAAGAAAAAAAAAACTACAAGCTTTGAGTTTTGCTATTTTTTATTCATATGACCCAGTGTGGTAGTTGAGTAAAGTTATATAATCATAAAATTGTTTTAATTAGAGTGTACGAATGCTCTCAATGATAACAGAATGTCACATGAGAGCTATTGTTGATAGCATGCAACATTCATCATTAGAGTATGTATCATTGTTGGACTCGAGAGAAAAATTGTAAACAATAGCAGGTAGTTGTAAACAGCGTTTTTTTTTAATAAAGAGTGGAGAAGTATTTTGAGCTTGGAGTTACTAAGTCGAAAGTGAATTATTCGTGTGTTTCATTTCCAACAGATGACTATTTTCAGTAACTAACCGTTCGGAAGTGCAATGGAAACTCTAGAGAGAATTATCTCTCAAGGAATCGTCCAGTTAGCATATGTGACTACAATGCAAAAGTCTTGTCCGACCCCTTATGTCCAAAATCCCAGTGATTTATCGTGGAAATGCAGATGACACGTCGGCTTAATAAACATCATCTGTTGGTTTTCTGTGTAAATACAGCTGATCTAAACATAAAGGAGCAGCAACCGTGGGCGGTCAATCATGCTCATGTTCTACACCAAAAAAAATATGCACGTTGCTCCCACCTGAAAAACACGTAGATTTTTTTCCACCTGAAATTCACGTAATGTTTACCTGATTTTTCGATAGAATACTCATTCTGTGCTCTCTGTGAGTACTCTACTGCGACACTGATTGACAAAAAAAAACGCAACGGGTTCACCATACACTCAGCAAACTGGACTATCGAAATTTATAATTGGCGTCTTATGAATCATCGACTGAATGTTCCACCAAGAGTGCTTCGCAATTATCTTTATCAATCTACATACAGGCTTACCGATTTCGACGTCCATCACTTATTGTGGATTTACTTGACCAATGGATTCGAAGGTCGGTTCACTTGCCTATTTCAAACGTTTCCTTTTCCTGCAAGGTTTGCCAAACTCAATAAATGTTTGGTAGATTACCTTGTTTTTTTGCTCCTTGTCTATCAAAACAGATGTCAAAACATCGGAAAAAGAAAGAGAAGTCCGAGGGAAACAGCGAAAAACACGTGGCAGACTTATCAGTTTTGACAGATTTTACTATGAAGACGGGTGTGAAGGTGAAAACGGCGATTTCATCGACCGTTCAAGGAGCGACTATTTCGAACGGTGTCGGGTCCAATAGGAAAATCCACGTACAATATTTAAATGGAGGTTAGAAGCGTTCCTTTATCTGTCAACGGTTCTTGAGATGGACATGTTCCCGTGAGATACCCGAGCAAAGTATTACACCATAATTGAAAACATATTTTTAAGTTGACATCAAAATGAAATCATAGTTTGTTTTAAATTTTTGTTCGTCATGATTGATTACACATTTTAATTAAATTTAGCTGTACTTTTCTAAATTGTGTGATATGACAGTAGACTGATTACTTGATTTATTATAAAAAACCAACATCTCAATTAGTTTTCAATAGGCTCTTATCGCCTGCAGGAATAGTTTTCGATCTGAAGTCACAGTAAGATTTATCTGCTATAGATTTTGATACTTTGACTATCAAAGCGACCAAAACATTATAGTTATAAAAATCGGTGATTTCACAATAACGCGACCAAAACAATATAGTTATCAAAATCGGTGATTTCACAACAACAAAACAAGTTCTTCTAATGCTGACATCTTGCAAGGTCGAATTGACTGTAGCTGAATCAAATTAGCATCAACGTCCGCCTCAGAGCACTTCGAGTCGGCGCAATGTTCAGAATGCCATTCAGCCGAACAAACTACAGCATGCATGGCGCTATCAGCGGGTTGCAGAGAAACTTGAATCTTGTCTCAGCCTAGTTCGATTTTAACATTCTCCGACAGACGCTGCGCTGCCGTTTCATCCAATTCTTTTCAGCACAGTAGACTACGTGAAGACTGATATGTTTTTGTTAATAATTGTCTTATACGTATGACTATTAATTTTTTTTATTCGCGAAAATAGTTTTTTTATCACACCATCATTAGGACAAATTTGTCTGTTGATGTAGCAACAATAAATAAATAAGTCATCGATTTGATCCCAATATTCGGGTGGCTCCCAAATTTGGGTTTTATTAGATCAACATGAGATGTAATCAGCATTATACGTTCTTGAATCTCTGGTCTTGTATTTTGCTATCCGACTGACTCTTTTAAGGGTACTATCCGTAATTCCAAATAATACACTCTCCCAGATCTGTTTTGTATGAATAGAAAAAGTAAAAATTCTAAATCAAACAAACCATTTGAAAAATTGATTTAAAAAACGGGGAAGGGTCATTTGGCCGAAGCCCATTCGGACGAAAGCCATTTGGCCGAATGCCACTAGGCCGAAGAAACCATTAGGCCGAAACCCATCTGGCCGAAAATCATTTAGCTGAAAGGGTCGTTTGGCCGAAATGATCATTTGGCCGAATGGGTCGTTTGGCCGAATGGGTCATTTGGCCGAATGGGTCATTTGGCCTAATGGGTCATTTGGCCGAATGGGTCATTTGGCCAAAAGGGTCTTTTGGCCGAAAGAGTTATTTGGTCGAAAGGGTCTTTTGGCCGAAAGAGTTATTTGGTCGAAAGGGTCATTATGCCGAAAGGGCCAACCGATCTTTTCGGCCAAATGACCTTTTCGGCCAAATGACCCTTTCGGCCAAATGACCCTTTCGGCCAAATGACCCTTTCGGCCAAATGACATTTTCGGCCAAATGACCCTCTCGGCTAAATGGCCCTTTCAGCCAAATGACCCTTTCGGGCAAACAACCTTTTCGGCCAAACGACCTTTTCGGCCAAACAACCCTTTTGGCCAAACGATCCTTTCGGTCAAACGACCCTTTTGGCCAAATGACCCTTTCGGCCGAATGACCCTTTCGGCCAAATGGTATATTCGGCCAAACAACTTTCGGCCTAGTGACATTTGGCCAAATGACCCTTCCCCTAAAAAACCCTGACTACTACACCTAGCGGTGGTAGTGCCTTTCTCGTGACAAAAAATACTAAAAAAATATGAGTGTGAATTTTTTAGCTTGTTTTGCGTTTAAGGAATATTATTTCTGCCAACACTTCTGAGCCCATGGTCCAATTTTCAATAGCAAACAATGGGACAGGATTCCACGTTGGATGGATCCGGCAAAGTTCCAAAAAGTGTGTCTACAAAATTTATGTGTACACAACAGATATCGTCGAGCTGAGTCGATTGGTATACAACACTATGGATCTCCGAGCCTTCTATCATAAGTTCGGTCTTGGAGTGATCATGTAGCTTATATGTACATATATTAAGTATACGGGGGCCCTCCTTAGCCGTGCGGTAAGACGCGCGGCTACAAAGCAAGACCATGCTGAGGGTGGCTGGGTTCGATTGGAAATTGTCTCGACTTCCCTGGGCATAAAAGTATCATCGTGTTAGCCTCATGATATACGAATGCAGAAATGGTAACTTGGCTTAGAAACCTCGCAGTTAATAACTGTGGAAGTGCTAAATGAACACTAAGCTGCGAGGCGGCAATGTCCCAGTGGGGGATGTAATGCCAATGAAGAAGAAGAAGATATTAAGTATACGAAAAAAGCAAAAGGAAGAAAATTGTTAAGCTTTTCCAGTGGAATGTTTCCACCTGTCGTAAGATCTAAATTGATTCAACCTTTGTTCGAAATCGTGCCACTGCCGCTTTTAGTGCGGAGGTGAGTTGAGAAGGAAACTAAATGAAAATGGTTAGATCAAACATGGCAACGAAACACACCGAGCGTCAAGTTTCGTTCCTGTGGGAAAAACAGCTTCGACTTTGGCAAAGACGGGAAACGGAAAAAATCCATGAAAGCACAGTACAATTACTTTTGCTGAGATCTAGCAGTATTTTTTTTTCGTTTGCCTGGTAAGCACTCTTAGTTGGAGCGGTGTAGTTTGGCCCGCATTGCACGTGGCATTTACTGAACTTTCCAGGGTGAATGTTTATGTTTCTCATAACAGACCCGGTTCTGATCCTGATGGTCCCGGATCCTGGTGTTGTGTGCTTGGGCCGCTACTCCGAGCACAGGCTGAAATTTATGGTTGTTTATGTATTCCCGCAACGGGGCGGCTGCGGCAGGTTTTAGCCGTTCCATTGCATTATTGTTGGGGCCGACCGGATGACAAGCTTGAACTCACAATAAGTGTGTAAGCGTTCGTCTATGGCCCTCCAGCCAAACAGCAGGCACGCAGAAGGATTCCCAGAAATGGCACTGTAATTGTTTCTCTGCTGGGCAGTGAGTGATGTAAGTGGACACTTACACTTGGCTGGATGGAGTGTTATTTGTAGCAGAATAACGACGTTCCTACATTGCAGCATATTTGGATACTGAGAGCCGATGATGTGTCATTAAGCAATCAGGATGTGCCCGTAAAACTCGGTAATTCGTTGTTTTTCTCTCTTGCATCATTTATGTAGGGGAAATGACGGCTTTGGACGGTTTTATTTTGTTATTGTCGGGGTTTTTAGTGGGCAAATTTTCTGAAGTCCTGCCTCTTGGTACTTTAATAAATGTATAGATTAAAACACTTATTGATAGCCATAGTTCAATCTGGCCGACTCTCAATAGGAAACAATAGGACAGAAGCAACTCTGTTGAGGGTGGGTGCCAAAATGAATAATTTTCCATTGCGCACATACATACAGACACACGCAAACACATACATCACATCAGTTCGTTGAGCTGATCCGATTGATATATAACGAGGTCATTCAATGGTTCTGCAGAACCACAGTTGAGGATAAACCTGTAAAAATTGAGTCCCTGAGGAAGGTCCCAAACGGACCGAAACGTCGGACAAGATTAAATAACAGTGTTTTGATTTCTTCAAGATTGAAAAGCCATTTCTAAAGCATTAAATCACAGTCGGAAGTAATAGTTTACTTCCATTATCTACCGGCTAACACCCAAAATGTTCGATAGTTGAAGATTTTTTTTATTAGATGCGGAATTTGGGAATATGATAAACAAACAAACCATAATCTGCAGGATCATTATTGCATTATGTTTATGCATTGAGACGTCAAGTAATTACAATGTGAATTTTGTCGTGGGCTAGGTACCTGGAATGTATCACAAACACCAACTACATGCTAAATAATTGAAAGCATATACCAATTTCCAGCAACACAGTTTTCCAGGGTTGTCCCAATCAGTCATCATCCTCTGACCTATTCATTATTTTTTAGGGTTACATAGTTAGAACGATTGGCTGACTTGGAAATTAAATTTTAATGGAAAAGTTGCTACGAAATAGAAAATATCAACAGTCACCCCATGATGAGATTCGGTGACGCTGTCGGAAACCCAACTAAGTGTGCACGGCAAAGATTTGTCTGAATTCTCGCAAACTGTTCGTATTACCGAGTTGATGGTAAAAGTTTGTTAGTCCTTCTGCTATTTGCTAGCAAATTTGCCGACAGGTGGGTCCGGATCCGAATGTGTACCTGACCCGACCCACCAGCTAGGTTTAGACTCAAGCCTGGGATCCGAACACGAACAAGGAGGATAAACGATCCAGGGGTGTAATTAAACGACGCGGAAGCTCATCGTGGCTTGTAATAAATAGAGAGAGACGATTATGTGCACATCACGAAAATGTTTAATTAAACACGTTCGGCTGGGTGAAAACCGCAAACGGGAGGCTCAAGTGCAGGGGATGTCTGCGAAGCACTGTTCCAACCATGCTCTAGCTTCATGAATACACTTGTGCAGATTACCGAAGCATTGTGTAAAATGAGCTCCAGTTTAATTAGATTGCGCCACACCTGGCTGTGGTAGGCATAGAATTTCTAGTTATCACGCAAATTGTGTGAAATTCGTGTTGCACTGCTATTATGCAGTTGTTTTTGAATAAAATATTAACTTCGCATCATCCCTTTTAGACGTAATGGTTATTTATTAACTCAAATTGATATGCTTTATGCCAACTTGTTTTACAGATTGATGATGATATGCACATGCCTATATCAGTAGAATGGGGCTTTGAATTTTAGATTAGAAATAGAAGCTTGTTGTGAAATTTCGAAAACAGGAAATTAAATCCATAAAGGCTATTTTCAGAGAAAACTTATTTTCTGAGAAAATAAAACGGGTTGTAGTGTTTCTTCATATGTTCCACATCCATAATATCTTTAATGTGCCTCATATATGTCAGGCCGAGTTATTCCCAGCAGGGAAAATAAATATGTCGCTGCCCTAACCGTTAGCGCACGAGCTGATTACATCAATTTGGCAACGGTGCCCATCATAGCCGCATGTTACGATAACGGATCTTCCAGAAATATGACTTCGCATCGCACCATGACAGAATGTGTCGCAATGAAAGTAAAATCGTGTAACATGAAACCTGAACCCAAGCGCCTGCCGCGGAGTCGCATCAATCCGAGCGAGCGCCATGTTGTCAAACACTGCACGCAACATCATAAGACAGCCGGCCGGGTGGGCTCTTAAGAGGATAATAAACATGTCGTTACTTATTCCTCATAAATCTTCAACGTACTTCCCATGTCAGCTGTTTCTCATATTTCGCTGGCAGCTATTCGAACAGATTTCGGGTTACGCAACGTTAAGGCTGAGAAAAGAAATACTCAGAGATTGTTTACTGAACATGTTTGTAAGAATTATTAAACTTCTATGCTTTCAGAATTATTGATTACGTATACGATATATGTGGATAATATGATTTTTTTTATTTCTATGACACGCCTGTAATTTTTTTTTTTTTTTTTTTTTTTATTATTGAACATTTTTTTTTTTATTGAACATTAGTAACTTATTCTAATACAAAACGAAGATCATTTACATGTTTGAGATCAACAGGAATTCTTGCTAAATAATGAACATATTTTCCTAGAATTCCTATATTTCTTTCTAGTTCCTGTTTAATTTTTCAAAACTTGGAAATTTTAAATCATTGAAGCTAATACAATTCGCTAGTTATACTCTGTTTGATGTGATTTGCAACATGTATGCCCATAGTTCCCTACTTTTTATGCAATTGGTGTACTTATGTGACAAATCTTCAACAATTCCTGTACAAAATGTACAGAACGGTTGAGGTACTCGTCCATGCCTATGAAGTTGTTCCAAATTTGGAATCTTTTCATACACAACAAGGTACAAAGAGGAAACTTCATCAGAATCAAGTCCTCGACAATGAATATTTTCCATATTAATTTCCAATGCTGCTGACGATACTTTTCTCAATTTCTGCACATGGAACTTTTCTATGTAATAAGCATATAAAGATTTCGAACACATTCGATCGAAAACTATTGAAGGCAGTTGCGCTAGCTCAGTAGATATGAGTTTTATGTATCCCAAATTTGGTGGATAAGTCAATCTTTGTGTATGGGCTGTTCGATGGAGTCTTTCGATATAATTACTTTTTATAAAACTATTACTACTATCGTTCAACTTTGAAAACCTATTAATCAATAATGATTTACATTTCCTCTCCACATCATGGAGTCCTAATCCGCCTCTACTGGTTGGCAAAATCAATTGAGTATATGCTATTCTTTGTTCATAGTTCTTCCATACGAAACTACCTACTAATTGCACAATTTTACCCTTATATTTATTTGGTAACTCTAATATTGATCCTATATACCACACTTTTGAAAGTCCAAAAATGTTTAGAAATTTTACCTTCTGAATTTTATTAAGGTTCCGTGATTTGTGAAGCCATAATAGTTTTGAGAGACTGCTTGACACGTTTAACCAATTTTTTTCAATCATTTCCTTCAGTTCATTGCAAAATATAACACCTAAGATTTTTATATTAGCTTTAACATTCAACCAATCAGGTTGAAATAATAAATCTGTACCATTTCCAATTATGAGACATTCTGTTTTAAGAAGATTGAGACTAGCTCCTGAAACTAAACCAAAGCTATTGAAAGTATTTTTGATTTCTTCTACTTTGTCTATGCAATCCACTATGACACTTACGTCATCTGCAAATGATTTAAGAAAGTCTAACTCGCCACAGCAAATGTTTTTGTTTAGTGGTTCAAAATAAATTACAAATAAATGTATAGACAAAGGATCGCCTTGCCTTACTGATCCTTTAATTTGAATTTCATTACTCAGTTTTCCGTTTATCAGAATTCTTGAAAAAGACATGGAACGGATTGTCCTAATCAATTCAATAAACCTATTATTAATTCCCATTCCCTCCATAGTCTTCATTAAAAACGTATCATCTACTTTATCAAAAGCTTTGTCCAAATCAAACGAAATTAGGTACGCTTTCTTTTTCTTAATATTCAATTCAGAAATTTTATCTCTTAGAGCGCAAGTTATTTCAAATATGTTATGATTTCTATTGGCACATTTTTGATTTGAAGAAACAATGTGATTCATGATTTTCTCCAATCGATTTTTAAGTATTTTAGAACAAATTTTAAAATCAAAATTCAACAATGTAATAGGTCTAAATTGATTAATTGTATGATTCGAACAATCTTTCTTTTTGATCAGTACTACGACTCCATCGCAAAACTTTTTATGTACGTTGCCACTCAAGAAATCATTTACAACTTCAACGAAATCAGTTTTAATTATATCCCATGTATCAATAAAGAAATGTTTTGTCAAACCGTCACTTCCCGGCGCCTTCGATGAACAGCTTTTTCGAATCAAACTGTAAAGTAACTGTTCGTCTACATTTTCTGTCAAATTATTATTTTCATCTGAATCATGTGGCAAAACCTTCTCCGGAATAAATTCTAAACTATCATTCAAATTTCCAGAATCAAATAAATTTCTAAAATGGTCTACGATATGGTCTTCAATAACTGCTGAATCAGAAGAGTTTGTTCCGTTTATGTCTATATTCTTAATGATCGTTTGATTGAATCTGCGAGCTTTATCAGCAACCTGGAATACTGAGATAGGTTCACCCGCGATAAACTTTTCATTGTCATTTGTTTGGAAAGCTGAGAATTCTCTTTGTAACTTAAGCATAATTCCCTTGATTCTGTTGATTTCCATAATTTTGAGAGGATTTGTCAAATAATCATCATAGGCTCTCCTAAGAGCACAGTACCATATTTCCATTGAATCATAAAAATTTTTGCGAAATTCACTAGATTTCCACCTAATAAATGATGCTATTTTCGGTTTAACATACTCTGTCCACCATATTACTCGAGTCCTGAAATATCTTTTTTGTGATTTCCAATATAACCATTTCTGTCTGAATTCTTCCTTGTTGTGACTATTCATAATCTTAGACTTATACCGCCACATACCTCGTCCGAAAACACGACCTAAACTTGGAAGTCTCAATACTACGATTAGAGCCTTATGATCTGTGAAGGAATTGACATTCATTTTAGCAGAAACAACATTTTGTTTTAAATTCGGAGAAACATATATCCTGTCTATTCTCGATCCAACTCCAGCCCGTACAAATGAATAGTCTACTTTACCCACATTCACCGACGCCCACGCATCCTGCAGCCGAAGTTCTCTAGTTACAGCCCTGAGATTTGTACTGAAATTGTTGCAATGGATATTGAGCTATCATTTGAAGATTCAATGCAGTTGAAATCTCCTCCAAGTACCAAATTTTCAGATGGATTCCGCAAGTAATGTGGAACAATTTCCCCAAAAAAAAATTCTCTTGACAAGCGATTATGCGACCCTGACGGTGCATATATGTTGCAAATAACCACACAGTCTGCTATTTTAACTTTAATTATTCTAGAATCTAAACTTTTTTCAATTGAGCTATACTGTATGTGAGATTTGATGGCAATAGCCGTTCCTCTTTTGCTTTGATCAATATTATAGATAACATCGAACCCGTACATATCAAAATATTCTCCTTCTACCTCTTGCATCATAACAACATCTAACTCCATTAGGCAGACAAAGCTTTTAAATGATTCTATCTTGGTCCTATTCGATATCCCATTCAAGTTAATGGTAGCGATATTGTAAGAAACAATTGAGCGATCTAATTCACTAGTGTTCATTATAGAAACTTAGCTCCAAATTACTTAGCTGTCCTTGGTCGTAACTGTCGCGGTCGTTTCCGACTTGCATTACTCGCTGTGGAAGTCATCGATGAATCCGAGATGTGTCCTTCATCTGCATGGATAATGCGTGATGTCCAGTGGATAATGCGTTTGGTCCAGCAGACACTTCAAGCGAAGTGTCGCTCATCGAGTTTACGCCTGGTTTGGATGTGTTTCTGAGTTCCCATTTTGCTGTATTCGTTGTACTTGGCAATGTGTTGTTTGCCCTTTCCTTATTCAACTCGTTGAGATTAGTCATTGTAACTGGTCTGACGTTGTTCTCTTGGTTGGAATGTGCCTGTCGATTCACAGGTGCTCCTAGTAATTGGTTTGCATAGGACGTTCCTGCCCTGATCAACCTGTCACTAACACTTGTGCGGGTCTGGTGAATTTGTCCAGCGTCTGCGCAACGCATACCAATATGAACCGCTCTACCACAATGACGACATGTGATGAGCTGATTTTTGTGAGTGACGAGAGTGAAGTGCCCAGAAATGTTGATGTATGACGGGATCTGTCCCATGTTTCATTCTTGATGGACAAAACTTCTCCGAATCGCGACATTTCTTGTTTGATCACATCATTTCCCATTTGAGGAGGCAAATCATGTACCTTAACTAAAGTAGTACCATCTTCCATGTGAAGCGGCACCGTGAATTTGTAGTCATCATACTTCACCTCATGTTTCCGATCACATGTTTCGACAATCTCGATAGCATACTCCTCGTCATCAACCTCAACATATGTTACACCTCGGGATAGATTAGCTTGTACTGACTTGATTCTCTCCGACTTGATGGCAATTATTTTGAACAAGTAATCCGTAACTGTCTCGATCTTAGGTTTTTTCAGTGCTTCTGAGAAGTTGATGACGAACGTTCTTTCTCGAAGATTTCCGCGGCTGGTGGCCATGTTGTCCGTGTTTGTGTGTTGTTGTAAGTGATAACCTTAAAAACTACCGATATTATTTTGCACTGCACAAAACGACACGTCTATCCAGAACGAAGTCTCGATCGCTACTGCAGCTATTCGAACAGATTTCGGGTTACGCAACGTTAAGGCTGAGAAAAGAAATACTCAGAGATTGTTTACTGAACATGTTTGTAAGAATTATTAAACTTCTATGCTTTCAGAATTATTGATTACGTATACGATATATGTGGATAATCTGATTTTTTTTATTTCTATGACACGCCTGTAATGGTTTAAAACTACCAATAGTTCTGACTTTAAAAACCCAGAATAATCCACCCAGCGACGATGGCTAGCCTGTCTCGTGTATTATAAAATATAACGAAAAAAACACATAAGATAGGTCAAAATTGCACTTTAGGGAGATAGATTCACCTTGGGAAAAATAAAGAAAAAATCAATGTTTTTTTTAATAATAATATAGTGTGTCTCACATTTTTTTTTGTACAGACACACACACACATATACATACATACACACATACAGACATCACATCAATTCGTCGAGGTATCTATGGGTATCCAGGCCTTCTATCAAAAATTCGGTATTGGAGTGATCCTACAGCCTTATTATGTATACTTAGTATTTATAAGTTTTGTATGTTTATTGGCATGACCATTGATGTAAAATTTCATCTGCATGACATTTGACATCTTCTTCTTCTTACTCTAAGTATTTACATTCCAACTGGAACTTGGTCTGCTTTTCAACATAGTGTTCGATTAGTATTTTCACCTCCTGGGTAGAGGTGATCCCGGTGCCTGATCCCGGGAAATGAGAAAGCGGACTTTGGATAAGATGAAAATATCAGGAAACCTTGATCAGCTGGCAGCAGAAATGAAAAAAATGGGGAGTTGGTTTTTTATATTTCGTTTGTTTTGGAGGCTCAATTGCCGTGAAGCGTTACGGAGCCGAAATCAGGTTTAACAATTCATTTCTAAATTCTTATATATAGTGTTAGTTTTGGGGAACCGAAAGACTCGCGGTTTGGTCGAGGTTAGGGAATACAATAATACAGTAGGAAAGGAAGGGAATTTAGGGTGCTTAAGTAATTACGATGCTGATGTTCACATAGTTGATATTCTTGGCGATGTTTCACATCTGTAACGCCAAACAAACATTTTCAACGACAAACAACCATTTTCTTGGGAGACAACAATGAGAGGAAGACATGCGAAAGGGGTTAACGACAGACATTGAACATTGACAACATGGACAACTAGAGGAAGACATTCGATATGGGATACGACAGACAAAGGGATGGGCAAACTAAGATCACAGTCTTACATCAGCAACTTTCAGAAATTGGTGGACGAGGGACATGTATTCGATATCAAGGCCCGCCAACATTTATCTAATAGGCTTTGGTTGTTTTCCTTAAACCCGGGTATGCTCAGTTAATGCAGATCTGGAGCCGCGATTTTCCTCGCACGCCCGCACGACATGATCAATGTCCTGATAATCCTCGCCGCAAACACAGAGATTGCTTTCCGAGAGCCCCACTCTGAAAGATGTGCTTTTAAAGTGTAGTGATTGGACATTAGACGACACATGGTTCGAATGAAGTTCCGTCCTATATTCATTTTTTTGAACCATGGACGCTTCGACATCTGCGGCCGAATTGAATACAGCCATCTACCCATCTCCCCATTTGCCCATTTTTGTTGCCAGCTGATTAAGGTTTTCTAACGAACTAATGTGAAAAATCGATTTTGTGATTTTTCGATCGTAAATATCACCTTCCATAGCACCCACCTTAGCCAGAGTCCAGTTTATCATTTCCCGGGATCGAGCAATAAGAAGAGACCCAAGCTATGGTGATTGTGAATGACCGTTTTGATAAAGAACTCAAAGCTTTCCGTATCCCGGTTAGAAGATACGCTGAGTGCTTTACTGGTTTCATTGACCGAACAGCCTCCACCCGAGCAGCACAAGTCAGGCAAAAATGTTTACACCAACTTGTTTGCAACTGATACTAGTCACATATAAGCTGCAGTGACCCATGTGAAACATGTGTGCTACTAGGGCAGGGTACTATTAGCACGATTGGTGTCAATCGTAGATGGGATTAACTCCAAATTAACTCGAAGTTGCAGGGCTGTTACAACTGTCGCGGATTTCGCGATTTTCGCGTTTTTCGCGAATTTCGCGGATTTGTCGCGGAGATTTTTGTGTTTTGCATTGCGCGGCCGGTAGTAAAGTTAATTAGTTCAGTGCGTGTTGGCTCTTGTTTCGAGTCAGCGGATCGACCGGTCGTCAAAGTTTAGTTTTGCTTTGTGCGGATTCGGACGATCGGCCGGTCGCCGTAATTTTGCTCTGATTTGCGCGGGTGAGTAAATGAATCAGAAAGTAAAAGTTTGTTTCTTGTCCGGTCGTGTTTCTCCAGTCAGCGGATCGACCGGTCGTCAAAGTTTAGTTTGGCTTTGTGCGGGTGAGTAAATAAATCAGAAAGTGAAAGTTTGTTTCTTATCCGGTCGTGTTTCTTCAGTAAGCGGATCGGCCGGTCGTCGAAGTTTAGTTTTGCTTTGTGCGGAAGGCAAAACGATCGGCCGGTCGTCGTAATTTTGTTCTGGTTTGCGCGGGTGAGTGAATAAATCAGAAAGTGAAAGCTTCAGACAGCGAGAGTGTTATTTCCCATCCCATAGATCGCATCACTTACCGAAGTGAATCCAGATAAATTATCCTTTGTAACTAAAACGATATCCTATCCCAAGACAATCGTGGAGATGCAGATGTGCTCTCGGTCTCTAGCAGCAACAAGAGTCGGACTAACAATCCTCCCCTTCCTATATGACCGTAAAGACGTGGCCGGCGCCGTTATTGACTTTAGATATTTGAGCTCCCGAAACGTGTACATTGAGAATGGGTAGCTAGTCCCAAGCCCCATTTATTGTGTTCTCTGTACAATTTCGCAAGTTCTAGTCAATCACGGAGTAGCAACTACGAATTGTGCGGTCATAATGCTCATGCTCATGCTCATGCTCATGCAATTTCGCGGATTTGTCGCGGATTTACGCGGAATAATAATTACACTCTTGCAAAAATCGCGATTTCCCTCAATTTAATTTTAGGTTAATTCAACATGTCTCGCTTAACTTTTCAAAAGGTCCTAAGTAACATTTTTTTCATGAATTAATTTGAATAGCACAATCAACAGAACAACATGAAAGCTTTTGATTGTGCTATTCAAATTAATTCATGAAAAAAATGTTACTTAGGACCTTTTGAAAAGTTAAGCGAGATGTCATTTATTTGGGCGTTTGCAAAATAGGCAACCCGTCGAGATCTAAACAAATAGTATTTGAATAATCTTTCAATAGTCGTATGGATGTTGGTTTAAGTGGACACATAGAAAGTCTGTCGATTTGTCAGATCGATCATATTGCATTTCTGGATTATCGAAATACCGAGAGCTATTTATTTTATACACTTTTGTGCCGCTTATTGCGGAATTACAATTATGATTACTTGCGCAGCATAGAGGGTCTACAATAAAGTCGAATCAAACTCAGTAATATTCACACCTAGAGATGTCGCAAATTAATCGATTACTTCGATTAATCGATTCACCGTTGTGATAATCGATTAATTTTGAATCGATCGATAATCGATTCAATAATCGACAAGAATCAAGAGTAATCGATTAGTAACTAATCGATTAATCGGGATTTTACGACATCTCTATCACACCTGCAACTGTCGGGACGGAACTGATAGCTGATCGAAGCTGTCTTTATTTAGGTGTTTTGAAATTTATAATTTTAGGTTCAACGCCAGGAAAGGAATTAAAAGGATTTAACAATTTTAATTAAGAGGAAGGCCGGACCAGAAGGACCGTCTTGCGAGTTAACCAAGGGCTTCGCCAGTTATTTGAATTAAAATTACCACATTGAAATGATTGTAAGAATAAAATTTGGTTGAAAAAAAAAACACTCTTGGGGTTTCTGCCGCTTTGTAGGGTTTTTTTTTCTAAGGGTGGTGCAAATATGGTTCATCTGCATCCTGGAGTGTCTCGCAGTAATCTTTTCTATGCGCGCTGTTCTCCGGTGGTATGTCATCTTGCTGCTGAAGCTCGCCAATATTAGCTGCCACACAGAAAATCCTTGTGGATTGTTCGACCTTTCTTTTTGTGAGAAAGAATCAGACTGCCTTTCAATGGTTGGGGTGATATTCAGAAATCCGAATATCGTCGGTTGAACGAGAGTTTTTTTTTTTAATTTCCCGACCATCAGTTGCGTCTAGTTTTGTACCATGCTCAATGACTCCTACTATTGCAGGCATCTCATTCAAACCATTCAGTATTCATTCATCCTTTGTTCTATTATGCATTCCAATAACTTTTTGGTATGCTAGTTTTTGTTCCATTACTTTCGCTTCAAAATTCCTCGCTGTTCTTATATCCATTGAGAGTTTGTTCGTGATTACTCAGTTGCGGTAAACTGTCAGACTGAACTTGAGTCTTGAGACTCCAAACGAATCATACGATGGATAGCACATACGACGTTGTAATGCTCACTATAGATGGCAAAACGCCATCGTGTACGCGGCCTACCATGAAGACTACGGCCTCTTCTGGGATGTCTAGTGCATGTTATCTTCGCTTGACGCTCTTCCGGCAAATGAACAACGTGTCGAGTCTGCCGTGTTGTATAAGCTTAGCAATACCCATTTATTATTTCTTACGTAGTGATAATGACATCATTTTTCAAATCGTGAATATTATCCAAGTTCCTAAAAATTCGCAGGCCTTAGGACTGTTCCTGTCCACCTCTGGTTTCATTTCGCCTGAGTGCTTTAAAATCAGATCCGTCAGGCTTTGCTCGGGCCTCTGCAGAGTTCTGTAGAGAATCGCTTGTTTTTTTTTAATGGTCTTATATTATTTCCTAACTGGCGGATTGATGGAAGTACACAATGCAATGAATGATCAATAAATAGCCTGACAGGTTATTGATGCGTTCAAGCCCATGTGAAACGATCGTAGAGATTAGAAGAATACTATATAGTGTACTAAAAAGTATAATTCAAATATAGCCCTATGACAACAGACTGCCATCTGCACAACCTACTTATAAATAAATGCAATGATACAACATCGATTCAAATGAGGGGTTTCCCGGCAACATTAAAAATTGAATTACTTTCGGACATAGTTTAACGCTGCACATATATTTTCTGGTGCTCATGATATAGTTAAAGCGTTAACTATGCAGTTTTATATATTACATAAATAAGTAAATGTTCTTTCATTTTGTTTTCTATTGATGAATATGCCAATATATTAATATTGAAAATTTTTAAAATTATAAAACGTTTAATTATAAGTAAGAAATTATATTTTAGTTTGTCGCGGATTTATTTTTACAGTCGCGGTTTTCAATTTGCTAGTCGCGGATTTCGCGGATTGGAATTCGACTATTTTGTAACAGCCCTGAAGTTGTCAATGACCAATGGATTAAGAACCTCACAGCGGATGAGGAACTGGAGCGATAATTCCGCGAAACGATCTGTCAGCGGCAGTACTCCCGCAAGTACTTCCAGATTCATCGTATGAGTCGAACTCATACAACCCAACGCGATACGGAGACAGCGGTACTGAATCCGTTGAAGCTTCAGCATGTGTGTTTTAGCCGCGGACTGGAAGCAGAAACTACCGTATTCGAGAACCGACAGAATGGTTGTTCGGTACAACGTGATAAGATCTTCGAGATGTGCTCCCCACCAAGTTCCCGTTATCGTTCGCATGAAGTTGATTCTTTTCTGGTATTTTTGTGTCAGATACACAATGTGCTTCCCAAAGGTGCACTTCCAGTCGAACCAGACCCCGAGGTATTTTGAAGACATGCTATGAGTGATTGCCTTATCCATCAGTTGGAGCGGGAACTTTGCCGGCTTATGTTTTTTTGAAAAGACAACCATCTCAGTGTTCTATCTTGAGAGAATGCGATACCCAGATTTAAAGTCCAAGTATACAAATTGTCCAGAGTATCTTGCACCGGTCTTTGCAGATCAACTGCGGTTGGCCCCGAAACGGATACAACATGGGGGTTGGGTTGATGGCTGTATTCAATTTTCCCGCAGTATCGAAGCGTTCAAAAAATTGAACATGGGACGAAAATTCATTCGAATCATGTGTTGTCCAATCACTACATTCTAATTGCAAATCTTTTTAGAGTAGGGCTCTCGGAAGACAATCTATGTGTTTTCGGCGATGAATATCGGGATATTGATCACGTCGTGTGGGCGTACGAGAAGCATCGTGGCTCTAGATTTGTGGTGGAGGAACATCTCCAGGTCCGAGGGAAACAACCAAAGCCTCCCAACATACGTTGAAAGTGGGTTAAGCGCTTATTCAATCTTGTTTAGCCAACAAATATCTTATTCAACTTAAATTATTTGATGGGCTATAAGGAAAGTGTAGTCCAAAGGTGGCGGCAGCACTACGAAGAACACCTGAATGGCGATGTGGCAGACTAAGATGGCGGCATGGTGATGGACCTGGGAGAACGCGCGCAGGACATAGTTTTACCGGTTCCGGATCTCCAGGAAATCCAGGAGGAGATTGGCCAGCTGAAGAACAACATAGCTCCTGGGGTTGACCAACTACCAGGAGAGCTATTTTAACACGGTGGTGAGGCACTGGCTAGAGCGCTGCACTGGGTCATTACCAAGATTTGGGAGCAGGAAGTTTTGCCGCAGGAGTGGATGGAAGGTGTCGTGTCCCATCTACAAAAAGGGCGATAAGCTGGATTGTAGCAACTACCGCGCAATCACATTGCTGAACACCGCCTACAGGGTACTCTCCCAAATTTTATGCCGTCGACTAGCACCAACTGCAAGGGAGTTCGTGGGGCAGTACCAGGCGGGTTTTATGGGCGAACGCTCCACCACGGACCAGGTGTTCGCCATTCGCCAAGTACTGCAAAAATGCCGCGAATACAACGTGCCCACACATCATCTATTCATCGACTTCAAAGCCGCATATGATACAATCGATCGGGACCAGCTATGGCAGCTAATGCACGAACACGGTTTTCCGGATAAACTGACACGGTTGATCAAAGTGACGATGGATCGGGTGATGTGCGTAGTTCGAGTTTCAGGGCATTCTCGAGTCCCTTCGAAACCCGCAGAGGGTTACGGCAAGGTGATGGTCTTTCGTGTTTGCTATTCAACATCGCTTTGGAAGGGGTAATACGAAGAGCAGGGATTAACACGAGTGGTACAATTTTCAATAAGTCCGTCCAGCTATTTGGTTTCGCCGACGACATAGATATTATGGCACGTAACTTTGAGAAGATGGAGGAAGCCTACATCAGACTGAAGAGGGAAGCTAAGCGGATCGGACTAGTCATCAACACGTCGAAGACGAAGTACATGATAGGCAGAGGTTCAAGAGAAGACAATGTGAGCCACCCACCGCGAGTTTGCATCGGTGGTGACGAAATCGAGGTGGTAGAAGAATTTGTGTACTTGGGCTCACTGGTGACTGCCGAAAATGACACCAGCAGAGAAATTCGGAGACGCATAGTGGCTGGAAATCGTACGTACTTTGGACTCCGCAAGACGCTCCGATCGAATAGAGTTCGCCGCCGTACCAAACTGACAATCTACAAAACGCTAATTAGACCGGTAGTCCTCTACGGACACGAGACCTGGACGATGCTCGTGGAGGACCAACGCGCACTTGGAGTTTTCGAAAGGAAAGTGCTGCGTACCATCTATGGTGGGGTGCAGATGGCGGACGGTACGTGGAGGAGGCGAATGAACCACGAATTGCATCAGCTATTGGGAGAACCATCCATCGTTCACACCGCGAAAATCGGACGACTGCGATGGGCCGGGCACGTAGCCAGAATGTCGGACAGTAACCCGGTGAAAATGGTTCTCGACAACGATCCGACGGGCACAAGAAGGCGAGGTGCGCAGCGGGCAAGGTGGATCGATCAGGTGGAAGATGACTTGCGGACCCTCCGTAGACTGCGTGGTTGGCGACGTGTAGCCATGGACCGAGCCGAATGGAGAAGACTCTTATATACCGCACAGGCCACTTCGGCCTTAGTCTGAATAAATAAAATAATAAAAGGAAAGTGTTGGCGTGTCTTGATATCTATTAGATGTCCCTTGTTTGCCGATTGTTGAGAGTTGCTGATGTAAGAATGTAATCATAGTTCGCCTATTCTCTTGTTGTCATACCATTTCCATTTTAATGTCTGCCGTATCCCTTTTATATGTCTTCCTCTCGGTATTGTCTCCCGAGAAAATGTTTGTTCTTCCCATTACAGAAGTGAAACATCATCAAGAATGGCAACTATGTGAAT
The DNA here is from genome assembly GCF_024139115.2 of Armigeres subalbatus. Classification (NCBI taxonomy): domain Eukaryota; kingdom Metazoa; phylum Arthropoda; class Insecta; order Diptera; family Culicidae; genus Armigeres; species Armigeres subalbatus. The sequence continues at coordinate 185,938,016 of NC_085141.1, read as the reverse complement.
ATCAGCATCGTTATTACTTAAGCATAAGCAAAGCACCCTAAATTACCTTCCTTTCTTACTGTATTATTGTGTTCCATAATTAATACGCGAGTCTATCGGTTCCCCAAAACTAACATTTGTGAATAGAAATCATAAACAATTGAAATTAAAACATGATTTTGGCTCCGTAACGCTTAACGGCAAATGAGCCTTCTAAATAAACGAAAGTTCAGTTCAATCAAAGTTAATTTTTTATATTCCGGGGATTAAACCACCCGACTTGGACATTAATTTACAATGCTATGAAAACTCATATGCGAATATGTACATTCTGTGGAAGATATTGATTTGAAAAATGTATTGGAGGAAACCACTTTCCCTTCGATGGGACACGAACCCGCGACCCTCAGTACGCTAGACTGGTGCTTTAACCAACTAAGCTACGAAGAACCTGCGTCCAATTTGGAAATCTCGAGCTAATTCAGTAGCCGCTAGGTTGCGAAGGCCGCCGGAGGTCCTTCGTAGCTTAGTTGAATAATGCCCCAGTCTAGCGTACTGAGGGTCGTGGGTTCGAGTCCCATCGAAGGGAAAGTGGTTACCTCCAATACATTTTTCTAATCAATATCTTCCGCATAATGTACATATTCACATATGAGTTTTCATAACATTGTAAAAAACGAAAGTTCTTTTTTTAAACCATTTTTTTTACATGATGGATTTAATAAATGTTTGCTTTATAAATTCCTTAAACCTCTATAACCTGCACATGTTCCGAAAAGAATAAAATAAAAATATTATAATTAATTAAACCCACGAAATAAAAAAAAACTAGAACAATAGTGGGTGTGCTACCGACGAAAAAATCAAAATTTCCTTGTTGTGAGTTTACTAGTGAATCAGACGTAGTCGAATCAAGAAGAACCCTACTTTGTGTTCAGTTGTGTTCAGTGTTCAGTCCAAACTTGGACGTACATGTTCATGATAGAATTAGAGGCGAAAGTATAGAATTGATAGTTCCGTTAGGATACGGCAGGCATGAAGAATGTTTTTATAGAAGTCGATTTGAAAGCGAGCGGAGGGCAATTCTATCATGAACATGTACGCCTCTAATTCTATCATGAACATGTACGTCCAAGTTTGGAAGATGATATTAGCATTTCCATATCATTGTAAATCGTTTAACTTCACGTAGAAGTAACACACACGAAATCATTAATTTAGTGTACTACCCTTGGTGGGGGCATCCATCAATTAAGCTGTTATTGGTCGACGGTACAGCAGCAGTGCCTTTCTCTGCTTTGTTCTCTCCGAGGCAGCCAAGTTGGTTGCGACGAGACGGACGCAATGAGAAAACAGAACTGTGCAATAAAAATCCTATTCGACTAAATGCTGATGTCATATTAGAAATTTGGAGACAGTACTCGTCGATAGCAAATCCTTCCGCACGCGATGGCATATGAGCAAGTCAAACCACCTTCCTTTTGCCAGTGGAGATATATCAGCTTCCACACTGATATTCTTCCCTCCCCCTTCATACGGGAGCTTGGCAGAAGGAAGGTCGTGTGATATGTGCCATCACAAATATTGCCCTCCGCTCGCTTTCAAATCGACTTCTATAAAAACATTCTTCATGCCTGCCGTATCCTAACGGGTTTAGATTTCTTAGTCACGAATAAAAATTATACGCGGTTTTTTACAGTCTACTCTGTGTTTCGCTTTTGGCGTATTGAAGTCCTCATCTAGGGCTTCTTCCACAGAAACTTGTTCCATTCTTCTTTTCAATTGTAGTTCCTGTTCAATTCAAGTTCCAATTCAAGTGGAATCCAACCGCAAAACCTTGATTAGATTTGTCATCATTCCCCATTGTTCTGGATTTCGGCGCCCCCCTAAAACCTGGCGCCCTTGGCGGGGACCAACCTGGCCAACCACACGCTACGGCGCTGATTGTTCTATTTCTCATACTGGCGCCCCCGGCCAACCATACGCTATGGCGCTGACCTGGGGTAAGTGTAACATCTTTAAATTTGTCGCTTTCGTGCTACAAACCACTACAAATTGATTGTGATTAGTTCAATTGTATCATAATAGTCACCAGTGAATCAAATTCACAGGAAAGAGAAACAATTTGTACAAATAAGAATTGATTTTATGAAAGCAAAAATTAACTTCTCGCGAAACCTTAAATGACAGTTTGAGCGTTAACCGTGTTTGTGTAATGTGTATGTATTATACAAATTTCAACATAGTATTAGTGTAAACACACAATATTATGGTGTGGTAAAAACTGATCAAACGGACAAAATTTAAAAATCTATAATTCTGTATACATGAAAAATACTAAATATACGACAAGTTTGAAAACATGTTTCTGAAAAAAATATCTAGCTTATTACATTTCCCAGAGATTTCTCCTTCTTTATTTCATGGGCAGTTCTTTAACCAATTTACAGTTAATATTCAGCAGCCAGAGCGAGCATTGTATGATTTTGATTAGTTCGGGACGAGAACTGAAAAATTAATACTTGTTAGATCGTGCTCTTGTAACACATGTCGCTTCGAGTGCATGTTTGAGTGAAATACGTTGGTTTTGGTATCTTTGATTCAGTGTCGTATAATTAATTATTTCGCCAACGCGACTTCCTAAACATTCCTATACATTACATTCCCATGTTGATCATGAAGAATCAGAAGATTGTTAGTCTCTTGTATAAATGTATGTCAAATTCATTTTCCACTCATCATCATGTATTAGATGGGGATGTTATTGGTTTTTATTCAACGTGACGTTGTTATTGGTTTTAAATCTTCTTCTTCTATATACATAAAAATGAATTTCTGTCTGTCTGACCCTTATAGACTCGGAAACTACTGAACCAATCGGCGTGAAAATTTGTACGCAGAGGTTTTTGGGGCCGTGGAAGGTTCTTAAGGTGGTTCGAGACCCCTCCCCACTTTGGAAATAACTTAAGAACTAATCAGAGAATAAATCAATTTTAGGCGAAACGAAGTTCGTCGGGTCTGCTAGTAAGAAATAAACACTGAAGCATGTACACAAAGACTGGCCTTAAGCCGTACATAACAGTTTACATTATGCACATTATTCGGTGATTCAACCGTACGAATCATTTTAATTAACATTCAAACATGCGTGATGTTGTATTTTGTACAACATTAACGAAAAAATCTCTCCCATGGTACACAGCATGAACGATCCTGCATTAGTGTTCCAGGCAGAGTGTAAAATAATCGAAATTTTTTAGTGAAGTCCATTTTTCGTCATTTGTCAGTTCACTTCCGACACATTCATAGTCGGCTCTGTACAGTCAATATTCAATTGAATATTAGTCATTGAATATTTATGCACATTTTACAAATTGATAAATTATCTGAAATCTGAACACGTTTCAAATGAGTGAAGTGATTTATCACACAGGACTGAATCCGATTTTCATCCGCGAGGCACTTTCAGCGGTAAACATCAACATAAACAATGATAATTATGTGTATTTCTGCACATAGTAAACACATTCAGTGACAGTCGAATGAATGAGTTCGTGGAGTAGTCGTCTGACTATGTCATTCTATGTTTTGAATATTCATGCGATGTTTGTCAAAATTCGGACTGAAGTTGCTTCATGAAGATGAATATTTTAAGCTCTGGTTCCAGGATACTTTTGATTTACAAACAAATTTTTAGACCTGCCATGTTGTATGCTGTGCCAATATGGACTAGTTGCTGCAATACCAGAAAGAAGGCACTTCAGAGGATTCAAAATAAAATTCTGAAAATGATTCTGAAGTTGCCTCCGTGGTATAGTACCAATGAACTTCATAGAATTTCTAATATTGAGACATTGCAACAAATGTCCAACAAAATAATTTCCAATTTTAGACAAAAATCGTTGCAATCTTCTATTGCAACGATTAGCTCCTTGTACCCTTAGTATAAATTAGGTTAAGTTTAGTTTAAGTAGAAAACATTGTAATTCCTACATGGTTTAATTCAACCAGAGGAAATATTCTAACTGCCAGAGGCAATTGAAATGTATTAATAATAACTAAAAATATAACATAGCAAATAAGGATGATAGTGTTAACAAAACACGGAACACCTAGTCTAAGAGATGAATGCATGTATTAGATAATTAGCAAATAAAATTAGTTAAAAAAAAAAAAAAAAAAAAAAGTTTTCCAGGATATAATCATGATTGTGCATATGCAAGCACTCGGAGTATTCGAGAGACGGGTGCTTAGGACCACCTTTGGCGGTGTATAAAAAGACGGTGTGTGGCGGCGAAGCATGAACCACGAGCTAGCCCAGCTCTACGGCGAACCCAGTATCCGGAAGGTAGCTAAAGCTGAAAGAGTACGATGGGCAGGGCATGTTGCAAGGACAACTACCCTAGAAGAAGGCGTTCGCTTCCGATCCGGCAGGTACGAGACGGCGTGGATCACAGCGAGTGAGGTGGGCAGACCAAGTGTAAAACGACTTGGCGAGCAAGGGGCGCATTCGAGGATGGAGAGATGCGGCCTCGAACCGTGAGTTAACGTCGACGTTCCCATCGGTGTCAGCATTTTGGAGTTGTAACATCGAGGCGCATCAGCAGAACCTCAATCAGAAAACGATATCGAGGGCGATCATTGAACCTGTATCCACCGAGGCAGTGCAGACATCAGCATACTTGTAATGTAGTTAAGTTGAGTTGGTTGTGAACAGTGAAGGTAGTTAGACGTTTAAGATTTTTTTTTGTATTGTGGCGTCACATTGTTGATTCAGTGGTAGATATAAACCGAATAAATGAATGAATGTGCATATTGCGTATTGGTGGTAGAGTTTTGTGTAAAAATTAGAGGTTGTGGGTTCAAGTCAAGATTGGGCCATCGTTCTCACGAACAGTCTGTAGGTCGGCTATCTGAATCGCTCAAAAAGGTATCTTATATTACATTTTCCTTGTGCTGAATTCGTTGAAAACAAGGGGCAGCCTGACCCTTATTTGGCCAAGTGTCACCCCCGATGACGGTACTTACATCATAGTTTTCCTTTGTACTGTTCTCAATACTATGGCTTTTCAATTTTAACCAATTTTGTAATTTCGACCTTTTGTCCTTTCGATATTTTGTCCCGTCGACCTTTTGTCCATTCGACCTTTTGTCCTTCGACCTTTTGTCATAGATTCCACAGCAGTATTTCAAAGTCCAGAGTATATTCATCAGACAGTCATCAAACATATGAACCCGTATTCATGATTACGTTAGAGTGCATATCCAATGTAATGCAATCCTAATAAAGAAATGCATCCTCGCTCACGCCAGTAAAATAAAATTGGGCAGTTTTGGGATTAGAACAAATCTTTCAAACAGAACCAGTGCTTTGCTATTAGTAACGTCAGACTCTTACGAACAAATTATTCATTCTTCATATTATGCATATCCGCCATTTAATGCTGGAGTACTATTCTGCCGTAATCTGAAAAAGTGACGTATGCGCCATTTTACAACATACATGTTTTCCATTTTTCTGTTAAAGAGTACGATGAGTACTACTCGTTAACACCGTTTTTGGAAAATGGCGTATACGTCACTTTGCCAGATTACGGCAGTATTGCTCTTGCTTGAATGGATTCATTTGTTCAGGAACTTTGCCTCGAGAAAAATAATTTAAAGCTTATATGAGCCATCTAATTTAATTTACGGTCCACATCATGTGTTGTCCATGCTAATGCTATTGATGTGAAAAGTTGCCAAAAGCTAGTTGATATAGATTTTTTTGTTCATCAACTTTATATCTCATCGTGACCAAAATTAAAATAACCACAAAGATCGTGACAACTTTCAGCTTCAAACATTTCAACTGGTGTACCTACTGGACGAGATAAAATTAACAATCTAAAGCTTTTCTGGTAGTAAGGAGAAAAGTTTCTCAAAAGGTTGTGAACGGAACGGATTGACGCTTAATCAATTTAATCAGATTATAGTAAATGAAATTCCTGCAACAAAACTGTAATTTTGGCAGAGCACTATCATCATGGTTCGTGTTTTATCTTCTGACGACGAAATGGAATTTCTAATTTTTGTGCTCTTGTCCGGCACGCCCACAAGCCAAATTTGGGTCAGCAACTCGGTCAACTGAGCTAGGTGTGCTTTCCTTCGGTTCAGTCCTGTTGGGCGGATATCATGATGAAAGCTGGAGCAATATCAATCGAAACTTTACATTGGAGAAGCATAATAATCTGAATATACACACGCACACTCCAATTCTGTGGGATTACCTTTGCTTTGGTGATTTTCTGTTACTGGAAAGTTACACGAGCGAAGGATCGAAAGCTATAAGAAGATAGTTGATTGACATGAGCTGTGGATGAAATTTGAACTGAATTTTTTTGTTGCTCTTTCGTGCCTTATCCCTTCTAACTCCCATGTAACGGAGAATCGTAACTTTATTGAATCAATAAAAACACTCACACTGCTATTAATAAAAAAAAACACATACAAAGAAAGTTGTTGGCGAAAAGAATTATGCTAGATGGGTAATCAGCATCTATATGTAGATTACTCTTTTCGTAGTTTTAGCTGTTGAATGAAAGCGATCTCTTTAGCACACTATTTAATTTTTCGAGCTCGCTAAAATCGAGTACCGCGTTGCGTTTCTGCCGTTTTCGTCAAAAAAGTTCGTTAGCTAATTCTTAGTAGGGTAACTGTACCGGTTTTGTACATGGCTCTCAATTTGGCTAATTTTGCGAATAACGTATAATATGCGCAAAATATTAGGCACTAAAATGGTCCAAACCAGTAGGTACACTTATCCTAGGACATTCTTTATGTCTTAGAAACCGAATGTCATGTCCATACTACTTTTACTGAACGTTTCGAGCCCACATTCCGATCTGGCCAATTTCCAATGGTCGATTGCTTCATGTTGCGAGCAAATCGGTTGAGGACAAGTATATACAAATAATAATAATTAGCTAAAGTTTTTGCGAATTTTAAAATAGATATATTCGACCGTCGGTACAGTTACGGAAAAAAATGTTTTAGTCAGTTAGAAATTTGAGTTTGAACTATGAACCTTGTCGTTAATTATACTTACATGTACGGTTTACACATATTCCACTATGCATACACATATTCGATTAAAGCTCATTTCATAAAAAGAGTCATTGAAAGCTGATGCGCGACGGTACGTAATAACCAAAGCCGATATAGTTATTGCTGACTCTTACTGAACGATACGAAAGGCAAAGCCAAAGTGAAGCAATGTTCCTCCCACATCAAATATGAAGGGATCCATTTCTGGTAATGAGATTTTCACGCTCACGTTCAGCCTACGGGATTGGATTGTTTTGCAAGGAAACTTTCTCTGTCGCACTTGATTTGGAGTCCTTCCTCGGAGTGCTGTCATTCACATCACAAAAATATCCTGCAGAAACAATGAGATTATTGCTTGGCCTGACCGAGCCGTTTTCCTTCGGCGTTCGAGCGACCGGAAGCGGGTGTGAATGGTAAGTGTTCAACACTTTTTCCCTAACAAAGGGGAAAAGTTTCCTTGATTTCGCATTCTTCGTGGCAGTTTACCATCGGCAGCGGTGGCAGAGGGTGCTTCTGAGGTTTGTCAAAGATCGGGAAACAACCATAATAAAGAAGGAAGCGATTGTAATCGCCAAGAATGGGCGGCGACGGCTTTTTGTCCCAGTTTCCATTTAGTGTTGCGTTTGATCCCAAAGGCTTCCGACATTTTGATACAGAACCAAAAGATTAAATCAATCTTAGGAGAAGCTGCGATGGCACCACAGGGCTAGATTAAATAAATTAGTCGACGATAGACAGTTTGAAATAGACTATTTTTCCCATGCTCAATATATGATACGAGAAATTAAAACACATATTAGTGAGCTACACTGGAGTCGCTTTTTACACAGTTCTCCACGCGTGGGGTTTAAAATGCGCTTTTTATGCGCAAATTTTGGGATAGAGGTTGATTTCGGGTTTGTGTTATATGAAGCATAGACTTCACCATATTTCAATGGTTCAATTGGTTTAAAATCAACTAAACCAGAATTAGAAAAAGGGCTTTACTATAATCATCATAGATCCATTAAGCTTCGACGTACCGAATTTTAGCCGCTCATTTGCAACCCACGTGAAAGCCAAAAACATTCGCCACTCTCGCATTGGAAAATTCTAATCCCGCCCCAGCACTTCTGAATAGAATTTGGGATATGTTTTGTGATATTCAATACCGTTGAAAACAGTTCAATGCTTTTGTTGCTTGCTTTTAGGAATCAAAGCCAATGAGTTTCAATCTAATGAGCTTCCCTTATCCGCGTACCTAAAACTTTCGATTCATCCGAAACAAACATTTACTGGTCACTCACCCACTGCCCCAGGACCACACTTCAATGCTGCTCGGTCCGGAGGGTTTTCAGAATCCCCACCGACTGATCCATCCATTTTATTTTTAGATATACGTATTTCATCCGGATAGGACATTTATTTTATCCGCTTTGATCCTGTCTTTTGTCTGCCGCGCATAAGCATCACCTTGCAGGATTGAGGGGTGTCGATTATTTTGGAGGGAAATTATAAAGTTCAATAACATGTTCTTGATTTCAAATTGAATAAATCAATAGAAAAATATAAAACAAGATTAGAAACAAAATAATATAACCAATGCAGCATTTACCTGATTTTGTCACTCTCTGATTTTGTCTACCCCCGATTTTAACACGTTTCCTACCCGATTTTATCACCCCTAAAAAATTCAAAACTTTTAGTCGTTGTTTTAATTTCTGTAAATAATAACGTAAACAACAATGATTTTCTTTAATTAACTTTCACTGGCTGTGATTTGTTATGAATCATTTCTGAGTACCTGTCAAGAATTGTGTAAGCCGTTTCGACAAAAAATGATAGGTTCCGATAACGTTTTTTTGCCTTTCCAAGACATAAACTATATTTGTGTTTTTCAATTTGGTACATTTCCATTTCATCACCCTAAAATTCTCGCTTAAGTTTTCAAAAGGACCTAAGTAACATTTTTTTCATGAATTAATTTGAGTACTGCAATCAAAAACTTTCATGTTGTTCTGTTGATTGCGCTATTCAAATTAATCCATGGAAAAAATGTTACTTAGGTCCTTTTGAAAAGTTAAGCGAGAATTCACCAGGGGGGTGATGAAATCGGGATATTACTGTAATGGGTAACAAATATGCGTCTATTTGTGCGTATATGTATGTGAAATGTACATGTTGGAAATATGCTTTTTGACATTTCCTAGCAACATAAAATAGTATATTTACATTTGTTTTGGAAGAAAAAAAGTTTATTATATTCCTTAAAACGCTTACGATACGGAGCGAAAGTAAGGGCCGAGGATTCAATGTATCAGCTTTAAGCGCTGTGACTGCGTTGGTTCCCATGTATCAGGAAGGTAGCAGAAAAACAAAGTAGCATCAGCAGAGCGTGGAAGCAAAACACCAGGAAGTGGATACCGTTCGTTTATATGCAAATAATGCCAAGCTCATCTAGCTTTCAATGGAATCTGCTCGATCACCAGACTGATGCTGAGTGGGCCAGTCTGTGCTCACTCACAGTTCTCGATGGTATCTGAAATGTCACACGCAAAACTGCTGCAGGAGGGGATATAATTCGTCCTTTTATTTATTGCCTCTACATGAGTAGGGACTCTCACAGCTTTCGAATTGCCTTATCAGGTTTTGGGCCCTTGGATGGAACGTCGGGCATAGATGAACCCAAATGAACATCGGTCTGATATGGTTGAGATTACAGACAATACATAGGATTCTGTTTCCACTCTTCTTTTTTCCTCTCCAATTTTTTTTCGTGTCGCTTGTGGAACAATTTTAGAAAAAAATGTTCGCTTTGGCAAAGGTTTTGTATGAGTGTCTAATTGGGGAAACGTTAGTCGCATAACATGTAATTCCCGTGTATTCACGCATTGAAAGGCTTCTATTGTAATTGTCCTCTTGGATTTATCTATGTGCCCCAATTTTTTATCTCTTCTGTGTTTGCTCAATTTGTAGAACTTTGTACTACATGCAGGGGATCATACCACTACACCTCTTCTCGATCCGTCCCTCTAAGATGCACTCTGAAATTTTGTGACTTTATTTGTGATTTTGTGATTTTATTTTTATTCCACGGTATAAGCAAACATTCTCGCCCTCCGGGAGAGAATGAAAAACGATTTTATAGTATGTTGTTCCAAACAATACTCAACTAGAAATCTATTTACATTATTACAATCAACATTACAAACTACAGAAAAACCAACTTACAATCTAGTTTTCCTTCCGGCTACAAACAAACAAACATCTACCTCCGGGCTCGCGGCTACCTAATAAGCTAATTACATTCAACAAATTATCACAAACGTTCATACTGATACGATTCAGTTAAAACTTTAACTCACAGTTAGCAACAGTAATGGAAGGAACACACCTACTGTGCGCGAGTCGAACGAAAAACAGCGAAACAGGCAATCTTTAATACAAGAAACTATTAATAGAGTTCTACAAATAACACAATTATCAACTTTAAAATATTCAACTTTTTAAAACACGAACAAATTACGATGGCAGACGAAACACCTTCTGCCTCTACAGTGCACAATGAGGGCGGTTCCTTCATCAGTGCTGCCACCTGGAAAAGTCTCGAGAAAAAGTAGAATCATGGGAATTTGACATGGCATGATATAGAAACTGAGAACTAAAATGCCACTAGAACGTTATAAAAAAGTTTCAGCCAAACAATTTTTAGTTTGTAGGGTTAAAAATTCAACAAACTTAACCATTAACTGCTTATTCAAAAAATATATAAAAATCAAGATATCATGTCTATTTCGTGTGCTTTTAAAATTTTAACCCCTAAACCAGTTCCTCCTAGAATTCCTCCGGAAGTTCCTCCAGGAATTCCTCCGGAAGTTCCTCCAGGAATTCCTCCGGAAGTTCCTCCAGGAATTCCTCCGGAAGTTCCTCCAGGAATTCCTCCGGAAGTTCCTCCAGGAATTCCTCCGGAAGTTCCTCCAGGAATTCTTCCGGAAGTACCTCCGGAAGTTTCTCCGGAAGTTCCTCCAAGAATTCCTTCGGAAGTCCCTCACGAGTCCGGTGGAATGGTTCACAGCCTAAATTGAATGATATGACATCAAACTGTGTACTAATTTTGTTATTTATTATTTATTTATTATTTATTATTTGTTTTCTTCATCTAACTTGATGTATTAATGAAGTTTGAAGTTTGATGGGGGGAAAAGCCGGCTTGAGGTGGCCAACTGTAGCCTTCCTCAAACAGGCATAAAAACCCCATTTCTTTCCAGATTTACATATATACATGAATAGAATTCCTGAATAGGTCTAGAGTATACAAATTACACAATGATAATAAATTATAAATTAAACATAACAATATAAACTTAAAAAAATATTAAAATTAATCGTCAGATGTCTAAAATAATTGGGGGCAGCAGGGACTATGTCCAAGGGCTTGACGATCCCTCCTCAGGCCATCTGCGAGTTGTGGGGCTTGCCTAGGATGTGGTGGGGTTTGACAGTGGGCCCTGTTAAACCTCTATAAAAAGCTGCATGTATCCGCAAGTAGGCCCCACCAAAGCGACCGTGTGCCGCTCAAAGCGCACAAGCCCAAGTCCTGGTGTTAGGTGGGACGCTAAACAGCCCTGACACGACGGCCCTCCGACGAGACAGGAGGTTTGCGCAGGCCCAATAAGCCGTCTGGAAAACCAATCATTACGAACAATATAAGAGATAATGCGACTCGATATAATCGGCAAAGACCTAGGCGACGAATAAAGGATCACGATTGGAAGCTTGGAACATGGAACTGCAAGTCGCTAGGTTTCGCAGGTTGCGACAGGATTATCTACGATGAATTACATCCCGCAACTTCGACGTCATGGCGCTACAGGAGATTTGCTGGACAGGACAGAAAGTGTGGAAAAGCGGGCATCGAGCGGCTACCTTCTACCAAAGCTGTGGCACCACCAACGAGCTGGGAACCGGCTTCATAGTGCTGGGTAAGATGCGCCATCGCGTGATTGGGTGGCAGCCAATCAACGCAAGGATGTACAAGCTGAGGATTAAAGGCCGTTTCTTCAACTATAGCATCATCAACGTGCACTGCCCACACGAAGGGAGACCCGACGACGAGAAAGAAGCGTTCTATGCACAGCTGGAGCAGACATACGATGGATGCCCACTGCAGAACGTCAAAATCGTCATCGGTGACATGAACGCACAGGTAGGAAGGGAGGAAATGTATAGACCGGTCATCGGACCGGATAGTCTGCACACCGTATCGAATGACAACGGCCAACGATGCATAAACTTCGCAGCCTCCCGCGGAATGGTAGTCCGAAGCACCTTCTTTTCCCGCAAAAACATCCACAAGGTCAAATGGAGATTTCTAACCAAGAAACGGAAAACCAAATCGACCACGTTCTAATCGACGGTAAATTCTTCTCCGACATCACGAACGTCCGCACTTACCGCAGTGGGAATATTGAATCCGACCACTACCTCGTTGCAGTATGCCTGCGCTCAAAACTCTCGACGGTGTACAACACGTGTCGAAGTCGGACGCCGCGGCTTAAAATTGGGCGGCTACAAGACGGTAGACTAGCCCAAGAATACGCGCAGCAGCTGGAAGTGGCACTTCCAACGGAAGAGCAGCTAGGCGCAGCGTCTCTTGAAGATGGCTGGAGAGATATTCGATCCGCCATTGGTAGCACCGCAACCGCTGCACTAGGCACGGTGCCCTTGGATCAGAGAAACGACTGGTATGACGGCGAATGTGAGCAGTTAGTGGAAGAGAAGAATGCAGCATGGGCGAGATTGCTGCAACACCGCACGAGGGCGAACGAGGCACGATATAAACTTGCGCGGAACAGACAAAACTCGATTTTCCGGAGGAAAAAGCGCCAGCAGGAAGATCGAGACCGTGAAGAGACGGAGCAACTGTACCGCGCTAATAGCACACGAAAGTTTTATGAGAAATTGAACCGTTCACGTAAGGGCCACGTGTCACAGCCTGATATGTGCAAGGACATAAACGGGAACCTTCTTACGAACGAGCGTGAGGTGATCCAAAGGTGGCGGCAGCACTACGAAGAACACCTGAATGGCGATGTAGCAGACGAAGATGGCGGTATGGTGATGGACCTGGGAGAACGCGCGCAGGACATAATTTTACCGGCTCCGGATCTCCAGGAAATCCAGGAGGAGATTGGCCGGCTGAAGAACAACAAAGCCCCTGGGGTTGACCAACTACCAGGAGAGCTTTTTAAACACGGTGGTGAGGCACTGGGGACCTCCTTAGCCATGCGGTTATACGCGCGGCTACAAAGCAAGACCATGCTGAGGGTGGCTGGGTTCGATTCCCGGTGCCGGTCTAGGCAATTTTCGGATTGGAAATTGTTTCGACTTCCTTGGGCATTAGGTATCATCGTGTTAGCCTCATGATATACGAATGCAAAATGGTAACTTGGCTAAGAAACCTCGCAGTTAATAACTGTGGAAGTGCTAAATGAACACTAAGCTGCGAGGCGGCTCTGTCCCATTGTGGGGATGTAATGCCAATAAGAAGAAGAAGAAGAAGGTGAGACACTGGCTAGAGCGCTGCACTGGGTCATTACCAAGATTTGGGAGGAGGAAGTTTTGCCGCAGGAGTGGATGGAAGATGTCGTGTGTCTCATCTACAAAAAGGGCGATAAGCTAGATTGTAGCAACTACCGCGCAATCACATTGCTGAACGCCGCCTACAAGGTACTCTCCCAAATTTTATGCCGTCGACTAGCACCAGCTGCAAGGGAGTTCGTGGGGCAGTACCAGGCGGGTTTTATGGGCGAACGCTCCACCACGGACCAGGTGTTCGCCATTCGCCAAGTACTGCAGAAATGCCGCGAATACAACGTGCCCACACATCATCTATTCATCGACTTCAAAGCCGCATATGATACAATCGATCGGGACCAGCTATGGCAGCTAATGCACGAACACGGTTTCCGGATAAACTGATACGGTTGATCAAAGCGACGATGGATCGGGTGATGTGCGTAGTTCGAGTTTCAGGGGCATTCTCGAGTCCCTTCGAAACCCGCAGAGGGTTACGGCAAGGTGATGGTCTTTCGTGTCTGCTATTCAACATCGCTTTGGAAGGGGTAATACGAAGAGCAGGGATTAACACGAGTGGTACAATTTTCAATAAGTCCGTCCAGCTATTTGGCTTCGCCGACGACATAGATATTATGGCACGTAACTTTGAGAAGATGGAGGAATCCTACATCAGACTGAAGAGGGAAGCTAAGCGGATCGGACTAGTCATCAACACGTCGAAGACGAAGTACATGATAGGAAGAGGTGGAGAGACGACAATGTGAGCCACCCACCGCGAGTTTGCATCGGTGATGACGAAATCGAGGTGGTAGAAGAATTTGTGTACTTGGGCTCACTGGTGACTGCCGAAAATGACACAAGCAGAGAAATTCGGAGACGCATAGTGGCTGGAAATCGTACGTACTTTGAACTCCGCAAGACGCTCCGATCGAATAGAGTTCGCCGCCGTACCAAACTGACAATCTACAAAACGCTCATTAGACCGGTAGTCCTCTACGGACACGAGACCTGGACGATGCTCGTGGAGGACCAACGCGCACTTGGAGTTTTCGAAAGGAAAGTGCTGCGTACCATCTATATATGGTGGGGTGCAGATGACATGAAAGATACCTTCCAGTTAGTCGGAAATACTCCTAGTCGTAATGAAATGTTGAACAGTTTTACAAGCGGGGTGATGAGCGTTATTGAGCACTTTTTCAACACAGCGGATGGAATCCCGTCTGGCCCAGATGATACGGAGTATTTCAGTTTGCGCAACGCGCATAGCACCTGCTCATCAGATATTACATCTAGATGGAAATCAAAACTATTTGCTGGAGCGTCTTGGTTTGCTGCATCTATTCTGCAAGTTCATTGATGTTGGTAGTCCATCTTCCTTCCGCTTAGTGCTGATGAAATTCCAGAACTTTTTGGGACATGTTCGGAGACTTCGTTGCATTCTATCGACGTAACGAGCATAAAGGAAGTGATTGTATCGTTTATATGTAGTGCTAGCAAGTGCGAAGCGTCGTTTTGAGCAAAGTGAACGACGATGGCGGTAATTCCGAAGGGCAGCTCGCTTAAGCCGTTTCATCTTACGAAGACGATTGTTTGTCCACGGAGGTTTTGGAGGCGGACGTTGTAACGGAATATGCGTATCAATTACTCATCTTATCTTATCGCTAAACATATGTACCATAACGTCCAGATCTCGTTCAGAATCCAAAAATTGCCAGTCAATTGGAGAAAGTGCAACGTTAAGTAGATTGAAGTCCGCACGTCGGAAGTCGTACCGAGTGTTATCTAACGATGGTTCGTATAGCGTAGGCAAGGACACAGGTACAGCGATCACAAGAGCAGGGTGATGAGCGTCGACTTGAACTAACAAATCAATGGTTTCGAAGACTGAAGTTAACAGACCCTGGTCATTCACCATGACCAAATCCATTATTTTTGAGTTACAGTTCAGCACTGAATTCATCTGGGTTAATCCATGAAAACAAAAGCCATCGAACAATAAGCTACCTGCTGTAGTCAATCGTGAACGAGAAGCATCTAATTTGAAGCCCCCTTCTTCAGAGCGAGTCCAATGTAATTCAGGGTGATTGTAATCGCCAAGCTGGATTGTCATCATGATTTAAGAATGTCAGAATGATTTAAGTTAGATACAACGGAATCAATAGACTCAATGTGTTGCTGGATAAGGCTCTGATCGTCTCTACGATCTGGAGGAAGATAAAGCACCCCAATACTGACGAAATTGCTTTGCAGTTTGATTTTAACCCAAACCTGCTCCAACTTGTTGCTCACCGGTGCTGGATCGATGCTACAACTTAAATTCGACGCTACTGCTATCAAAACTCCACCTCTTCTAGCTTTGCGACTGTTAATGGAATTACGATCCATTTTGAATACAGTGAGGGAACTCCCGAAAAGTAGAGTGGATAAAACTGAATCATCCAACCAAGTTTCTGTTAATACGATAACATCATAGGTCGAATCCACAGCCGCGAGGAAGAAACTATCGATTTTTGTTATGAGCCCTCTCACATTCTGGTAATATATTCGTAATGAAGAATGGGAGAGATGTTCGCTTTGTGCTGCCTTAGCTTCGGGAACACTAACACAAGCCGAATAGTTCTCAGAATGCCTTTGATGTAGATTGGTAGGAGCTTCCATTAAAGAGCGGCGATTGGAAGATGCAGATGTATCACGTAGTGAATTGTTCAAAGACACAACAAACTTGCCTGACGTCGGAGTCCGGAAGCCCTCTTCCCCAGACTCATTCACAGGACCAGGACGGCTGGAGAACGATGACGGCGGAGGCTCGACTGCGATGATCGGGTAGAAGGCTTCCTTAATGCTATCGTCATTGTTGCGTCCCGGTATTCGTGGCGAGTAAGTAGGTGGTTTACTTGGCGATTCAGTCCAAACTGAACGAGCATGATTCAGAGCATATCGACTGGAAGGTTCCAATTTGTCAGGGGCAGAATTGTTCAAACGCGTAAAGTACTTGCCTGTCGTCGGAGTTCGGAAGCCCAATTCTCCGCTATCATACGCAGGACCAGGACGGCTGAAGATCGATGACGGCAACGGCTCGACTGCGATGATCGGGTAAAGGGCTTCCTCAATACTGTCGGCATTTTTGCGTCCCGGTGTTAGTGAAGTAGAATTGGATGATTTACTTGGCAGATGCAGATTATCGGCGATTCTCGAAATAAGCTGTCGGCTAGAAGTCACCAAATTAACAGGGACAGAATTGCTCGAATGAGTAGAGTACTTGCCCGATGATGGATTTCGGAAACTCCATTCTCCGAACGGTCTCCAGGACGGCTGGTGCTCGGTGATGACAAAGGCTCGACTGCGATGATCGGATATGGAGCTTCCTTAATACTTTGGGCATTCTTGCTTCCCGGGGTGCTTGAAAAGTTGAAGGAGGTTGATTTTGCAGGAGACAGCTGATGATTAAATACTGGATGGGCTCGAGTTGGCTGAAAGTTTTGAGTTTGTCACAGGAAGCATTGTTCAGAAACGCGAAGTACTTGCCTATCGTTGGAGTTCGGAAGCCCCCGTTTCCGGATTCAATCACAGGACCAGGACGGCTGAAGATCGGTAACTGGAGAGACTCGACTGTGATGAACGGATGTGAGGCTTCCTTAATACATATGGCAGGTGTGCGTCCTGGTGTGCAATGATGAACGGCATGTGGTATAACAGAGTGCGAGAATTGCGTTGTTATCATTCCATCGTGATCGAGTTTGGAATGGGTCTGACTACATCCGGTGACATGGGTGAATTTTCGACGTTGGATGATTCTTCCGGCTTCCAAAAATTTTGGTTTTTTCTATTGTCAACGAATTCTCGGAACAATAGTCCTCTAGGCCACATACTCGACGATAACGCTTTCTCCTTCAAATCCATGCTGACACCGTCTTTGTACGAAATAAAGGACATTAACTGAATATCCTTATTTTTGGCTACTAGGCGAACAACTTCCACATTTTCCGTAGCAAGACGG
The DNA here is from genome assembly GCF_024139115.2 of Armigeres subalbatus. Taxonomy (NCBI): domain Eukaryota; kingdom Metazoa; phylum Arthropoda; class Insecta; order Diptera; family Culicidae; genus Armigeres; species Armigeres subalbatus. The sequence goes on along the minus strand of NC_085141.1, from coordinate 185,920,396 downwards.
CTCTGCGTTAAATGATGAATTTGTTCTGGAGTAACTTCACGCGCGATGTGTGATAAGTATACCCAGAATTTGTCCTCGGCACGAACTGGTACAGTTAAGCATCCGAAACTAGGAGAATGCGAATCCCCTGTGGCGCGCATTAAGGCAGGTATGTCATTGTCTTTCCTGCCAAACAATCTGCGGCTTCCGATGGTACGCTGTAGTGTTCCAATGTGCTTTGAAGTCACGGGGGTAGCTGAAGAAGAATTCACGATTTTTGTAAAGTTGGAACGTATTTCTTGTTTCAGGTCGGTCATGATTTCCATTTTCAGCTGCTGAAGTAGCTTGGTATGAGTACTTAATTGCTTTTCAATACCAGCATAATAGGCATCCTTAATATTTTTGCGGTGTCGTACATCAGTCATGACAAAAGTACACGACTTACACATCCAGAATATTTGATCATTCTGATCTATCTGATCCGCTAATTCCTTCGAAACGCCACAGCATTTTGGATGAAAGACAGCTTTACAGAATCCATGGCAGTTGATTTTCTCATCTTGAATGTCGTTGGCGCAAGAATGGCAAACAAGACTCATTTTCGAATTGGCTAGATAAGCACGCGATGTGATTGATGTCACAAACCAGCACGATGGTACGGTGGATCGGTGGTGAATAAAAACGCGCCGAGATGTAGACAACGATAAAAAAGTTCTTCTTAAACTTTGACAAGCTTCCAAAAAATGCTACCAGCTGTCGCTCCGAAGACACCAAAGCACGTATGGGATTATGTTTAGCAATATCGTTTTGTAGAACAGAGCACTTTCACTTACTTTACTTACTTATGGATCCTGTACACCTCTGGTGGTGCAAAGGGCCGACTTGAAAGATCTCCATCCTGAGCGTTGCCCGGCTATCGCTTTAACCTGTTGCCAGGTTAGATTTCGGTCGACTTCTTTTATTTCTTTGTTGAGGCTTCGCCGCCATGAGCCTCTGGGTCTGCCTCTGCTGCGATGTCCCGCTGGGTTCCAGTCTAATGCTTGTCTACAGAGTTCGTTTCCGCCCCTACGTAGAGTGTGGCCGACCCAGCCCCACTTCTGAACCCGAATTTCTGTTGCTATCGGCCTCTGGTGACAACGACGATGGAGCTCGTTGTTTGAGATCCAGTTGTGAGGCCACCAGGCCCGAATTATATACCGCAGGCATCTGTTAATGAACACCTGCAGCCGTTGAGTGTTCTCCACTGATACACACTATGTTTCGCTAGCGTATAACAGCACAGATTTCACGTTAGAGTTGAAAATTCGTATTTTGGTGCGTTCACTTATCTGCCTGTTTTTCCAGCACTTTCACGTATCACAATAATGCAGACTCTAGCTAGATCAGCAGAGTACACAAGTATCACTTGCACATAAACACCGATGAAATGGAATGCCAAATGCACAAATCGATAATAAAGCAATCGAGATACGATGAAATTTAACTTATTTGTTAAGATAACGAAACAGATGCACATAAACAAATTAGCAGTGTTGCCAAAAGTACCAATAAATACCGGATAAATACCAATAAAGTACCGGAAACCAATATTAAAATTAGGTTTCAATTGCTTTCATCGACAGCAGGAATAGTTTTTTATTTGATGCCACAGTGAGATTTTTCTGCTACACGTTTTGTTATTTTAACCGTTAAAACAACCAAAAAAATCAAATTACAAAATAGTCTTTTCGGTAAAACAACATATTTGGCCAAACAACTTTCAGCCTTGTGGTCTTCAGCCAAATGGATTTCTGTCGAACGACTCTGCCATTCAAAAATTCGATTTCAATCTGATTTTTTTTAAATTTCAACGGGAACTCCTTCGCAATTTTCACACGAAGTTTTGCTTAGTTTTTACGGAGAGCTTTTCGAAATTTAAACAAGAAAAGAAAATTTTCGAAAGCGAAATTTACTCCTTTTAGGCGTAGTTCCACTTTTCCACGATTATGCGTACTTTATAGTTCTAAAAGAGTATATTCAGGTTACCGTGTATGGAATTTTCAAAGAAATCATTGGTATCTTCACAGAACATTCTCTGGAGTTTCATCGTGATGTTGAAGAGATCTATCAGCTAATTATACGGAATTTCCGCTGAATCTTCGGAATGTCCACTGAAAATTTTGTGGACTTCTTCAAATTTGAATCGGCGTGAAAAATTATAGATCAGCGGCGTGACAAATTTTAAACGTCGGCGCGCCGATGCAAAAATGTCGGCGCTGGCGGCGTGCCAAAAACTGTAGGCGGCGGCGTGGCACGGCGGCGCACACCTCTATTCCGGAAGTTCCTCCAGGAATTCTTCCGGAAGTTCCTCCAGGAATTGCAGACGTTGCAAGCAAATCACTCGTGCGAGCTAATGGTATAAGACTGGAATCGAGCAATCAGAACCAATTTCCAGATCGAACGAGTGACGGAGGTGTAATCTCCTATATATTTTGGCGGAAATCCCCATACAAACTTCAAATCAAATGCGCCAGCTTATGCAACCAGCGATTGAATTGAAATTTTGGAAATTGATTTCCTCACCACAATCCTGGGGGTGCCCTGAGGAATTCGATAACTTTTTGTTTCCTGGGCCAGTCTAATGAAGATTTTTAACGATAAATGTGCTCAACCGCAGGATATAACCCAAGGTTTGGAGCTAAAACCCCTATAAACATCAGAAAAATGTAATTGTAGGGACCTTATCAGTTTTCCTTGTTCTCAAGAACGTATTCTGATCCCTTGGGGAATGATTAATACTCCCTCATAAAAAAATAGCCGCTAAGGTGAAGTTAAGGGGAACATCAACGGGCCAGCAGATATCATTTTGTAGCGTTATTATTCGCTATTATTTTCAAGTGGTTCGATACTGCTCCTGTGGAGAACGTACTGACCTTCGACATCACTAATCGTAGGATCTGTCAAAGCTAACACCGTCTTGTGTCTCTTCTTATTTTCACTTGAATTCGTCTATAACACATATTGATGGTGTTCAAGATCCAGATTTCCGCCTTTTTTCTCCCCATACTAAGTTACGTGTTCAACGAAAGATTTACAAAAGCTTCGGTTGATAAAGTGTCGCTCGATCGTTTGAAATATCTTGAATGGAGAATTATCAATTTCCCTTCATACCCTGGCTTTTCAGTAAAAATAAACGAAGAATTTTCTCGCATCATCACTCATCTCTCGCCCATTTTTTAACGACGATTCGAAATTGCTTACGCAAAATATATCCCTGCTCTTTTATACACCATGCATACATTGATTAAGTGGAGATGTTTGGTAACAGGAGAAATCTCCTTTAATGCAACATTGAAATCAAATTTCCTACGCAGAGCAGCACCTAACGCAATCAACACCAATTTTGTTTGGTGAAGTGAAAAAAATGCTTATATACGCTAACCTAGTTGCCCATAATACCTTTCGCTTGATGGATAAATTATGTTGCTCTCGAAATCCGACGGCAGGCATGTTGGAAGCGTCGCTTTCGTATGTAGATTTGATGCAGTGCCTGAAGGCTCCGAATGAAGGTGTAATTCGGTTCATGCTGAGTTTAGGTTGGTACGACAGCCAATATTTTATTGCCATGTATGTCGGTCGTCTTCTGCGGTGCTGTCGAGTCGAAAGGTGGGCCATCGCGGAAGAAATAACGTCAAGTGGCTGAGAAGTAGCTAACGAAAATCCAATTACATCACCAATTTTATCTCCTTCCTGTATAATGTTATTCTTCACCGTACAAAACCAAATGCCTTACGACACCTTGCACGACCTGCCCGTGAAATTCGTCGAGTGAACGCCCGGGAAGGTAAGAGACACAACATGAAAAACGATTGAACGATCCTGACTTTTCAGACTTTCCCTCTCTTCTTTATGCCCGAAAGGACGAACCCGGATCAATCTCATAATTTTAACATTTTAATATCATAGTCCTCGGTTGTGTTTGCGTCTGGGTAGCTATGTATTCCATCCTGATGCCAGTCCTCCTACGGCATGCTTGTATTTCATCCCCCACTGTAAACCTGAAAACATCACGTGAAAAGCTCACGAAATAGCTTTATTCAGCGCTGAGGAAATTCCTTCTTTTCACAAAATTGCTACATCATTTCTGTATGCTTCCTAAAAGTGGACCAGCACATAATGTCCCTCACATTGGCAAAACAGAAAAGTAGCTCTGGCGCTTCTATAAACATCTGTTTCCGAAAAATATCAGACACAGCCGAAGGCAAAAAGTTCAATTACCGTCGACAGTTGAGAGAAAATGTTATTCTAACCACCAGCAGATGAATATGTTAGCAAAAAGTCAAAAGCAAATCATTTTCGACGAAATTAAATGGTAAAAAAACCCGGATTAATCCAACTAATAACGATGCCGTCTTTCTCGTTTCAAAATACATCTAATATTTAGGAATTGTGTATCGGATCCCTTTGCGAGAGGAAACATAAGAACGAGATTTTCCGTTGAATGCAATATGTTGCAGTGGATATGGAGCCTTTCGGTACACTTTGGGGTATGAGAACGCAAAAGGTTGTTCTACTTGACTTTGCTTCGTCATCTCCTAATGGAAGTTACAATATTCAAATCTTTTGGGTAGGTCTTATAAGGGAGGTGAGGTTATTTGCGGTTTGAATGGTTTATATAGAACAAGTTCTCTTTGGTAGCCAGACACAATTTACGCAACACTAAGAAAACGATTTGAATTTTTTCAGGCCTTCTTCTAACAACGTTACGTATTTATGGAAAGCAATAGTTTCACTGAGTTGATGTCTTTGCAATATATAGATAGCTCCATCGAGGTGAGTATAGCTGATTCTTCTCTATTCATTTATTTCTAAGGATGGAAGGAACGTGAGTATCAAATGTTTTTTTGTCGATATTTTCTAGCTTTTCCTGAATAACTGAGACAAAAGAATGCCCAAAAATATCAACAGAAAAATCTGCAAAATTTGTATTCACTTGTGCATTAACTTACTTGTCAGAAATGACGAGAGCCCAACATAGGGTGATCATATGACAATTTTCCAATGGAGGACAATTCACCTAAATTGCAGCGAAAAAGGATGACATTTGGTCGAAAAGGAGGATATAAAAAAATATCGACCGATTTTAAGATTTTAATGTGATTAAGAATATTATATTTGTTCGAATTTGCACATTAAAGTTTATTGGACATTAGGGTAAGACGGTATAATGCACTCCACTTGTCCAAAACGCCCTCCTTTGATTTCTAGAAAACTAAAACTAGCTAATGGTAAACATTAGTTGTTAACTTTAAATATTTGTCAAACCATCATACTATGTGAATGTGGAAGCATTTTTGTATTTCATAATGAAAATAATAGTAAAACACAAAAAGTTACAGTTTTGATGTAACTTTCAATGTTTGTTTGCTCAACATTCTGGAGCGACGCTAGCATACTTGCAACGGAACACTCAGTAGGGCATCAAAATAACTTTTCTCTGGGGATTAGATATGAAATTGCTTCCATCTTTAAAAATGTAACGTTTTTCGAAAATACGTTTTACTGGTCAAAACACCTTACCATGTGGACACAAACGCAGGGAGCTCAGCAGCAGTTGCTTCCAAATTATATGGAAACTATCGAAATGTAATTCAAACCTGCTTAAATAGACTTATGTTGGTTTTTTAATGTCAAGCTCATAATGGTTAGTAACCTTTTTATTATGGGATAGATAAAATACTAATGAAGGGCTATGAAACGTCTTTGGTTAACGTGGGGCGTTTGGCTAGGCACTTGTTGAAATCATTTTTTCACGACATTTCAAAAAAGTTTCATTACGTGTTACCTGTGGTGTCCTAAAGGAGGACTCCTTTTTCATTATAAATCTGATGTCTTCCTTTTGCATTAAAATGTCCTCCAGTTGCATAAATAACCTTTTAACATAGCATATGTGATTGTACAAATCGTGGGTGGCTATACAATGCTCAAATGAGCAATCTACTGTATATTGTCACAAATTGGTACTTGGGATTAGTACCTTTTCCTATACAGTAGCAGTTGTATACCTGGCCACGTCCTTACAATCACGGAAGGAAGGGAAGGAATGTTAGTTCAACATCTACTAGTGAAGATGCAGGGAACCCATAGAAGGTAGTATAGTATGGGTAGTATAGATGTTTCGGGAAGGAAAATTTGTGTTAGTGGGTAAGGTGAATAATAGAGAGCTCTATTCGACAATATAGAGCGTTTGTCAATAACAGTATATGCTGAAAAATTATTAAAATATATTCATCAATTCACTTACGAACCGTCCAAAGGAGGACAAAATAACCTGGATCTTACAAATGTTTCGCATCATATACAAAACACGTTCAACCGCACACTTATTCACCGAACATTAGAAACAAAACCAAAAACTCTGATTTTACAAATGTTCTAAATCCTACCTGAAACACGTACGATCACGCACCAATTGTTTACTCACTCGGCCGCGCGGACTATCTGCTTACTGAGCAGACACACGACAAAACAGGCACTGACGGCCGCGCAATGCAGAACACAATATTTCGGCAAATCGCGCGATCGTTCTGCTGTCCGAAACAAGAGCCAACACGCAATGAACCAGTGTTGCCAGATTGTTTCAACATAAATTCCGTAGATTCGCTTGAACATGTTGAATCGCCCAATTCCGGTGATCAGCCACAAACCTTCAGGTTCCAGTTCAAAAATGAAGTGAGTTCTGGCGTAAATCGAATTTCTTTCGTTTTCAGATGTCACAACTGCAACAACTGCCAGTCGCGACATGTGAGAAAATTCGTTCACAATTTGTGTGCAATTGGACGAAAGTTATGGACCAAAAACAACAATGTGCTGACAATCGACCACTTTATTCTACTTTGACTACTTTCAATTTCTAATTGGGAAAGTTTTGTAATTACTTATTACAAATAAAGAAATCAACAGAGTACTCGTCTAAAATTTCCAATGATGTTATCGACTATTAAGTAATTTTAATTTTATTTCGTCAACCAGCAAACAAATTTGCTAGGAAGCATCGAATAAAATAAACATTGCAGGTTTTGTCAATCTGAATACAGAAAATCAGAAAACAATAAGAATAATTTCTGTACCTCATCTGTCCAACAATGTGGACATGTCTGCTGGTACTGGCATATAAGTTCCACGTGGGGTTTTAAAAGTTTTTTCCATAAATAGAATTTCATTTTATGGGTCTTTTTAATAACATGATGAAATGGAAGATTTTTATCGAAAGAAATGTAACAAAATAGCAAACTAACGTTGTCCCATATTGAATGTACTCTCATACTTCTGCCTTATAAGCAGGATGTCGTGGGTTCAATTCCAGGCTCGTCCCTTTCCTACTTTGTATTTCTATCTTAATTCTTTCTGTGTTTCACGCTCTACCAAAACGATTCCTACTGTTATAACCTTCCACACAATCCCAAAATCTCCCGTGGCACCTATGAGAGGTCGTAGAGTTCTCTGCATCTTTCTTAAGTAGATGTCCAACTAACCATCCTTCCCCTTCCTCAGCATTCGCAAGGACGTGGCCAGGACAGATCTCGACTATTGGAGAGTGCATTGCTTCCATCTAAGTGATAGTGATTAATCCCAAATCAATATCTGCGCTAACGGATGATAGTGATGCTACTCTTATACAATAGTCTTGGCTTGTACCACCTACGAATTTGTGCGAAATGCTCAATGATAATGCTAATGCTAATCTGATGGCAACATTTTCTATCTTAATGACCGCCAACCAACCAACTGCCTGCTCACCGATTGACACGCTGATGTATCAAGAAACGCACGTAGGATGTCAGAGCCGCAGAATATATTGTAGCTCAAATCACAACATGAACGAATGCTCACCGACGATATGCGTTATATTCACTGGTTTTACATTCTGAGAGTTCATCCATGAATACCTTTGGGCGATGTCCCAGGAATTCCTCTACAAATTCCTCTATAAATTGTTACGTAAGTTCTTCCATAAGTCCTCAAGGAGTAATTATGCGAGTTCATCTAAAAAGTCGTTCATAACTCATGAACTTCATGAATGAGTTTGGCAGAAGGAAGGTCGTGCGATATGTGCCATCACAAATATTGCCCTCCGCTCGCTTTCAAATCGACTTCTATAAAAACATTCTTCTTGCCTGCCGTATCTGTGTGGCTCCAAATAGCTGCAGCGGAATGCGATGACAGCGGCTCTCCATCGGTGCGTGTGCACGCCACGGAGATCGGACGAGAAGAGGGCGAGTCATGGCTTGCTGCTCACCGATTGACACGCTGAGGTGCTAATATAAAATCACACGCTGATGGTAACTTACTCAAACCCCACATTCCCCTTCTTCTCTCACAAAAAAAGGAACAAAAAAAATCCTTCAGCATAGGAAGAGTGTTTTTTTTTTCAAAGTCATTTTCGTAAGACGAAGTTGAACGTTGAACATGTTTCATTTGAAAACTGAACTCCAAAATAAACTTGACTTCACCACGATTTTAAATTGCAGAACAACATTGGTATCTCGTTATTATGATATTGATCACTCAAGGCACGTTATAGATCGCAGCAATAATCTAAATAAGTTATTCTGCCTAATTGGTCCAACTATCAGCCTCGTGTATAGTAACACCATCAAGCTTGTGGGGTATAAGTAAATTACCTTCACTGTTTATTTAGAGGCATACCCCCAAACATGTTGGTAAACGAATGAATACCGATTCATCTACCCGTTTAACGATAACAGCATTATCATTATCGATTTGCGCATAGCAAGCCATGACTCTGCCTCTTTCTTCGTCGGACCATCGTGCTGGCCGGTTGCATCACCTCTTGATGCTCACGGTCAGCAGCTATTTTCTCGGGCGCAAATACAGTTCCCACAAAGCTGACCTCATATATGTCGATGTTAAACTTCCGACCAACCGCCTAGAGAATAATATATATTTATTAAAGATAGCGATACCTCTATTTTAGATTTTTGGTAACTAGTACTATTATCCAACAACTCCAAACTAATAGCTTTGTGAAAGCTGGCAACGTTTTTTTAACTTCGTGAATTTTGGATATCTGATTCAACGGGCAATTCTGCTATGACTACTAAGTCAGTAAATCCCAAAATAAACTTCAAGATATGTAATCTATTTCGCTTTCCAAACATCTTTGTCGCATATGATAGTTCTGCATATCTCTCAGATTTCGTTAGAATAAGCTAAACTTGTGGTCTTATGTACACTGTCAATTGTATAAATTTATGTTAACCAAAATCTATACTTCCCGGACTCACCCTGGGATTTTCTAGATTGTCAACCCTTTTTTCGGCAGTCTCTCAGGCGCGCTTTACGGTTTTCCAAGCCACGTTCCATTTTCCAGCGGTCTCCCAGACGCGCTTAGTGATTTTACAAACCACAATCCATTTTCCAGCGGTCTCCCAAACGTGCTTTGTAATTTTCCAAACCAAAATCCATTTTCCAGCGGTCTCCCAGACGCGCTTTGTGATTTTTCAAACCACAATCCATTTTCCAGCGGTCTCTCTAACACGCTTTGTGATTTTACAAACCAAAATCCATTTTCCAGCGGTCTCCCAGACGCGCTTTGTGATTTTTCAAACCACAATCCATTTTCCAGCGGTCATTCCGACTCGCTTTGTGATTTTACAAATCACAATCCATTTTCCAGTGGTCTCCCAGACTCGCTTTGTGATTTTCCAAACCACAATCCGTTTTTCAGCGGTCATTCCGACGCGCTTTGTGATTTTCCAAACCACAATCCATTTTCCAGCGGTCATCCCGACGCGCTTTGTGATTTTACAAACCACAATCCATTTTCCAGCGGTCTCCCAGACTCGCTTTGTGATTTTTCAAACCACAATCCGTTTTCCAGCGGTCATTTCGACGCGCTTTGTGATTTTCCAAACCACAAACCATTTTCCAGCGGTCTCCCAGACTCGCTTTGTGATTTTCCCACAATCCATTTTCCAGCGGTCTTCCAGACGCGCTTTGTGATTTTCCAAACCACGAACCATTTTCCAGCGGTCATCCCGACGCGCTTTGTGGTTTTACAAACCACAATCCATTTTCCAGCGGTCTCCCAGACTCGCTTTGTGATTTTCCAAACCACAAATCATTTTCCAGCGGTCATCCCGACGCGCTTTGTGATTTTACAAACCACAATTCACTTTCCAGCGGTCTCCCAAACACGCTTTGTTGAAATGGTTGAGATTCCTTTCCATATTTAAAAATTAAATACTGTATCTTTTCGCATATTAACCAGTTGAATTCAACTCACCTTTTGAAATGAGCGTCAGGATACGAAAAAAAAACAACCTGGCAGGATCGCCAAATGTGTGGCTCCAAATAGCTGCAGCGGAATGCGATGACAGCGGCTCTCCATCGGTGCGTGTGCACGCCACGGAGATCGGACGAGAAGAGGGCGAGTCATGGCTTGCTGCTCACCGATTGACACGCTGAGGTGTTAATATAAAATCACACGCTGATGGTAACTTACTCAAACCCCACAGTATCCTAACAGAACTATCAATTCTATACTTTCGCCTCTAATTCTATCATGAACATGTACGTCTAAGTGTGGAAGATGATATTAGCATTTCCATATCATTGTAAATCGTTTAACTTCACTCAGTGAAAACCGCATCTCAATTATTCGTTCCTATAATTAGTAATCGAATTTAATCTATACCGTGGTTTTCTGGAGCTAATTGCATAACTCCTCAACAGGCAACATTGCTGCTCGTGGCGCGAAAGATAGCACACACAAATTCAGGCTACTATGTTGCACTGCACATTTCAGTGATGCCCTCAAAGAAGTCTTAACGATCATGACTTAAGATTCACAACCTGTCTTAAAATCGATTACTAATTATTGGGACGATTAATCAACATGCGGTTTCCGTTGGGTGAAAGCTGTTGAGTATCCCTTTTAGCTATGTAGGTTTTCTTTTAACCTGCGCCTAATGGGGAAACGTCATTAACAGTATAATGAAAAAATAAATTTCCCCATACTAATTTGCATGCAAACTTGAAACGGCTTGTGCTAAATCAGTTTTAATCCAAATGAGCTCAAATTTTCAGAGGACACTCAGAACGTGGTAAAGAATCAGATGAGTACTGTGGAGCAAAATCGATTTTTTGAACCACCCTAGTATGCATGTTAGGCCGGAAATAGGGTAAGAAACCCTATTGTGTGTGCAGTGCAACCAGAGCATTAGTGATTAATCATAGATTTAATCATGATTAATGAATAATGGGTTATTTAATCATTATTCATTAATCATAATCATGCAAAAAAAATCGATTCAATCATTAATCACTAATTGTTAATCATAGATTTTTACATTTAATCATTATTCACTAATCATATTCATGATTGTTTGAGTTTTTTCATTAATCATCAATTTTAATCATTGCATACATCGCTTTTATTCATTAATCTTTAATCATAATCATACAATTTTTGTACCTATGAATAACACAATTTGGTAGAAAGGTTACTTGATTATAGATCACTATGCAAATCATTTAATTTGATTATTCATAATCATTATTCATTAATCATGTCTATTGTCAATCATTAATCATATCCATATTGTGTCGACATTTAATCACGATCGGTAATCGTTAATCATACTCCAAACGTTTTATTCATTAATCATAATCGTTAATCATTGTCAAAAATTAATTTAATCGTTAATCATAATCATTAGTCATTGTCAAAAATGAATAAATCATTAATCATAATCTTCAATCATAGAGTTGAATAATTTAATCATAACCAATTTAATCATCATTGGAAGCTTTATTCATTAACGTTCTGAATTGCAACAATAGTAAAAACTAGTAGTGATACTGCCTTTCTCGCATTTAGCAAAAACACCAACCTTATATGGCGCTTATTTGGTTCGATGTACCATTTTCTTAATAAATTTTTAACGCAATGGTCCATCGTTATCAAATTAAATAGTGATCAACAAGGCTTTGTCCCCTAATGTGTTTGTTGAACCGCGCTGAATTTGCTCTCTTCAAAATGACTCCTTCGTCCGTAATTATACGCCTTCGACTGTGTCGGAAAGAATCACGATGGCCGCACATTTCTATACAGATACTTTGCAGACACTTTTGACGAATGTGACATGATTTCAAATGTCTCGGTAATATATTTGGTGTTTTACTAGCTGCTGTTTTCAAGATGGACCATACCAAATGATAAATTCAATTCCGGTGAATAAGAAAGCAATTCCTTTTTGTGCTAAACACCAGAAAAAAAGCATTCACAAAGAAGTTTTTTTTGTGTACAGGCAACTTTCTACATTTCGATTTTCTACATCTCGATATCACTCCCTACACTCAGCGAACTGGACTATCGAAATTCATAACTGGCGCCTTATGAATATTCGACTGATTATTCCACCATCAATGCTTCTTATACGCAGTTACCTCTTCGAATACCCAAGCGTCGATGGGCGTGTGGTCTACATATCGGCCTCCCGACCCCGACGTCCATGGTTCGAATCCAGTCTGCCACACTTCACTTTTTTTCAAATGAAAATCATCATTCATAAGGCAACATATTGAAATTCATACCGATTCCTTGTGGCAAATTTCTATAAGGCGTTTTAGTGAAAATCGTACGTCCATTTTCCTCAGTGTATGTCAATGGTTTTCTCGATATCTCTCTATCTTGATGAATTCTGGTCATATTTTGCTCAGAATTATCTCTCCCTATGTCGATATATTCAAATTTAAAGGCTATTAGACCATCTTCGAACAATAACAAACACATCAGAAACACTCATTTCAATTTTCCTTTCATTCTTCGTTCTCTTCTTATCTCATCCCTTGGTCACTTTAATATAGAGATGTGGCGATGTGACTGTAGGTTTATGACATGACTCCAAGTAATCCAAGATTATATTATTGTGTTTTTTTCTCTGTAGACGCAAACTGTCGAAAACTGTACGGATAATTTGCAGACACTCTGTAAAATTAGGGTGGTTCAAAAAATCGATTTTGTTCCACAGTGCTCATCTGATTCTTTACCACGTTCTGAGTGTCCTCTGAAAATTTGAGCTCATTTGGGTTAAAACTGAATTAGCACAAGCCATTTCAAGTTTGCATGCAAATTAGTATGGGGAAATTTATTTTTTCATTATACTGTTAATGACGTTTCCCCATTAAGCGCAGGTTATAAGAAAAGCTACATAGCTAAAAGGAATACTCAACCGCTTTCACCCAACAAAAACCGCATGTTAATTCAATGAGAATAGATAGAAGGTGAGGAAGAAGACCAAATGCAAGTGTATTAGTGGATGATGGAAAATGTAAACAGCAAATGGTGACGTACATATTTGCACGGCTTCTTATGGGAGCTTGTTCGAATGTAGTAGTGAAAGCTTTTTCGCCATACACGAAAGGCACGCACACAATATATGGATTTCCATACCTTAGTATGTATTTTCATTGATGTTAATTAATCGTCCCAATAATTAGTAGGGTAACCGTACCCTTAGTGGAGGTAGCACCAATAGTGGAGGTAGTGGGGTTTTAATGAGATTTATCATATTTATAGGGTAAGACGGTATAATGCGCCCAGAGTGTAAAATAATCGAAATTTTTTAGTGAAGTCTATTTTTCTTCATTTGTCAGTTCACTTCCGACACATTCATAGTCGGCTCTGGACAGTCAATATTCAGTTGAATATTAGTCATTGAATATTTATGCACATTCTACAAATTGATAAATTATCTAAAATCTGATCACGTTCCAAATGAGTAAAGTGATTTATCACACAGAACTGAATCCGATTTTCATCCGCGAGGCACTTTCAGCGGTAAACATCAACATAAACAATGATAATTATGTTTTTTTCTGCACATAGTAAACACATTCAGTGACAGTCGAATGAATGAGTTCGTGGAGTAGTCGTCTGACTATGTCATTCTATGTTTTGAATATTCATGCGATGTTTGTCAAAATTCGGACCGAAGTTGCTTCATGAAGATGAATATTTTAGGCTCTGAATGCGCCCCACCTGGCCAAAACGCCCCCCTTTGACTTCTAGAAAACTGTAACTAACTAAGGGTCCAAATCAGTTGGTACCTATAAACATTTGTAAAACCATCATACTATGTGCATGTGGAAGTATTTTGTATTACATAACGAAAATATTTGCAAAATACAAAAAGTTACAGTTTTGATGTAACTTTCAATGTTTGTTTGCTCAACATTCTGGAGCGACGCTAGCATACTTTCCTCAAAATTTGTACTGGAACACTCAGTTGGGCAACAAAATAACTTTTCTCAGTGGTTAATATGATTTCAAATTGCTTCCATCTTCAAAAATGTTACGTTTTTCAAAAATATGTTTCACTGGTCAAAACGCCCCAGTGTAGGCAGGACAATATGCCCCTACCAACTGGACACAAGCGCGGCGAGCCCGCAGCCGTTGCTTCCAAATTATATGGAAACTATTGAAATGTAATTCAAACCTGATTAAATGGACTTATGTTGGTTTTTTAATGTCAAGCACATAAGGATTTGTAACCTTTTTATTATGGGATTGATAACATACTAATGAAGGGCTATGAAACGTCTTTGGCTAAGGTGGGGCGTATTGCCCAGGCTGTTTTTGAAATCCATTTTTTCACGCCTTTTCAAAAAAGCTTTATTACGTGTTATCTGTAATATTTTTATATGACTACTCACGCGCAATGCATTTGCGACTTCCTGGACTACCAAATAACACAAAGTTTGCATAAATTGCATTGAAAAGTAAAAAGTTATCAAGGAGTTGCCTTAGGGGGGGCATATTATACCGTCTTACCCTACACGTTACGATGGTTTCAGTTGATGCGTCGTGCTTTAAATATCCTGTTAAAAGCAACTTATCTTAAGATTTCTCTTGAAAAACTATTGAAAACAATGATTTTCCTTAACAAAATTGACTCCTTTGCACCTATAGTGGTGCAACTGTACCAATAGTGGCGAGTCTCATAAGAAACCAATGGATAGCACCACTATGGGAACCAAAATTATTTTTTACTGCCACTAAAGGAACAGTGCACCTATTAGTGGTGCAAGCAATATTTGATAATTGTTGATGTTAGATTACATCTATCTCATTTTTGTTAGCAAATTTATTAGTTTTTCTATTGAATAAGATATTGAAGCTTTGAATTTCCCATAATTATCAATTTTTAAAAAAAATATTTTCTTTTGTGGATCTACTAATACCTCCACTATTGGTACCGTTACCTTAATCGATTTTAAGACAGGTTGCGAATCTTTAGTCAAGATCGTTAAACTTCTTTGAGGGCATCACTGAAATGTGCAGTGCAACACAGTAGCCTGAATTTGTGTGTGCTATCTTTCGCGCCACAAGCAACAATGTTGCCTGTTGATGAGTTATGCAATTAGCTTTAGAAAACCACGGTATAGATTAAATTCGATTACTAATTATTGGAAGGATTAATTGAGATGCAGTTTTCACTGAGTGAAAGCTGTTGAGTATTCCTTTTAGCTATGTAGGTTTTCTTTTAACCTGCGCTTGATGGGGAAGCGTCATTAACAGTATAATGAAAAAATAAATTTCCCCATACTAATTTGCATGCAAACTTGAAACGGCTTGTGCTAAATCAGTTTTAATCCAAATGAGCTCAAATTTTCAGAGGACACTCAGAACATGGTAAAGAATCAGATGAGCGCTGTGGAGCAAAATCAATTTTTTGAACCACCCTACTGTACATGTTATTCTTTGATGACATTTACGGTGATTCTTAATCTGGAAATTGCAAAAATGCATACAAAAATGTAGTTATTCAAAACAACTGTACCTACTTAAATTGCGGTGCTGCAATATTTTACATTTTATTTTTATTTATTTATTTATTTATTTTCTGAAGCAGGGAAAAGCCCATTTGAGTAGAGCCATTAATAAAAGCTCTTTCACAAATAGGAGCAAAACTACCTCTTCTTTTCATATCAACAGAATAAAAATTTCCAAATGATACATACAAAATTTGCTTAATAAATTATCTAACTAACAAACTAACAACTAATTATCTAGCTAACATCTCACGATAACGATTCTTATTGGTGACATGGGACAAGTGGAAGTCAAAAAACAGGATAACAGCGATTGAACACACGGCACATACTATTTATAGGATCATTATATCCGTAGTTTGTATGAGAAGCAGGAGGACGAAGAAATTCATGAGAACGGAGATGACGACGACGGATGTCAATATTCAACATATCTAGTACACGAGGACAATCAATGTGTGACTGAAGAACATCAGAAATGAACGAGGCTTTGAAAACATTCCGACGTGTTTCCAATAACTCCAGATCAATTAACATACATCGATCTTCATAAGGCGGAAGGTTCAGCCGATCGCTCCATGGAAGTCTTCGAAGGGCGAAGCGAATAAACTTGCGTTGGACTTTTTCTAATAGTTGAATTCCATTTTGATAGTAAGGAGCCCAAACAACGACAGCGTTTTCCAAGATAGAACGTACCAAAGAGCAATAGAGAGTTTTTATGCAATGGATATCATCGAAGTGTTTTGCAGCGCGGAAAACCATGCCCAAGCACTTGAATTCTTTGGCCGTAATGTAGCGTATATGCTTGTTACAATAAAATTTTTACAAACATACAATTATAAACAGTTTACAATAAATTCAACAAATTAAAATGATCGACGATCTCTTTGTGCCCCGAGAGAAACGTCCAATGTGTTGCCCATTGCGAGATGTGACGAGGTTTCCTTATAAGATTTTGGTCCCTCAGTCAAATCCCGCAAATGTGTTTTCATTGCGTTTTGCATTTTGTCTACAACAGCCAAGCCGTTGTATACATAGCTCTATTCATTTGAAAAGCAAAAATGCGAATCCCGCGCAACGCAGGATCCGATCTGCTAGTAGCTAATCCATTACTTACAGTTACGTAGTCCTACGTCACCTTCGCGTACAACCCCATTTGATTGCACATTTGAGTGTTTTCGTATACTTTTTTTTCTTGCTATCATAAGACAATTTTTAGTTCAGATGCTATTTTGTGTTATTCGTGAAATATAAAAATAACAAAACCTGATATCACAGTATTTTTTTATTTTTATATTATTAGTTTGTTCACCTTAATTCGGGTTGTTGCTTTCAAAAATCTGAACGAATCGATAGAGGCAATGATTCACGGTCACAGGAAAGTCAATTATTACCCCCAAAACTATATGTTCCTTCTCAATTTCTCCACGAACTCGTTTCTATTCGATTTCCCATTTTGTTCTGCTTTCGCTGTCCTTTCCAATCTAAACCACCAGCGGTTGCAGTTGCGTCCCTCGACACATCCTTTGGAGGGTTCATTTTATGGAATAACTTGAATTGGGTAAAATAATCAATTTTTAATTTTTATCCCCTCTAGACGTAAGAGAATGTATTTGTTCGCCTTGCCATCGGACGCGAAGCAGCGGATGCCGGCGTACCATCGTGGCCGAATCAAACTATGGATCGATGCCAAACAGTGTATCATAAAGCTAAAACGTTGTATTTATTGAGAGCCACAGAGTAGTTGTTTACCTTTGGCGTCGTCTGCGGAACAAAGCACCTGTCCAGATCAGATCCGAGACTGAGCGTAAATGTTTTTCTTCAGCCATCCGGGATGGCACATTTCACATACAAGCTTGGGTTTTTTTATTGATCAATGTTTCGGGCTGTTAGGAATTGATTGCAGAATGATGTATTTGTTTACGTTGGGGTTGGCGCTTAGGAGAAGAAACCATGCTGCGCTCGGTTTATATTCTACAGAAGTTTAAAATGTTTTTGATTGGATACACCGAAAAGTTTTTTGCGAAATATCACCCTCCACAAACATATAGGTCCTTATAGGACGCGCTCCCTTACGGTGCGCCAATGATCCTGAAAAACATGATAACTTATTCTCTTCACATCTTCTCACCATGCGGTGGGCTAACTTAGGGAACATCCATACATAACGTAACGTTAAGATGGACGAGTGGAGGAGGGGGTTGTGTGTAGTGTGTCAATCCAAAAATAAAAAACAATTCAAATTACTTTCCATTGCTTTGTTTATGGTGGAATGAATATCGGAGCCATGAGATGAATTCCAGGAGCAGTTCCCCTATACACTGATGGAAAAAAGTATAAAGACAAGCTCGGTTTCCATACAAAATGGCCATGTTGAGAAGTCAATATCTCGATTCTTGGCGATTCGATTGGGCTGATTTTTTGCCAGCAGGCCTAAAATGACTTGAATTTTTATTGAATGAAAGTTATATTTATGCATATATTCTACTTATACGCGTTTCTGCTGGAAATAATTATAAAAACAGGTCTGTTGTATGGAGTGGTGTCTTTATAATTATTTCCAGATTCGGAGGTCAAAATCATTAGAGATGTATACAATTCACTCAAAGATCGAAAGTTCAAGTTGAAAACAGGTGCCTAGTAAAATTTTAGCCAAATCGAATCGCTACGAATCGAAATTTCGATTCTCAAACATGATGAAAATGTATGAAAATCATGCTTGTCTTTATACTTATTTCCGGCGGTATATAAATAACTTGGGGATGACTCTGAACACAAAAATGGTTTATTTTTGCCCAATTTCTTTCGCAGTTTGATGTTGAAACAAAAGTAACATTGTAACTGTTGCATTAGTTTAACATCTGGTGCGTTTGAGGTAGCCTTACACGTAGGGAATTTGGTCCGCGGATTTTTTTATCTATTGCGTTTATTTGACAGGCTCAGGCGTGTATAACACTTAACGGAGCCGAGACTATATGATATTTACAATCGATATCATCTTATTATCAACAGTTAGTAAGGGGAAAGGGTATACACCAAGATACTCGTGGCGACTCAAGGTTAGATTGCGTAATTTCAGGACGGACTTTAGCGGATTTAGGTTTGAGGTATTACAGCTGCTCATCCGGGTATTTGACGTCATTAACGGAATGGCGTAGCGTCGGGCTCGAGTTGTGGTTCGTCAGGGAGCATCTTCCGGATGGCCATAGCTTCGTATTACACAGAACAAAAAAACAAAAACGAGAATGAAAAAAATAGGGGAATTAGACTTTTGTGTCAGACGAGCAAAGAAAGGCATAGATAGCCTGCAGATAAACCACATCGCGATCCCCCAAAACACCTCTTACTTCCCTGTAGGGTTGTTTACCTCGGGCCACAAGGGTATCCAATAGTTGCTCTCTGGAGGCGTCGTTTTCCGAGCAATACCAAACTATGTGATCGATGTCATCGTAACCGGCTCCACACCTACATAGGTTGCTATCGACCAGGTTTATTCTATAGAGGTATGCGTTTAGTGACATAAGTTTAGTTTGGACATAAGTCTCGACATCGTGCGAATGAAGTCTCCGCTTAAGTCCTCACCTCTGAACGCTCGCGCAGAAACTTTAGGAACTATGGAAAACAGCCACCGTCCAAGTTCATTGTGTGACCAAATCATTTGCCAATTTTGAAGAGTACTCTGACGGACTAATGGGGAAAACTCGTTGTTCGAGACTTGTCTATCATAAAATTCACCTTCTTGTGCGCCCACCTTTGCTAGCGAGTCCGCCTCCTCATTGCCATAGATTAGGCAATGGGATGGGACCCATTCAAAGGTAATCTTGAATGATCTTTCGACCAAATCACGCATCTGCTCTCTTATAGTTGTAAGAAAGTAAGATGCGTGCTTAACTGGTTTCATCGACCGGAGTGCCTCGATAGAACTAAGACTATCCGAGAAGATAAAATAATGGTCTACGGGCTGATCGGAAATTATCCCCAAAGCGAAGTTAATTGCTGACAGCTCAGCAACATAAACCGAACATGGTTCCTGAAGTTTTCGGAAGGTGGTTGAATTTACGTTCAAAACACCGAACCATCAGTGAAATATCTGTTATTGCAATTGACATGTTCATATTTTTCAGAAAAAAGGGAGGGAATAGATATGTGTCGAAGGTGATCTGGTATTCCTTGAATAGCGTGTTTCATGGACAGATCGTATTCAATGGAAGAACTGTCTTTAGTGAAGTGAACTCGAGGCGGGTTATAACATGGAAGACAAAGATCTGACGATATGTAGTTGAGATAGACTCTCAGGTATCTTGACCGATGAACCAGTTCAAGCATTTTATCGAAGTTATCTATGACAAGTGTGTTACTTGTTCCACATTTGATCAGTATTCTAAGTGAGAGCTCCCAGTAACATTGTTTTAAAGGAGTGACTCCAGCAAGCACCTCCAGGCTCATATTGTGCGTTGAATGCATACAGCCAAGGGCAATACGCAAACAACGATATTGAATTCGTTCCAATTTGATCAGGTGGCAATCAGCTGCTGAGAGGAAGCAGCAAGAGCCGTACTCTAAAACAGAGAGAATAGCTTTCAAATGATAATTCCAGTAATTATCGTATGAGAATGGTTCAGCGCAACCCTGGCTGTTAGTGTACCGTCGCAACCATCATCGATGCAAACTGGAACAGAGACTAAGCTGCCGCCACTTAGTCAGCATAAACCCCCGTTGGCTCATTGCAGAAAAGCCCATCGTGAAAGCTGGGCTTTCAACGGCGTTTGGTGGTCATCCCATCGAGGAAGTCAGAGTAGACGCACGTAACATATAGGCAACTTTGCCGAAGTATGTGGTCCTTCCATGATTTTGAAACGCTAGCGAACCTTGCGTTGAAAGTCAAGCGTTACTAAAGCAACGCGGACGAAACAGGGCAGCAATGCATGCTTTGCTGTCTATTTTTTTTGCTTTGGAGCCGTTCGTCGATTCCAGGGCCGTGATATCTCAAAGTCAATTGATTTTTTTTATCCAAATGTGAACTTGGCCTACGCACATATCAATTGAGTACAGAGATCTCAATTGAGTAACCCCCAGGGGGGTAGACACTCGAATCATTCCATTTTTTATCTTTTTTGAATCATTTCGAATCTTTTAAAAATCTTTTTAATTTTTTTAAAATCTTTTTTTAATCTTATCAATCCCGCCTTTGAATTTTGAACAACATTTTTTTCAGTGTGTTCCTGTGTAATCTGTCAAATCGCTTGGACGTTTGCTGTTTGTTTGTCTTGTTTGCTGCAGCATGCTGGTTGCTGCTTGCAACTAGTTATTCAGTTTTCGTAGTTATATTAAATAATAAAATAAAAGCGAAAAACAAAATAGATCCAACATGTCATTTTCAACGGTAAGTTGTTGTATAATTTAATAATAATATAATTTGAAATGGAAGACTGATTTTTCGGTTATGTCCGAGGGAAACGGCATGCCTAAAAACCAGATTGATTTTTAAACTCCTTGTAGAATTCGGGATTTTTTGAAATTATATTGTTCTCCATTGCATTCCAACTTTCCAAAAATGGCTTAGCAGGTGGCTTAAACTTGTGGAAATCGAAAGATATCTAGAATAGTTGTAATATATGTCACTGTGAAGCATTATTCTATCAATGATTTTATGCCTTACGAATTCACCATTATAGGCACTAGACATTGGACAACCCGGATAAAAAATTACAATGTCTTATATGGTTTAATTCATTGAGATATCATTCTTTGTATTGTAAACATTATAATCTATTGTATTTGTTTTGTAGATTTTTATCAATATGAAAAATTCTTTATTGTAATTACAACAAAAGTACAATACATTTGAATGTAACTAATACATTTTATGATATTTTTAATGTTTTCTTCTGTTTTGTTTGGTGAATCCATAATAGAACCAAACATTAAAATAATTCTTATTCGTTAATCAGAAAACCATTTTTTAAGATAAAAAAAATGATTTTTAAGAAATGTGTTAGCATTATAGAACAACAATTGAAAACAATAAAATTACAATAGATTCCATTATAGTTAAAATTGGAGTTGTTTTTTTTTATATTTTTATACGAATGAATATATTATCTCTATATATTGCAACTAGTCTATTAACTGAAATGATAAATCATTCTTTTTTATTTTTTGTAGGTATTTTTTTATTCGAGTTTTGCATGGTTTCTTTTGAGAGTGTATACTAAAGCACCAAACTTGACAGCTTTTGTTAAACTGAAACATAAACAAAACTATTTAAAGCATTTTACATATATGTAAGAAGTGTACCTTCGTTGCGGTAGGATTTGGTTGACCAAAGACCACTGCCCTGTGTAATAATGGTGAGTATGCATTAGATTTGTTATAATAATAATAATGAATGGCGTACAGGTGAAAATTTATATTAATGCTTCCGAAAATTGATTTCCACCGATGAACTTGTGTGAAGCGATTCGTATGCAAAACTTTTGCTTGTTTGTTTTCAGAGATTCAAGAATGAACGAATAGCAGTTGCTGTTCGACGCCGGTATCCAAAACGATGTCAACATCGTACGATGGGTTCCAGACGAGGACGACATTCTGACTCAGGGAACGAACTATGGCGTCGTTAACCAGTTTCTTCCAGCTGCAGGTAACTAACATTTCACTTTCAGCAATCCGTTTCTTGAAAAATAAGAATTAATTTACCCCTTTCACAGATTTCATTGGTAGAGCCCAACTGTAATCATCAAGAAGTTTTCGACAAATAAACTTCCATTCAAATGTTTCAATCGAAACGGACAGTACCCAACATGGTGAGAATTGTGATTATTTAGGCTTATAATAATTAATTGCTCACTACGAATTCATATTTCAGATTTTTGACAAGACATCGTCGATTATGAAGATTAAGTTGTGTCCGAGAGCTTCGGTGTTTTTTCTTAGATCATTCGAAATAGATTTTCATTTAATTCTAATTAGGTTTTGATTTAATTTATTTTAAAAATTGATATATAATTACGTTTTATAATCTAGTAAACGGAATTCAAAATAATAATATTTTTAAATTCAAAAAAATATTCATCAAATATTGAATTAATTTCTCTTATTAATTACTTTATTATTGAAAATTAGGTACCAAACTAGAATGTGACACTATAATTGTAATTTTTGATAATAGGAATTATCGTTGTGTATCTCACAATATAAATGTGTAAAACATCAGTTTATATAATATTTCTTTCTTATATTGAAACCAACACTTTGTAACTTTATAGACTTTACTTTCAATATCGAAATACCTGTCTGTAAAATTACAAAGTAGTGGCATTGGATGGAATAATAATAACTCGTCTCATGATTAAAAAACAAAATAAATGTTAATGTATGTCTATTGTAATACAATAAAGAAAAATACGAAAAACATTAGAAATACATAATGTTTTATTGTTTTGGCCGTGAAAATCATCCCATAGATAAACATTAAAATGAATTGTTTTGCTCTCAAATTTGTATGAAAAAATTTCGAAAATTTTATTGTAAAGATACATAACAACCCCTATTTTCTTTTGTAAAAGTCCCATTTACCATAGTTTATATGGTGCAAAACCATAACTTCTGATGTGATTTATTTGTAAAAATTACCGTATAATTAATGGTAGCTCTTACGTAATCAATGGTGTTGTAACAATAAATTTAATGATATTTTTATGATATTTTTTATCCGGGAACCTTTCGCGAACGTGTAGAAGTATTCCTCGGAGCGGTATTTCTTTCGTAATTCAAACGTGATGTCCCACAAATTCATTGCATGAGATTTTGCCTGCGGACTTGGAACAATGAAACGGAGTTGGCCTTCCTGTTTAGAAGAGTGTAATGAATTAAATGAAGCAATCTACCTTTCATTAATTTAAATGAAGCAATAAGAAACCTTACTGCCTCTATAAGATCGATTATCGAGAGGTTCTCCAGCTTGGTGTCATGAACTACTTCTTTGGGCTTATTCTACGAGTAGAGTGACGTGAGGTGAGTCGTTTTTACCTATTCTCACGTGAGGTGACCATCATTCTAAAAATCGCAATTAAATTCAATTCTGTAATGAAAATACACAAATGTAAATTTGACAGTTTATTATAATACAATACATCCTTATCAAAAAACTTCCCGAGAGCTCTTTATCCTTTTTGGTTAATTTATTTAACAAATGTTTTCACTTGGAATATTTCCCAGATAAATGGAAAAATGCCAAAGTTGTTCGAATTTTAAATCCTGACAAAAGTCCAGCAGAATCTATCAGCAAAGCTATCGCCCAATCATTTTGCTTTATTCAGTAAGCAAACGTTTTCGGATGATCGACGGCAACCTCGATTGAATTCCGGTGGTACGAAATTACGCTGCTGACGGGGTATGAAAATTCGTGCCATTTGCGACAGCATGTTGGCCGTGTCTAGGAACAGAAGTGACCATTCAGAAAAGCCATTACATTAGCTGATTTGTATATGATCCTTGCGATGTTGGTCCATTTTACCAGGGATGACAATATAGGAAATTAGGGACAGTAGATAGATGTCAGCGTCGTCCTCTTTTGCCAGCTGATCCTCGACCCCTTCGGCGTAGTCCTCTTCTTTGCATGCCATTGCGCGTTTCTCCTCCTTTGTCAATGATTTTGAGTACTTCATCCGTGGTTTCCTTCTAGAGGCAAGCGGTGCCTAGGGTTTCGTTACATTTGGCTAATGAATGCAAAAGTTCGGCTTGGACGTCTGCCTCGGGTTCAAAATCTAAGGCTTTCAGGAGTTCAGGGCAAATGTAAAGCCACATGCCTTCCAAATAGGTGTTTTTTTAATCTTAGAGCAGGGCAACGATTCGGCAGCTGCTGTGCGAACCCCGTCATTGAAATAGACGCACCACTTCTTCGGCATAGTTCGCGAATCCGTCCTTTAGCTCATGTGCATAGCATACCAACATCTCACAGGCTGAGGCTTTATCCTTCCAAGCCAGCCGTGCCGGATGAGGATAACTCAAGCAATTCTTGATCAGTCTTCAAGCAATTGTTGACCAGTGCTGCACCTGCATGAGCCTGTACGCTTGGATTCCACACGTCGTTCAACAAGCTCAGGAGCCCTGGAATGACTTGCTCGTGAAACTTTTTCTTGAAGATTGGGTCGAAATCCGTAGCCATCTAGTCGTTCAACAAGCTCAGGAGCCCTGGAATGACTTGCTCGTGAAACTTTTTCTTGAAGATTGGGTCGAAATTCGTAGCCAATCGCCATTACACACTGCGTAACGAACTTTCGGGTGAGGATCCATAACGAACTTTCGCACTGCATGTTGGGAGCGCTGGCACACTGGAACAAAAACTGTAGGAACTCCGGCCACTGGTTATTGCCGTTGGCGTCCATTAAGTTTCGCACAACTTCGGGCACTTCCTCACAGATTTTGCGACGCAGGCTGGGACTTTCGTTCTGTTTCAGCGTCAGCAGAACCTGCTGCTTTAGTTGTTTCTCCGATTCCGGGGGCAGCGGGTTCTAGAAGTCCTGGAACTCAGCGGAGAATAATCGTCTCAACAGGACGGTTGCCATCATCCGAACTTCTTCGGTAGCATTTGCGGATTTTAGATCGCTCCCAGCAGATGTGTCTCTTTGCCTTCGCATGGTAGGCTGTTAAAGGTTTCCTCGGCTTGGGTTCGCACTTCGTTGTCGGTCGAGAGCAGGGAATTTAGCAGCTGGTGAAACTGAGCCTGATCCGCAGCTAAAACAAAAGAGAACCACAACAACAAAAAATCATTAATCAATAAGCACATTTTGTATATTATTTACAATCACCGTTAGTTCACGATACGTACTTTGAATAGTGAAACCGATTCGCGTTCCGAGAGTAATCAGTTTTTGCTGCTGCGCAATTTCTTGCCCTGTTGGGATGAAGCTGAAAATGGCAGCTCCTTCTTGTTCCAGTGGCATCTTTTAGTTCGGAGGTCTTACCCGCAATAAATATTGTCTATCCGGAATAAATTTATACCGCTTTTTATACCGAAGTTGGATTTTTCTCCAGATAAAGGCGACTTTTCCAACTTCGGAAGTAGTGCGGTGGATTCGCCTAAAGATGCGCTAAACAACGCATCAATTAGTTTGACAAAAAAAAAATTCGGAAGAAAGTTCGGTTCGGAAGTCCCGACTTCCGAATTCTAACTTGGTGCTACGCCGACAATATACTGAGTGTACGTAAATATACATTTTTAAAATTAAATCTCGCCATCAGGCTCACCACACTGAGCAAAAAATTCTAAAAGCTAGAAATTATATAAATAAAAGATTCATCCCGCCGAACCATTCTAATTTTTTTAATTTTTTTAATCTTTTGAATGATTTAAAAAATGATTCGAGTGTCTTCCCCCCTGGTAACCCCTGTGTATTCAATTGACAGCAGCAGCCGCATTCATTCGATTGACTTTTGGTGCATATCATGTCACTTCGGAAACTTGCCGCAAACCAATTTTTTAGCGACATATACCATAATAGGAACAAACATCAATTCAACATCAATACATATTAAGTTGGTGATAAGTAATATGTTTTCTCTGTAATTTTCCATTTTTCCGACCACCAGTCATTCGAATGACCCATCATTCAATTGAATTTTCAATTGACAGGAGGTACTGATCAAGTGAGATGGCGTGGAAAACGACAGGGGCAAAAAATGGCTGACTATATTTACTACCTATTCAGCGTTCAAATGAATGCAATGAAATTTATCAGCACTGGTTGATACACAAAGATCCCACTTTGAAACTTGTAGGGGCAGGAGGGGCAAAGTGCCTTAGCTAAGCAAAGACTGCATTAATGTCTTAGCTATAAAGATTGTAATGGGTGTTTTACCTTATGTAAAATTCTCGGGTACTTATTCAAAAGGACGTATGTGATTTTGTAAACAAAGATTCAAACGTCGATTAGTCCAATCTGATAGCACTGCCACGCAAACCATCACCATAGACAAGTAGGAGAAGCCTTCCCAAGTAACACTTAAGGTTGTATCCGAGTTTTATAGCGTTCTTCAAAACCAAATCTCAAAACCTTCCATGCAGTCCTCGCAGTTTCCACAACCTCCTGTAGATTTCTATAAAACCATGTTACAGCCAGTTGGCCCAGTTTTATTGCAATCATTAAAACCTAATATGCGTTCCAGTTCAGAACCAACGGTTTTATAATATACTTCAAGTCTCACATAAAACATGCAACATAAAACCTCCTCTAGACTTGGTGGTTTTGAGAACCACTATATAACCATGATACAACCACTTCATGACTATGATACAACAACAAATAAGCCGATAATGAAACAGTTGTCAACTCTCAAGTTGATTATTTGTTTATTGTTTGTACTCGAAAAAAATATTCTTTTCTTCCTGCAATACATGGATTACATGTCAACAACAAAAATAAAAGAATTATTATCAGCCAGTTCAATAAATGTTCATATCTGGCTTTGAGTGTTCTATGCATGTTTGAAGGCATGCCAGGGATTTTTCATGGTGAAACCATGATAAATAATCAGTATTTTAACAATGCGCTTCGTTAATTTGTTATTATTTAGAATTTTTCAAGTTAAATAATTGCCTTAGTTAATTACTTTAAAAATAATTTCAATGAATAACCACTTTGGTTGATCAAAAAATCAAAGCATTGTTCCTAAAACTTATTAGAATGTCCAATTTTAAAATTGGTGAAACAGAAATTTGCATGATATTTCGATTATGAAATTCATTATTTTTTTCATATCGGCGACATTTTTTCGAATAAAACTTTGATTGCATAAAAAATGCCTCTATATAACCATCACTCCTGAACTGGCCCTATCTGGGCATTTCAAACACCTAGAGATTTTATCTTGGCCTTTTTCAAGACCATGTTACGACTAGCAAGTTTTACCTTGGTCAAACCTAAAGCTTGGTAGTTTTATATATAATGACAACATGACAATGTAGACAGATATAAAAAAATCATAAACAAACTTTTTCTGCCCTCGGCATCGAATGCAAGTACTTTTAAAAATAAGTATTTCAATTAAAAAGCATATAGTGGCAATTGTTAAATGGTATATTTTGTACCTTAAAAGTGTTTTACTCGTGTTAAATTGGCAAAGCATGTATGGATTAAATACATATTTTTTATACCCCTCATGAGCAAATGCTGTTTGAACAGTTTTTTCAACGACTTAAATATATAAGGGAACTGCTCCTGGATTTCAACTCATGGCTCCGATGTTCATCCCATTGAAAGCAGAGCAATGGAAAGGTATTTGATTTGTGATTTTTTTCAGCAGGAGTTCGCATGTTGACAAAAAAAAAGCGAAGAAATTGGTGCCGTATTTCTTTACTTCCCGATAAGATGAATGTAATTTCAGTGTGTGAGATGGAGATCGGAACAGTTCCCCTACATAATTCACGACATAGAAAAACTGCTAATTTTTTTTCATTTTCGACTGAAAGCGAAATGAAAAAAAACTTCCGTGGGTCAAACAATTTGTGCTGAAAATTTAGTTTCTATCCATAGTAGTAGTTTCAAGCTTCGTATTCCTATGCAGGTCTTCTTCAGGAGTAAAGGTTATATGTGGGTTTTATACAGGACTCTACGAAGCTTGGCAGCTTTTATAAGTCTTGATCAAAACCAACATATAACTTAACTGCTGGCTTTATGTCAGTTCCATTTTTTAGTTCCGAGGAGGAACACATGAGCATTATAAAACCTAAAGAGCTGTGGTTTTATATTGGAATTCAAAACGTAGTTCTCAAGTACTCTTGCGGATCTAATTAAATGACAACTGAATAAAACCAAAATAAAACTTTAAGCATTTCTACATGCCGTAATAAAACCTCTATAAAACTAGCATAAATCTTCAAAGCATGGAGATTGTTACTTGGGTTTGGCTACCTGTTGGTGGTGTTGGTTTGCGTGGGAGTGCCATCAGATTGGACTAATCGACGTTTGAATCTTTGTTTACAAAATCACATACGTCCTTTTGAATAAGTACCCGAGAATTAAACAATATAGCTAACTGATGCCATCTAAAAATTGTAGAAAATCTCAATCATATTGATAATATTCACATTTCAAAAAAGTGGTGATATTTCGCTGCCGGAAAACTCATTAGGCAAAACGCCTTCTATACTATCGACAGACATATGATTTTCGCACAATGATTTTCGTATCACGCTGTACGCGTACAGTAACAAGATGACACACATCTTTTCTTTCCAACCGTTGTATCTTTTTGACAGATTGTTTTGAAACTGTTTCTACCGCTTTCCAAAACTATATTTTTCCGCAAAATGTATAGAAATCATAAACTGTTACTATAGTTTTTATGAATATTACATAATATTTACCCATATTTTTTGAATCAATTGTGAATTCGCGTCAGCAGTCATGAAAACGTAATAGTTTTACAATTCTTCGTATGGTATTTTAGCAGAAATATGCGAGTTCTTGTAAATATTCTGCAGGGCAATTATTTCTGCTTACGTTAGTCACTCTATTTTATGAATTGGGGTGATTTCAGTGCAAACGGCACTGATCGTTTAATTCATTTGGACATTGTGAAGGATAAAGCCATTACCGTTCAATTTGATCATAGATCCAATTTCAAATTTGTCCAAAACAACGGTAAAAAACATTCGTCCCATCTAAAAGAGTAGATGCTGACTAATGGCATGCCAGGGGATCCTTGCACAAAATGTTCGAAATCACACGATACAGAACTATTATGCAAAAGGGATGGTAGATCTTCCCGGAAACAACCTAAGTACTGGCAAAATCAATAGGAAGACATCTTCAGAGCGTAATTGTAGCAAATAATGGGCTTACGAATATTTTTTTTGCCAATGTTGTGAAAAGTATCATCGGGAATTGCAGAAAAACAATTTTTACTCAGTCAACTTGCAAATGTTTGTTTTTATTTCATATGTCAAACGGCGTATTTGACATTTCAAACAACAAATTATGTTATGTTTCGTACAATACAACGGTCGAAGGGCAGGGTACAGAAATCAACATTTGTGTTGGCTTGAAATCTCTAGTTAGCCTTGCGAACTATTTCTATCTGATCTAGGATGTTTTCGGGTGGGAAACATTCTCGACACCCTGGGCATAGTGTATCCATTGTATTTGCCACACAAGATATATACTAATGCAATGGCAGGCATTGAAAGCTCTTAATTAATAACTAAAGAAAAGCTAATAGATTACTAAGTTAAAAAGCAGGCCAAGTTCCAGTTGGAATGTAGTGCTGTGGAAAAAGCTTGTTATGCACTTACGAGATTGACTGATTCACCAAAACCAATTGCTGTTAGTAAGTTTTCAATAGTAAATAATCATACATAAAGAAGCTTTTTGTTTTCGCAATATATTTCTGCCACACATGGATTGAATCCAAAAGAGAATGAAAAGTTCTCTCACTTATCATCTCTGTGTACAATTACGATATGTAGCATACCGTGAGAGACTTTTTTCGCAAGCTGTCATGATAAAAAAATGATTCGGGAGGCTATACCCCATAATGAATTTCTTTTAAAAAGCTTCAAACGTAGCGGGAACTGGCCCTGATGATGCATTTCGACTTGCTTTACACAGCTGTGTGAAAAAATATGGTCCCCATCGCAAAATGAGCAAGATATCGTTACTTCTCGGTGGGGGCAGCCTATCTGATTTTGTATTTTCGCACTTGAATACAAGTTTGATAAACTTGCTATCATGGCTTGTAATAATTCGAAACAGTTTTTGTCTCTCTTTTGTCGTTGTTTAATATCTAATGAGAGTGATTTCCGCAAACCCTGCTGCCACAGAAAGATATCCTTCTTTCGAACTTACATGAACATGAGACTGAGCATGAGGACCGTGCATTTCGTAGTTGATACTCCGTGATTGACCAGAGCGAGCAATCGCAATTGCATAAGGAACCAATGGATGGCGGGCATGGGATTTGTTTTCCAACCTCAATGTGCACAGTCCGAGAGCGATTTCATATGGTCAATCACGGCGCCGACCACGTCCTTACGGTCTATCGGGGATGGGATGGAATTGATGATGCCCACTGCAAGCCGAGAACACTTGCCACAAGTTCACGCGGAATTTAATTGGAGTTTAGAGATTAGGTTCTCTGGCAGAGATTCGTCTTGGTTAACGGGTTGCCAATGCGATTTGAATGAAAGAATGGTGTATTTAAATGCCGAAACAAGCTTTTTCGTTAATTTCCAATTCTAACACGCGTGCGGTAATGTCTGCCGTTTTTTTACACTTTTCTACGCAGGCAAATGTTAAAAAACGGCAGCCATTACCGTACGCGAAATGCTGGATTGACTCCAAACAGCAATAACAATAGAAATTATGCACAATTGGCTGCAAAAAATTAAGAGAATGTCAAAAGCGTAAAACTTTCCTTTTTCTCTGTATCTTTTAACTTTCCACACTCAGATATAGTAAAGCACCGAAAAGTATAGAGAAGTGAGATAAACTACGAAACTTGGCCAAAAAATCAGTTTTTCGCATCGTTATGCCCTCTGCCATTCAGAAGGTCGATTTCTTAAAATTTTCCCTCGCATGGTGGCCGGTAGGTATAGAGTATATAAGTTAAACACGATACTCCTCAATCGAACTTAAACGACAAATCAGCAATACCCGGACAACCGATAGAAGTCAGTGCTACAGCGGAGTCAGCAACATCGAAGTGGAACGGACGCAATACGACACCCAACATCAGCAATATCCACCTGGACTACGTGACCACCGGAGGACCATCGTTGCTAGGCGTCAAGTCAGCAGTTTTAGGTACGAAGGCAGGGCACTTAGGCTTTGTATAGTATTCAATAAATCATTCCAGTTTCGACAGCGAAAGCGTGTAGCTCAGTTTATAAATTTTTAAAAACTGAAATCCTCAGATTAGAAACTTAATTGGCGCAGTCGGCGCGGATAGTGAGAAAACTTGTACCGCAATCGAGCACCCGCGAGTGAACATCGTGGATTAGTGTCAAGTTCAGTGTCCGCAGAACCTTTAATCCAAAAACCAAAAGTGATCTTTAAAAATTTTAGAAGAAATAAATTAGTGATCTCTAAGAACTCTACAAGTGCTAACCGATCGACAACTGGAATCCAGAACTCATCTTAGAACACGAGCGAACATCGTGCAATCAAGGGTAAGTCTGTATTTTTATATTTTTTTTTATATATCTTTAAGAAGTGAATATTTTTAATAATTGAACAGATTCAGCAAGTGACTAAAAAATTTTATTACCAAGAAATAAGTGAAAAAGTGAATAATTTTTATTAAAATGGATCAACACCAAATTAATATTCTTCAACAACAATTAGAGGAAAGGGATGAAATCATCCAACAATTAAGATTAGAAGCACAAGGTGCTGCCCATGCATTACATGCAGCACAATTGGCCGGGCAAGCAAACGCAGCTGCGGCACCCGCGGCCATAATTCAAGCAACTGAACAATCACAACCAATTTTCAAAGCATTACAAACGCCACAAACTATTAGGGACCTCCCACCTTTTGACGGGAGTCCTGTGAAACTTCACTCTTTCCTGAGATCTATCGAAAATCTCATGCCATTAGTAAATTCTGTGCGCAATACCGCGATGCACATAATTTGGATTCAGGCGATTCGTTCAAAAATTATCGGTGATGCCGATAATGTGTTAGAGTTGTACGGGACTAGGCTAGAATGGAATGAAATAAAAACTAATCTAATTACACACTACAGCGATCGTAGGGATGAGGTGACGCTTACAAAAGATCTTACAGGGCTAGTGCAAACCAATACTGTGGAAGAATTTTACACAAAAATCTCGCACATTCTTTCGTTATTAGTTAACCTACTGAATCTCAATGAGACAAATCCACAGATAAAATCTTCTAAAAACACTCTTTATCAACAAATGGGACTAAAAGTTTTCTTAGGTGGACTAAAGGACCCTCTTGGACCCATTATTAGGGCTCAAACACCCCCAACTTTAAAAGACGCACTTAGACTATGTTTAGAAGAAGCTAATTACCACTATGCAAGAAATCCAAACAAACAGATACCGCCTCCAATACCAATCAAACCAGTCCAACGTCCTATCCAAATGCATCCAATGCAACATCGCGTACCATTCCCACGACTTCCATATAAGCCATTCACGCCAATGCAAAGATCCACAGATAAAATCTTCTAATCCCCAACATACAAACCGAATTCATTTAATCCTAATCCATTCAACAACCAATTCAGAAAACACCCAAATCCTCCTCAGTTCAACTTCCCCAGACAGCAATATTCAAATCCGCATCCATTTAACCTGCCCCAACAACAACGTCCCATCCAAAATGTGTTTGCTCCACGATTTACACCTCAACCAAAACAAGTCCCGATGGAAGTCGATCACTCCATCAGGTCCAGTAAATTAAATTATATGAACAGACCCAACTATCATATAGAGCACGATACATACAGCTACGACGACTATTACAATAATTATTACTACTATCCTGAGTCAGAGTTTTACGACTATTATCAACCCGCAGAATGCAATTCAAACGAGCACGCCGTCGAAACAGTAGAAGCATCTACTGTCGAGACACCTGAACCGACAGCAGAAAATGATCCCGAACCAAAACAAAGTGAACCAACTCATGTCGATGATTTAAATTTTCAGCAGGCCGGCGGTCCATCGAGTCAGACATAAATAATTTCATTCCATACATCACCATTTTAACAAACAAAGGTGAACTCAAATTTTTAATCGACTCTGGAAGTAATCGTAACTATATTTCTAAAAAACACGTAAATTTACAAAATTGCAAGTATACAACTCCTACTACTGAGAGAAATGTAAGAGGCACACATACAGGTAATCAATTTGTAGAACTGAACCCTTTCATTACCATTCCTGATATTAAAAAGCAATTATTTCTCGTTTTCGATTTCCACCCATTTTCTGATGGCCTTATAGGCTATGAATCCCTTAAAAATCTCAAAGCAAATTTTATTACTGGTAGCAACGACTTACAATTTCCTCGAGGAAAGATTAAAATGAAATGTAAGTACCCTGATACAATATCGCTACATCTGAATGCTCACGAAACAAAATTCATCAAGATTCCTATAGCAGTAAAAGGGGATTTTTTATTAGAGGATGATTTGGAAATCAACTCGCACGTTATAATTCACTCTGGATTATACTCAGCAGAAGACTCATGTTATAATGCCTATTATGAATCATTCTTCCGAAGCCTGTAGTGTCACAATTAACAACGATATCCTTAAACCCGAAATTAATAATTTTGAAGCCATTACGTTAGAGTCAAACAAATGCAACACTAACCTGAAAAAATATTTATACGATCAACTTAGGACAGAGCATCTTAATGATGATGAGAAAAAGAAACTACTTAAGTTAGTTTCTCAACACGAAAATATTTTTTTCATGGAAGGCTCGAAACTTTCTTTCACGAGCGCAATAAAACATAATATTAAAACAAAGGACGAAGCTCCAATTCATGCTAAGTCCTATAGGTACCCATTTTGTCACCGAGAAGAAGTTCAGAGACAAATCGCAAAACTGCTCGATCAGGAGATCATTCGTCATTCGGACTTCCGGACTTGGACTTCCCCGGTATGGATAGTACCAAAAAAGTTAGATGCCTCTGGCAAACAGAAATAACGGCTAGTAATAGACTACCGCAAGTTAAATGAAAAAAACGGTAGATGATCGATATCCGATACCGAACATCACCGATATCCTTGACAAATTAGGAAGGAGTATGTATTTCTCCACGCTAGATCTCGCATCTGGGTTTCACCAGGTCGAGGTAAAAGAAAAGGACATCCCGAAAACAGCGTTCAGTGTCGAAAATGGACACTACGAATTTTTGAGGATGCCCTTCGGGCTAAAGAACGCGCCATCAACATTTCAACGTGTGATGGACAATGTTCTTCGCGAACACATAGGTGTCATCTGCCTGGTGTATATGGATGACATCATTGTCTTTTCCACAAGCCTCACAGAGCAAATTGATAATTTAGCAAAGATTTTCAAGACCCTTAAAAAACACAATCTTAAAGTGCAGTTGGACAAGAGCGAGTTCTTACAGAAAGAAGTTGCTTTCTTAGGCCACATAGTCACACCGGATGGTGTCAAACCGAATCCGGACAAAATCAAAGTCATAGAAAAATGGCCATTGCCTTCGAATGAAAAGTAATTGCGCGGTTTCCTAGGAATTCTAGGATACTATCGCAAATTCATCAGAGACCTTGCAAAAATTGCAAAGCCTCTAACTAATGCTCTAAGAAAGGGTGAAAGCATTTCTCACTCGGAAGAGTTTGTTAGCGCTTTCGAACACTGTAAAACAATACTATCAGGAAGTAATATTTTACAGTATCCCGACTTTTTTAAGCAATTCATCTTGACTACAGATGCCAGCAATTTTGCATTTGGCGCTGTGCTCTCTCAAGGGACTATCGGAAACGATAAGCCAATAGCTTTCGCCTCCCGAACCCTTAACAAATCTGAAGAAAAATACTCGGCTATAGAGAAGGAGCTCTTAGCCGTCGTTTGGGCTTGCAAATATTTTCGTCCGTACCTGTACGGAAGAAAATTCACTTTATACACAGATCATAAGCCACTCACTTATGGTCTTAACTTAAAAGACACCAATAATAGGCTTGTCCATTGGCGTCTTTCACTGAGTGAATTCGACTACGAAATACGCTACCGTCCAGGTAAGCAAAACGTAGTAGCTGATAGTCTCTCAAGGATTCGAAATGACCTCAACAATAATGAAAGCTCATCATCTGATATGACTGTTCATTCAGCCGATACGGATGATTCCGAGTTTATAAAATGCACAGAACAACCGTTAAATGCCTTCAGCAAACAAATAATTTTGAAAATAGGATCCACTGAACCTGAACATTACGAAGAAATATTTCCAAGAGTCTACCGAAGAACAACAACAAGACTAAACTTTGGGGTACCAAGTGGTTTTGAAGAGACAAGAATCGCAATACTTGGTGGATCTTTTGAAATCTGTGCTAGATAAGATTTACAAAAATCTAAATACGTTGGACTTACACTGCCAACTACATACATTATTTCTACCTACGCCTACGCCTACATAATTCATTGCTACATGAAAATTGATATTTCGCCTAATGGCCGTCTAAGCCACCCATTTACCACCCATCGAATTAATGAAGCAAAACAGAAACACTTAACGCGGAGTTTTCCCCTGGCGGCGATGAATCCACAACTTTCATTCCAGCATCGATGTATTTATTGTTTTAAATTTATTTGTACAATGTAGCCTAGTGAAGAATTGTAATTTTATTTATTTAAACTTTTATTTGCCGAAAAGCTCAAAGAAGTGAACTTGTCTCAGTATGGTAATTGAATGCTGCCACAATTTTTGGAGAACATTTGGGATGGTTTTATTAGTACCTACTTTATATGCGCCATTCGCGATCGTACACTCAAGCTCATTATTGATTTGTACAATGCCGTTTCCTGTGGTCTATGCGTCTATGCTATTCTTGTTTTTCGAGCTGAGATAAATTTGTTGGAATGAGCTGCAGAATAAATGAATAGTAAGCTCTATGCTTCATTCATTTGTTTCATTAGATAATTACGCATGTTCTTGTCAGTCGCAGATTAGCAACTGAGAATTGTAAACTCCTTGTCCTCCTGATGAGATATGGATCTCCAATTTTCTTCATGCAGCTGGTCTCCTGTGGGGTGGGACTTCACAAAGACTGTTTCCAAGCGGTTGAACTTTTAAATGTGCATTTCATTATAAATACAGAAAACTCCAGAGGATATCTGTTTCGCAAAGTATCTGTGCATCGGCCTCAACGCTTACCATGCCCCCTCAGGGACAATTTTCCGATTAACCGTTAAGCAGACACAAAGCATGCTTTCATCTGATCCATCCAAAGCACTCGATAAATCCATCAAAAGTGAAAAGCGAGAGTCTTTCGGTGCGTTCGTCAGAACGATGGATGGCACCATGGATTTCCAGATGGACAAAAATCGTGTACGAAAGTTTGAACTTGTTCCATTCATAGGTCCAATCTACTATAATAGTTGATACAAGTCTTAAAGAGAAGAAGAACGTGGAAGAACTGCTAAGTCATAAGCATCCGTCTGACAGAAGCAGCAAGTAGCTTTATGTAGTTTGACCAATAAATAAACCGTAAGACTCAAAAGTTTTGAAATATGTAGTGTACGATTGCTGAAAGTAGATTGAATGTTTCTCAAACAATTATTGACTTTTTTAAGTCAGTTAATCCGAGAAACCGCTTTATCTAATTCATAATTATTGAAATGGTTACAAAATAAGTCACTTAAATTTTCAAAACAGTCCATTACTATTAAAAACTAAAATCTACATTTGCATTCTACAACATCTTTTGTTTTCTGGGCGACTTCACGTTTTCAGCCTTAACTGGTTAGCAAATCTAGATGCACCCTCATCAAACTCGTAAATCCTAAATACATCGTTCAAGCGCGAAGCCATAAACCTCATTGGATCATGCTGACTATAACGACTACGAGATGCGAGATATAGGAAATTTCTGCATCGTAGAGGTCGTTCTGGAACAAAAATGTTATAATTGAGAAGTATAACCGTTTCAACTCTTTCCTGCCCATGGTGTCTGTGCAGCATCACCAAACCCGAGCAAAGCTTGAGAGCAAATCGATAACTCGTTTTGATGTTGTGAAATCGCCGACTATGATTATTTAATTTATCCTTTTAGTCGTTTTAATGGTTAAAATAACAAAACGTATAGCAGAAAAATCTCACTGTGACATCAAATCGAAAACTATTCCTGCTGTCGGTGAGAGCAAATCGAAAACTAATTTTGATATTGGTTTCCTATAACAAAATAAGTACACCCGGTTCTTTTTTACATTAAAGAATATCAACCGTGTAAAAAATATTGGGTGTACACAGTTTGATGTCATATCATACAATTTAGAAATCTACAGCAAAATGAGATCAAAATATGTTATCAATCATGATGATTAATTTTAGAAAACAAATTATGATTTCAATTTGAAATGAAAAATAGGGAGCGGGACCATTTGGGCAACACCCCCTATTCCCGTTCGCAACGTTAATAACTCGACCGCGTTCCTACCAAATGGCTTGATTGTTAGTACATCACTAGATATCGACAGAAACTAACCATGTACTAAAAAACAAGTCATTCGGTTGTAATGCGCTTGAGTAATGAACGTTGCTGACGGGAATAGGGGGTGCTGCCCAAATGGTTCTCTACCCTATGTTTTCTATATGCTTTCATTATGTTTTCAGACTTTGCTCGGGAATTTTGCACCTTCTAACCTTCATCGAATTGTTTCAACAACAAAATGCAATATTTTGTATATTATGGTGCATATGGTTCCATTAGACTGCAAATATAATCAATTTTGGGTACGAATTGTAAAACTAACAATCAATCAACTATTGATTTTCAATCAAAAATTATTTTTTTCGTTTTCCACTAATTTTTGCTAGGGGGAATGACGGCTTTGGCAGGTTTTGTTCTATTATTGGCAGGGGATTTTTTTATGACTGACTAGGCTTAAATTTGGCCTAAACATTCTTTGCATATCAAAGAATATTGTGGCCAAATTTCATAAAATTTGGTCGACAAAAACCCCCTGCCAATAATAGAACAAAACCTGCCAAGGCCGTCATTTCCCCTATGTCAAATAACTTTTATTTTAGCATTTTTTCTCAAAGATGATTCCTTCTTGTTGAAATCTTTGAAACAGTCGTATGAGGGAAAGGGTTAAGCTTTTGAAATCTAACTGTTATAAAAATGAATCTAGAACAGTTGCTGGGAAAACGAATTGTGTTTATATAAGCCATTTTACGAGACAGTATACTGCAGCAGTGGCGTAGCCACGGTGGTGGTTTTGGGCATAAACCCCTCCCCAGACACAAAATTTTTAGAAGAATTTTTTTTTCGAGAAAAAAAAATGTTTGGAAACCCCCCCAGAACAATTTTCTGGCTACGCCACTGTACTGCAGTATTGACCGAGACTCCACCATCAATTGAGTGGACGGCTCGGCATTTTGTATTGGTAAATTTGCATGGAAACCATCATCCTTTCGTCATCATCATCATCATTTCGTTTCATTTTCGAAAGTGTTCCGTATAAGAAGTAAATATTAGTGTTAGGTCTCCTGTCATTTCACCAGTTTCGTGAATTAGCTTATTTTGTAGTAATATTATGCATCTCGAGATAAAATAGAATACTGCGGCTTCCTGCTGGTTACTTCTCAGGTAATCGCAACGGTCACTAAACACAACAGAGTCAATGAAAATCGCACCCACCATATGCACTTGCCATGATAAACACTCTCCACGTACTCAGTGACTCCGGTTGCCTCTCACCAATACAATCGAACACTGCTGTCATTTCGCGAAAAGCACGTGGTTTTGTTTGAGCGGGAAAATTCTGCCTATCTTTTAACACGGCC
Organism: Armigeres subalbatus; assembly: GCF_024139115.2. Lineage (NCBI taxonomy): Eukaryota > Metazoa > Arthropoda > Insecta > Diptera > Culicidae > Armigeres > Armigeres subalbatus. The sequence continues at coordinate 185,881,061 of NC_085141.1, read as the reverse complement.
GCTATCTTGACGTTTACCTTCGCAGTCGAGCCTGCGAGTGTAAGACCGCCGCAGCATTCTAGAAAAAGATAAGCGCGACAATAAGCCATTTTATGAGACAGATTCGAACAGCTGATCGAAATTTTGAGTGGACGGCTCGGTCTTTGTTTTGGTAAATTTGCATGTAAACCATCATCATTTCATCATAATCATCATCATTTCATTTCATTTTCGCAAATGTTCCTTGTAAAATGTAAATATTAGTATTTGGTCTCCTGTCATTTGAGTTTTCTATAAAATGGCTTATAGGACAATCGACGATAGTATTGTATTGTATACAAATGCACACCGCATTTTTCTTTGCGGGTGCACTATTGTTTATTCGTATCGCTTACCATTTCTTTATTCGTATCGCTCCGTACCATGTTGAATAGAAAGCTCACAATTACATCTATAACCGGCCACGTTTGGTTTGCCTCTTCAGCTAAGTGCCAATAGGAAAAAAAGACTATTTTTGTCAGGGATCGCGGTATAGTGTCTATTAAAAATCTACCATCTATTTACACCATGCTGGTAAGTACTAAAACATTTAAAGATATTGCATTTTTGTTCTTAGGACAACTATGAGTTCAAAGCTGAGTATCGGCTTTTGATGGCGCCTGAGTATGCTGCTACGGCTCCAAGCAAGGAAAACAACAAAACGGCCTGCTAATTATCCAGCAGGAAATTCTCAACGGGAAAATTCCGATGTTGATCATTAATATTATGAATCGGTTGTTTTGGCACTGTCAGATATCTAAAGTGGCCTACCGAAAGACGTTTTATTTCCAAGATTGGTTCTGGTTCTGGATGCAAAAAGGGCATTGGTTGGTTCGACGCATGAAAGGAAGTGTCAATGGGATAGTTGAAAACGGCGCTCCGTCAGACATGTCAACATCAAATCATCTCCGATCTCGAAGTTTTACCATATGTGAAAATCTGCCCTTTGTGACAGGGGACATCTTTTCAGTGTAAACTGTGCCCCGCCTTGGTAAAAACGGTGAATATTTTATATGACGAACCATCGCTTGTCAGAACCCAAACTTGTCCATCAATTACTGGCGGATCTTACGAGGCATACAATAATAATGGAAATTGACGAGGGTTCTGTCGCAGCGATTGAGTTACTGCGATGCAAAATATTCTACAATTCCAAAGTATTGGCCCATTCCCATTAGTGGCCTCAAATAAATATCGAAACAGAATAATTGATCACCATGATATCACAAATGTGAAGCTATTGACAATGATGGTTTGAATATGAATTACTGAATTTAAATAAATGATAATGCATTATGACAATAATATCATTGGATATTTGGAACTTTTTATTATCCGATTCTTTATACATACACATATGTAAAATCTTATCACTCGCCAAGGTTTCAAGCAATCCCTTATATCGGGCATTTTGTCTAGATATTAAGCTCTAAATTATTTCAAATAGTATGGGTTTCACGAAACTTCAACACGAAAAATCGTTATCTTTAAAACACATGTAAAGCTGCGCTATAGAAAAGCTTTTTTTTAATATTTTCTATTATTTAGTGATATTACGCAATAATTTTACCAGTAATTGCTGTGTAACGATTTTATAATTTGGAAGGCAATTAAAATACAAATCACAAATCTCCCATATGGAGGAAAACGTGCCGCAAAGTGCAAAGTGCTCTCCAGTATGGAAAACACAGACGAAGTCCTACGTCAAAAAATAGTTAAAGCGAAGAATTGCGGTCATTTGAATATTTTTGTTGAAGGTTCGTTGCGCGAGACTTTAATGAAAACTCTATGGATTTTTGGGAGAAGAAAGCGCTACGCTTAGTTCGTTAACAAAGATGGTAAAAACTCGTCGCAGTGAATACTTCGCGAAGAAAGTCTGCCTGGAATCGGAACCAGTGATACTTTAGCTGACAGGGATGATGTGGATTACTCCTTCGCGCGCGCATGGGTCCTCTCCTTTACAATTCTCACGCCAGAGACCTTGATGAATGTCTCATGCCGAATTGCTAGTAAATACAGCTTGCCGTTCATTGCATTCGTCTCTGGGCAGTCGACCTGCAAGATACTCTGGACAGTTTGTTAACTTAGGTTTTGAAGCTAGGTATTGAATTCAATTTGGGCATAGGCCGGAAAGTTTCGGCTTCAACTGATTTATCTAGCACTAACAGCATGTCTTGTGAATATTTGGCACAGAAACGAATCAACTTCATGAATAAAAACGGAATACTTACTTGATACTTGATACTTGATGGGCTACAGCTCTTCGATGAACCTACGCTGAATGGAGTATCCTTCTCCACTGGACTCGATCCTGGGCCAATCGCTTCCAGTCGCCCTGAACATTTTCACCATCCAGCACTACTTCGCTACCACCACCACTAATGAACCCACGTTGATTGCCAGCGACCATGTACTTCGTTTTGCTGGCATTGATCGTGAGTCCAACCCTCGCTGTCTCCCTCTTAAAAGGCGCAAAAGCCTCTTCCACGGGGCGGCGATCAATTCCGATAATATCGATATCGTCCGCAAATCCCAGGAGCATATGCGATTTTGTGATAATGGTACCGCTTCTTTGCACACCAGCTCTCCTAATCGCTCCCTCGAGCGCTATATTGAACAGTAGATTCGAGAGTGCATCACCCTGCTTTAATCCATCTAAGGTAACAAATGACGTCGATATTTCATCCGCAACCCTTACACTTGATTTCGACCCGTCCAACGTTATACGAATCAGCCGTATCAGTTTCGCCGGAAAACCATGTTCAAGCATAATTTGCCATAATTCATTCCGTTTCACTGAGTCGTACGCTGCCTTGAAATCAATAAACAGATGATGTGTCTGCAAGTTGTACTCCCGGAATTTATCAAGGATTTGTCTCAGGGTAAACATTTGATCCGTCGTTGATCGGCCCTCACGAAAACCTGCTTGGTATTCGCCGACGAAGGACTCTTAAAGCGGTCTCAATCTGTTGAACAGAATACGGGACATAATTTTGTACGCCGAATTAAGGAGGGTTATTCCTCGGTAATTGGCGCACTCCAGTCTGTGCCCTTTTTTAAAGAGAGGGCAAATGAGGCCGTCCAACCAGCTAGCAGGCATTTCCTCGTCTTCCCATATTTTCGACATAATATGGTGCAGAACTTCTTAAAGCTGCTCACTGCCATGTTTGAGAAGTTCAGCCGGGAGCTGGTCCTTCCCCGCAGCCTTATTGTTTTTCAGCTCTTTGAAAACTTTTTTAACCTCATCTAGTGTTGGTGACTCCACAGCTTGTCCATCGTCGCTAATATTTATTCTGTTCACCGATGCACCGTCACTTCCTCCATTCAACAAAGTCTCGAAGTGTTGCTTCCACCTGGCAGCCACTTCAGTTTTATCTGTCAGCAAATTCCCTTGTTGGTCGTTGCACATGACGGGAGATGGCGCTGTCTTTCTCCGCGCGCCATTGACAGACTCATAAAACCTCCGCATATCGTTCTGCTCCATTTTTTCCTGCGCCTCACTAATAACTTTTTCTTCGTACTCTTTTTTCTTCCTGCGGTGGGTTCGTTTTTCGGCTGTTCTTGCTTCCTTGTACCGATCTCTATTCGATCGGGTACCTGACACCAACATCCGGCTTCTGGCAACGTTCTTCTCGTCTGTCACTCTCTGACACTCCACATCGAACCAACGCGTCCTGGGTCGCCTCTGTGCAGTGCCTACCACTTCTCGTGCTGTTGTGCTCACCGCTCCATGGATCGACTCCCGTAGATCGTTGATGTTGTCGCTAACGTTGATTGCACTTATCCGTTCGTCGAGCTTCTGGCGGTATTCAGCCGATACTCCTTCCGCCGACAATCGCTGGATATTGTAACGCATCGTTCGCTGTGATCTTTCGTTCGATACAGTTGACAACCGTGATCGAATTTTACTGACAACGAGGTAGTGATCAGAGTCAATGTTCGGACCTCTGAATGTTCGCACATCGATAACATTCGAGAAATGGCGCCCATCCACCAGAACATGGTCTATCTGGTTGCAAGTTTCGCCATTTGGGTGTCTCTAGGTGTGCTTTCGGATGTTCTTTCGTGCAAAGTAGGTGCTACTGATGGCCATCCCTCTGGCAGCAGCAAAATTTACTAGCCGTAGGCCGTTGTCATTGGTAGCGGAGTGAAGGCTCTCCCTACCGATTATGGGACGGAAAAAGCCCTCTCTACCGACCTGAGCGTTGGCGTCTCCGATAACAAAAAATATCAAAGAATATTGTGGCCAAATTTTATAAAATTTGGTCGACAAAAACCCCCCTGCCAATAATAGAACAAAACCTGCCAAAGCCTTCTTTCCCCCCTATGTCAAATAACTTTTGTTCTAGCATTTTTCTCAAAGATGATTCCTTCCTATTGAAATCTTTGAAAATAGTCGTGGGCGGGAAAGGGTTAAGCTTTTGAAATCTAACTGTTATAAAAATGAATCTAGAACAGTTGCTGGGAAAACGAATTGTGTTTATATAAGCCATTTTACGAGACAGTATACTGCAGTATTGACCGAGACTCCACCATCAATTGAGTGGACGGCTCGGCATTTTGTGTTTGTAAATTTGCATGGAAACCATCATCCTTTCGCCATCATCATCATCATCATTTCGTTTCATTTTCGCAAGTGTTTCGTATAAAAAGTAAATATTAGTGTTAGGTCTCCTGTCATTTCACCAGTTTCGTGAATTAGCTTATTTTGTAGTAATATTATGCATCTCGAGATAAAATAGAATAGTGCGGCTTCCTGCTGGTTACTTCTCAGGTAATCGCAACGGTCACTAAACACAACAGAGTCAATGAAAATCGCACCCACCATATGCACTTGCCATGATAAACACTCTCCACGTACTCAGTGACTCCGGTTGCCTCTCACTAATACAATCGAACACTGCTGTCATTTCGCGAAAAGCACGTGGTTTTGTTTTGAGCGGGAAAATTCTGCCTATCTTTTAACACGGCGGCTATCTTGACGTTTACCTTCGCAGTCGAGCCTGCGAGTGTAAGACAGCCGCAGCATTCTAGAAAAAGATAAGCGCGACAATAGGACAATCGACGATAGTATTGTATTGTATACAAATGCACACCGCATTTTTCTTTGCGGGTGCACTATTGTTTATTCGTATCGCTTACCATTTCTTTATTCGTATCGCTCCGTACCATGTTGAATAGAAAGCTCACAATTACATCTATAACCGACCACGTTTGGTTTGCCTCTTCAGCTAAGTGCCAAATGGGAAAAAAGACTCTTTTTGTCAGGGATCGCGGTATAGTGTCTATTAAAAATCTACCATCTATTTACACCATGCTGGTAAGTACTAAAACATTTAAAGATATCCCGTTTTTGTTATTAGGATAACTATGAGTTCAAAGCTGAGTATCGGCTTTTGATGGCGCCTGAGTATGCTGCTACGGCTCCAAGCAAGGAAAACAACAAAACGGCCTGCTAATTCTCCAGCAGGAAATTCTCAATGAGGGAAAAACTCGAGTGGAAAACTAAGATTTAAAAGTGGCTTTTAAACGGGAAAATTCCGATGTTGATCATTAATATTATGAATCGGTTGTTTTGGCACTGTCAGATATCTAAAGTGGCCTACCGAAAGACGTTTTATTTCCAAGATTCTTCGGTTCTGGTTCTAGATGCAAAACGGGCATTGGTTGGATCTACGCATGAAAGGTGTCTATGGGATGATTGAAAACGGCGCTTCGCCAGACATGTCAACATCAAATCATCTCCGATCTCGAAGTTTTACCATATGTGAAAATCTGCCCTTTGTGACAGGGCACATCTTTTCAGTGTAAACTGTGCCCCGCCTTGGTAAAAACGGTAAATATTTTATATGACGAACCATCGCTTGTCAGAACCCAAACTTGTCCATCAATTACTGGCGGATCTTACGAGGCATACAATAATAATGGAAATTGACGAGGGTTCTGTCGCAGCGATTGAGTTACAGCGATGCAAAATATTCTACAATTCCTCCCTAGTATTGCCATTAGTGGCCTCAAATAAATATCGAAACAGAATAATTGATCACCATGATATCACAAATGTGAAGCTATTGACAATGATGGTTTGAATATGAATTACTGAATTTAAATAAATGATAATGCATTATGACAATAATATCATTGGATATTTGGAACTTTTTATTATCCGATTCTTTATACATACATATGTAAAATCTTATCACTCGCCAAGGTTTCAAGCAATCCCTTATATCGGGCATTTTGTCTAGATATTAAGCTCTAAATTATTTCAAATAGTATGGGTTTCACGAAACTTCAACACGAAAAATCGTTATCTTTAAAACACATGTAAAGCTGCGCTATAGATAAGCTTGTTTTTAAATATTTTCTATTATTTGGTGATATTACGCAATAATTTTACCAGTAATTGCTGTGTAACGATTTTATAATTTGGAAGGCAATTAAAATGCAAGGCACAAATCTCCCATATGGAGGAAAACGTGCCGCAAAGTGCAAAGTGCTCTCCAGTATAGAAAACACAGACGAAGTCCTACGTCAAAAAATAGTTAAAGCGAAGAATTGCGGTCATTTGAATATTTTTGTTGAAGGTTCGCTGTGCGAGACTTTAATGAAAACTCTATGGGTTTTTGGGAGAAGAAAGCGCTACGCTTAGTTCGTTAACAAAGATGGTAAAAACTCGTCGCAGTGAATACTTCGCGAAGAAAGTCTGCCTGGAATCGGAACCAGTGATACTATAGCTGACAGGGATGGACCTCGCATATAGGACCTCTTCTATTCATATTGTTTGTAAACGATATATCACTCATTCTTAAGCATCTTAAAATCCTTATTTATGCGGACGATATGAAACTATTTATGGAAATCAAAAATACTGTTGACAATGACATCTACTTGAACGAAATACGCATATTTGATAACTGGTGTAACAAAAGCTTACTACAACTTAATGTCAAGAAATGTAATTTGATCACTTTCAGTAGAAAACGGAGCACACCATCGATAACTGTAACTCTAGGAAATCAACCAGTACAAAAATGTGAAAGGGTTAGAGATTTGGGTGTAATCTTAGATGCTAAGCTAACCTTTACTGACCACTACAACACCATTATCCATAGAGCAACAAATATGCTCAGTTTTATTAAAAGATTTAGTTATAACTTTCAAGATCCTTATACAATTAAAACTTTGTACGTTGCGTATGTCAGATCAATTATAGAATATTGTAGCATTGTATGGTCTCCGTATATGAAATCACATGATGATCGAATAGAATCAATTCAAAAGCAATTCCTTTTATATGCCTTACGCAACTTAGGGTGGACAACATTCCAACTTCCGTCGTACGAGGCGCGATGTATGCTTATAGATATCCAATCATTGAAAAAGCGTCGTGAGTTTGCCATGATCTCATTTGTGAATGATATTGTTTCGCACCGCATTGATTCCACCAAACTATTGTCTTGTTTAAATTTTTACACTCCTACTCGGCAATTGAGAAATCGAAACTTGTTTGCCACCTGTCATCATCGAACAAATTATGCAAAATTTAGTCCAATGAATCAAATGATGTCTGTTTACAATCAGTATTGTGAAGCAATTGATTTAGCCATGCCTCGTATGAGCCTAAGAAAATATTTTAGGAACATTAGTTACAATAGAACATAGTTATAAGTTTTTTAATGTAGTCTACATTATGTTTGACGAAATAAATAAATAAATAAATAAATAAATAAATAAGATGATGTGGATTACTCCTTCTGCTGATCGTTCCGAATGATTGACTCGGCAACACGAACGCCACAACGCGCGCGCATGGGTCCTCTCCTTTACAATTCTCACGCCAGAGACCTTGATGAATGTCTCATGCCGAATTGCTCGTAAAGACAGCTTGCCGTTCATTGCATTCGTCTCTGGGCAGTCGACCTGCAAGATACTCTGGACAGTTTGTTAACTTAGGTTTTGAAGCTAGGTATTGAATTCAATTTGGGCATAGGCCGGAAAGTTTCGGCTTCAACTGATTTATCTAGCACTAACAGCATGTCTTGTAAATATTTGGCACAGAAACGAATCAACTTCATGAATAAAAACGGAATACTTACTTGATACTTGATACTTGATTAACTACAGCTCTTCGATGAACCTACGCCGAATGGAGTATCATTCTCTGGTTAAATGCTGGATCCATGCTGCCACTTGGAAAAGTTGCTCGAAGCGCTCGAGTCAACGTTCCAGCTAGTCAGTTGTGTCAGTCAGTAGCTGACCAGTCGCGTCATTCACAGGTATCGTTGCATTTATGTTTTCTTGATTAATGACTTGTGAGGGAAGTCAGATTTTCTTTTGTGGAAAAGATGTTTAATTTTGATACACATAGTTAAGTTTGCCATTGTGTTCTTATGACATATTGCGAAAAAAGATGCGGCTGCCGGTGGGACTTGAACCCACAGTATTTCATTAAGTACACGGACGTATTACCAATCACACAACAGCTGCCCTTGCGAGAAGTTATTCCATTACCAGCAAATAACAACGGGATATCAGTCAACTCCCCGTATCCATCAAATCTGCTTTGGCAACATTTCACACCTCTCCTATCCGATCGTCTGGTGGTACTGTTCAGCAACTCCTTCAACTGCCAAGCATTGGATATTGAAACGCATCGTTCTGTTGTTTCGTGAATTCGTGACGCTGGAGAGTCGCGCCCGAATTGTTGCAACTTCCTCTACATATCCCTAATCATAATCAAGAACATTTAGCAACTACATCGCTACCTATAATTAAACACATGAAAGATACACATTTTCTCATACAATACACATTTCCAATACAAAATAGAATGCTCGTAGAGTTGCTTCGTGGTGATATTCGGCGACTCACTGCAGTGAGGGCTCACACTTTCAAAGCGGAGATTTTGCCGGAAATATGAAATGCTTGCATAGCCAAATGCCTATTTTTGATATTTAGTAAAAACTTATAATGGTAATAATATATATCATAAAACTATTTTTATAAAACAATAATGCTTTCCACTCACTCAAAGATTTATTAAAAATTGAAATTGAAAGCCTCCACGGTGGATTTGTTATTTTAGAGAAAATTGTTATTTTACATTAAATTATTAAAACAATATTAATACAAAATCTTACATCTCCCAGGAGAACGCGTTTTGGCCAACAATGCGTATTTCAAGTGACCACAGTGGCTGGATGATGGGACGAGAAAATCAATTGAGTAGAGTGCACATAATGATAATTACTCAGCGCCAGCCAAACCACACCAAGAGCACACAAAAGCGCACGATAATTGCGGGATCACAATTCATTGAGTCAATTAGAGCGAACGCCAAAGTGCCATGCTATGCTAATTAATGCAGTTAATCCCGCAGAGCCACTTTCGTCGGCGACTGTCCAACGAGACGAAGCTGTGGAAATAGTTTCGGATCTAATGACAGAACGTCAAGGCGTGGCGTATTTTTCTCATTTTCCACTTTATTTCTTTTTTAAATAACTTTCCTTCAATTTGTGTTTTGTGTGAGTTCCGTACATGCTAGAAGATTTCTGTGTTTTAAACTTTTTCAATTTCCTTCTCAGTGTGTTTGTGTGTATTTGTGTCTTGCCTTTTAATAGTTTCAATTAGCTCGTTAGAGGGACTGTGCTATGTACAAATACGGGTTTTGATTTCAATATTCTCCGGTTGTGGAAACTGTTTCTTGTGTTATAATTCTGTTGGGCTGTGCTGGATTTCCTCGGCTTAATTTTTTTTTACTTCTGGAATCTTCAGTGGATTTAATCAATTCAACTTCGCCTGCAGAAATTTTTTCAGCTACACGAACATTTCTTTTCCCTTCTCTGTTGCCTAGAGTTGCATTCCAGTAGAAATCGGAAAAATAAGTTTGGAGAGAAGTTTTTCTTCGCTCTTCTTTTATTAGTAGCTACTTATAGTTAAAAAGGGATAGAGGATTCTTCCATCCAAATGAAGAACGCAAGTTTCTTCATTTTCTCTAGAGTTCGTTTTCTCTCATTATTCTAATGAAGTTTTCTTGCACTTTTTCGTCAGCACTATATTAAACTACACCTTTTGTTGCTTTTAATTAAAATATCCATTTCCACGTTAAAGTTTCAGTCTTAAGAAATGCTATAAAATCTGTGGTAAATAATAATTCAACAAACTCTCGCTTGCCCAGTGTTCTCTTTCTTTCCTACTAAACTTAATCTTGATTGATAGGTTTTATTGTGCATAACACGATTAAAAATTCTCTACCATTTTTTGCATGAGCGCTGCATCATTCAACCGAAGGGAAAACTTTTGACGGTTTTTTTAACCCTAATCAAAAATCCTAATTTGTACGATACGAGTTTCTTCAGCGTTCTATATCTAGAAAGCCCATTCGGATTAAATTATTCATGCAATACTTTCAAAACATAATCTTGGAACATTGGATGTTAAAAAAATCGGTTGTAAAATTGAGTCTCAACTCGATCCGCTTTGAGGGTTTTCTGCACTCAACCCTCTCTCGTCATTGTCATCACAGAAAATGTTTTTTGCTAAATCTCGTTTCCTCGCCGCTAAACCTTCGTCCGATAACATAACAGTTGAAATGTTTTCACTTACACCACATCATCGAATAACATATTTCCCTCTTATCATTCTTCCTCTCATTTTTTCATCGCTTACATCGTAAGAAGAAGTTCATTATATACAGGAGCTGTTTCTTATTATTATCCTTCCTAAAAATTTATGACGTCTGTTGGTCCTATATTCAAACAATAACGGTACATAATACTTCTGCCGAAAACATGCCATCATCAATCATTCTCCCCCGACAACAATGGAGAACCCTTCAACCGCCCGACCGACGACGCGACACCGGAGAAAACACGGAGCCGAACCGATATCGGAACACGGCAATGGCACCGGCGGCAATGGTGGCTTCGAAGGATACCGATCCGTTATTGTGTAGTCTTCCCGGTCATTATGGGCGAATTTTGCTGCCGGGTTGGGGGCGATCAGTGACGTGCACAGACCACCGGCTGCAGCGCTGGAGGAGAGTCGATGGAAGACCTCTTATCGTAAACTGAACAGCCTTCTGAAAATAAAGGAAGTGAGACTGAAAAAAGAGAAAAACACATACGAAAGCAATTACATATGTTTTCAGCATCGATATCTGCATAACCAACAATGTTCAGTGTGAAATATGTTTGAATAAACCTGGAAAACTTCAGTGAAAATTAATTGTGTATGCAGTTTTCTAATACGGAGGAAAACGGAAAGTATTTTATGTTAATTCATGCGTACATTCGGTGTACGATATCCTCAGTTATGGCGTTGAACGATGTCCGATGCGATTTGTGATTAATTGAATCTGTTACATGAAAACTTTGGCAAAAAACTGAAAAATTTACATTGGCGCTTGGTGTGATTTGGCAGACCCCAAGCATCAAAATAAAAAAATGCTGAGCAAGCCGTTTTGAAGACACAAAGCAACACGTCATTGATTTTTCAGTCACAAGAACCACAATTCAATGATTTGGAACAGCATTCAATGTGTATCGATGTGATCGATCCCCCCGCAATAGCAGAAAATCTCGTTTCGGTGGCGTGTTGATTGCTGTTTTTCATCGTTATACCAGCACTCACATCGTAACAGTCAATGGTCGCGGATTGGAACAGGTCTCTGTTTTCACTTCTCTTAAAGGCAGGATTGTGCGTATGTGTGCAGTATATATTCCGCCAGATAGAAGCAAAGATGTTGATGCAATCAACAAGCATATGGCTTCCGTTCAGGAGTTAATTGACATGGGGTCGCCAACCGATACGCTACTTATTTGCGGCGATTACAATCAACCGCGAATGCATTGGCTACGGATGAAGAAGGAATTCATTGTGTAAATTCTTCTCAACTGCCCCTTACATCCTCACCTCAATGGATCACCTCAATCTCGGTCAAGCCAATCTTGTGCGTAACTTGCTCGGCCGTACACTGGATTTGTGCTTCTGTTCGTTCGAGTGCCCTGCTGTTGTAGATTGCTGCACTGCTCCTTTGCTTCCACTGGACTCTCATCATCCATCGCTTGAAATTTCAATTCCAGCCGTAACAACTAACAATGATTCGTTATATGTAACGCCGGATGTCTCACTAAACTTCCGTAAAACTGATTTCACAGCGTTGCGAAACTATCTGATGACTGTTAACTGGACGCAAAGTCTCTCATCGAATAGTGTGGACGAAATGGCAGAGACGTTTTGTGCAGAAATCGTGTCGTGGCTGCACTCTAATGTACCGCACAAACGACCTGCAGCATCACCTGATTGGAGCACCCGTGAATTAAGAGAACTGAAACGCACACGTAATGCACAGCAACGTAAGCTTCGAAACTTACGTACCTCGGAGACAGTACGTTGCTTTCATCGAGCCAGTAATGCATACCGCCATCTGAACGCGTCTTTGTACAAATCGCATGTGTTACGAGTTCAGTCAAACTTAAGAAGAAACCCTAAAGGATTTTGGAGTTTTGTAAATTCCAAGAGAAAGTCTGAATCTGTCCCATCAATCGTTTACCTAGATGAAAGCTGCAATGTCCTGTAAGTTGTTCGCCAAGCATTTTTCATCAGTTTTCTCGACCGACGTAGCCTCTGCACAAGAAGCTAAGTTAGCGGCTCTAAACGTTCCGATGAATGCAGTTGACCTCAAAACGTTTACGATAACCCCAGAAATGATTATGGTGGCAGCATCAAAGATAAAGAATTCCTACTCTCCTGGACCGGACGGCATCCCAGCCGTAATATTTCGTCGCTGCATAAGAGCTCTTACACAACCCTTGTGCCACATTTTCAACCGTTCATTCGCCGAAGGAAAATTTCCTTACGTATGGAAACAATCGGTAATGATGCCGGTATACAAAACGGGTGATCGTCGTAACGTGAAGAATTATCGAGGGATAACTAACCTTTTAGCTGCTTCTTAATTATTCGAAATCATAGTGAGTAGTGTGATTCTCGAGGGCACTCGAAATTACAATTCCTTTGACCAGCATGGATTTATGCCCGGTAGATCAGTTTCTACTAACTTGATGGGCATCGACGTGCATAACACAGATCGAGGATAAAGCGCAGATCGATGTCGTCTACACGGACCTGAAAGCTGCCTTTGATAAAATTGACCACCGTATACTTCTTTGTAAATTATCTCGACTTGGATTCTCCGTACAACTACTGTCCTGGCTGTATTCGTATCTAACTGGCAGAGCATTGCGTGTGAAAATTGGCTCCTGTTTTTCGACGACTTTTTCTAATACGTCTGGGGTCCCACAAGGTAGCAATCTCGGTCCTCTCTTGTTCACATTGTTCTTCAACGACGTGATGTTGCTACTGCGAGGTGGTTGTAAGCTAGTATATGCAGACGACTTGAAGCTGTTTTTATTGTAAGTTCATTTGAAGACTGTGAACGCCTCCAAGCGCTGCTCAATGTATTCATCGTGTGGTGCAGCAATAACTAGCTGATTGTTAGTGCCCCTAAATTTGTGGTGATAACGTTCCATCACATTGCATCACCAATTGTTTTCGACTATTGCATTAACGGAGTATCGCTGACCAGGGTACAACAAGTAAAGGACTTAGGTGTTATGCTAGATGCTAAATTTTCGTTCGACGAACATCGCTCGGCTGTTATCTTTAAAGCCACTCGTCAGCTGGGTTTTATCGCCAAGATTGCCATAGACTTTTCAGACCCATATTGCCTGAAATCACTCTACTGTGCCTTGGTTCGACCCATATTGGAAACAGCTTCGATTGTTTGGGCCCCATACAAGGTTCCATGGTGTTTAAGGATTGAACGCATTCAGAAGCGATTTATTCGACTAGCCCTGGCGAGATTCTTCAAATCTTCCTCCGTATCCGGATCGGTGTAGACTTCTAGGGCTGGACACGTTACAACGACGAAGGAAGATCCAGCAAGCGTTGTTTGTTGGGAAGCTTCTAACTGGAGAAACTTTACGCAGGTGGAGAACTTGTTTGAGTTCGGTGAAGCGTCCAGTAGATTTTCGAAGAAGCTGTACAATTCAGTGTTAATTTAGTATTGTAGTAATCGTAATTTAATATTATATCATTCATTAAGACTTTGGGTCAGATGAAAAATTATTAACAAATAAACAAATAAACAATGAGCAATCATGCGTCTCCATACTTCTGGTGCACATATTGTAAACGCTTCATTGAATCAAATAGGTACCCACTTTATTTTTTTTTGTAAATTATATCTGCACTACGATATGTCCGACATCTTTATTTTTTCTAATATTTTATATAGAATTCTCGCTTAACTCAAAAAACTGCAATCAAAAGCTTTTATGTTTTTCAGTTAATTGCGCTATTTAAATTAATTCATGAAAAAAATGTTACTTAGGTCCTTTTGAAAAGTTAAGCGAGAATTGAAAATCATTAATTAAACAAGTAAAAACAAGAAATCGTCGAGATCCTCGTAGTAAAAGTAAAGAAAATTGTTTCGTTATTCATCCATATGAGTTCAAATAGGTCGTAAAGTTCCAAGTTCTTTCTTGAAAGTATCACTCGTTTGCTTCTATTTCGTGATAATAGATAAAAAATCATTCCAGTAGTTCGACAGTTTTTTTTAAAGTAATTTTTCAAAAACGTCGATTTTTCGGAACATCACTCTCTTGATTGATGTTTAACTCTGGACGGAACAACGTAAAGGTTAACAGATTTTTCCGATTGGAATTCAGTTAAAAGTCGTTGTAATAGTCTAACAACAAAAACTCGTTGTGTATATGCACAGCATGTGAAAGATTTATTTCGAAACACGTTTTGGAAATACCCACCGCCCGAAGGAATGTGGTTACCTTCAATTAATGTTTCGAATTAAATTTTTCACCTGCTGTTCATACGCACATCCAGTTATTAAAACATTGTAATTCATGTTCATGTCGGATGGTCAATACTCGGAAACAGGCAATTAACTTTGATTGAACTGAATAAGAGATTTTTGATGCTGCTCAAAATTTGCAGCAAAATGTACTGAATTTGATACAATTTACAGATCAGTTGAATGGAGGTTCCGGTAATTTTGAATAAAATTTTGGATTCTTTTTAAAGTGCTAATAAGAGTTAGAGATTAGTTTTTTTTGGCAAACTGTCGATCTAATCTCATTTTTGTTTCAACAGCGAAAAATAGAAATTACACCGATGATAGGAAATAGACGAATGCGCAAGTCAAAAACTCTATTTTAAAACCCTATTTAATCCTCCAAACGATAATGGTACCTTAATTGAAAATCAAGTCGTTTTCAGCCGTTGCCACGGGAATGACACGCTACGCCATCTTTGTCACATCTTTCCTGAATCACCAAAAGGGCACTGCACGGAAGAATCTCTTTCTCTCTCGTTCTTCATGAAATTTGACGTTTACTGGCCTTGTTGTTTTCTATTTTCTTTGCAGCGAAAAAGAGACAAAGCAGTCCGTGCAGTGCCCTATACGAGTGCACTGCGAATGCAACATAAACAATTGCGAGGATGAAAATGATATAAAACGAACAAATGCATAGACAGTACCTTGTGCAATTAGCATTCCAAATAATTGAGCAAATAAGTTGAACATTCTTAAGTTTGAAGCATGGAATCGGGTGTAAAATTGTTTTAATTGATAATTCGTTAAATTTTTCTCTATTTTCTTATGATTGTATCATGTTGCATTATTGAGTGGAATGGGCGTCTTGCATCATATTCCCTTGTAAAAACGTAAACATTCAAAATTCACGCACATACTATTGCAAAATAAATCAGTATTGGGGTAATTTGACACTGGGGGATAAATTTATCCCCCAAAAAATAACGATCAGGAAAACATGTCAAAATCCATAGTAAGAAAAATTGGATGTCGCTCCTCTGGCCGTTGCAGTCTTGTAAAGCAGCAAAAACAAGTTTACTTCTGCATTCGACGGTTTCGGTTATTTATTTTACCTTTTTCAAGGATTCTAAAAATGTTTGCAATTAATTTTAATTTTACAGTTTGTTTTTAGTCCATCCCTAGTTTTACTCACTGAAGCTTGTTTCCTTGTTAGAAGATAGTGTTACACACTAATGTAGACCATTCAATAGAAAAATGGCGCCCGCTTCGGCTACAAACAGTTGAAAATTTGAGATAATGTTTAGGAATATTAACCATTCTACTCACTACATAGGTTACAGTTATTTTGCGCGGCACTGTATCGTGGGTGGCTGGGCGTTTAGTGAGTAGAATGGTTAATATTTGTTAACATTATCTCAAATTTTCAACTATTTGTAGCAGAAGCGGGTGCCATTTTTGTATTGAATGGACTACATTAGTGTATAACACTATCTTCTAACAACGAAACAAGCTTCAGTGAATAAAATTAGGGATGGGCTAAAAACAAACTGTAAAATTAAAACTAATTGCAAACATTTTTAGAAAGGTAGAATAAATTACCAAAACCGTCAGATGCAGAAGTAAACTTGTTTTTGCTGCTTTACAAGACTGCAACGGCCGAAAACGACATGATTTTCAATTAAGTTTTCCACAGTCGCCAAGAGTTATTTCGATAATGGTACCTTTCTCAGAACAAGTTCCATACGATGGTGAATCCGGCTCCATTTCTTCCCATTGAAAATTGTCCGGATCGGACAATGTGGTTAGTTATGGTCAAAATAATTTTAAAACAAATATAAGGAAAATGGCACTTTTGGCACATATAATCATCCGTTTTCGATCCAACACGCAGAGTTGGCAATTTCTCACACTTCTTTTTAAAATGTGTAGAGTGAAATGAAAGGAATTCTGCCAAATTTTCACGGATTTTTATTTCATGAAAGCGCATCGAACTATTGTAAACAAGCTGTTTCCTTCAATAATGTAATTTCTAACTCGAAAATCAAAAACAATACAATCATTTTATCCGCTAGTCATCGTTATTTGCACAGATCTATTAAAACTATTTGGAAATTTAGATTTAAAAACAAAGCAACATTCCCATCATGACTGCTTGTACTGTGACAGGTGACCGGGAGACGGCTACATTTTTATTTGGTCTTTTGAAAATGAAAATGCAACTGTTGTCGCTTTCACATGACAGTCATGAAAACTACCAGTACTGCGGAGGAGTCTATTGATCCACACTCGAGAGCGTTTACAAGTGCGTGTTAATCAAACCGGGAGAAACACGATCGATAAAGAGAGAGAGGTCGCTTGTGTTTTGTTGTTTTGTATAAAAAAGTCGAAATTCAGACGCGTACAACGTTTATTAACACAGAAGATTTAGGACACAACCTAAATGTATACTTCATTTTAAAAAGCAAATTGAATATTTTCCACTAGCTGGCAGCGGTGAAAATTTTCTGTCTCAGTGAGTGAGATTTGTGTGATATTGATAACATTGCCTGTTCACCCTGTTCACAACTTTCTAGCAATGAAAGGTGAAAATGGTTAGCAGCAACAAACAGGGATAAAGTAAACAAAAGACCTCTCTTCTTACAGCAGACGCAGCCTACAGTGACAGTCCATCGTCTATTCATGTCACTCGCTGGTGCGAGTGAGTGAGGGCTCTATGTAGATACACGGTGAATACGGACGGATTTTTGCGGCATTTAATTTAGTCAGTCCATTGTGTCCGTTTGTTCATGTCGTGCATTGTTCGGTTACCATTTTATCCGGATACGTTGGTGGAATGCCACCGAGAAGAACAAGTTGTCAGTCGCCATCAGGCAGCCATGACGATTAGGCGCGTCTCCAAATACGCTACCGCATGGCCTGCGCATCCGGCGACTGACGAGGTTTTGGTGGAGAGTTTTCCCACTCGCGCTGCCAGCTGGCAACCGAAGTCACCCTGATGCGTTCGCGGGCTCTTCTGGTGCCACGTAGCTCGAAACACTCCTCGTCTTCCCGGATAACCAGCCCGACTGGCATCATGCTCGCAATCACGCAGGCTGTATCGTGTGATATCGTGCGGTAGGAAGATATCACTCTGAGACACATCAAGCGGTACGTGCTCTCCAGCTTCTGCAGGTAACTGGTTACCCCCAGAGCTCTCGCCCAGGACGAGCCGCCATACCTAAGAATAGATACGGCAACACCTGCCAGTAGCCTACGTCTACTGGCACACACCTTGGAACTCCTCGATAATGCCACAACAGCAGTCGAAGCCCTCTTGAACTGCATAGTCGACATGGCTGGCGAAGGTCAGCTTGTCGTCTATTACGACCCCAAGGAGCTTCAAACTCTGCTTTGGTGCGATCGCGACTTCGCCCACGTGAATCACTGCATCTTAAACCGACTTGCGGTTGTTGACGATAACCACCTCCGTCTTATGTTGAGCGAGCTCCAGGCCTCTAGCGCTCATCTAATCCTCCCACCGTGCTGATCGCGGGAATTGACTCCCCGTAGACCTCCAAGGTTACGTCATCTGCGAAGCCGACGATCTTAACACCAGGAGGGAACTTTTACCGCCATCGGTCTCGTATAATAGTACACGGTTCTGGAAATAGCTTTCCAAAATGTGGTACAGGCCCACCGATAGGCTAAGCCGGTGTAACGAGAGCGCGATGGCATCCCAGCTTGCGCTGATGAATACGTTCTTCACATCAAGTGTCCCTAACGCACAGTATCGAATACCTCGCCTTTTCTGTTGGATCCATACCTCGGCGGTCTTTACCACCAAGTTAATAGCGTCCAACGTGGACTTACATTTGCGAAAATCGAACTGATTGCTTGGTAGGCCGTTCGTACCCTCTGAGTACGGGGTCAGCCTGTTGAGGATGATCCTCTCTAGCAACTTGCCCGTCGTGTCTATAAGGCAGATTGGTCTATGCGTCGATGGGTAGCCCGCCAGCTTCCCGGCCTTCGGCAAAAACACCAATTTCTGCCTTTTCCATCTTTCAGGGAATCTACATTCGTCAAGGCATCTCAGCATAGCTAGCCTGAATATGTTTGGGTTCACTATGAGTGCTGCTTTGAGAGCGTTGTTCGGAACACCGTCAGGCCCTGGAGCTTTGTTCGTTACCATGGATTTAGCCACCGCGAGTAACTCTTCGTTCGTCACCGGTGCCACCATTCCGGCCGCAATCATATTGCTTTGTGGTGTAGGAGGCCAGGTACTTGTAATTCGGGTCGGGAAGAGTACCTTAATAATCCTCGCCAACATATCCGGGGACCGTTCGGGGGGTGAAGAGCTTCCTGTGGTCTTGGACATCACTATCCTGTAGGTGTCACTCCACGGATTCGCGTTGGTTAAAGGCAGGTTGAATCACTTCACGGCGGTCCGCTCTTTCATCCTTGGTGCGGGCACGTTACATCCTTCTTCTAGCCTTGAGGCAGGTTGATCGAATGGCCGCAATCTCGGAACTCCACCAGTATACCGGGCTTCTGCCATTTCTCGGCAGGGCTTTCCTCGGCATGGTGGCGTCGCACGTACGTGATAGGACAGCTACCAACGCATCCTCACTTAAAACTTCAGTGTTGGCTTCCAGTCCCAGGGCCGCGGTGAAAACTTCGCTGTTGAAGTGGTTGGTTCTTCACCCCCGGACAGGGATCCCCGGACCTCGGATGTTGCACTCCATAGTTGATCTTAAAGCGAATTGCCAGATGATCACTATGGGTGTAACCCTTGTCCACCTTCCAGTCCAAGTCTGATGCCAGACCACGACTGACAAACGTTATGTAAATCCATGAATCGACCATGTACCTTCTGAACGTGCTAGCAGAACCATCATTCACTAGCACTGCGTCGAGCTTCGCTAGCGCCTCTAATAACGCTTGATCTCTTCGATTGGAGCAGCGGCTACCTTACTCCACTGCCCAAGCGTTAAAATCTCCTGTTATGACGACCGGCTAACAACCCACTAGGTCAGACGATAGCGTATCAATCATCTGGTTGAACTGTTCTAATGGCCACCTTGGTGGAGCATAGTAGCTACAATAGAACACAGCATTGATCTTGGCTATCGTGACACCCTCAGCAGATGAGTGTACCATGGATCGGGTATCGTCGGGTACCGTCCGTCCAACTGCCGTTATTGACAGGGACGTTGTGCTGGTCGGACAGAAGGGCGTCATCGGTCCT
This sequence comes from Armigeres subalbatus, assembly GCF_024139115.2. NCBI lineage: Eukaryota > Metazoa > Arthropoda > Insecta > Diptera > Culicidae > Armigeres > Armigeres subalbatus. Next base: position 185,860,962 of record NC_085141.1, on the reverse strand, counting down.
CGACACAGTGGTTAAGATTCTGCTGTGTTACTTGCACTAATTCTTTTTGTTTGTCTCTCTGATTGGACACGAAGATCCACCCAGAACGTGGTTACAGGCTTGCTTTTTGCTGGCGCAGATGAGGCACTTTGGTGCTATATCGCATTCCTGCGCCTTGTGCCCTTCCTCACCACAACGAAAACACATGTTGCTACGGTCTGGACCCTTACAGTTGTAGGACTTGTGCCCCAACTCTAAGCACCAATAGCATATGTCCACTGGAGGCGGCTGGAGTTTGCTCCAGCGCAGGTGGGCTACCTGCGTGCCAAAGGGAGCGCCTCTTAGGCGTACAGAGGTGTTTTTTTTTTCTTCCTAAACAATGGAGGGGGAATCTGCTCAACAGACATCCTGGGTTGACCAGGAAGTGCTGGGTTAGGGGCCACCTCCAATGAGGGAGGCAGGACTGCATCCCCGATCAGCTAAACCGTTTCCATTGCCGCCAAGCCCATCGTCCCTTCGGTACAACCAGAAAGTAATGCTTCAAAGGGGGGCCAGTGCATGACGCACCCTCGAGGTTAGCTGCGTGTCCTTGCAGTATCGAACATCGTGACTCGCTTTTTTAGGGGTTTTCAGAGGTGTTCTGGACCTGGACCGCACTGGTCTCTGACGTCAGAAAAAACGTCATCGTCCACGACGTTCGTGACCTCGTCCAATTAATTGCACTGGAGGGTCACTTTCGCCCCCAACGACCTCACCACGGCCTCGTCACCCAAGACCTCTTGGGTAAGCTTTCTGTAGTCAGTCCCACTAGCCTGCGCACCGTGTTTCAGAGCCAAGATCATTTGACCGGTCTTGGCGCGTCTGACGCTTCACACGTCCTGACCCAGCGCCGAAAGCTTTTCGGCCACCCGCATCGATTTAAGGACTTCAGCGTACCTTCACTTTATAAGTTTTCAACAACAAGACCTCGCCTCTGTCCTTAGCTTTCTTTGCGGGTCGAGATGCGTTCGACTTCCGCTTCGCACTACTGACCATCTGGCAGAGATTTTCTGTCCCTTGTGTCGATGGCGGCCCGGCGACTTGCGCGTGAAGTCTCCTTCTCGGGTCGACGCCCTTCGGACTCCTCTGTATTGTATGGAGGGCTGTATTTTTTTGTGTGAACCGTAACCCTCCCTCCCCCTTGAGCGTTACATAATTTGTGAAGAGTCCCATTGCTAATAAAGAAATCAGGGTATTTAAGAGCAATAAATAAATATAAAATTTCCACAAATAATGCAAAATTTCGACAGACACTTGAAAAATTTCCTCAAAGCAAACACAAATCAGCACTTATAAATGCAAAAAATGCTATTATAAAAACAATTCTCCATAAAGAAATCAAAATGTTCCACGAAAAAAAATATGCAAAATTTCCATAAAATAATCAATATCTATCTTCTTCTATATTCTAGTCTATATAATAAAAATGAAATGGTCTGTGTTCGTATCCGCATAACTCGGAAACGGCTGGATGGATTTTCTCCATTTCTTCAGCAGATATGTTGTTTATCGTTTCCGACGGGTTTATATGACATTTCCTAATGCAAAAATCACAAGCAAAATTTTTTTTTTTTTTTTTTGTCTTTATTAAAGAGATTTTCAGCCCTAGGCTGGCTCATCTCTACAAGCAAAATTGAGTAAGTCTTAAAAAACTAAAATAAAATGGAAATTTTGCATGGGCAGTTCACAACGCGCATTTGGCCTACTATGCATGACAACGTCTGCCGGGTCGACTAGTATATATATATATAAAACAAAGTTGGCATTTTTACGACCGCCCATCCAGCCCAACTTTTGCTCATTTATGTTCGTTTTCTTCTTCTATTTACAATGAAACTGAAAAAAAAAAATCAAAACCAAAATCCAATCTCTTCGATGAAATAGTTTTTTGTACTTTGGGATTTTCAAATCTTTATTATTTGTGTATAGGGTAAACTGGGGGCAAAACCCCAGGGCAAAACGACTTTTTGGCATTTTTAGCGGTGTTCCAGAAATATTTTCAAGAATGTTTACTACTAAGTTGGTAGTTCGACATCCGAGCTACATGCTCTGTAGTAAATACTATCGAAAAACTGCCGAAAATGTACTAAAAAATGTCAAAGAGTCGTTTTGCCCCGGGGGTGCATATTACCCCAGTTTCCCCAATAACACGAGGTTGGCATTATCAATCGATAACGGAAAGTTCGATATCTGCTAATTTTTATTTGTGTACACCCTATTTTGTTTGTACACGGTTTTTTTTACACTGCCGTGTAAAAAAACCCCATATTTTTTTGAAAATTTGCTTCATTTTGCATGATTCGTCGAGAAATCATAAAACTTTTTTTACGCGGATTTTCGAATTTTGAACTGAAAACTTTATTTACACGGAACGCATCCGGTGTACTTAACTAATAGGAATCAATTTAAAAACAAAGTAAAAATATGAAATCATTTGCTTTCTAAATAAATTATGTACACAACAAATTGTATCAGAAAATGAACATTTTTTTTTTGGCGAAACAAAGTTCGCTGGGTCAGCTAGTTAACAATAAACAGTTACAAAATTTTCCACTAAATATTTATTTTCCACAAAAAATAAAAACACACTACCAGCGACTGTTAGATTTTCTAACAATTCTGTATAAGAACCTACCAAAACCTGATGAGAACTGGACATATGGGAAGATGCCAGATTCGTATACAAATACTGTATGAAACCTGACAATTTTGCAGGCTTTTTTACAATATTTGTTTGTGAGCTTACATTTTTTCTATAAGAATCTTACAATTTCGCATATGCCCAGTTCCTATATAGGTTTTTGTAGGTTCTTATACAGAATTGTTAGAAAATCTAACAGTCAGTCGCTGGTAGGTTGTATGCTTTATAACATGATTGAGTCGAATACACCTCGAATAACTTCACTCATTCGTCACTCTCTAGTCTTTGTAATTAATCTATCATAATCCTAACACACAGATGGATTACAAATCATTATATAAATTCTATAGAACTACAAAATGTATCCAACACCCTAATCATCTTAATATGACTCTCTCGTTCATATTTTATACCGCCTCCCCATTTTGTCTTCTCCTGCTTACGCCTACGCCTTCGACTAGTGACCCGGGACCCGAAGCCATTGCAAAACGACTTGTATCGAAAATTTGTTTTCACATTTCTTGCCAAGGATTTTCGCACAATTTCCTCTCTTGCCGCCGCGTCACTCTGCAGCAAGCCCAATAATGCTGGATAGAGACATGAGCCTCGGCTTATAGCCTTGTACTCGTTACCTGGCCTATGGCTGCGGCGGCCGGTTGTAGCCAAGGGTAGCATTGTCGGTATTTTTTGGGTTTCGAGAAGCGCTTGCAGTGTGCAGAAGGTTGATTTGGGCAATTATGTGTTTGGCTGGGTTTCTCCGCTCCGGCGGATGTTGGTCGGATGGACGGTCCGGACGCAGTGTGATGGAAAGCAATTTTGGCATAGTTGATAGTATTGCTTCAGTATGTCGATTTTTCGGAACATCCGTCCGCATTAGCAGCGGGGCTTGAGTTCGGTGCTTCAAAGTTGAATATTTCCTTCCGACTAACATGCTTGAAACTCTTTTTTTTACGGATTTTGTGATGGTAAAGTGGAGAACGGAAACTCTATCGCCAGATTACTTATCGGATAGATGAAGTATAATTTAGATTGAATTTCACCTTTATTCGTGGAACCTTTCATAGAAGAAACATCGTTTTGTGAAAACCACATTCTTATCCATCCATCTAGAGTGAAGGCATTCGTCCTTTCTGTGCTGTTCATTAGAAGTTCGACTGAGCTGATTTCCAGAAGAGTATGTTCATTTCACAAGAGATATGGGTGTTATAACTTTCGGAGGAAATAACCACTTTCATATCTCATGGGAAATGCACCGGAATGAAAGGCGATTAAACGAGTTGAAGTGTGTTTTTGTTGTACAATGTTGAGCCATAATTGGAATGTGTGTGGCTTTTGATTTGTATCTTCGTGGAATGGGTCGTTGCAGATAACCAATATTGAGTTCTGATGAATGCAAAAAGTTATGTTATGAATACTGAGAAGAATACTTGTAGGTAATCCTCTCAAATATATTAAATAGGATACTTCCGTTGTACTTGCCAAACAAGATAAATATTCATGCAAAAATGGGCATGGAAAAAAATCAATTAGTAACTGTGGAAATGCTAATGGAGTACTATGTTGTAGAGCACACCAAGGTCTAATTGAATTGTAGAACCATTAAAGTAAAATGACAAATTGGCCGATTGACAAGAAGCGAAAGCAGACTGTTACGAATTTTATAAATGATTTCAACATAGACCACCTGATGTTTGCCATTCTTTTTTATGACTATTGTCCGCAATGTTTCAACCAAATTAAACTCTCGAATCGTTGCCTTTGGGAAGGAACTGTGCTTACATGTGCGTAAACTGAGTCTGGGAAGGCAGTGGGGCGATGTTAAAAATTTGAAACACATTTAAACCAAGACACTGCTAAACTGGCTGAATGTTGAAACTATTAAGTTTATGAGTGACTTCAACGCCCATTCTAAAATATGAGGATGTTCCTTTACCGTTTTCTGGAGACGTACCGATAAAAACGATCCTGTTGCATAAAACAGGGGAACAAAATTTAACCTTTTGCGGGTCCTCAGAACCAATTGATGTGTCTTCAGTAGATTTTGGCTCGCTGAATCCGAATCTGTCCTCAGATATGCCCCAACACGTCCAAATTTTGAGATATAGCTAAATTAATACCGCTAATTTGAAGAAATTGACATTTTTCGAAGGACTTTCATGAAGTATATTAACATAATTTTAGGTCAATCAATACCCGAAACGGTAAATGCACATCTGATCTAATGAGTTTCCATCAGATTTGCACGTTGCAATTGTTTTCTATTCGGTATTCCTTAAAATTAAGTTCAGTGAATTCAATTTTAAAATATTCCATGCAAGTCCATTTCAAAAACTTGCATGCAAACGCCATCACCACCAGTTTGAAGAATAGAGGTAATAAACTATAGAGGACGATTGTCGCTGCGGTTCCCTTTGTTATCGTCCCCAAACATGTTGGGTACCTAACTGTCAAAACGTTCTGATTTTTCCTTTGTTGACATTTAGTGCCCTATCCTCGCCAGCAAAAGATGTTTCGCCAGTGACGACAGCGACAAGCGTCCTCTATAGTTTATTAACTCTATTGTTCGAAGCCACCAAAAATTCCACAACATGAGGCCAGAGGAACTGGGATAAGAAAATGTTAAATGAAATATAGAGGTACTAGTCAGTTTGTAAATATATGTTTCATTGGACTTTTAATAAAATATCCACGTTTTTTTCATTTTATGCTTAACCTTTCTCCTCCTCCTAAAATGTTATTCTGCTCGATTTCTGGTTGTTTTTTTTTTCGATCGATCAACTTCCAATAACCACACGTAATCCAGGGTTGTTACGACTACGCGGATTTCGCGATTTTCGCGGATTTCGCGGTTTTCGCGGAATTGGCGCGGATTTACATAACGATTTTAGGGTTTCGCGCGGATTTGGCGCGGATTTAGTTTTAGGTGAAAATTTCTAAGAAAAAATCTAAGGAAGTTTATTTGAAAATTAGTTTTATGCAGGCATTGCAATATCATCTGAGCACTATCTTTGCTTCTGCAAAGATATTATCCCTAATCAAAGAGCATTCTGGAAATATATTATCATTTGAGCAATTCAAGACAAAATTTTCAAAACGACTTATCTGCTTTTGTAAACAAAAATTCAAACGACGATTTGACGAATCTGATTGCTCTCCCACGCAAACCAACACCATCAATAGGTAGGTGAAGGACTCCGCTAACTGTTGATGGTGTTGGTTTGCGTGGGAGAGCCATCAGATTCGTCAAATCGTCGTTTGAATCTTTGTTTACGAAAGCAGATAAGTCGTTTTGAAAATTTTGTTTTCAATTGATGATGATCCGGTTCGGGGTTCGGGGTTTGTTCACGTTGCGAGGCCGTTGCTACAACAAAAGTAGTGAAAAATGTTTCTCCATGTCGAACATTGCACTTTGTTTACTGAGCAGATAGATAACTAAGATCGATATCCCTTCATAACATCAGTATCTTTGCTCAGAAGATCGAATGATGGGATAAATTGCAATGCCTGGTTTTATGGCTATCTAGATGGGCTTTATTTTCATTACCAAATGTTGTTAAGAACAAATTTACGTTTCAAGTTTATTAACATTATTTTTTGGATATGTCCAAGTCCTTATTTAATGGCATGCATTACACTCTCAAGCATCATTTAAACAAATGTTATGAGGAGAGATACGCCACTTGTTGTCATTTTTAATCCATTCTAAAACACGACGCACACAAACCATGTCTATTGAAGGACATGAACACCCATTTTCATCTTGTCAATTTCTTCGTAATTCCAAGATATTTGCCAGTTTCTGATTGGTTGTTTTTTTTACGATGAACCAATCAGCATATCATTCTTCAAAAGTCGCAAGGAATTCTTTCATAATATTGGAACATTTTATATTTCCTTTATAACATTCATCTAGTACGAATAAAGGTTTATACAATAATTTAAAGCATGAAAATGCTCTGTGATTCAATACAGATGCCTCATTTTAATAAGTTCTTCCGCAGAAAGTCGACCAAAAATTCGATCAAAGATGATTTTCAAAGTTATTTCTGGGCTCTGGCGGCCTTTTTATGATATTTTCGGTTAACTCCGGTGGTATTTTACAGAATTACCAAAAGAAAACGAAGAAACTTCCTAAAGAAATTTCTACAAGGACCCTATGATGATTCTTCGTATAAATTCCTTGCAAATAAATTTCCACAGTGTAAAGAGGATTTCTGCAGCATTAAAACCCGAAAAATTATAAAGACATTTTTGGAGGAATTTCCTGGAGCGGTGACCGTAGGAATGACTATAGAAATCGAAAAGAATGCCGCCTTGAATTTACAAAAGAGTTATAGCCATGATCACAGATATTTCTTTAATAAGTGCTCAAAAATTGAACTGGGAGTTTTTCCGCAGGAAGTCACTAATCAATTTCTGCAAGAATTTCTAAAGCGATTTCCGTAGGAATTCATGAAGGATTTCTGCAAGTAAGCTCTGAAGATATTCCGCAGGTTATTTGTGGAGAATTTACTTGAACTTACGACAAAATTCCCAAATGAATTACAAAATAATTTCCCAGGAATTTTTGTAAGAATACTCGGAGAAATTCCCACAGATGTTCTCGGGAGAATTTCCACAGACAATTTGGAGCAACTTCTGCACTTCAGCAGATCCAAGGGCAGTTGGATTTCTGCAAACATTACCATGAAAATTTCCGGGAGAATTTCCGGAGGATGATCCGCAGAAATCTTTGGGATGAATCAGCGCACGAAAAATGAATTTCTACAGGAGTTCTCGGAGTTTTTAAATGAAATTCCAGTAAGAATGGTAAAAAAAATCGGCGTGAATTTTAGAAAAGCTTGTGACAAGAATTGAAGGAGAAATAACGGACTAATTTCTGTTGGACTTTACGCAAATTATTATGCCGTATTTCCAAAAGAAATTTCTTCTGAAACTTCTAAAAAATTCCTCTGGAATTTTTGAAGAAATTTACGTTTGATTCTGAATTAAAATCAACGGAGCTTGAGCAACTATGTTAGATTTTGTATTATTTGTTTCTTGATATGAATTCAAATATTTGTTTCACAGAAGTTTTGTTTAAAACGGAGCTTCATTGTCTAATTCCTTAATATTCCTTAATAAGTTTGTCTTGTGATCAATAACTACAACAAAGCTGCCTAATTAATTACTTTAAAAGAAATTGCGGTTTTGGCAGATATTTTAATATTTGGCACGTTTATCTTCAATCATTTAAAATCAAATCTGGCCTTAACATTCATTTGTAATCAACGTACCTTGTGCAGAATTTTATGAAATTCTATCAACAAAAAAACTGATAATAACGGAACAAATCATGCCAAAGCCATCATCTAATCCAAAAAGCGGTGCTTATGCAAATAGTTTTGACTGTTTAGTTCTTGTTCCCTTAGATTCAGTACTTCTAGTGGCGAATAAGGCCATTTAGAAGGGTGCCGGTTTATTAGTCCTATTAGCATTTTGATACAAACATATGTTGCAGTTTTGAATCATATTTAAAATCAGTAATAATTGTAAAAAAAAAAACTTTTAGAAAAGACGCTCAATAAATTGTTATACAAAAATTGACATTTAACGTGTATTTGCTTAGAATTTAGATCTGGATCGCACGGATTTGGTGCGGAATGGATTTCATGTCGCGCGGAAATGGCGCGGATTTGATTTTAGTCGGCGCGGATTTGGCGCGGAAAATATTTCAGGATCTTCGTAACAACCCTGGTAATCTGTTAACATGTTGCAATTGTGTTGTGCTCAAGGAATGTAAAATAACAACATTGCCAATGACAACAATATTGTCCTCTCTTGTAAATGTTGAGACAAACTCAACTCGCAATAAGCGTTTGTCCCAAACTGCAACAGAATAGGACAATGATCGCCTGCCGTGTATTTTGAGAAGCAGTCGGTTTCCGATGATGTTTTTGGTTGAGATGAGGACAAAGAATTATCGCTATTCTCTTTTGTCGCTTGTTTTTTTGCATTTTTCAGCGACAATTACATTCCTTGGTTGTGCTAGAATATAGTGAGAACATGATGATCCATAAAGTTCCTTTCTTTTAATCAGCAAGGAAAAAGATCGGAGTGTAATTTTAACGTATTCAAATCCTCTACTAGATCCCCTACCAGAGCATTCAAGCCACATTGACTAATAAAATACATTTCAGCACTCGGAAAATATGTTGAAACTTAATTATTTTGTAACTTCATCGTAAATTCTCTCATTCATGCCGTTGTTTTGTTAAATTAGAAAAATATCAGAGTGCAGAATTGGCGGATCATCCAACCATATGCTCGGGTAACTGTAACATGTTGAACAGCACACAAGTGGAGCGGAGCCCAATTTTTTTTCTGGCGCATAACTTTGCGTCTTAGCACATAACAAAGCTTGATAACTTTTTCCTTTTTCAATGTTATAAGCTGATCATAGTTTAAAGAAATTGCATTGGGATTATTGCAACATCCACGCAGCATTTTCAAAGCGAATCAAATACAAAGTCCCCCACGCACGAGTAGGTTGTTGACGTTTTCCGTTTTGACTTGAGCAATTATTGAAAATTTATCGCGCCAGAGGAAATACAATATCATATTTACATTCAATAGAACTTACATCAATGAAAACATATTATTTTTTTTTGCTTGGACAATCTGTTATATTGAATTCTTGTTACTTTCATCTCAAAACCGTTCACAGAAAATAAGCAGGCTTGTATACAACCCTTCGAAGGTGGCTTGCATAAAACATATTTTTAAATAACTTTCACTTAATAAAATTATAGATAAATCACACTTATTATGTTTAACTTGTTCAAAACGCTCACATTTCGAAAGATTAGATGTTTGTGATCCATTTTGGACCTTGATTGACTAGTAATTCTTTTTATAGGGTTGACGATGGCTGTTAGATGACGTGTTAGAGCAAATCTAAATTCAGATTCGGATTCAGCGAGCAAAAATCTATTAGGGACACATTATTTGGTGTTAGGGACAAAATCTTGTTGAGCTGTGTAATTAATCTTCCAATTTGTCAAGCTTTGCCAAAGCTTCTGTGAATTTGAGGATTTCTTCAGAACGTTGCTCTTATTCCAACAAATAATTTAACATTCGATATTCAATAAAATTTGACAGAACTTTACAAATAAGCAGAGTTTGAATTTATTTCGAACTAAGAGAACAGTAGGATCGATTGAATTTTGCGTTTATTTGTACACAGTAAAAAATAAAAAGTAATATCACATCATATTTGATGCACATCATCGCCGTCGTAATTATAATGTTATATTACATTTGATTGACGTAACCAAAAGTTGACGTACTTGATAATTCGTATTCAAGTTCAAGCAGTGTAATTCATTTGCGACGTAATATTTGCGATGTAACTGAAAAAACGACGTAAAAACAGGTCAGGATGAATCCCGCTTTCGGTAGCGGGATTAGGGGTATTCGGATATTTTTCTTTCATGTTTGAAAATACATTTTCAGATGCAACAATATCGAATTTTATTTATTCAAATCGCATTTTATTGTATACACAAAAACTTGAACTAAAAATGTAATTAAAATTCCTATTTTTTTTTTATATATTTAATTAATCAATTTTAATTTTTAACTATTAATTTTTAATTTTAAAGTTAAATTTTTATTTTTCATGGGTATATATATTTTATTCAATTTATTCAATTCACTATATATTTTATAATTATTTATGTATTTTTATTATTATGTATGTATTATGTTTTATCGGCGGTGACGTGGCGGCGTCACGCTGCTGGTTATCGTCAATTAAGGCGGGGGAATTTGTTCGAAAGTTTTTCAGGAAGTCCTTCGGAAATTGCTTAGGAAGGTACTCCAAAAATTTCTTTAGAAGATTTTCCAAGCATACTTCGAGAAGTTCCTCTAGAAATTCCTCCGGAAGTTTGTCTGAAAATTCCTCCAGATATTTCTTTGCAAATACCTCCGCGAATTCCATTGGAAATTCCCCCAGGAATTTCTCTGAAAATTCCTCTAGCAATTCCTCCGGAGAATCGTCAAATTCCTTCACAATTTCCTTCAGGAATTTCCTAGGAAATTCCTCCAGAAATCTCTTCGGAAGTGACTCCAGAATTCCCTCGGAAGTTACTCGAGAATTCCTCCAGAAGCTCTTACGTGAGTTCTTCCAGAAGGAATTTCTCCGGATTTTACTGCGGGAATTCTTCTGGAGATTCCTCCAAGATCTCCTCCAAGAATTTCTTTGGATGTTCCTCCAGCAATTCCCCCAGAAGATCGTTTAAAATCCTCCAGACATTCCTTTGGAATACCTCTACAAGTTTTCTTAGAAATTGCCGCAGAAATTTTTCTGGAAGTTCCTCCGGAAGATCCTCGAGCAATTCCATCACAATTTCCTCGATTTCCATGAATTCCTTTGGAAGTTCCTCATAGAATTCCACCGGAAGTTCTTCCAGAAATACCCCGAAAGTTTCGCCAGGAGTTCCTTCGGACATTGCTCCACGAATTCTTCCGGACTTCCTCTAAGATTTCTTTTGGAATTTGTTCCAGTAATTCGCATGGGAGTTCCTCAGGGACTTCCTCCGGAGTTTTTTCCAGCAATTCATGCGGAAACTTCTTCTAGGAATTCCTCCGGAAGTTCCTCTGGAAGTTCCTCCGGAAGTTCCTCCGGAAGTTCCTCCGGGAATTCCTCCGGAAGTTCCTCCGGGAATTCCTCCGGAAGTTCCTCCGGAAGTTCCTCCGGGAATTCCTCCGGAAGTTCCTCCGGAAATTCCTCCGGAAGTTCCTCCGGAAATTCCTCCGGAAGTTCCTCCGGGAATTCCTCCGGAAGTTCCTCCGGGAATTCCTCCGGGAGTTCCTCCGGGAGTTCCTCCGGGAATTCCTCCGGAAGTTCCTCCGGGAATTCCTCCGGAAGTTCCTCCGGGAATTCCTCCGGAAGTTCCTCCGGGAATTCCTCCGGAAGTTCCTCCGGGAATTCTTCCGGAAGTTCCTCCGGGAATTCTTCCGGAAGTTCCTCCGGGAATTCCTCCGGAAGTTCCTCCGGGAATTCCTCCGGGAGTTACTCCGGGAGTTTCTCCGGGAGTTTCTCCGGGAGTTCCTCCGGAAGCTCCTCCGGTTATTCCTACGGAAGTTCCTCCGGTAATTTTTCCGGAAGTTCCTTCGAGAAGTTCCTCCTCCGGGAATTCCTCCAGAAGTTCCTCCGGAAGTTCCTCCAGTAATTCCTCCGGAAGTTCCTCCGGTAATTCCTCCGGTAATTTTTCCGGAAGTTCCTTCGAGAAGTTCCTCCTCCGGGAATTCCTCCGGAAGTTCCTTCGAGAATTCCTCCAGAAGTTCCTCCGGGAATTCCTGCCGAATTTGCTGCGGGAATTCTTCCGGAAGTTCCTCCGGGAATTCCTCCGGAAGTTCCTCCGTGAATTCCTCCGGAAGTTCTTCCGGAAATTCCTCCGGAAGAACTTTCGGAGGAAACCCCGGAGGAGCTTCCGGAGAAATTCCCGGAGAAACTTCCTGAGGAATTCCTGGAAGAATTTCCAGAAGAAATCGTGGATGAACTTCCGGGGGAATTTCTGGAGAAATTTCCGGAAGAATTCCTGGCGGAACTTCCGGAGAAATTCTTGGAGGATCTTCCGTAGGAATTCCTGGAAATTTTTCTGAAATAATTCATGGAGAATCTTCCGGAGGAATTTCTCAAGGAATCATTGGTCATCTGGATGAGCAACCGCCAATTAATAAACAAAATATTAGGTGAATTTCTGGAGGAACTTCCGGTGGAATTTCTGGAAGAGCTTCCGAAGGAATTTCTGAAGGAACTCCCGATGAATTTCTGAAGGAACTTCCGGAGGAATTTCTGAAGGAACTTCCGGAGGAATTTCTGAAGGAACTTCCGGAGGAATTTCTGAAGGAACTTCCGGAGGAATTTCTGAAGGAACTTCCGGAGGAATTTCTGAAGGAACTTCCGGAGGAATTTCTGAAGGAACTTCCCGAGGAATTTCTGAAGGAACTTCCGGAGGAATATCTAAAGGAACTTCAGGAGGAATTCCTAGATGAACTTCCGGAGAAATTCTTAGAGGAATTTCTGGAGGAACTATCTGAATTTTCCTAAAGAAATTCCTAAGGGAGCTTACGGAGGAATTCTAGGAGGAACTTTAGGAGCAACTTCCGAAGGAATTCCTGGAGAAATTCCTGGAAGAACTTCCGGATAAATTCCTGGAGAAATTCATGAAACAACTTGCACAGGAAAGCCCCCCACACAATGCAGCGGAACTGCGGTGGAAACGACAAGATTTGTCAGTTAGCTCATATATTTTCTGTCAAATTTACCGTTTCCATCGCCGTTTTGCTGGCGTTGCGTTTGAGGATGAAGTATGGGAGGAACTTCCAGAGGATTTCCTGAAGGAACTTTTGGAGGAATTTCCGGAAGAATCCCTAGAGAGAATTCCAAAGCAACTTCTGGAGAAACTTCCGAACTTAAACTTATAATTCAAAATTTAAACTTTGGGTTTTCAATTTGAAATTTGAAACTTTAAATTTTTATTAGAAACTACAAGTGAAAATTAAAAGATAGAATTCAAAATTTCAAATTAAAAATAAAATTTGGGATTAGAATTAAATAAAACTTACAATAAAAATGAAATAAAATAAAAAACAAAATAAATATATTAATAAAACAATAATAAAAATATTAATAAAGCTTAAACTTGAATTAAAACTGGAACTTCAATTAAACCTTAACCTTAACTTCAACCTTAACCATAACATTAACCATAAAATTAAAATTAAAATTAAAATTAAAATTAAAATTAAAATTAAAATTAAAATTAAAATTAAAATTAAAATTAAAATTAAAATTAAAATTAAAATTAAAATTAAAATTAAAATTAAAAAAAAAATTAAAATTAAAATTAAAATTAAAATTAAAATTAAAATTAAAATTAAAATTAAAATTAAAATTAAAATTAAAATTAAAATTAAAATTAAAATTAAAATTAAAATTAAAATTAAAATTAAAATTAAAATTAAAATTAAAATTAAAATTAAAATTAAAATTAAAATTAAAATTAAAATTAAAATTAAAATTAAAATTAAAATTAAAATTAAAATTAAAATTAAAATTAAAATTAAAATTAAAATTAAAATTAAAATTAAAATTAAAATTAAAATTAAAATTAAAATTAAAATTAAAATTAAAATTAAAATTAAAATTAAAATTAAAATTAAAATTAAAATTAAAATTAAAATTAAAATTAAAATTAAAATTAAAATTAAAATTAAAATTAAAATTAAAATTAAAATTAAAATTAAAATTAAAATTAAAATTAAAATTAAAATTAAAATTAAAATTAAAATTAAAATTAAAATTAAAATTAAAATTAAAATTAAAATTAAAATTAAAATTAAAATTAAAATTAAAATTAAAATTAAAATAAAATTAAAATTAAAATTAAAATTAAAATTAAAATTAAAATTAAAATTAAAAGTAAAATTAAAATTAAAATTAAAATTAAAATTAAAATTAAAATTAAAATTAAAATTAAAATTAAAATTAAAATTAAAATTAAAATTAAAATTAAAATTAAAATTAAAATTAAAATTAAAATTGAAATTAAAATTAAAATTAAAATTAAAATTAAAATTTAAGTTAAAATTAAAATTAAAGTTAAAATTAAAATTGAAATAAAAATTGAAATTGAAATTAAAATTAAAATTAAAATTAAAATTAAAAATAAAATTAAAATTAAAAATAAAATTAAAATTAAAATTAAAATTAAAATTAAAATTGAAAATCAAATTAGTTGAAAAGCAGGCCAAGTTCCAGTTGAAATGTAGGGCCATGAAACAAGCAAAAAAAAATTTAAAATTCAAATCTTTAAAAATTAAATTATCTATTTTAATTTCCCAAATGGCAAATAAGCCTTCTAAATAAACGCAAGATTTAAAAAAAAATAGAAATATTTTAATTTTTTACACTTTTTGGTATGTTTGTTTTCCCTGAGCAGCCCTGTTCACACAATAATTCCTACGACGAATGAAACAACCCTGGTCTTCACCATGAATATAATTTTCGATTTTGTTTCGATTTTCACTCCGGTAACAATTTATTCAAAACATCATTCTTAGCAATTAGCATACCTTCCGGTCAAATAGCGCTCCACGATAATTGTTTGAAGGACCAGCTCCCGATTGGTCATCCAGAAACATTTGTTTCGCAAGACGTCAGATCAATATCTAAGACTGTTTTCCCTGTAATAAAAACCAACCATTGAGCAATCCGGCAGGTGGTTTAAAACTGTTGGCATTCAGAACTTACCTTTGAAACCGAAAATCCATTCAATTTCCGTCATTTTTTTTTTTGGTTACGGCGACTGTTTTTAACAAATTAGCAAAGCACAAACTGACTCTTTTTTCGCTGGCCAGCCACAGTTACCCGAATCAATTATGTTGGAATACAATCATTTTGAAATTCACTAACCACTTCCTTTTTCACAGAGGTACACATTTTATACTTTTCTTTGGAGGTACACATTCCTTTTTGATCAGAATTTGATTTATAACGTTTAAACTTGCGACTTTGTCTGCGGCTAAAGGCAGCCATCTTCTTGCTGCAGCAAAAGAAAATTATCTGCTCAGCTGTCAGTTGGGGATGTTATTTTAGATGCTATTTCGCATTGTCGCGCGGTAAAAATACATAAAATTATACGCAATGAACTACTTTTAGAGGTAGTATTAAGTTTGATTTGCAACCTGCATGATGTGCACCATTTTGTATGTAGTCAAATGCGCAGTTGGGCGGGCAATCTTATGTCAATTTCACGTAACGAATAAAATG